>NC_079529.1:2975000-3655000 GCF_003711565.1 Takifugu flavidus
TGGGGGCAGGGCGAGGGCAAGAAGGGAACTTTTTATTTTTATTTTCAGATATTAGTGGAATCCTTCATGTTGCTGATCCGTGCTTGTGTTTGCTGTGTTGTCTGTCACACCGTTCATGGTTCAGGTGGCGATGATCAATTCCACCAATATGACCTTCATCCAGAACTTCACAGGGGAACAGGTAGGATTGGCCACCCATCCCAGCTAGCATCCATCCCAGTTACATTTTTGTATAATATACCATGTCCGAGCAGATGGCCTCCTACTTTGGTTACTCTCTGGCTGTCGCCGACCTGAATGGAGACGGGTAAGTCTTCCTGAAGTTGCTAGAATCTCTTTTTTCCTCCGTCTAAACTTTAAAACCTTCCAGGACGGACGATGTTCTGGTGGGGGCCCCCCTCTACATGGAGAGAGAAATTGAGAGCTATCCCAGAGAGGTGGGCAAGGTGTACCTGTACCTGCAGCTGTCCCCACTCACCTTCTCCGATCCTGTTCCGCTGACGGGGACGTACACCTTCGGCCGCTTCGGGACGGCTATAGCACCTCTGGGCGACCTCAACCAGGATGGATACAATGGTGAGCAGAAAAAAAAGAGGGGGTGGGGTGGGGGGATCCTTCTAATGAAAGTTGTGTGTCTTGTGTTTTGTCTCCGGTTGAGGAAATCCTAGCAGGAGCTGCTGCTTGAAATAATGCTTAGCTCTTCAGCCAATAAGGAAGTGGCATTGAGAGGTTTCATCTGTGTGTGTGTGTGTGTGTGTGTGTGTGTGTGTGTGTAGTGGGGTTATTTTTAACTCACCAGATGTGCAGAGAGATAACATCATCTCAAACTTCCCCTCTTCGAGCTTTAAGTTAATTTGTCTTTTGTATGTTTGTTTTATCCTCGCATGGATAAAACACACACGCGCGTGCACAAACACACGCACGCAAAAATGCTTTACAAATGAGGGAAATGATGTACATTATGGTCTCCGTGTGACACCTGTCACCCTGTTTCGGGTCTCTCCCACCTTTTTAAGCCCTTTAAACAGCAGATCAATGACCTCTGGATCGATCCCAAGCATTTCCTAGCATGGGAGACATCAATCACGTTAGGCTGCGCTGGTCTCTGAGGACCGGCGGTGCAGCCTGAGAGACCACGGAGACCGTCAGCGTTCGAAGATGATGTCACTATTCCTGGAGGTCACCGAGGAAACTTGCAGTTTTCAGTCTTTTCTGCTTACAACCACCGCCGCAAACCTGTTCTCAAATGTCGGCGTGTTCGTTGCACAACTTTTCACGTAGCTGTTGGGTTCCGTGCACGTACCCAAGGACGTGCATATGGACTCACAGAGACACACAGGCACATGTATGTGCCTCCATGCACACATGGTTGCACTTATCCTCCCGCAATCTACTTCATGTGGAACTACTTGTTTAGGCAGAGTTGGGGGGGGGTCCTGAGACAAACAGGATGTCCAGAGGTGTTTGGACAGTTACAGTAATGACAAAGATACTCTCATTAGTCCTGTCTGGCCACGCCGAGGTCAGAATTATTCCACTTAATGTGGGTGCGATCTGCTTCGTCAGGGCAGGTGCTGAAGTGTGTAACATTTGTGTAACATTTGGACCTACGTTCACATGACGACGTCTCAGCCGGAGATCATTTTCGGTCCTCGGGAAAGACACAGTGAGAGCGGCGGTGATGTTTGCTTGTTTTCACAGACCGCCATCGCTCAGATCTGATGGCGGCAGCGCGTGGACGCGGTCCCGATGATTTCAGCGACATGTTTTGGGGTTTTTTTTAAGAGCTGGCTGCGATTGGTCGTCGTTGAAACTGCCAGGCAATGCCTGAAGACAGGAAATGCAGGGAAAATAACATGCTTGACAGAACGCAGCCTCTCTAATCCTCGCTAATGAGCTGACATGTTCCATTGTTTGTTCGCATTTCACCGACAGCATATGGGAGTTGCAGGCGCGCTAAAATTAGCTTTTAGCATCAAAAACAGTTGGCGCACTGCTGTGTAGGACTGGATCACGACAGTTAATGCTTCGTGTAAGCCCTTCATGGCATCACTGTGCCAATCAGCAGCTCCCTCAGTGCAACTGGGCCTGGATTTGGATTACAATGGAAATACTTTGCATGATTGTTAACATAGCTCAAAACGTTTGCTGTGTGGTTTGGATACAACCCAGGAATGAACTGAGTAACACTTGAGCCTGACTTGGATATGGATTCGCCAAATCAGGGTAGTCCAAACCCAGTCCCAGGGGTTCCTGACCTACCAGGTCAACACTGGGTTTGGATACCCCGGCTCTAGCTTGATGAACTCAAAAGCTTCTAGTTTTTAAAAAAAACTGTTTTGTTCTAACATACAGTACTGCGTAACCACAAATCTGAGCAACGGATGAGTAAAACAAATGCAGAGGTACTTTCATCTGTCTCAGAGGAGCTTTAAACCTGTTGATATCTAAACCTTCCATGTGTCCGTTGTCATCACCGCAGACGTGGCGGTCGGCTGCCCGTTTGGAGGAGAGGAGCGTGGAGGGAGAGTACTGATATATAACGGTCACCCCAACGTAGCCGCGCAAGGCCTGAGGCTGAGCCAGGAGCTGAGAGCAGCCCGTAGCCGTGCCGGGGGTCTCTCAGGATATGGGTTCACGCTGCGAGGAGGCCAAGACTTGGACAATAATAAGTATCCTGGTAAATATGCTAAACACATCAGTCCGTCTCTGTGTTTTTCCCAGTGTTCTGTTTAAAATTCTTTCAACCTGCATTCCTTCCCTTCTTCACTTTTCCTTCCAGCTCCTCTCGTTACGCTCTCGCTTGCCTGTCAACTTGACCTCCACATTTCAGATTTCCCTCCACGCGCCCCCCTCTGCTACCATCCCGGTGTTTTGTGTAGTCCTTACCTCCTCCCCACCTCTCTGCTAAAGTCATCAGCTGGTTGAATTGGGTGGAGGGAAGAGTGCCAGCGGACGGCTACTGCTTCCATCCTCTCGGGAATTACAGTGTCCGAGTGGGAGAGAAAACGCAAGATTGAGAGAATGAAAGATTTTAATACCTTATCCACATGTTCCAGTCTGCCAGACGCACCAGCCCCCGGGTTCAAATCCCCCCAAAACTGAGTCGACAAAGAGGATTTCAATCAAATTCCCCGGAAACACATTCTTTCTTTCGGTGCCACCTACTCACCGACTTTCCAACAATAGAAACCTTCACTTCAGTCGTACAGATGCCGAAAAAGAGGCGTATTTGTCTGAGCGTGAAGCCGTTTCTTGAGATTTATGGTTGAGAAATGAAAATCCATGTGAAGAGAAGCAGGCGCCGTCTTCTGCCAGTGTTGTCCTGGCTCTGGGCTCGTACAGATTAAAGGCTTGAAAAGGGGAATTTGTTTAGTTTCACCTTTTTCTTTGCTTTTCTTTACCCCCACTGCCTTTTCTCCTATTCCTTTTCACTTGGCTATAATAACAGATTTCTTCATTCCACAAACAAGATATCAAGGGAAAATATGCACAAACGCGCGGCTGTTGAACCGTTTCACTGCCGGCCTGAAAGTGTGTCTTGAGCCTGCGCCAGGCCCGGGGTCAGTGCCTGACCCTGCGCAGGCCCGCCACAAATCAGAAGCGCCGGATTTCAAAACACGATACAGTAACTACACACGAAACAGGGCAGGTTGAAAACCAAGACCTGTGGAGGTCCTCTGGGAGGAGGTAGCGGAGCAGAAAACTCACGGGTGGCAGAGCTTCCAGCCAACACACACAAGCCGCATAAACATGCGCAGGCAAATGGTGCAGGACCTGCGTCGTCTGTCATTAGCGAGCCGGCTGGCGGAAGTGGAGCACGCGCGCGCGCTCGCAGCGTCGTTAGGACGGTAGTAAAGTCACACCGTTCAAAGGGGGCAGATACGTTTGATCAGCTCTGTCAGGGGACTGCGAGAGGCGTCTGGGAGGCCTGTAACAGCAGCCACATGCTCACGTCCCCGTCAGATGTCGTCGGGCTTCAGGAGCACGGAAAAGATGGATGGTGATTAAGTTCCGCTTTTAGCCTTAACTGGCTTTTTTTTAAAGAGATGTCATAAATATCACAGAAATCCATTTATGGTAGGAAACTCGGTTATGCTGGGGGGGGGGGGTCTGCTTTTAAAATCCACTTCAGAGAGTTTATGTTAATTAAATATTTAGCATGTTCTGAAATTAGACCCTGATTTACAGGTTCATTAGTGAGCGGGTGACATCTGCCAGGGTGTGTTTTAGCAGACAGATCACACACTGATGTTATTTATTTAGTTTTATTTCTTAATGTTTTTTTTTATCCTTCCTACTATCGGATAAGTTGGGCGTCTTTTTTTTCCCATTGGAAAAATGTGGGAGAGGCTTGAATGAAGTTGGGGTCAGCTGTGTATTGGATGGGGGTTAAATGGCCTTGGGGTGCATTTCAGGTTCAGCCAGGAGGTCAGAGGTCAAAAACCGACAGTGTTTGTTACCAGTCAATCACGCGGGGCTCTGGTTGATTTGGAGACCTGTCAAGGTCGATGGTTCGACGTCTGCTAGTCGGGGGGGGGCGTCATTAGGCGGCACAGTCAGTTGGCAAGAAGGTGAAAATTTTATTGCTACTTTAATCTTCGATGTTTCCTGGATACGATTTCAGTTTAAAATCAGTCAAATCAGACACAGTTAGAGGAGCTTTTTTGTGGTTTTATACCTCTGGTGTGCTTTTAAATCAAGCCACGCACGGCTGATCCTTCACATTCGCTGCGGCCCATTTCCTCTGTCAGCACAATTAAACACATGCATCAAGTTACCGAATAGCTTAAAAATATCATTTATGAATCTAAAAATGAGATAATGCTCCATTTCCTCTCAAATCTGCCTCTCTTCTGTTTTGTTTTGTTTTTTTCCGACCAGTGCGACTGACCTTTTGGCCTTTCATGGCAGAGGCTGGTTCCCTGCAGCCAAACAGGCATTCAGGGTCGGCAGCACGGCTTGACAGTCTGTCTAAACTCTAAAACGGTGGAGGTTGTGTTTTCACAGCCTCAGACAGACACCATCAGCAAAAGGGGCTCAGTTACCGGGACTGGACCCTCCACCAGTGAACGTCTGTTAGCCCACGCGTGTCCACCGACTCCCTGGAAACCCAAACTCGCCTCAAATCAAGAGTGGCAGGCGAGCTTTTCGGAGCGTTAGGAAAAGGAAAAGTGGGCCGTTATTTGATTTTGCAGCCACGCTCACGCGTACGCGCACGCTTGACCCCAGAGGAGCCTTGGCAGAGAAGATTCATCACACAGAAACACACACAAGTGGAAGGGATGGAACTGGAATCGGACCTGGAGTCCAGCAGCCCCAGTTTGCCACTTCTCACTCTCCTGGAACCAGTTCCTGATGGATTTACCACATTCTAGTTCAGGCCAAATTTGTTATCAGCTGTCCTACTTTCTTGCTCCTATTGTTATTTCCCTCTCTTTCCTGCACATTTCCAGCTGTCTCCCAACTGTCCTTTTCCTCTGCTGGTGGCTTTACACACAAAACACACTCAGTGAGACTCTGTGGCCCGCGTGGAGGAAGGACAGGGGCCTAAACATCTAATGCTGCAGCTTTAGGGGGGCTGAGTGACGGCAGCCAGAGGCTGAAACAGATGTGCTTCTCTCAGACTCAATTAGTTCCTTTCTTATTGGCTATGGAAGGGAGGAAAGACGCAGCGAATGACGTGTAAATCCGGCAGGAGTGTGTTTCCTCCCGTCCTGGTAAATTTTAATAACTGCAGGTTTTTGGTGTTTTGGAAAGCTGACGCTCCTGGCTGCTCTATCAGACTCCAGGCCTGGATAAAGGCGTGAAGCAAAATAAAGCACAACTGCAAAAAATAAATACCCATTACCTGAATTCTCCTTTTCCTCTGGAGGAACTCGTTTTAGGGAAGCCTTCATTTCAATCACAATCCAATCTTGCTGCAGTCTCAATTAAGGCTTTTCAATTTCACATTGTTTAAATCAGCACTGTGCGTGTGCCTGTGTGTGTGTGTGTGTGTGGTGTGTGTGTGTGTGTGTGTGTGTGTGTGTGTGTGTGTGTGCGCGCGCTTTAATTGTGTGAGTCCCTCGACCACAGCTATTAAACACTTCTGTATTTTAAACCCAGACAGCCAATTTAAAAGTGTGCGTTCATCACCAAAACCCTCGAAACAAACAAATAAAATCTAATATAGACGAGTTTTGGAGCAGCTTTCAATTAAGGGCCTTTCCTGCCCCAAGGCCCCTGGGGAAGGTTCTTCAGTAAAACCTGATTGGGGGTGTTGTCATGGCGCTGGAATTCACAGGTCCTCGCAGGACACACACACGGGCGCACAATTTCAAGGATTAGCAATAAAGGGGAACGCTGTTTTTTACTGTTTATGCCCAGAAAATGAGATCGGCACACACATCTGAGTCTGATGAGGTTCGGCGGAGGCGTTGAGATGGCTCCCATCTGTGCCACTCTTTGATGATTTCCACACTCTCCGTCTCTCTCCTGCAGATTTAATCGTGGGGGCATTCGGCTCGGGCGAGGTCTCGGTCTACAGGTAAGGAAGGAAGCGACGCGTCTCATCTCACCCCCCTTCCGGTTCTCACGGGTGCGTTTGTGTGCTCAGGTCTCGGGCTGTGGTTTCTGCTGAAGCTTCCATGGACCTGATCCCCAGAGTTCTGAACCCCGACGACCGACAGTGTCATCTGCCTCAAACAGACATCATGGCGACCTGGTAGGAGACAGCTCGACTCCATCTTGACTAAACATTAACACCTCACTGCCGTCTGGTTCACATGCTTCCAGTGGATGTATACAAATTAAGGATTATAAGATTTTATACAAAAAATAAACATGTAGGCCAGAAGTAAGGAGGCAGATGGGTTTGTTTCTTTCTAAAGAATTTATAATATTTTTTTCTTCTCGGCCATGTTTCCTCTCAATTCCACAAAGTGTTATAATGTTTCCCAGCTGTGTCACCCCCCCACCCCCCACCCATTTCCAGGAGGCATTTAATTGTGGCGACAATGGCATCAGAGGAAGTCTCTAACTCGTGATTTAGTGATTCTGGTTTTGTTTTCTGGTAGTCTTACATTTATCTCCTGTTAACGACCCACATTTTGGGGAAGTGAGGACATTCTGGCGGCATTCTCTCTTCTCCCGACTTCAAAGGACAGCTTGAGGGTTAAGACTTGCTTTTGAGGTTGGAGTTGGAATTGGGTTTAGGTTAAGGTTAGTGTCAGGGGGTTAGTTGGGATGGTTAGGGTTTGGGTAAAGAGCCGAGGAATGCATTATGTTCGTAAAAGTCCTCACAAAGTGTTTGTTTGACCTTGTTTTATTTATTTTTTTGGTCACACATTTCTGTCCCCACTTTTTTCTTTCTAAAAGCATTAATTTATCATAAAAAGAAACACATGTTTGTACTTGTATCTTATTGACATAATGCATTCCCAAGCTCCTTATCTTAATCCTAACCATTACAACCCCAAACTCCATCTAAACCCAAACTAAACTCCAACCTTCACCTTAAAATCAAGTTTAAACCCTCAAACAACACTTGAGGAAGTGAGAGCCGGTCCAAACTGCAACCACACGCATGAACACAAACACACAAAGTTGATTGTGTGTTTTTATGAATGTGTGTGTTGCAGGAAACATGACCGAAAGCATCATTTGCAACATCACCTCTTAAAAGCATATCTGCAGGACTCTGCAGCGCTCGACACATTTGCGTAGTTCAGTTTTGTTTCTGTGGGTCTTCATGGTTTAGAATAGAACCCAGGGCAGGCCAGCTGCCCCGTCTGTGGTGGCACAAGTGTTGGCAGCGGCTAAGAAAACCAACAGAACATTGGTCAGATTGACAGAGAGCTCTAAACTGTGGAATTCTGGTAAAACAAAATTTTACTTGGTTCAATAAGCTGTAATAATATATTGGTCACAGGGTTGGAGGTATACAGAGAGAGAGAGAGAGAAAGTGAAGGGTGATGACATTTGGAGAAATGCATTGTGGGAGGTAGCCCAAGCTGGATCCACTGATTCCATCAGATCTTAATCACAGGATTAAGTGTCAGTAAAATAACCCAGTGATGTCTGGAAAGCCTATAACTTTATTAAAAATGAGTGACCGCACTCCCAGTGACGCTTCCATCTTATTCCTGATTGCTGCCTCAGCATATTAGCAAGGAGCTGAACATGACAACACCCATGTAGTGATTTAGTTTAGTGAGTAATCAAGTGAAACTTGTCAGGTACTGAGCAACATAATTACTTATCCTTCCCCTTAAATTAGAATTCCTTGATCCGCCCCTTTTTCCAGAGCCCCACCAAATTTTAATAGGTTCTATCTCGGCTCGTTTCCCATCCTCCCACTATATCTACCCTGTATTTTTTTTCCACATCATCACTCTAAATAATAAACCAACCAACCAATAAACAAACACCCGCAACTTCCTTTCCAGAGCTAATGATGTCTGTTTATATGATGGATGTGCAAATGTGTGGAAAACTATGCAGAAAATGTTGTTCTACTATAGTCGTTTTGCACCCAAGAGACCAAAAACGAGTTCAAAGATTGCTGGGAAATTGGAGGAGAGGAAAGGAGATAAATTATCTGTGTGAATTATGGTGATACGTCAGCGGCACAAACTGGGGTCACATGGGCCAATGATTGACTAGGACTACTGCAGCTGTGGAGGAAGGGATGTGCGTGTGTGTGCGTGTGTGTGCGTGTGTGTGTGCAGAGAACGATTGCTAGAAGCGTGTCGGGACGCCAGGCGGAGATGCATTTTGGGAAAATCGTATACAGTAATTACAACCCGCAGGCCCGAGCTGTTGTCAGTAAAATGGAGGTCATTTCCGCGCTCGATACAGTTGAGCTCGACACACACTGCTTATTAGAGTAACGCTTGAACCCCAAAACACACCCCCACAAACACACACACTATATATAACACATTCATCAAACCACCTGCAGATTTCAGAGCGTCCACCGGGAGTAATTTTTAGAACAGGAACCTGCAACACATATTTATGATGCAGGGAAAACTGTTCATCATCATCATCATCATCATCATCATCATCATCATCATCATCATCATCAGAGTGTCTTCAGATAGTTTTAATTAACCCCAAACACACACAAAACATCTGCAACATCTGTGTTGTTTTGATGTTGATGATTGTCCGTTACCTCATACCGCTGAAGCTTCGGCGTTAAAAACTGGGGCATGAATTCGCCGGCTCACTCGGATTTTAGCAGCTCTGACTCCGTTGTGTGGGAGTCTCTTTCCTGTTCCTGATTACAGATGTGATAATGTGCACGCTTACAATTAGACAAACAACCATATGGGAAATGCAACAGGGCTTCCCAGTCTCCCATGTCTGCCTCTCTAATTGAGGGGGATTTCCCAGCGTCCCTTGGAGCGCGAGAGTGCCCTGCTTTGCATTTTATTAGGTTAAAAATGCGACCTAAATGGACCCAGCCTGCGACACCCTAATCTAATCTGCTATGGCACTGCCCCACCCCTTTTAAAATGATCTTCATAACAATTCCAACTGTGTTGCATTCACTGCCAGCCAGAACTGACAAAACAACCCGCTTTCCTCCACGTCCACAGAATTTATTGTGCACTGATTTGAATTGTTATTGCATCCGAAACCGTCCAATGAAAGACACATTCTTTGGGGACTCGTGAGGAGCATTTCTGGTGAGCGAGTGTGTAATGCTGCCGTCGACAGCATGTGTGATCGCAGCCTTGTCTTTCTGCAGCCTGAAAGTGGACGTGTGTGCATCCGTGAGCGGAGTGGGGATCCCCTCTTCTGTAGGTGAGCAGACGATCCCACTCAATTCCTTTCAAATGGAACTTTACTCCTAAATATTGGACTGCCAGGCATAAAGGGGTCAAGACAGGCTTTAACGTCTCCTTTCTCCTCTGCACAGACCTGAGAGCAGAGCTGCAGCTGGACTGGCTGAAGGGAGTGAGGGGCGGGGTTAAGAGGGTTCTGTTCCTGGACACCCAGGAGCCCCAACGCACGATGCTCCTTCGACTGGGTCACAGACGCCCACGTGCATGCTCGACACACACCATTTACCTGAAAGTGAGCGCACAGATGCAACAGAACAAACCCCCCTGATCAAGTGACACAGGAAACAGTTTGAACGTTTTCATTTTCTCTTACACTCTCAGGAGGATGATGAGTTCAGGGACAAGCTCAGCCCCATCTCGCTGGCGCTGAACTACAGCTTGGTTCCGCCTTCTCACGGCCAGGACCTCCCTCCCATCCTCAACCATTACAGCAGCACCTTCCTGCAAGAACAAGTAAGTTCTTGGAGCTTTTGAATGAAGTTTTTGAACACGCCTGCATCTATATTGGGGTTCATATACGCCACACCTTCCTCCTGGTCACCTCCCTCCCCTCTGCTCCTCTTCCTCTCAGGCCTACATCCTCCTCGACTGCGGCGACGACAACGTTTGCATCCCCGACCTCCAGCTCTCTGCCACCATGTAAGGCTTCACCTCCGCCCTTGTCTTCACGGAGAGAGAAAAGTTTAGACTGAAACTCCATGTGTGTGTGTGTGTGTGTGTGTGTGTGTGCGTGCGAGAGTGAGAATAAGCCTTCCCTTTGTGGAGTTTCCAGCTGTGCCATATCTCCATGACAGCATTATACAAACATCCCGTCACCCTGACACACGCGCACATTGTTGCGGTGGTCTTTTTTTTTTTTATTCCTTGAACCACTGGCAGAATTTCTCAACTGAATTTTACCAGAAACCACAGAAGAAGATCTGGAGGGTCTCGTTAGTGCAGCGAAGTTCCTTTTGAGTGAGTGAACCCGTTCCCTTTTCGCAGGGACCGCTCAGAGCTGCTGATCGGAGACGATAACCCCGTCCTGCTGACCATCACCGCAGTGAACCGAGGAGAGGGGGCCTATGAGGCGGAGCTGCACGCCCTGATCCCGCCAGAGGCCGACTACATCGGGGTGAAGCGCAGCGCGGAGGTGCACAGCCGCACGCTGTCCGAGATCTCACACAGGGACACTGAGAACAGAGACACGCACCGATTGTTGCTACACGGGCCATTTGAGGCTGCAGTCACAGAACGCCATCACATCCTGTTGTGTCTCGCGCGGTTGTGTGGATGATTAAAGTGGGGCGATCAGCAGGGAATTCTTTACTGGCATCAGACCAGAAGTCCCCATTATGATTTACAAGCTACATTAGTGACCACAGAAACAGACTGGGTCAACTGCGTGTGTGTGTGTGTGTGTGTGTGTGTGTGTGTGTGCGTGTGTGAGAGAGAGAGAGAGAGGTAATGAGTGTGTAATGAGACTCCTTGATTGATGAGGTTGTTACTATCAGAGCATTCATCCTCCTTTCCCCCCCCGCCTCCCTTTGATGGTGACACACTTCCCGCCCTGTTGTTGCCATCTCGCTCCCATCTCGCTTCCAGTCCGCCCTATTAGTCACTTTCATCCGCTCACAGCCTCATCCTTTCCCTCTCCTCCTCCTCCCCAGGCTCTGTCTGAGCCTGACTGTGAATACAAGACGGTCAATGACTCCAGGATGGTGGTGTGTGACCTGGGGAACCCGATGGTGGCCGGCACGGAGGTGAGTTTTGGCACGGCGAAGCACAAACACACACACCTTCACCAACTCTCCAAAGCACATGTTGAGACTCCAGAGCTGCTCAGGTTCAATTTAGACTGACTGATGCTTCACAGTGATTGTTGATCATCGTCCTGGCCCGCATTCCACACACTCCTGAGACCACACTTCCACCCCAGTGTGTGTTTGTGGGCACAAGTGTGTGTGCGCTGTGTAATAATAATAACCTCTTGGATAGCTGACACATGCAGGAAGCCGAGGATTTGTAGACTCGAGAGCCGTCCTTTCCTACATGAAATCCCACCATGCTGATGTGTGTGTGGGGGTGTGTGGGGGTGTATGTGTGTGTGTGTGTACATGTGGTACCATGACAGTGTCAAGGTCGGCATAGCGGTGCATTTGGAGGTGACACAGGGCCTTACTGATAAATCAATTATGTGATCCTGTTTCACTTTTAGGGGAGGACACCCCCCCCCAAAAACTAAACAGTACTCGTAAATGTGTGTGCGCGTACACGTGCGTGTGCGCCTGCTCCCCCCAGCCGTCCAGATGTTTCCCATATTTAACTCGGCTTGCCCCACCGGACTTTCGGGACTCTCAGAGCTTATGCAGAACATACCCCCACACCCGGCCTGACTCATGTTCTCAGTCGCTCTCATCACAGCTGCTGCGGCGCTCTCCTGCTAAGAGCACCGGATATGGTTTCTTGCACGTCTTTTTAACACTTTGACCCCCCCCCCCACACACACACACACACACACACACACACACACACACACACCTCCACTTTACAGTTCATTAGGCCTTGACGGCTGGATTTAGCATATTTCAAAGGTTTGATTGCAATCAATAATGACTGAGGAGGATTATTATTAATGACCTTGACCGTGAAGGGGGGGTCCTATTATGCGGAGACGATCGGGTTAAAGCCATGCTCCCATCCAGACACCCAATATGCAAATAAAAAACCTTGATAACCACATTGAGTTTAAAACCTTTCCTGCCTTTGTTCTTGCAGAAGACTTATTGATTAAAATTAAAATAACTGTATTTAATGGAAACAAGCTGATTTAAAAAAAACAAGGCATTTTAATTTGCCACAGGACGGAGGTCTGGAATTTCCACATTATATCCTGTAATATTCATTAGAATCAGTGTCTGATCCCTGTTTTTGTGTGGAAGCAGCTGCAGTTATGTTCTGCCTTTATTGGAATTAATACCAAATACCAAAGAAAGGTATCCTGAAAGTACAAATTCAGTCTCATCCGAGTGGTCGTGTGGTCAAAAGTGCTTGTTTGGATTTTCAGTGAAATAGGATAAACTTGTCTAAGAAATAAAATAAATACGGCTGTGTGTCACATCGTCTGGGGCCGCTGAGAAGCTTCTGTCTGCACAGCAACAAAGTCTGTTGAAACTTTATTTGTTGCAGTCGGTACCAAACAGTGACAGCTTTATGCGGTGAACTGTCCCTATGGGAGATTTCCCAAACCGTCACCCCCCACCCCCAGCATTCCTCCCTAGGAACTGCGGCCGTGGAGGACGGTGGCCCCCGACTGGAGCGACAGTTGTCGTGGACACGCGCAGATCTGCGCACCCTCGCTCCCCCTGAGAGACGCAACCCTTTTGGGATGTCCGGTCTCTGCAGATGATCGTGTCCACTTTAGATCTTTCCCGTCTGGCTCTTCTCCTCCAGCCTCTCTCTAATGTGTCCCATAAAGATGGCCTGTCTTTGTAGTTCCACGCCCCACCCCCACCGCCCCCCGCCGGCCCGCCTCGTGAAGTCTGCGTGTCGTCATTTCTTTCTCTGGATCATGTGAGCTCTGAGCGGTTGTCCTGGGGCACTTGAGTGTCTCTCTCACACACACACACACACACACACACACACACACACACACACACACACACACACACACTTTGTCATACAGTGAGTGATGGAGTCGTCCGCCACGTGTTTTGAGTTAACCTGGGAGACGGAGGATTTAAACCGGAGAGAGACGTGAACCCAAACTGTAGCTTTTAAGTGTGTTGTCTGGATCGTGTCCACACACACACACACCACACACACACACACAGAGCATACCTTCAGGCTATATGGTGCAACAATGAGAGAATGCCATTTACACGGCCATGCCATTTAACTACTGCACATTGAACACGGTGTTGCCTTTGATTCACAGATGTGTCTTGTTTCCTCTGTCTCTCTCTGGAACTGTCTTCCTTGTCCCCCACACATGTTCCTGCGCCTCATCCCTCCTCCTCTGCCGCACCGCTGCCCAGCTGACTGTCGGTTTGAGGTTTTCCATCCAGCGGCTGGAAGACGTGGGGCCAATGATCGGCTTTGCGATGCAGATCCACAGGTGACGCACCCACGGCCTCTGGGGCGTAGCTCCCCTGTCCCCGTAAACACGCACAGAGCGCTCTTTGTCTCCTCTCCTGAACCATGTAAATAGCTTTCATGTCTGCCCCCATCACATCTCTGAATGCGGTTTGATCAAACTCACCACATATGAGAAGCCAGTTAGCCCTGAGGAACTCCAGAGAGGAAACCAGCTCTGCACAACATGCTTTCTGTTTGCTTCATCGTTTAATACATCACGTCACCAGACAGAGACACTTAAATGTCAGCCGGCGTCTCGCCGAACGTCTACTTGGAGTCAAGCGAACATAAAACTTCGGCTGTTTCGCCGGTTTTGCTTACATTTCTCAGCGGCCTCCTTAAACGTGTCAGCAGACACAGAATATATTTGGGGGTTTTGGGTTCTAACCCTGAGAATCTCTCCACAGCTCCAACAAAGACGAGCCTCACAGCAACCTCGTCAGTTTGAACCTGACCATCGCTGCCGTGGCTGAGCTGGATCTACGCGGGTGAGTGGGGACGTGAGACAGCGCGGCGTCCTGCCGCCTCGTCCGCCTCCGATCCGGCTGCAGCCCACGTTTCTCGGGTGTTTGCAGGACATCAGGCGCAGCCTCAGATGTTTAAATACGTGCAGCCTGTTTACATACGGATGGAAAACAGCATGAAGAGACAGAACTAGAAATATATTTGAGCTAATCACGAGCATATGGGCCTTTGACATGTTCGCGGACACCCGTGTGCCCACGAATAAACACACGCGCACGCGAGCGCAGACTTCAGAGCTTGGATTCACGCTCGGCATTGTTTGGGTGTGGTCAGTGTGACATGTAAACACAAGAGGACCTGGGATGAGGGAGACGAGGACAGATGAGTCCTGTGTTTGTGTTGCTAAAGCCGCCCTGACTCAGCTGACCTCACCTTCCCTTAAGAAGTCTTCTTGGGGTTTTTATTATCATTAATATTATTATTTTCTCCAACCTTAACGACTTTGGCCCACTAAGTTCAGACTGAATGCTCAGAATAGTTTCCGAATCTGTTTTTCAGTTGAATAAAATTCAGAGATCAACACTTAAAGCCCTTAATTGGTATAGCCGTTGTTGTGGTCCGGAAGGACACAGTTCTCAGTATACAAGAGTCATGCCTCTGTAGCAGTGGAACGTTTCCATAAAAACTACAATTTCTGGTCAGTTTTGTGGCCCAGAGACTCACAATAATAATTTTTAAAAAGCCTTACATTATCAGGAAACGATCCAGGTGACTTTCAGAAATATCCCAATTTGAAATAGATGTTTGATTAGTGAAACAGTTGGAATGTTTTAAAATGGTAAAAATAATAAAATAAACCACTCCTCTGTTATGATTAAAACTATTGGCACATCTACTAGGATGTTGGTATGTTGGAAGCTAACCTGCTAGCTCAATTTAGTCGTTGCTGTAGATAAAAACGTTGTTTTATGCAGTAGGCATGAGTGGACTTGGACCAGACTAAGTACCCTAATTAAATAGCATGTCGGTGCGTCCCGGATAATGGCATCTAGATCTTCAATTGAATTTCCAGTCAAAATAATCGTGTTTCAACGGTGATTTCTGCCCCATTTGAGCAGCTCTAGAGTGTCACGGCGCTCTCTCTCCTCTCTTGTCAGGGTGTCTCATCCCTCTCAGGTGGTGCTGCCGTTCCCTCGCTGGGAGCCCAAAGAGAAGCCTGTTAAAGAGGACGAAGTGGGGCCACAAGTGACGCACATCTATGAGGTAAATGCCCAGCATCTCGGCTCTGTGGGAGGAAAGGAGGGAGCGAGTGATGAAGAGATTCAACGCTCTTTTTGCTGTTGTGCAGACGAGCAGAAAAGTCAGTTGTAAATGAAACTAAATCAATTTGGTAAAAGCAGAACAGTAGCTCTATAAAGAATTCAGCTCTGGCTGATCAAAGGTCTTCAGTTCTGGAGTAATTACTGCTGTGAAGGCGGGAAAAAAGTGGGGAAGGACGGGAGCAGAGAGGTGGGAGGGAAGAGGGTAAATGAGTAATAACTGTGAGGGTAAAACAAGGTCCCGTTGGGGATTAAAGATTTAGAGATGGAGAGAGGCTGGCAGACAAGCTTGAGAACCACCCCTCCCCAAAAAAAACACCCACATGTGCAGAGTTGCATCTGCAATCTGGGCTTTCCTTTTGTTTTAAAGGGTCCGTAGAGAGGGGTCGCGGCAGTGTGGCCCTGTCCTGCTGCAGCTCATAATCATTTTCATGTGCGGCACTTTTCCCAGTAGGCAGCTGCTCCCAGTTAGAGAGGGACGGGGTTTTATTCCTGCAGAATTCCTGCCCTGCAGCACCGGGGATCGCGTCCTGTTTGGGCGTCTTTCTTCAGTGTTAATGTGTGTGCGCGAGAGCCAGACAGAGACGTGGAGAGAATAGGTGGAGAGGAAGCGGCGAGTTGATGGTTCGTTTGTGTTTATAATCCACTTAGTTTCACATCGAACTGGGAGTCTCGGGCCAGGTGATGCCGTGGACGTTACTCGTCTTCTATTTCAGTCTCCAGTGAGACTGTAGCGTTGGAACGAGAGCACAGGTGGTGGGTGTCATCATCCCACTGTTATGGTAACCTTATTATAGCCTCGCCACTGGGGAACCGCTAATAAAATACCAGACATCACCACGTTTGCTACTTTCTTCTCATCTCCAGCTCCATAACTTTGGGCCCAGCAGCATTCAGGAGGCCCAGCTCCAGGTTGGCTGGCCGTCCCGTTTCCGTGACCAGAACCTGCTCTACGCCATGGAGATTCAAACCGACGGCCCGATTAGCTGCAAGACAAACAACAGCCTCAACCCGCTCGGCCTCCAGGTAACACACACTGAAACCACACATTTTAAACACTGCCTACTGTGGAAACAAACATGCTTTATTCTACATTTCTTGCGTACTATTCAATTTTCTTGCATGTATAAAATATAGACTTTCATAGGATCAAACCACAGACTCTGTTTTATTTATTGTGCTGCCAGCGGTCGGTTCATTGAATCAGGCTTCCATCATCTGAACCTGAGCGGTGGAAACATAATTGTACCCATCGTTCTGGCTGCTCCTGACATTCTTGGGCTGGATGACGTGTTGTGCTTATTATTAGAAATCAGAGATGAAATAGTTTCCAAATCTTTGTGATATGATCAGCAGTGTAATTTGAAAAGAAAACATACTTTTATTTTTTTTAAAGTGCACAATTATGGCTGCAAGCGAAACGTTGTAGGCACTAATCATTCGTGAAAACAAAATTGGACACTCTTGGTGTCCCCTTTCCCCCATTTCTGAATGATTTTCCAGTGTGTTTGAGCGTAACATCTATATTTGATTGGACAAAAAAGGGAAAAACACGACAGCTTTTACCATTTAGGAGGCGGGGAGGTGTCAAAAACCTCCCCGGTCCACAAACAAGCACATTAGATTGATTGCAAGACTCTTGCCCCTAGGTGTGCGTGTGTGAATGATTGATTGGTGTGTGTGTGTGTGCGTGTGTGTCCTGTGTTGGACTGATGACCTCTCTAGGGGTTACGCCTGCCTCTGACACAGTGGCTGCTGGGATAGATCGGATAAATGGAGGGAATTCGTCAATTGCGACTCTGCTCCACCTGCTGCTAGCTAGGTTAGCTTGCTATGACTCCAAACACACGGATCCAGACATGAGCGTCACGTCTGTGTTCTCACTCGAGGCTGAAAGGGCGGGAAAAAGCAGCTCTCACATGTACCCATGTTAAAAACGGGGGAGGGGTCTGACTGTGGATGCTAGCCTAACAGGTCAGCCAGAGTTGTGATTCGGGACCCTTTATGTGTTAAAGTCACATCCTGGAAATGTGCGTTGCAGGTTTCCTCCGTCCAGGACACGCCCGAGCTGCTGGGCTTTTTGAGAAACGCCAGCGCGCCTCATCAGCGCCACAGACGAGCCGCCTCCGGCTCTCATGGTTCTGTCGGCAAAACTCTGGTGAGCCCTGTGTTATCGTACCTTTTGTCCTGAGGCCTATCGTGGAAGCCGTGCGGTGGTTCAATGGGCCTTCCCTCCCGCCCCCATCTGCCGTTTCCCTGCAGAATTGCACCAACGTCTCCTGTCTGAGGATCACGTGTCTGATCGGCCGCTTGGATCGGCGGCAGAGCGCCGTGGTGAAAATTCGCTCCAGGCTGTGGGTGCAAACGTTCCTGCAGGTCAGGCTCTTCCTTTCATGACGCTCTCCTTCGTTCCCCCTCACATTATGACCATTCGAAGGCTCCTCTAACCAGTCTTACCTTCGCCCGGCAGCACCGCAATAACCCCTACATCCTGAACTCCACCGTGTCCTTCGAGGTCCTGTCCATGCCTTACCGCGTCCAGCCGTCTCTTCTGCCCAAACGCGCCACCTCGGTAGGCTGACGTGGGTTTATTTAAGGCGCTGAGGGAGGAGGAGGGCTTGACCGTGTCTCTGCTTCCTGCAGATGGGGACCCACGTGCTGTGGGGGACGCCTGACGTGTCGTTCGCGGTTCCGCTCTGGGTCATCATCCTGGCCATCCTGCTGGGCCTGCTGGTGCTCGCCATTCTAACCTTAGCGATGTGGAAGGTAGGTGCACGCACATATTCTGGAGTGCCTTTCACACTGTAATACTAATGGAGTGATGTGACCCCCCCCCCCCTTCAGTGCGGGTTCTTTGACCGGGCAAAGCCGCCAGGTGACGACAACGTTTCGGACCAGGAGCAGCTGACTGCTGATCAGACAGGCGACGCCTAAGATGTCCCACAGCAGCTCCTGGTTGGAGGACTTGGGTACGAGAAGAAGGTGCACCTTTTGAGTCAACTCACACAGATCTGGGATCTGTACGAGTTTGGACCCTCTGTTGACGGACTTGAGGACCTGCTGAGGTAACTGACAGCACAGGCGGGAGGCCGAAAGGTCCAAAGAGGGAGACCGGCAGCAGGCAGAGGGGGACCAAAACACACTTTATAGGCTCGATCTCACACACACAGTCTGTCCAATGTAAACTGTCCATACATCAGAATGTTGCTGATGATGATGATGACATTTAAAATGTGTCTGTAAATGAATGTTTCTGTGCCCTGCCAGAGGCACAGAGACACTTCACTGTGTGTGTGTGTGTGTGTGTGTGTGTGTGTGTGTGTGTGTGTGTGTGTGTGTGTGTGTGTGTGTGTGAGTGAGTGTTTGTGCACTACTGTAGACTAGGTTCTTTTTTATCTTTTCTTTGGTCGTAAATGTCTGTAAAAACTTTCCTAAAATTATCAGTTTTACACACAAACACACACCCGCGCACGGCGGCAGTCACACGCATAAACACAGGCACAAAGTTGATGATGTATATTTATGAATGTATGTGCAATATTTGAGTGTTACATGATACTGAGGCTTGTTTACACTGGCATTCTTTTGTGAGAGCTTTCCACTGTGTGTATATAAATGGTTATTTGGTGTATTAGACAGCATTTCTGAACATATAAAAGCAAATATTTGAACTCAGTACAAGACAAATAAAAAGTAACTTATTATGGGGTTTTTTTTCTTCTTTTTTTGCTGTACAAGCTAAAATAAACAGTCCTGTGTGCAGTCTGAGGTGGCAATTATTTCGATTTATACTCTGCCATCAGTGATCTTAAAGCTTTTAATCAGATGTTAGTGTGGCATTATTGTGCACAAGCAGGTAGAAAGAAAAAAAACAAGTAATTCAGCAGTTTGTTCAGATGTTTGTGTTGTTTGAATTTCTTTATGTGGTGAAGCTTTGTGAGAATAAAGCGATCTTCCTTTTTGTATAATATGTAACTCACACATCGAGCGTCAACATGCAATCAACACAACAGCGTGCAAGTGGTGAACAGATTAACAGTAGTGTTCGGAGCTCGACGGCTCCACCACAGAAGAAGAATTTGTGCTGCGACGGAAAACCTGAGGCGGCGTGTGAAGATCGACAGTGACCTCTTGTGGTGAAAAGAAAGACAACAGTTGCGCTACATCAGTTCTGTTAGTGGCCTTTTAGTGGAGTTTTTCTTTATTAGATTCTTAGTTTTTTATTCCTATTATACTAATTAATTATTATATTATTTAATTATATCAGTATTAAGGATGCAAACCGATCCATTTAAGCTGTGGGTTATCTTTAAAGATGGCTTAGATTTCAAGTTACAAGTAAGGCAGTGCGTTTAATGTTTATCCTTTTTATAGTATAGCTGTAATGTGTTCTTTTAAATACAGAATATTGTATGCAAAAGAAAAGTTCATCCCTCCAGTGTGCCATACATCCTGCTCAGAGAGTCAACAGCTTTGCTCTTGAACGTCATCTGATTAGAAAAAGCAGACGCTTGGGCTCTTTTATGGCTCTTTTATACAACCACATTATTATGTTAATGCTTTCCAGTAAGGAGATGCTCTAATGTTTTATTCTCCAAACCGAGGTTATGAAAGTGGCTCACTGTCTATGAGGTAAAATAGAACATCATTATCCTTCAAATCAGCTGCAGCAGAGTCCTCATTGATATTCAAAATAAAGATGAAAGAGAAGACATGATCATCAGTACCTCTAGAGGGAACATCCATCAGGCTCCTGTAAACACACCAAACAGAGAACACACACAGCACCGACATTCTCAAAAACACAGGCGCGTTTCTGTGATTTCCATTAAAGTCTTTATTTCTCTGAATATATTTGATCCAATGTAAAATCAAACATTTGAAGGAGAGATTTAACTTTCCGGCTAGCAGACCTCAACACCACCAAAATAAAGGAATATTAGAGATACATACCACATACTGACGGCTGGACATAATGTATCTTAGATTGAGATTTAGCCAATAAACTGACCCAGTTTCCTAAATATTTTTTACTCCTTCCCGTGGAGCTTCTGAGCTGGTGCAAATTAACGCCTCTTCTGTGAAGCAAAAATCCTGTGTTCCTGTCAAATAAATGAGGACACGCGTTGACAATTGAACTTCACTTTAAAGTACGCAGGGAACAGTGTTCGTTTCCCTGGAAACACATAGTACCAACAATATAATGGAAGACTTTGGCTATTTACAGTTCACTGAGATGCTGTACTGTTAATGTAGGAGTCATCCCAGACATGCTGTACATTAGTTAGACTAACAGCCCCCAAACCCAACCCCATCCCCACCCCATATGACAAAGTGCAATTTCAGATTTCACCACTAGATGGTGCTTATACACCATATTGAACAGTAAAAAGAAATAGTGTGAAAATCAGATATTTTAGGAGGCCAGTGGCAGATTACCTGTGTCAACATTACTCTTTATTGAAAGCCTGTGTGTGCAACTGATCAACAGCTTGTTGGCTTTGCTGAGATAACTGGAATGGAGTGCAAGCCCTATAAAGGGATATTCCAACATTGTGGGAAGTCGGTCGTTCTTCCCCCCCCCAAATGCTGAAATCATTCCTTCAGGCTTCAAGAAACCATTTCATAGATTGGCTGCGCGGCCCGACGCCGTTCCACGCCCGTGTCTAAAATGTCAGGTGAGGTGATGGTCAACTGCCTGTAAGCAACAGTGAAAAAATATACAATCACACAACTCTTGAGAGGAACAGTCAGCGGGCAGTGTTTAGCCTGAGCGGTCAGACGGGAACAGAACAGTCTGGGTTTGGAACAAACGTTTTTTCCGGGAGTTTAGAAAAGTTCCATGGCTATTTGTAGCAGGCTGGATTATGCTTATGCGGCCAAATCAGATGAAATAACTGAAGCACATTCATGAATAGAGGAGCAACACTCGAACTGACTGTAAGGTAGCGGGATCACTTGGTATTGATGATGTCATGGAATGATTGGAAGAGGAGGCCCTGTGGCACATACAGTACATACACTACATGAGGATTAGAATATCTATACTCACACTTTACACTCTTTATAGGATACAATTTACTGTACAAGATCAATAACTAGCTGGATAATAAACTCTACATTTGTCTCTTTCTTTCTCTATATAGTAGCTTGAATCTGTCATCAAAAATAAAGATTCCCCAATGTGTTTACATTCCCTGCTCCGGTATATAATGCTTTCTGACAATGTTGGAGGCCTGGAGGCCGCGCAATGAAAAACAGTCAGTTGATTACTCTGAAAATATCTTCAACAGCTGACGCCACCACACCGCAGCTGGGTACATCAACAAAGTGCTGCTGCTCAAAACACACACACACACACACACACACACACACACGATCGTGGATGTGCACGCATTGTGTCAGGACTACAAAGAACCATTCACACAGACACACACATAGTTTGACATATGCAGTTACACACTGTTCCTGAGTATGAACTGTACGATAGTATTTGACTGTAAGAAAGCAACGAGCTGTAGGGTCGGAAAGCTGAGCTGCACCAGCTTCTATTCATTTAAATCAGGAAAATAAGATTGAAGGCCATCTAAAAAGAATTAATGTCATAGGCAAACAGTGCTGTTTCCCACTGCGAGGTAAATGTGACGCCTTTGAATGTTGAGCAAAAGGTCTAACAGTCTATATTTTTAGGATTCTCTTTGCTGCCCCCAAGTGGCCAATTAGGCAATGGCCTAAACGGGATCGATGGATCCACAAAGCATCAGAGTTTAAACATCAGCTCCTTTGGGCATTGCTCGAATTGCGAGACTGAACAAAAACATTATGAAGCTTGTCCAGTAGAATACCTGCTGCAGGTCACCTTATGCAAATGTTATTAAATTTACTCACGCAGCACGAGAATGACCTTGGGAGACTGAACTGTGCTGATGACAAAGCTGTGTCTGACAGCCACTAGCAGAAAAAAAAAAGGTCCCCCACCTTTTTTTTGGGGGGGACCAATAATGAGAAACAACTGGTGTTTTTGAAATACCAAAGGTTCCTCCAATCCTCCATAAACCACAAACAAAACAGACAGGATGAGAGTATGAGGTTACCCAGTTTGCATACGCCGACATTGGGTCTGTGCTTGTTGATGTGGTGAAGAGGAAGGACAGCCTCATCTGCACCCAAGCGGTTTAAGACATGTAATGAAGGAGATCCAGCTTATGATAGGTGACACAGAGTCCTACTGCAATTCATACAGAACAATCGCTCTGCATTCCTTTTTGCTTTCAGCATTGATTGCACTGACCTCGAGTGTGAAGGTGCCCCGCCGCAGAGCATCGCCTGTACCAGAATCATTGTGTGTGAAAGAAAGGGAGGTGGTGTTAATACAGTGTAAACTCTGCCGCTGTAACTTGAGGTGAGGGGGGGGGGGGGGGGGGGCAGAGCACAACAGCGAACCACAGGTGATAAAAAGCTCAGTCTACATTTTGTTCAAGCACATTTCACTCCCAGCATTGGAGTGGCCCTCGATGCTGATTTTAACCTCCTGAGGGATGAAGGAGGGCCTGGGCAGGGTCGGGGGAGGCTCCTCCCTCTCAGTCTGGTCTCGCTCCGGAGCCGACCACCGTCTCTTGCGTCCCAGGGGTCTCTCTGTGTCGCCCATTTTAGCCGATTCCTGTCTTTGTTCTCTTGTCCTTGACTCTGCCATCGGTGGTCCACAGACCCCCTCTCCTTGTCCTGGAAACAGTCCCAGTGCTGGTGGAGGCTCCTGCCTCGGTCCCGTCAAGGGCTCCCTGGAAGCCTTCATGAGGAGGCCCCTGTTAATGAGTGTGCCATTCGGACTTGTGCTGTTTCTAACGGTAGCGTCCGCGATGTGACACTGGCCCAACAGCTGAGCACTCTTCTGGCTTTCCACGACGGAGCCGTTCCGAAGGCTGCGGAGGGTCAGCGACACGCACACGTCGCCCACACACAGCTTAGCGCAGGACAGCTCAAACAGCTCCGTTGTCCTGTCTGGGCAGCATGACGACCAGCCTTGCCCGAAGACGAAGAAGGGATACTCCACCAGCACCTCCACACACACCTGAAGCAGAGGCACAACAACGTTAGGGACACCAGCCCATCACTGCAGTTCCATGGCAACGGTGGTGTGTGGGATACTTAAGACATGACATACCTGCGCTTTGAGCTCCCCTACTGAGAACTGTATGATCACAGCGTTGGGAGTCTGTCCACTGTCGATACGCTCCACAGTGCTGGAATCTATCTTCAGCTCGCTGCTAATCTCAGCACTCTGGATGAAGTCCTCCGTCTTCAGGTCCTCCACGCGCTTCAGTTCCCCGTCTGCCAGCTGGATGATGGAGCCTCGCATGAAAAATGGTGGAAGTGCCACAGGGGAAGAGGAGGAGGAGATGGAGGGAGAGGCTTGGATGGAAATGGGAGCGGAGACTGGAGCTGGGTTGGGAGCGGGCATTGGAGCTGGGGAGGGAGGTGCCACGACCACCGGGGAGGGGGTGGAGGGCAGGGCCGGTAGGGCCGGCAGGGCCGGCGTCTGTGCTTCAGCAGGAGGTGGTTGGTTTCCATCTGTTCCCAGTAACTCACACTTGGAGAGGGCTGTGGCCAAATAGGCGTGAGGCATAGCAGTGGATATCTGAGGGGTAATGGGGGAAGAGAGCGTGGCCACCGTGTGACTAACTTCAGTTTCTGTGCCGTTATTAGTGCCACTGACGGGTATGAGGAGGGACTGTCCACTTGGGATAATGAGGTGCTGAGGTAATGCTGGGTGGTAGCCGAGAGAATGCTGGTTGGCGCTCGTAATGTAGCCTATTATGGGTGCTTGCGTGGAGGTATAAAGACCGCCGGGCAGCTCCTCGGGAATGGTGGTTTGGATGATTGTATGTGATGCGACAGACTTGACCACTTCTGAGGAAGAGATGGGGGTGAAAGAGGGAGATCTGGAGACCGGTTTTCCTACACCGAGGCCTCCTTTCTCAGTCTGCACGAAGGAGATCTTATTTGAATTGGCCTCACGGTCTGCTCCGTGGTTGTGCTGAGCCACCAAAACCAAGGAGGTCTGGAGGCCCACAGAGTTTTGTCCATAGTCTGCGGGCAGGAGGATATGTCTGGCCTCGTAGCTCTGGACGGGCTGATGGTTTGCAGGCTGAGCGGGAGCTTTGGGCTGCTTAACCACCTCCAATTCTCCATTCACTGCACTCTTAGCATGCTCGTCTGGTTTCTTTCCTGAAGATCCATCTGCATACTGAAGCACCAGCTGGGATGGAGCGAGGGTTAGTGTTGGAGGGAGAACAGCTGTGTGAGGCTGCAGCTGCAGGTGGGCTGTGGGTGAGGCCACTGGGTTCCCACTGACAGTCAGAGGCGTTCTGCTCTCCAGATGAATGTACTGGCCGGGGACTTGCGGTGTGCTTGGGAGAGAAACGGGAGTTAGCTCAGTGGGAGAGAGGCCTATCTGAAACTGTTGATCCGCCTTGGCATTGGGGGAGATGAGGGCTGCTGTGTAGCCATCCAGGTGGGGGCGCTGTCCGGCGGCAGAGTTGTGAGGGGCAGGGCTCGTGTTGGTGGAAATGATGTGCGAGGAAATGTAGCCGGCGTAAGGCCCAGAACTGATGAACTGAACATTAGGCCCCAGCTGAGCAAACTGGATGGTCCCGGTTTGCTGAGGGAGGGCTGTCGGGTAAACAGCAGGGAGGGGGGCCAGCGGCACTGCAGGAAGAGGAGCTGCAGAGGAGGGAATAGAAGGGGCTTGAATAGAGGATACTGTGGAGGAAATGGAACATCTGGGGCTTTCTGCATCCCTGGATTTGCAACGTTCGCTAGCTACACTCGCCAGCCACGCTAGGTTCTCTGTGTGGGGGCAGTCGGTCGCTATGTCAACTGGAGGCGTTTCTGTGGCTACCACCACTGGCCTCTGCTCCAGAGCCAGGATCTCACGCTTCTTAGGAGGCAGGCACCCATTACTTCGCTCCTGATTAGATTTCATTGTGTCGTAGTGATTGTGGTGCTACTTGATGGTCTTCTGGTCCGGTCTCTCAGCACCACTTCCTAGTTCTGTGCAGGAGCTGACCTCCCCGAGTACAGTGTTAGCTGACCTTTCCTTGTGTTTACTGTGGGACACTTCTAGGTTTTACAGCTGAAAAGATGCATCTCCAGCCCACTAAATGAGCCAGGCGAACTTCATGAGGTATCATTTCTGACCAGTCCACCTTGTGCACAGCGTCAGCAGGGATCTGATGAGAAAGAATAAAAGCTATATCAACTCAGACATTAAGATTATTATTCAATTTCTATTGTTTAACCATTTAAAAAAAACAACGTAACAATACATGAAATCTTATTTTTGGTATTTCTGTGTTTTGCCACCAGGTGGTACCAGGGACCACATCCTCTGACTTGTGTTGATCTGCTGCTCTAAAGTGCCTCATTCGAAGAAATGACGCGTCTAAGTCTCTCCCTTCAGAGTGTGTGTATAAAGCACTGTCACTAAGTCTTTTGTAGCGCCACTCAGCATGCAGGAGACTAAGATTAACTGTCCCTAAAAGCGTGTGCGGCCGTATTGCGTTACTGTGCCAGACAGATGTTTGCGTGGCGTTTGTGTGTCTGGGTGTTTACAGGTGCTTTTTCCTTTCTTCAGGCACTCTGGTCAGAACACAGAGGACAGATTAGCATCCTCAGAGGAGCCTGTGCTTGTGCCTCTAACACTCCCCAGCCTCGTGTCGAGTCAGTGGAGCTGCTTTAAAAATCCACCTCTGGGCGGGAATTCTGGGTCAAAGGGCGGCGCCGCAGTAGAGCTCGCAGTTGTTTGCAGAAACTTCTGTAATTAGCATTCTCCGTTAGCGTCAGCAAACCCTGTTAAAATATTTTAACAACGGTGTTGGGCTGCATCCCGTTTGAATCGTGTTTCAAAGTTCAAGGGAATACGGCGCGGTTCGGTAAACACTGAATGAGTCAGCCTTCGGAGAGTTGAGTGTAACAGCACACTGAAGATTAGGTCGGCCCACAAACACAACAAGAAATGGGGAGAATTACTGGAATTGAAAGCATGTGAACGACTCCCTCATGGAAAGGGCGGCATCCGCCGGCCCCCTCAGTGCAGCAGGACCCGAAACACCCAGGTGTACCTACCGACGCAGCACAAAACCCCAACGTGATAACGTGTATTGCCTCGTTTTTATTTTCCACTGGATAATTCCTGAAAGCTTATCTGAGGGTCACTGCACTGCACTGTGTTGTTCATTAGCCAGAGGCAAAACACTGACACACTGCACGATGCACTTTCACACATCCGTCCATTCAGTATTCCAATTCCTACATTCCATTCAAAGGAGCCGGGTTATTTCACAGCCGTGCATTGTATTTCTGTATTAAAGGGAGGTACAGCAGAGCGGGCAGCCATGGACATACTGTATGGCGCCAAACAAAGCAGGCGAGGGGATTAAACTAAAAAGAAAGAAACATAGAAGGTGACCTTGGTCAGTAACTAACGCTGGCTGTATAAAAAGGATCCTGCATGCAAAGAAAAATGTGCAATACACATAACATCATGCGGTTCTATAGATCTATCAGACATAACAAAGGAGTAGAGCAGCAGGGGGGAGAGAAACGGAGAGTGAGAGGGAGAGGGAGGAGTGAGAGAGGCGATCTGAAGTGACTCTGTAAAAGGGGGTAAAGGGGTGAGAGAAGGAAAAAAGATGGGTGATGAGAAAGAGGAAAGAAAACAGGGAGAACGCTGCCTGACCCATATTGAGCAGCGCCTGCAGCATCAGAGCAGCATGGCCCCCACCGTTCTGAGAAATCCCCAATCAGGGACGCGGCCGCCACTACAGCCGGAGCTTCGGCGTGCGACGCCTCCCGGTGGCAACAACCGTACCCTCAGCAACACAGTAATGACATCACATCTGAGGCGCAGGTACTTAATGTGATTGTAGCAGCGCTGCGAGACAAAGCCGGCGCGCGCTGGCACAAAAGCACACCACCGCCTCTGCACACACACACACACACACACACACACACACACAACCATGTTATTCCTTTCCTTACATGACCTGTAGACAACACTCCCTGCACACAGTCTCTCTCACACGCGCACACTAGGCTCAGACGCACAGCAGGAGAAAGCCTCTGCAGAATTTCCAACACCAGCCTATTAATAGAACGGTGACACCTACAAATATGGAAAAATATTATGAAGAACAAAGGCCAGGCCAAGCCGGGGAGCCGCGAGTCAATCCCCAAGTCCGCCGCTGTCACCTCTGAGACATATGTAGTGATGACAACAGCGGGAGGGACGGGAGGACAGGCTCCGTGTGAGGATCACCGGGATGCCGTTCCGCTCAGACGGTGATAGAGCAACCACGCATTTGATCCGCTTCCATACTTCCACATGGGGGAGGAAAAAAGAAAAGCTGCATGCAGCGGAGACGTAGCGTGCATCCGCTGTCAGAGTGGGCACAGGCGGACACAGCAGTCAACAGCCCCTCTAGCTCCCTGCCTCTCCTCCATCCACCTAAGCCCTGCATCTTCTCTCTCGTGCCGTTACACCAATTGATCCCCTTCTTCTCTGCAGCAGAATGACGAAGGGATGTAATAAACGGGGAGGGGGGAGCAGAATTGGCCGTTATGTGTCAAGATGCTGATGCGCGAGTCGAGGAGATGCAGTTGGGAGAAACCTGTTGTCAACACTGCTGCAGGTTAGGGTTCCTGCTACGAGACCGGCCGCGGCTACACAGTGAAAACCCTGCACAGCGAAGGGCTATATATAGAAAACAAAAACATCATTATCAATCGGAGCAGTGGTGTGAAACAGGGAGGTGGGGGTTACTATGGCAGATACAACAGCAAAAACAGCTATTCACAGCAACCAAATAGCACCCTACACCCACAGACACAGGTATTTTGCTCACTAGTCAGATCCAAACAGTGTCGTCGTCGTCCCCCCCATAGTCGCCCCCCCCCCCCCCCCCATAGCCAAAAGAGCCTTTGTACTGCCCTTTCTCACCAATGCCTACGCCTTTAAGGGGCGGACCTACCGTGTGGCAGACTAAAGCAGACAGTAAGAACAGGCAGTGGGTTGAGGCTGTTTGTCTTCACAATCATGCACCGCTGCCCGACACACTCCAATCACACTAAACACGAGCAGGGATGTGCATGCAAGCGAACCCCCCCCCCCCCCTCCCCCCACCTCCGAGAATGCCTCCACTACTGGTTTAATCCTACTAACCGGGACTGTGGTCAAGCCCTCTGAGTGTCGCCTCCGGGGGGTGGGGGTTAGAATGACAGTGTAGTAGCTGAGCAGCCGATACTATGCTACATAACATAAAGACTAGAGACAGCCCCACCACCGACCACCCCCTCGTCTCTCCCCCCCTCCACTAGTTACAGGACTAAGAATAGCTCACCAGTCTCTCCACAGCCACCGCTTGCACAGCATGTCCAGAGATTTCTTCCTGCTTCTGTGTGTGTACGTGTGTGTGTACGTGTATGTCCTAGGACTCCTCTTCCTGAACCTTTTCTTTTGTGTCGCTCTCCTCCGCTGGAGTCGCCCTCCTCTCCAGCTTTGCCCTTCCTCACTGGAGTCTGGTACGGAGGCTCTGCTGCCCCTGATGGTAAAGGAAGTCCCCCCAACACCAAACCCTGCATTCAAGGCTGCTCCATCGTGTGTTATGCAAGGCCACCAACCAATGCAAAGCCAGCTCCTTCTCTGCCTGGCTGCTTCTCTCTCTCTCTCTCCCTTCCACTGCCTCCCTCCTCTTCCTCTCGCTGTACTCCACTGACACAGCTCCTCCCCCAGCCAGCCTCATCAGCCGCATCAGGTATTCATTCAAAAAAAACACACTCTACTTGGCGTAGGGCCCAGACTACGCTCACACCGAGAGGAAGAGGAGGGGAAGGGCGCCACAGACAGGGAGGGGGGGTGAGAGGTGGGAGGGAGGGAGCTTGAAATTCAGAAAGGCTTTGCTCAGACAGATATACGGTGTGAGTAACTGGGGTTTTCAGAATGGCACAGGCACGCATGTGTGCAGTAACCAAAGCCGAGGGATTGTAGGCATGCAGAAAGCGTAAATGTCAAAAGCTCTTTTCACGCGTTTTCTTTTTTGTTCTTTCATTTTTTTATTATTCGCAGAGACAAATCTCTGTAATCTGCCAAGCGAGCCCGCCCTAAAATGAGCCTGGATGCAGCTGCAGAGCGACTTTCAAACCCCGATCCTCCAACCCAGCAGCCCCGGGCTTTTATCACTTTATCCTGGACAGCAGACTGGCTGTAAGGCTGCAGATGGTGGGGGGGTTAAACCACCAGGTATCTGCTTTCCTGCAGTCAGAGCGAGGAGAACATCCCCTCCACTGACACCTCTGGGAGAAACACAAGCACCACAACAAATAATGCATTGTTACTATGACAAGCCCACAAGGTGGTATGAGAGCTCGGGAAGCTCCGTAAACCTTCTCACTGCTGTAGGTTAGAGCATGCCGACACACCCCCGACACAGGAGAGCAGAATGCGTTGGATGCTGTCTTTGCCACAGGGCTACACCTTCAACGCAATATTCAGGTTTCTCTCCCATCGGTCTAAACAAATTCATGTCAGAAAATAGGTTTTTGACGCCACCGAAACAACTTCCAGCTCCATCCTGAGTGGAACCGTTTAACATTCGAGCACCACTGGGCTTCCTTGACATTTGGATGGATCAGAGTTATTCTATAGTATAAGCTGACATCAAGTGCCTCGCAGCACTAAAGTCCTGGGTTCGATTCCTGCTGCTCCTGCAGCCCACCATTAGGTTAAATCTGCAGTAGCAATAAATGGATGGATGACACGTATTTGTTGACAGATTTTTCCAGTTAGATACTTTGATTTCCAAGCAGAGAGAGGGGCGTGTTTGCATGTGTTTACCCACTGTGAGCTCAAACATCTAGAGGCTAAGGTACAAGTGCAGCTCTGCAGAGTGCGAGGTGCCTACTGAGAGGGAATGCTGCAAACCACAACACAGCGTGCGTCATGTTACAGGCACTAACTACCCAAAACGACCTCTTACTCACCTGCTCTTACCTATGCAGCCTTCAGTAGAAAACAGAATGGAAACTCAAGTGGCTTCCAACTGTTGTAGTAGGTGATTATACCGCACAACCTTTGGGGCAAATATTCCGATTTACGTTCTGGGGGGAAGTTAAGCGCGCCGACAAGGCTGAAAATGGAATCGCGTTACCTCGAAAGCGCCCAGTATCCAGGCGCGACCTTCCGTCCGCACCATGATGGTCTGTGGAACTCACGTTCCTGTCATGCTGCAGGCATGTCCAGACATGTAACACTGGCCCTTACACAAACACGCAGACAGGAAAGTGCGTAGTGAGCCATTGGACTTTAGTCTAAATAGCCTATGACGTCATTTTTCTTTTTAAAAAGGGTGAAACGATTTGGAGACGATCCGGATCTTATCACAAAGGCAATTACAGTGCAGTATACTACTATATAGTACTGTATACTACTTGCTAATTAAATATAGCTTTCATTAAAAGTTTCCGTTATTATCAAACTGTGCTTACATAAATACCCCTGAACAGCAGACAAATGTTTGCAGCTCCTTCTTAATGAAAACTGTGGTTCTCAATAATGCTCCAGGAAATCAGCTTTTATGAGCCAATGAGCTTTTATGGCTTTTATGACATCTAAAAATTATTAAAATGCCAATATTAATGTGTTTGACCTCACGTGACCTCTTTTAAAAGCTTGTAAAATGAAAGGTAAAACTCGAATATTGAGGTCACATGAAATTTCAGAACTTGCTTTTCAGGAATATTTTCAGAGATGGAGCAGCCTGTGGGGAAATATTATGCCGTTATTTGAAGGGAAAGCGAGGTGTGGCTGTTGGGGTTGAGAGGGCAGCTGGTATCCGCGCAGGAGGTAAAATACACCGGCTCTGCCCCGACTCCACCGCCGAGCCCTTCGGTATGGTGGCGGCGGCGGAGTGGTGGCCACACTGCGCGGGTAATGTGGGGAGAATGTGAAAGTGCTTGCTGCCATGGCAACAAGGCAGCTCCACAGCCTCTACAGTCCCCACTAAGAAGGATGGGTGGCAACGTAGCCGCGGTGGTGTAGCATGACATGCTGAAAGGGGCCATTGAGGGCCGGTGGATTCAACAGTTAAGAGAGAGCAGAAACTGTAGGCAGAGGAGCTGACCTGGGAATATCAGACAATGTCAAAGCTTCTGAGTCTGAGTGGAAACTAGTAGCAGTTTGAGTGTAGGCCTTAAATACCCTTCAGTGTTGAGGTCAAATGTTTGGACTAAATGTCATTTATTTCAGTGTGTTTGTTTAAAAAGTTCCCCTTCTCGTGTGGGAAGGGTTAACAGATCCCTCCACTGATTTTACGGTAGCTTTCACACATTGCTCAGCCGACGCTCTGAATCCATGTTCGAAGACTTTTCATTCAGCTGAAAATAGCAAAGCATTGCTATCACAGCACTTAAAAAGCCTAAATAATTGGGTGGAGGTGACATGTGGAGGACAGCCACCGGGGGAACAAAAGGTCAACTTCAAGGAAACAAAAAAGATGTCAAATGAAAGCATAACACTGTCCAACCAGGAAGACAAATTCAGTTTATTTAGTCATTTTTGTTTTTCAGGACCTGGTCAGAAATATCAGAACATCAACTTATAACCAGGACATTAATATTATGAATACAATAAAATTATGAACCAATAACTGAACTGAAATTGCCATGAATTACACAATCTATCCATGTTGAGGCTAAACAAGCTTAAATCTTTTTTTATAAATGTCAATACTAAATACACATATGCTGCTGTAAGTTATAATATATATACTGGTCAGTGAATGACTGATTAATAAAAATAATTAAAACCCAAATATGTCGTCAATGACCTTAAAGAACCCCCTGCTTCGCCTTCTCCAATACTAACTTTAAACGATAGAGGGCGCACAACGTAAAAGTCCAGGTTTTAATGAGAAAGAACGAAAGAAAACGACCCGTCAAATCTGGATTGTGTAGTATTTTCGAATCCTTTTCAACTCACTTTTTTTACAACCCTTTTCTCTCTAATTTGGCTTCAGTGTGTTCAGTTATGATTAATTTTGGTGGTATTGCCAGGTAATCCTCAGACCAAACCGGCATCAACGCGACAATAGTTCTCTTGAAAAGAGGGAGATGGGCTGAAAGCAGATGAGTCACTTTTTAAAAACCTTTCAGTTCACCCTCAGTCTCACACGTCCTGTGAAACCAGGCGTTGTGTTACCCCGGAGCAACATTTCATGAGATGGAGGTGAATATGTCTCTGATAACCAACACAGGTTGTCTTGACAACCATATTCAAAAATCAAAAACTTGAAAAAGCTCACAGTTGCATCACGGTAGCCTGTACCGATGCTGCATCAATCACTCGGACACTAACAGGCCCTCCAAAAGCATCATTTATTTACATACCAGGCCACTTAAAGCAGCACATCACAGAATACGACTTTGTTCTCTTAATTTCAGCCGTCAAAATAGTCAACGATCTGACCCATAACCTCTGTCCACGTGTGTAAATTGCATTATATTACTTTCATGTGCTTTTCTGACACATGGTGTCAAAGCATGTGTGCGTGTCCCGTCAACAGCTCCTGTCTTTATCCCCAGTTTCCCCTCCAGCCAAACCACAGCCTATAATTACTGATTCTATTTGAGAGGAGGACGCCTCACAGCGGCATTTCAGTCGGCAGCACCTCCAACCGAAACATCTGCAATCTGCCTGTCACGGAAGCTGCGACGTGGGTTATTTCAGTTCAGCCGGGTCCAGACTGTTTACGCCACCATCTCTGACCTCTGTTCAGGCTGACACATGGCTGACAGACAAAGCTGCGAGGCCTCTGTGCTGCCTGTAGAGATGACTCTCTTGGATTTAGATCCAGGATATGTGGCAGGAAGTTGATGCCGTATGTCAGCCCATGTGGTAGTGGAACTAGGTTTAAGTGTTGCTGCTTGGAAATGAGAGAAATAGTGTTGGGGGAATAGAATTTAGACCTAAAAATGCAGTCTGTTGTGTTATTGCGTTTAGTTCCATCATATCCACTTATAACCAACATATTTCTTGTATCTTTTCAAATAGAAAAGAGGTAAATAGGTGGACAGAAATAAATGAAATGCAGCTTGGCTTTTTTATTTAAAAAAAAAAAAAAAAAAAAAAACTTTCCCTGCATGTTCTCAGAGGCAACTGACATCACACTAATACGAAAATAGATTACAAACTGGCCTAAACCTCCAAATAGAGCTCCTCAAACTCTCGTGGGTGTACAGCGTAGTGATGGTGGATAGTGTGTCAGCCCACGCATTTTTCAGTTCTTCCCTTCATGACTAAGAGTTACATTATTCCATTGCCTACAGTAATGGCATGGTGGAAGGCAGCAGCATGTGTTGCTGGAGGCGTTCGCTCTGTAATTTGGGAGTACCATCTGCGACTGTCAGCTGAAACTGCCACTTACTGGACCCAACACAATCAACGAGTCAACATTTGGCAGCAATTGGAGCTTCCACTGTCCCCTCCATGGACCACGCACACCAGAAAGCAACAAAATTGGGAGAAAAGTCTCATTGAATCAAGACTCGGGGGGGAATAATCTTCGTGGCAGATGTTATCATCCTACACACACACACACACACACATACCCCCTCGGATTTGGTTGCAGCTTGAGCTCCCCCATGGCGCGTCAGTCCTACGTTTTTCCAAACAATGAACACTAGGGGGCGGCAAACTCGCTTTTCAAGCGAACAATAACAAAGTTAAAGTTTGTCAACTAGTTCAACTACCAATGGTAATCTTCAAACACATGGCCGTAGCATAGAGTCAATAATTTAGTACGATACATATCAAATGTTATAAATCGGAATTAAACCATTTACAGAAAGATGCCCCGACTCAAACAGCTAGAGATTAACTTAAAAGCAAAAAACAATATATTAAGAGAATCACATTCAAAGTTGTCACACATGAACTGTTTATTCACACACATGCTGAGTTAAAAGTAAAGAGTGATCAGGTTGACATTTTCTCTTCATAAGGCACATCAACATGCCTTAGAAACAAAAGTGCTTTGGCAGCTGCTAAAATTAATGCATGTCCCTGCTGCCATCCAAGCACCATTACAAATATTACAAATACTCGACTTAAGGTGATTAACGGCATTAACAGGTGTGCTGCATTCCAAATACTGAGTGACGCAGGTCATTCGTGCCTAGACTGAACCACTAAAAGAAGCAGGACAGTGTTTCTGAAAAGTAGAATACACACGTTTTTTCCTTTTAAAAATACTTTTACGTTTCTTATACAGAACAGTGAAAGCAGCAAGTAGACAAGTTTATAAAAATACTGCATGTGTCCCAGATTAACAAAACCCGTTTGCGAAGGAACCAAAGCCGTTTATACTGATGTGTATCAAACTCTGGGCAACCACTTTAGTGATCCTGCATTTTTGGACACTGTCTGGGCTCTGCAGCCGTCGTCTTTGTCATAACAATGCACAGAAACGCGACTCCTCTGCATCATCTGACTCTGGAGCGCTTTACCACAATAGTCCCGGCAACCATATCATACACAGTCCTGTTGTGCTGGAAGAAGAGAAGCGTGATGAAGGCTGGGAAAAAGAAGGCAATTGAAAAGTTCTTGTTCAAAGCCCGAATGGCCGATCTGTAGGAAGAGACAGAGATCAGTCGGACTGAAAGAGGAGAGGCAGGACAGAACCAAAATACACAAGCAATTGAATATCAACAACTCACGCAGACAGGGACACATTAGTTGCTGGCACCACAAGTATCCTGTCAGGCTGAACCAGAACGGACGAGTCGCAGGTAATGACTCGGAGTCCGACAAGAAACTTCCCCGGAGTGGCGCCTCCCGCCCCCCAGATGCACACAATCTGGAAGAAGGAAGAGTTGCCACCGAACTGCATGGGAGCATTTCAGTATTTTCATTTGTCATCAACTGACCTCATAAAAACACACTAATATCCGGTACACAAGCGCAACCAGCATCATTTTCTGCAGCTCTTCCATCGACGTGTCCTCGTCGATTTCCTCCACGATAAAATGCATGGCAAACTTGGACACATCCCTAAAAAATCAACAGTTTTTCTGTCACATCTCTAAAAAAAACCCAAAAAAAAACCCCACTTTCCTCAATATATTTTTGGGTTTTACAACCAAGATCTTATTCTGATAATTCTTCCTGTGTGTGGCCTTGAATCCCTTTATCCTCATCAGTAACCTTTTACTCAAGCTCTGCAAAGAAATACAAGAAATAAAAACTTACTTTATTCCACTCAGGTGCATTATGCTGATGATGATGGTCGCCTTGATGAAGAACAATATGAAGAAATCAACCATCTCAGCCAAGAGTCTTTGGAGAGGTGAAGGAATGTTGTACTCCCGACCTGGAAGACGGAGAAGACTTGAGCTCAAATATATCATTATTATATGGGATTTTTGGTTATGTTTTGTTGTGGTCTGTAAGGTTAGTATGGGCCAAATACAAGTGTTGCAATCTATTTTGTCCAGTTAGCTCATTTTGTAAACCCGGATCGATATTAGGGATGTATGAATAATGAGATCATTCAAACTAGTTCTGATCCGAGAAAGAAAAAAAAAAACCATTAAGTTTGAGATGATGTATATGGTTTAGAAATGTTTGCCAGACGTTCGGACTAGCCGCGGTTACCTTGTCTGAGTGCATTTCCATTCTCCGGAGGTAACTGCTGCGGCTGAGCGGTGACAGGAGCCCCGCCGGCTGCACCCACCGCCCGGGCGCTTTGTGAGCTAACACCGGCTGGGTGTGACGACAACGCAAGGCCAAACGGGCCGTTGTGCCAGTTCTGTGAGTTGATGTCAAGAGGCACCGTCACACCGGTCGGTGACTGCAAAACGAATGGACAAGGCAGGGCTGCTGCCGCCGACAGCCAGCTCTGCCAGTTCACATATCCGGTGTAGTACTGCCACATCCACGCCTGCAGCTGCTCACAGTATTCTGTCGTAGTGAGTCCTCTTCTACCATTTTTATTCTGTCCAAGGTTATTTCTGTTTTTTGTTCTAGCGGTAACCGTCTTGATAAGCGAATCGACCTTGTTATCAGTCGGTTTATTCTTTTTGTCGTCGACTTCCATGTTTGTGTTTTCTGTGTCAGCCATGTTTGATGATGGCGTTGTCTCACGTACGACGCTGGCACAGATCATTTCACCTGGACGTCGAAATTTAAAAAGAAAATGCGATGGGCAACAAACCTCAGTTGTTCGTGCGTAATTCTTAGCATTTGTTCATTTCAAGGGTCAGTTTGTGTTTTTAAAAGTCGAAATTTTGCGCAACTGTCGTTTGTCGCGTTTATCAAAGGTGTCCACACCCGCTCTTACGTCACAGTGGTACCGTCCAAACGGTGCGTGTAGTTTTAACAGTCGACCGCTTGGGGGCGCCAGCTCCGTTTGATGGGAGCTGCATAGGATAGATATGCAATTACTTTAAAAGAATAAAAGCATGAATAAAAATGTTTGATGTAAAATCATTGGGGTACTAACGAATGCTTTACAACGTTTTAAGATATTACACCTATCTATTGGTTTTATTCCTTTCAACAAGACAGCAAAAAAAAGTGAATTGAAGGACTCTATTTTGATTCCTGGCCCTATATTTTAGTTAAAGTTTTAAAAGATTCAGCTGCTTTCCTTGCAGCACCATATGGAGCATTCCACTAAAACCTAGGAATCTTTCAATTTGGGCTTCAACCTACTGCCCCAAAGACTTAATTAAAACCCATTATGTGCACTCACTTGCCCCCACCTCCCCTGTATATCAGAGACAAGAGGCTTGCCATAAATGAGGTCAGCATTGTGACCCCCAGCAGGGATTTCACCCCCCCATGTTCATTGTCCTTGTTGGAACAAGAAGCCTTTATTCACATTTTAGGTTCAAATCCTCAAGAATGGCTGCATTATGTAATCACAATAAATCTGAGACTGTCAAACCACATGACATGTTCTGATTAAAGGAGTAAGCAGGTTTAGGGATTGTAATCGAAGAACACCCGACTTTGAAAAGATCAGCTTCCCCACAAGATAACAAAGTCTGGGATTAACTGGTGGAACAGACCAGGGGTGGTAGAACTCCTTATGTTAAAGCCCCACAAGATTAGCACAAGTACAAATGTCTCATTTTTCACAATTCAGATTTTATTGACGAGACAGAAGACTGAAAAGATCAAACTCTCTCATATGTCCTCAGTGCCACAACATCATCTGCGATGCATTTCTGTTGGCATAAAGAATAAAAATTAGCCACAACGTGAAGGTGCAAAGATGACGGATTGAGGCTCAAAGTCTTACAGCGGTGAGTTTTCCATCTTGAATCTCTCGTTCGATTGTAGTTTCCTTTCCGTCCCACTTCTGATATTGTACAAGTTTGCCGTTCTCAAAGGTGACGACGGTCTGAGGGAGAGATTTGACTGTCAAACATCAGAGGCAAACTGTGCATCCTTGTTTCATTAGGAGAAGGAGATGACCCACCTTGGTGTTCCGGCCATCCGCAGTAGTCTCCTCGAACTCTTCGGTCAGCTTGAACTTGATCTCTGTAGTTTTGAAAGTGCTCTCAGACTTCATGGATATGAAGCCATCATCGCCCATGCTGAACACCAGGTTGGGCTTCACCATGTTGCCCATTTGCCTGGTTGCAAAGTTCACACCTAGAACGTAAAAGCGACGATCAATTAATCCAATTCCACACCGACAACGAGCACGAATAAACTTACCGATTGTCTTCATGTAGTCATCAAAGTTATCGCTGGAAACCAGAGTCCAGTTGCCCACAAACTGCTCAACCATGGTGATGATGAGAAGGGTGATGATCAGACTCAAACACGAAGGTTTTCAGTTCCGATGGCTGAAATTCGGCGATGGACACTGAGAAGTCGGACAAGTTTGCGCATTTAAACCCTTGTTAAGCACGTGCCAGAGCCAGAAGCACCAATCAAGAGCAGGTGCAGCCGTTGCCATGCAAACAGGCAAGGGGGCGTGTCTTATCAATCAGACTCGCGAGCTTGGTAGCATAGACTTTAATATCGTGTGGGTGTCAACGTGGACTTTGGAATAATTTATGCAAAGTGTATGTTTCTGACTCAAACAGAAACCCAATTAACTGCTGACCAATTTACTGATTTGTCCCACGACAGCATCCTCATGCGTTTGCGGTCATTGTAATGCTGGTTATGGTCGGTAGGTGGCGCCTTTGAAAAGCAAATTGGACCCAGGCAATCTTTGTGTAAATTTAAATTCTTAAGAAGTTTATTTGACTTCGAGGACAAGTAAAGAGCAGGGAAAGCTAAAAATCTACAGGTTTTCTTGTTTATTGTCCACCTATATTTTGTCTTTACCTGGTCAGGTTCAATACAGACATGCAGTTTACATTGGCCTTTGTTCAATTAAGTATAGATATCTACATACACATACATAATTAAAACAATAGACTGACTTTCTAGCAAAAGGCACATTGATTTTTGTTTTTTATAGTTATTCTGTTTATCTTTTTCAAACATTAGTGACGTTTTGAGCTTTATGGCTATGACTCGAGAGGCTAAATATGGGCAAAATTACTCCCAACACATTTCTGATTTAGAGCGTATCTCCCTCTAGTGGATGTGCAAGTAGATTACACTAGATTGTTTGAATTCTTGGTTTTCTCCCTAATTTTCAGATAAACTTTTGCTTTACACCCCCGAGTTATGTCTGAAATTTGGATGCCTACAAACAAACTGCATTTTCTACATAAGTTGACGCAAACTTGTAAGGTTAGGAATGTTTTTATCATGACACGGTATTTTGTAACCATTCGTTAATATAATGATAATGATATAGCTACAATGTTTTTAATTGTTTTGACACAGTGCAAAGACAAGGGAAAGTAAAGAGGTTTGAATAATCTATCGGGATAAATTAGACACTTTACAATTTCTTGATGATTTCAGAAGTAGTTCATAGTAGATGATTATCATTCAGGAGGGATAGAGGGAGGACAAATATGTCTCCAAATCACTCCAAAACGACAGGCCTGGTAAGTCTGACGCTGATCCTGGCTCGGAGTTGAAACAAAAACAGATGATTTATTATCCGTTTACTCTGGCAGCCTATATTTATTGATTGTAATATTTGATTTCATGGTGTAAATGTAATATTTCCTTCTGAGCGTTGACAGAGAAAAGAAGGACAGACATATTCAGTATCTTGGAGCACTGTTTACCCACAAATAAGCCGATTACGCCTTGTTCTGTCACCCGGGGGGGGGGGGGGGCTTTCTGCACACGCAAGTGCCATCCAGCAGGCGCAGAGCCCGTCGACTGAACGTGAACCCTCGCTGGCAGCCGCAGAGAAGTCCGTTCCTCCTGGTTTTCATCAACACTTCAGCCCCCATTGATGAGAGAACAGTGGCGGTGGACAAAAGCTGTATATACTGTACAAACACAGCCCTGAGCGGCAGCACACTGACTCATTCTTCGGTGTGTGTGAGAACGGAGGGGGACCCCTTTCAACTCCTTTGTGTTGGTGTCTGTCAACAGTGTAGTTGGAGGCAGAGCCCATTGTGGCGGCCAGTGTTTCGTATTGACACAGGGCCTCGCTCAGCTTGTTCCCAGGGTCCAACCTGAGGACTCATGAATAATGGAGAGAGAATCCTCGGGGCCAAAAGAGTTTACAAATCTGACTTGCCTCATTATTAAGCAGAACTAGCTTTGCATGGCGGCAGGTAAAACAGAGGTCATGGCCGTCGGCATCGACGGTGAACTTTAGATGCACGTCTGTGCATCCAGTGAGAGCGTCTGGTGCTTTTGACAGCGTATTTAAACCCCACGTTGTCAGGAATTTGTCACTTTTAAGCGAGTCTCCATTTAGTCCTTTTCTGCTTAATCAGTAACTCTCTGAAATAATAATTACATTTTTTACCTCTTGTTGCTGCTGTTATCTTGACTGGTAACATGCATGATGATTGAGGATTTTCTCGATTAAATTGAACATCTTTTTTTTTGATGATCTTGCACCATCTTGACCTTGTGACCTCGGGCCCTTGTATAAAGTTTTCAATGACACACATTAAAACAACCCCCCCCACCCCACAGCAGAAATAACTCTTTTTTTTCTTTTCACATTAAAAAAATCAGTTTGAACCTTTGTAACAAACAGTGACTGGTGTGTTCCATTGCTGGGGCTGTGACGTGAATCACTCTGAATCAGGTATTCTCTATGATGGGCCATGCCAGGTCCTGTTCCCAGCAGTTCAGGACATCAGCTGCAGAGAGGCTGACATGACCCGAGCTCTGAGCACTCTCATGGGCCCTTTTCTGTGGCTGTTGATGAGGGGGAACCACAGGCTAGGGTGGACTTCAATTGCTCTGCTTAGCCAGTGTGTGTGTGTGTGTGTGTGTAGTGTGTGTGTGTGTGTGTGTGTGTGTGTGTGTGTGTGTGTGTGTGTTCGGCAGAGGTGAGAGAGGTTGCTTTCGCCTGTGTGCTTTGAGCTTTTTCATGCTTCCTTGCTTTGATCTTCCCTCTCATCCGTTCATCCCACACGCTCCCGGCGCCTCGGGCTTCTGGTTTACAGCGCACCAACCACAGGCTTGGGGGGCGGGGGGTGTGTGGGGGGAGGGGGCGGCGTAGGTGCCTCTCACACAGACACTGCTTGTTCTGTCCATCCAGGGATGGGAGTGTTGCCCGTCGGGGCACAGTCAGAGTGCAAAGTGCAGTGGGTGGGAGGGAGGGGGGGGGGTTCACCGGGAGCTAAAGTGCTACATACTGTACAGTTCTATGCTGCTCTTTTATGTTCTCTTAGATCACCCCCACCTCACTCACCCCCACCCCCAACAGTGGGCTTGTATTCATGCATGAAAAACAACTGCAACAGTGCTGGAGGGTGGCCCCCTGACCCCTCACAACATGGGAAAGTGCATCCGTCGGCTGCAAGTTATATAAAGCCTCCGTCATGAGAAACTTCTGATCAATCATTGGGCCCGATGCCGCCCGTATCCCTCACGTGGCCGTCTGTCTGTGTCACAGATCGTTTTTGTAGAACGCACGTAGGCACACACTCGGGTCCGCAGAACCCCACCTGCTGAGCCCAGACGGGGGCACAAAGGCGGCGGTGCGGAGCAGCACCCCTGATTGAGGATTAATTGGAGGGAGGGGGGCTGAGCATTTACCTTTGTTTAGACATGTGGTAAGTGTTAGGCTGTGACAATTAACTTGGCCATCTCAGCAGATGACTGCTCTTAATATTTCATGAGTGGCGGGGGGTGGGGGGGGGGGGGGCTGCAGCTCCTGGGACTCTTGTTTCAATATTCTTGTAAGTTCTGCTCGGACGCGTGGGACGCATTTGCCGTACTTCAAAACGTGTCACACGGCCCTTTAGTGTCACCTTATTTTGAGGTCTAAATACTTGTGTGTGAGCAGAGGACGATGCGTAGGGATGAAGGGTGGAATTCTGGTGCAAAACTGGTGCGTGTTTGTGTGAGTAGGGGAGAGAGAAAGAGGAAGAAAGAGCAAACAGGCTGCGCTAACAGGCTTTCTGCAGATCAGTGGCAGTTTGACTGCAATGGAGAGTAATGGGGCTGGCAGGGCGGAATCAATTACTGGCCACAACAGATTTTCCCACAGGTCGGAGCTTGGGAAAGCAGTACTTTACTGCAGCACAGACAGCTGGCACAGAGTCTCCACTGGGAAAGGAGCTGGTCCCAAAAAAAACAAACTTCTGATACGCCATAAATTTACCTTTTTTTTCCTCGTCTCTTTTTTATTTCTATGTCAGGTGCTGTCTGACCAAAAACAGGTTTGAAATGATTTAAAACACAATAAATCTCAACAGTGACCCATTGCACACACGCAGAGAATATTAATATTTAACTTTTACACAAGGTCTGCACGACATAAATCGGGAGATACGTTTAATTAAAACCTCAGCATCAGCCTCCACACAGACACAGACTCTATTGACATGCAAACAATGTTTTTTCCTGTGTTAACACAATGTGTGGCCTTAAAAGCAGCCTCCAGTCTCTGTGGACATCATGTGCTGTCTCCTGTTGCGCTTATTTGGGAACCGGTCTTGTGATCTGCCTTCCCCCCATTGTGGACTTGGACAAGTTAACTGATAATGCGCAGTGTGCTGGTAAACCCGACGGAACAATGCAATTGTTAGGGGTTCATTACGGAGTGCCCGCCATTATGCAGAAACTGATGTTTCATGACTCACGTATTCTCAAACCAGCCGATGAGATATCGGAGTTCAAAGTATTGTCTGAGTCTCACCTTGGCGTGTTTCATGGCCTGTAATTGACGCTAAGCTCTGTAATTGCCAGCTGGGGCGAATTGGTGGGACCAGCGTCAGTGACTGGCTGTTCTCTGACAAAAGAGGGGGTGAAAAAAAAAAAGATTTTTTAAATAAACAAAAAAATTCAACTAAACAAAGAAACGAGGAAGTTAACACATCCTCCCTGGCTTTACCTATCTAAAAACACGAGAATGGACACCAACAAAGGCAGGAAAGTAAAGAAAGAGAAGGCGGGTATTTTATGGTCAAACACTGGGAATGGGTCTCAGGCCTGGTCTGGTCCCTGCCCAATATAGCGCCTGGGTGCGCGAACCAGGGGGGGAACAGGCAGGAAGCTGGGAACCATAGGATAACATTGTTGTATGGCGGTAGTCTGGGAGACATTTCCCTCAGTCGGACAAGTTATTTATGACCAGTATGGGTGGCATTTTCTCTGTCTTACACAAGATTAAATACCTCATAAGGATGCAGCAAAGTGGCTTTATTTCTACATGAAAAAGATTCACTCTCTCTCTTTCTCTCTCTCTCTCTCTCTCACACACACACACACACACCAACACTCAGCACACAAATGCAAACGTCTGTCCGGCAGTTGTTGAGTGACAGCTACGAGATGTCAGCAGGGTCTGCACACAGGATGCAGGCGAACGCCGTTGCTGTCCCAAACGGTCGGCGTGGTAAATCAATCCTGAAGGGCGGGTATGGACGGAGGCTGGTGAAGGTGCGTGGGTGGGAAGGAGCTGGATGGTGGGGCCGCTGGGGGGAACGGGAAGGGGGGGGACTAAGCAACGAGACTGAGCCAGCCTCTGTCAGACACACTCAGCCACTCAGCCAGTCAGAGAGAGACCGTCGACGGGTGGGAGAACACTCGCCGGGAAGTGCTCACACGGAGATTGAGTTACCACGGAATTAGATCAGGGCTGTGGGAAACGGCACCTCCTAAACACACTCGCACACTCTCTCTCTCTCACACACACACACACAAACACACGCAGACGCACCAGCCGCACACTTGCACACAATGAGTCGCCAAGGGAGACCTGAGGGGAGATGGAGGAAGGCAGCTGGGCACACGCCAGTTCCAAACAAATGTCTGCCTATACCCCTTAGCTTCCTGGCACGGGCTGGTGAGTGGCGTCTTCAAACCAGCGCTGGGTTAGGCCACACAGTCAACAGGCAGACTGGCATGGTTTTTTCAGAAGGTGGGGGGTCACATAATGTAGGGGTCACCCAGAGGAACACAGCGATCACAGATAAATGAGCTTCTATCAAACGCTTGTGAATTTTCACAGGGAATCACCGAGAAAAGTCAAGGCTTGGGGAGATTTTTGGGGGGGGGTCGTGATTACATTTAATGATCCTGGCGATGTCAGAGCTAATGTGAAGGACCTTGACGTTCAGGTGTGAGGAGGGTGGTCTGTGTCTGCTCATGACAGAGGCCCCATGAAGAGCTGTCCTGTTGGGCAGGTAGCGCCGTGGAACAATATTTCCAAAATGACATCATAAACACCCCCCCAACTGGATCCTGAGAGGGTCAGAGAAAGGCCAGGTGCGGTTTAGAGGATACGGGTCGACCAAACTCCCCGGAACATGATCGCTCCGAGGAGATGGCGCTCATGTGAGGCAGCGCGCAGGTCGTGATCTTTTCCAGAGCTGTTAATGCTTCTGGTATTAACCGAGCGGGAGCATGGAAGTGCAGAAATGTGTGATATTTTTAAAAGCATGCATCCTCTCAGGGAACGCGCTGGCCGAGGAGCCCGAGGACGGGGGGGGGGGGGGAGAATGGGTGTGTCGGGGACGGCGCGGGAGCTCGTCGCAACAACGAGATTGAGTGAAGCCTGCAGGTTGTGTCTGTCACCACCGGGACCTCGCTGACATTCTGGGAACAGCGTGTCGGCCTGCAGTTGCTCCTTGGTATCAAGACCTCCTCCACACTTGTCCTGCTCCCAGCACACCGCAGTAACAACTGACCTGACGCACGGAGCGCAGGAACAGCTGCTTCTCTACAAGGTAAAGGATTCTCAGGGGGAGCACGCGTGTGTGCGTGGAGGGAGGGGGGGGGGGGGCACTTCCCCTGATACACTCAATAGACTTTAGTGGTGTTATTGGGGAAAGCCAGATTTTAGAGTACTGGTTTAAGAATTTTTGATGGGTGGGTGGAAGGATTTTGGTAAAGTTTAGGAGGATATCTTGGGAAAAAAATGAAACAAAAAAAATGAAAAAGATACCTGTACTTAATACAAATACCAAAAATTACACAATCTTCTGTGTTTGGTGGTAAGAATCACTGAAAAGTGAAATTTAAGAAGTCAATTTCCTCATAGAACACCAACTTTTGCTGGATTTCAAACCATATTATTGAACAATTCTAATGTGAAATTTTGTATTTGTGTACAAAACATGTCCAAAAATGAAAGTTAACACTATTAGAACAATGGAAAATGATAATTAGTGCAATAATAAGAGCTGCTCTACTTTCCAATTAGAATGACGGAAGAAGTGTTCAATTTCATATCTTAAATCTTAATGGTGTAACATAAATTAAAGTTAAAAATTTTTGAGATTGAGCTATATTTGCACTCCCAAAACAGGCATTTGTTACGCAGCTGAACTGAGACAGTGAAGATTCCGGTGTTTTATATAGTTTGCCTTCTGACCCAAGTGCGTTTAGAGGTCAGACTGTTCACACCTTCTACAGACCACCCTGCTGCCTGTCCACAATCAGGTGCTTACAGGGTCAATGAGATGGTTGTATGTGAACATATTTAATACAGAGCATTTATATGCGCTGAGGGGGTAAAAGTGTCCCTGGGAAGGTCTCTGTAGCAGTCACTGAAGTGTTTGCAGCAGAGAAAAGTGTGTGTGTGTGTGTGTGTGTGGGGGGGGAGGGGGGGGGGGGGGGGTTCCTGGATCTTCACTGGTGTTGAGGAACCACACAGCTGATAGCAGACAATAAGCACCACACTCTGCTAATAGGTCATGTGCCAAAACAGCAAAGAACCGGCCCCCCACTTGCAGAGGCGCCTGTTGCCTAGAGGAGGGGGGGGTCTCGGCCTAATGGTTGGTTAGCTGATTATAAATTGTAAATAAGTTATATCAGCAATAAAGTGTTCTTATGATCTGCTAGTTGTTTTATTATTTTCCTAAGAATTTGTCATTTCGCAGTCTACTTTGTACAAACCACGCCCACTGTGTCCAACTGGCCACGCCCCCGAGGGCCGCAGCAGGGTAGGCAGGTCCGCCGTTTAAACTGTGGCACAAAGCCTCTGCTGTCAGTGCCCTGGATGTGTATGACCGAGACGGACTAACTAGTGATCTGTGCAGGCCCGGGAGCGACATGAAGCGCAGCCACAATTACAGCTCCTCGGACAGCGAGCTGGACGATAATGTTGACGTGGAGAAGGACAGCGGCGACGAGAACAGGTGCGTTCATCGTGTCACGCCACTGATGCACGCTTTCCCGGACGCCCCGCAGCTGAAAGTGCCACCGAATCGCTTTCTTTGCTCTGATCTGTTGCTGTTTTGCTCTGCAGTCCGCTTGATTCCCACGGCTCGATGTCACCTTCCACAACCACCCAGGTTCAAGCCAGAAAGCGGCGCAGAGGCGTAAGTCAACTAATGGCGACCCACGCTCTGTTGCTTGTTGTTGTCGTCACTGCTTTAAGTTCACATTTATTTTAAAATCCATTTTTAGATCATCGAGAAACGGAGGCGTGACCGAATCAATAACAGCCTGTCAGAGTTGAGGAGATTGGTGCCAAGTGCCTTTGAAAAGCAGGTAAAGCTGCTGCTACTTCTCTCTTCGGGCTATTTGGAATTTTGCTGTACGAAGCTTGATTGGTTTGCCTGATTTCTTCCCAGGGATCAGCTAAATTAGAAAAAGCTGAAATTTTGCAAATGACTGTGGACCATTTGAAGATGCTTCATGCCACCTGTGGCAAAGGTAACAGATCCCTGCTTTTGGCTTTTTTTAGCCCATCTGTTTGGAAGAATTGTGTAAAACCTGACTGTAACCAACCTCTTGACTCTTCCGCCTTTCCCAGGATACTTTGAGGCTCATGCGCTGGCTAAGGATTACCGGAGCCTGGGCTTCAGAGAGTGCCTGGCAGAGACGGCTCGCTACCTGAGCATGGTAGAAGGTCGGGAGAGCGCCGACCCCCTCCGCATGCGCCTGGTGTCCCACCTCAGCAGCTACGCCTCTCAGAGGGAGGTACACACTGGACTGGAACACTTAGCCTGGGGGGCCACTTACGGGTCGGCGTCTGTTCATCTTCCTCACCCCCTCCTCCTGCAGCGCCCCCAGGGCAGAACACCTGCAGCCAGGGGCAACAGCAGCCCACCCTCTTCCTCCTCTTCCTCCTCGGCATCTTCCTCCCCCTCCTCCGATTCAACTGGAACATCCAGGCTCGCCGTCATGCCCCCCGCGGAGTCCCTGGTGGTGCCCGTGGCCACATCCAAACTGACGGCACCGCTGCTTTCATCCCTGTCCTCCTTGTCGGCCTTCCCCCTCTCCTTTGGCGCTCTTCCTCTGGTCTCGCCGTCGGCCGCCGGCACGATGAGCCCCTCCTCTGCCCTGTCAAAACCCTTCAGACCCTGGGGTACAGAGATCGGCGCCTTCTGAGACTGAAAAGCGGACTGCGTGCAACAGCTGAGCTGTGCCTGTCACCAGAGACTCTGCCTGGTTTGCTTTCCTAGCAAGAAGAAGAGCAAAGCAGTGATTTATTTAGAGTAAAGAACAAGTTGGGAGAGATCGCTCATGGTTTCAGCGTCCTCTCAGTAAGACACAACTTTATATCAAGCCTTTCTGAATGATTTTATGATATGTGGTGGGTTTTTCTTGTTTTTTTTTTTTTTTTTAAATAGCAACTGATAATTAACTGTGTAAGCGTTCTGATTGACAGGAATTGACTGTATGCACACGTGGGAGGAGGTACTTTCCAGACACCTTAACCTCATTTGTCGAGCGCTGTCAGTGTTTAACACATTGTAGAATAAGTTCACTGGAGCTTTGTCTCTCTTGGTATCTGAACATGTGGAAAAGAAGATGCATACAAGTATGGGAAGACTTGTGATTCAGAAAATTCAACTCTTGTATCTATTTGCAATATTTTTGTACCAATAAATCGAGCAAAAATACAAGACCTGATCTAAACTGACGCTCCCCAAACACTTAAGACACAAACATCTTCCCATAGCCGACACACGCAGATTAGTGTTTGTTGCTCTGCTGCAGCTAATCCTGAGTTAATAACGTTGTTAATCAAAGGGCTCTTTTTTTTCAAACTGCGTGCAAGGCAAGTAACTGAATGCGAGAACATTGTTGCCCATTTGAATACACAGGAAATCATTAAGGGCTACAGGAAATCCTTGACAATGTTGCCCTGACCTCACCAGCCCGGGTCAGTCTGAAACGGAGACAATAGTGTGAACAGGATGGGAACATTGGAGGAAACGCTTTAAAGGGGGCAGCGAGCCACAGATGGCTTCATCGGTAAATCGGCGTTTGGCTGCTCGGTGTTGGTTCTGTAGAGAATTTGTCGGTGACGCCGTTTCTATCCCTCCATCCACGCGGCACCTCAGATTTCCTTCCTGTGATCCGCTTCCTTGGGGCTGGAGCCTGCTATCAATCATAAATATTATCTTTATTTGATCCTGAAAATCATCTCACGTCTTTGAAGCCGAATATAAAGTTTCTGTATTTAATTGTTGAAGAATCATACCTGCTCATATTATTAATTTTAAAAGAATTAAAAGCATAATTAATTCTGAGCAAACATTTTATTTTTATGATCTCATTACTTGTGTTCTGAAGGGAAATTTTGACTCAATTTGGGATAAAAGGAGTGTTTTGTTGAATTTTGATTCTGGCTTGAGATGATCTATTACTGCCACCTAGTGGAGGAATAACGCCACTACTTATTCAACAGTTTGCATCTTTGAAGAATTCTATAGAGGATGTTTATACACGTTTAGGTTGACTCCTGTCAAAATTTATGTAATAATACTAAACATCATCAAAATATAACAGGGCTTTAAAGCCCATTTTAAAAATGGGCTGAAAAGGGTGAAGAATGTGATTCTCAATTCCCCATAAATGTGTAGATAACTGGTTCTTTATTTGGCAGTTTACGTGTTCCCTCGTCTTTTGAGCACAGAAAAGTATCGGATGGTGCATGCCATGTCCGCAGAACCTGGGAACCTTTATTCAGCAAAGCTTCCACAGAAATATATGAAGGGAAACACAAGCAGAGAAGGATGCAAGCGGATATAAGTGGGACTGTAGATTTAAAAGAGGCTGTGCTGAATCTAAAGCATCCTCAATCCATTCTCATTCTAATCTGCTAAAGAGAGCACAGGCCGGTGGTGCCTGGTGGTAGATTCACATTCACATACACACCCATAATGCTCACGCTAATAATACCGATGTGGAGACAACAGCACATTCCACAGTCCAAAAAAAAAATGCTTCGTGCCATTATGGCATCATAACATTCAATATATCACTCCCCAAATACTTTACAAATAATGTCAATAACATTGATTTGGTTTCTGATGGATTCACTATAACAATAAAATCTGAGTAAATGGGAATCTGCAGGCGTCACAACGGTTGCTCTCATAGGGTGAAGCCGTTCTTGGTAACCTATGGAGGTACACGCAGGTACCGGTTGCGTTCATCAGTACACAATCTGTGGCTTTAGCGTATCGTTACGTTCCAAGCGTGTGCGCTAAGGGGTGCGTGAGAAAGATGAGATTTCTTGAGAAGTTCGTAGCCTACCTACACCGACCGCCGTTCTTTACAAAGACACAGAAACATTGTCAGCATGACATCATTCTGCAGCCAACTCACGACACTTTCACGAGAAAATGGTGGCACGTTATTTCGAGAGAACTGAAATGTCACTCCATTACAAACAAACCGTTTGAAAGTGCAGCACAATACATGCAGATGTATGTACTTCACCTACCAAGAGAGAGAGAGAGAGAGAGAGAGAGAGAGAGAGAGAGAGAGAGAGAAAGAGAGATACTAAGAAAAAAGGTATTTACAAAATAAAAGCCTGATTCTCACACTATCCCTAAAATCGACGCTTTCTTCCTCAACATGAGTTTTAATGATGCTTGTTTCCATTGATAATACTGGTAATAGTGAGTACTGGTGGTACTGGTGGTGCACTGTGTTGTGATGTGGTGGTGGGGTCCGGATGCTTTTATTTCTGAGGGGGTAGAGGATGTGAGAAAAGGGCTGGGTGGAGGGACCCTGGTGGACCGAGCCACTCAGGACCAGCGTGGCGTTCATGCTGTCAGTTCTTCCCGCAGCTCCTTGTTCTTGCGCACCAAAGCTGCGTGTCTTTCCTGGAATGTAACAATAACAGAGCCACCGCGGTCAGGATGCGGAAGAAGGAGTACAGAAGGTCTGGGAACTGAGTTCTGGGGGCTTTCTCACCTTTTCCTGCAGGCGCTCAAGCATGGCTGCCAGATGGGCGTCGCGGTTCTCCTTGATCTGGTCCATCTTCATCTGGAGTTTCTCCTCGGCCATCTTGCTGAAGTTACTGTTCTCCTCCATGGCCTTTAGCAACACATCCCTCTCGTGCTCCCGCTTTTCTGCCAAAGCCCTCATCACCTGGGCCTCCTGGTACTGAAAGCAAGCAACATCTTTATTTAACTTGTTTTTGGACGAACCAAAGCTAACTGGAGCGATATTACCCACTCTTCTTCGATCCTCAGCTGCCTCCAGTTTCTTCTCAATGTCCTCCAGGGAGATGTCCCTTTTGGGGGGTGAGGGGAAGTTATGGACGGCGTCAGACACCGGAGATGGCGGCTTGAGAATCACCTCAAACGCCTGACCAGACGTGCGCTTCTTTATAGCCTTGACCTCCATGTCTGCAAATCAGACCGACTATTAGAACCGCAGGTCAACAAATGCCAAGCTGAACATTTTATTTCACCCCTGAATGTATTTACAAACTGAGTGACGGCAAAGAAAATCAATGTGATACCTTCAAACTCATGGACGAATTTGTTGCGTGCCTCCGGGTAGAAGCAGGAGCAGATCAGGGAGAGGACAGACAACTCCTTCATCTTCTCTTTATATGCTGGAACACAAATGCACCGTGACATCCTGGTGAGCCTCCCAACATCGCTGGTCACAAATAATCACCAGCTCACTTCAAACAAATCAAGGTCACGCACTCACGGGACAGAAAAGGTGAGACGAGGTAAATGACCGAAGACACTTCTGATCAAATGAAAACCTGATATGTCCTGAATGAATGAAGAGGTGTTCTGTGGGTGACGATGTCTTTATGGGTGCTAAAGGCTGCCAAGGCCAGTGTGTGAAGTGTCCCCATGCTGCAGGGCTGGCCTTCCCCCTAGTGTTCTGTTAAAGCCAGCGAATATGGCTAAAGCACTATAAATATCTGATATACTGTACGCATGCAGATGCCTTGACTACCGTCATGCTACATGTCATGGCCGACAACAATAACTGCTCATTAGCACAGATGACTAGGCTAATAATATATTTACATGATCTAATATCACTGCTGGTTGCACCTACAAATAGCCCTAACATTCAATTTTATGGTCTAGTTAGTTTAAAATAATATAAAAAGCAAGTAAAGAATGAATGCAAATGAAATGTGGGGGAGAAGCGACAGACGTGAATCAAAAGAGACATCGAATTTTTTTTAAAAAGCCCTAAAAACACGGGATTCTTTAGTTCTTTAAATAATCCCATCGGACGGATTTGAGTGTGCAGCAGCATCAATACATCAGGCCGCTGGAGTCCTCTCATGCTTCGCTAAACGGTCGGTAGCTCAGCATCTAGGGTGGGGTCCGTCTGCATTATGCTGCATGTTGGGGGCCGCGGAGGCAGGAACCGCAGGTGCGGCGGCGTAAATATAGCTGCCTGCTGCCTTTGGGAGCCATTTATACGGATAAATAACAAACAAAACGTCTAAGCGGCGTTAACCTTGACGCAAAACAAGGGCATCTGGGCCGTTTAGATCATTAAAAGAGGAGGAGGTTGGGTTTGCAGACCAGAACTCTCGCCGTCTGAATTGAAAAGACAACAGACCGGCGGTCCAAAGGACGATATTAAGCTGAGAAGGCGGATATCACTTGCATTCATTTTGATTTTTGAAATAACATTACTGACTGGAACCATTAGAGAGGCACGAGCACGGCAACACCGCGCCGACATGATGCATCGTGTCCACGAGCAATAATCCATCCATCCATCCATCCATCCATCCATCATCCATCCATCCATCCATCCATTCAGCCCACTTACCGGTAGCTGTTTTGGCCATGGCTGATGTGTTTCTCCACAGAGGATGCTGTAGCACTGCTTAGGTGAAGAGTGATGCGGCTTAAGGCACTGAGTCAGCGAACACACCGGCTGGCACGATCGGACGGCAGACGGGAGGTGCGCACGCACAGGAGCGCGCAGCCAGACCCCGCTCTCTCTCTTTGTCTCGCTGTCACTCTCTCCATCTTCTCCTATCGCAGAGGCCGGTTTAGCGTGGAAACCCCAGATTCTCTCTGCAGAATGCAGCTGAGTGAAACCAGCGTTATCCAAACATACCTGGCAATTCGAAATGAGACGACTCTTATATTTCATTGTCCGTCAGAACCTTTAATAAAATCATCAGGAAACACAAGACTTTATGCAGCATTTGCTCCTATTCTGACATGCAGCCATGTCTGGAGTGTCGATGTTGCCCGATCACTTCCAGAACTCTAATCATAATAAATAAACAAGCACACTTATTTTAAAAGACAGCATACGTTTCTTCGTAACTTGACTCACGCCAACATGTTTTTAGAGTTTTTCCACCATCTTCAACAACATTCATCAAACTGGGAACATGTCAGAGAGGTTGCCGTGGCAGCAGAGTGGGCCTAAAGTTACCAGAACACAAGTCAAGCCTTACAGAAGTAACTGAGGATGCTGTAGCCACACATATCATATAGTGTAATCTGAATAACATTATAAATATTTTATTGAATATATTTGTTCACTGGCAGTGATGGCGGCGTGACCTGGTGTCATTCATTATTCAAGTGCTATTAAAACTGTTGCTGGGGATCTGGAAAACATTGCATATATGAACCGTTTCTCTTAATTGCAGCCCTCTAGTTTCTTCTTGATGTAGGAGCCGACCAGAATCTGAGGACGTTGCTGGTAATCTTGGAGGACATCGTGCGAGGTGTTCACCTGATCCCCCTTCAGGCGATTCAGCAAAGTCACACAAACCACAGCCGCTGCAGAAAACACAACATGGAACGAGGGTTAAAGGAGAGACGTTACAGTCGGTCGTGTGCGGCTGCTCTCACAACGCCGTACCTTTTAGGCCACTCATTTTGCACATGGCGGCAAAAACCGACGACTCCATCTCGATGTTACAGACACCGGCGTCTCTTGCTTTTCTCAGGTAATCCATCTTATCTTTCTCAGTGTAGGAGCAAAAGGCGCCGTCCAAACGGCCCTGCCCTGCACCATTGGGGAGACGGGAGGGGAATATTAAAGCACACATTACAGTTGCTATGGAAAAAAGGAACACAAGCATGCATCTGTACCTTCATAGAAGTCCATTGTGCACATGGTGTTGCCAATGACGGTCTCGAAGCGGTTCAGCTCCTGGCTGCACTGCAGCAGCTCCTCGGCCAGGCTTTGGTCCAGATCAGTGTTGCGCACTACCGTCTTTCCCAGAATCACCTGTTCGAATTTGGGGAGAAAGGTAGGATCCACGGACTGTTTGGTGATAACCAGGGTGCCCGGCTCGAGCCCTGATACAAAAGAAATGCTCATTCATAACCTGATCATTACAAATGCTACACAGAAGTCAAAGAGCCAATAAGCAAAAGGCCCATTGTCACGTGTTTGAATACAGCATCCTTTAGCTGAACATGGAATTAAATTTCCAATAATACTGCAACTGTCTGCATGTGATACAACGTCTGCCTCGGGAGCTTGAGCGCCATCTAGAGATTCCAAGAGGTTTATCTGTGATAAGCATAATATTAAAGCGGGGTTATCTGAGCAAAGAAATGCTCCAAGTATCCGTAGTCCTAAAAACATCCTCAACAAATAATTATTACACATTATAAAACAGAAAGGTGAATTCAGGTGATCTGATTGGTCCTCGGCTGTAGCACACTGCGCATACACCACGGCCTGAAGTGATGTATCGCTTGAGTAGAACACAGTGAAGCCGGTCAATGTTTATTTACTTACCGATCCCACCAGATGTCCCAATACGTATAATGGTAACATCTTTGCAATGTGCATGATGGAGGAGCTTTATCAGCTCATGTAGCATTATGGCGATAGACGGGATGCCCATCCCATGCTGCAAAACAAAACACCATCTTTACACATGGAATCTGGGCAGATGAGTACGCAGACGACATAAGTGTGCAGTATAGAACTGGGCTACATACGCTGACAGATAGTACAGGGCCGATTTTATACATAGCATAGCGGTCAGTCCCAGCACAGATATTAGGATACTCTGATTTGGGGTCGTTCATATTGAGCTCAGTCGCAATGTACTCGATGAAAGCCTTCATCCTCCAGGGGCTGCCGCCGACACACACAAACTGGAAAAGAAGAAAGGAAAGATTTTGGTTTTTTTGGTTGTTTAAATATTGGAACAGTGCTTTTTTTGGTGTGTTTTTCTGCAGTGAAAGCCACGAGAGCGTTACCTTGACGTCACCAAACATGGCCGGCAGGTCGTGGGTTGAGGTCCCCAAGCTGAGGTGGTAGAGGATGTCATTTTTCAGCGCTTCCAGATGGGGGTTGTTCACACACACTGGGCTGAGCGATGGAGGTTGAGAGAAGATTAAAGAGAAATCTAAACACTCCAAATAACACGAGACAGCACATTCGTCGGTGGGAGGAAAGGGTGTGTACGTGACTTAATGTTGTGTCATTTCTCTGCGAGTCTCCCCCTTCCTGGAACTGGAGAGTTTACGGCTAAAGGGTGCGGACTTTGTTATACATATTTCCAGTTCAAGTCAATAATTTATAAAAGAGCAAAACCTGTCGGTTTTTTTTTACATGCTGGCGTCACCTCTTTAAATTCTCCGAATTAAGAGAATATTACTTCATGTGTAATTAAGCAACCTAATGCTGACTTTGTATAGGGAACTTTTTACGCTGCGTAATTTGAAAACCTATCTTCCAGCGTTTATTTCACCGGCGACGTCCATTAGATGATTATAGATTCGGTTTATTGATTAGGGTCACAGTAGATCCAAGCGTTAATTCGTGTTGTTTGGAGCGCGTCTCACCTGCTGCATGTCTCGGTTCCATTTCCGTCCATCTTCCTGTGAAAAAGCGTCCCAACATTAACCAAAAGGAAACCAACAGTTCACACACGAAGCGTCGCAAACGGGCTCGGAACGAAAAGCCAACGACCGGCAACATTCACGCCAATTTTAAGCTGAAACCATCTCAAAGCTGTCGGGTTTTTACCTAGATGATGCTGCGTTCCGCCGCGCTTGGCTCCTCTCCTGACCTTTTCTGCGTATCTGACATCGAAGCCCTGACACCAGAATCCGGCCCAGGTGACGTCACAGTGAACGCGGCGCCGGTGACGTCGATGACGTAGCATCGTCGCGCTGGGGCTGCAGGACACCCGGTCAGTTGAAACTTCCTCAAATAATGATGTGAAATTTACTCCTGACTCTAACGGTTTCTACTGACACAGGGGACATAGTAGTTGTTTCTTTAAAATACGTTTTTCAAAAGTATAAACGATATTGAATAAAGCCAGGAGATGATGTGCATAAAACAATCCCAGGGGTTTCAAATTAATAATAATATGTTGTTCTTGGAATATTAGTAACAAAGGGCGCCCTTTACAGGAATGTGCTCCTTTAATTTGTGAGGAAATGCTCATCTTGTCTATGTATGGATACAGGGACTAAATGTGACATGAAAATATAACCATATGTAAAAATCCTTAATTGGTGTCACAGTAATTAATAAAATTCAGGTTTTGTGTTGTAATTATAGTGTTAAATCCTTTCGTATTGTTTATCTCTTTAGAAACTGTGGATATTGTTGGATGTAAACTGAAAAGTTACAATATTGTCTAGTAAAGCATCCACACACATTCTTGTACTGCTATTCTTGTGAGGACTTTCTTAGGCATAATGCATTACCCAGCCCCTTACCCTGAAAATTTGGACTAACCCTCTTTACCCTAACCTAAACCTAGTTCTAACCCCAAACAGTCTTTTGAAATCAAGAGGACTATCCAAAATGTCCTGAATGTGGATTTTTTGGTAAACAGCAAGAAAACAAACAGAAATCTCTGACAAGTGAACATTTTATTTTAGTTTTAATTTCACCCACCTCGGTCAACCGACAGTTTTACAAAATATTAATAATAAAAATAATAAACTAATAATACAATTTATGTACACCAAACAGCACTCAGCAGAGAAGCAAAGCAAAAAGAGGATAAATACACTGAAAATAAAGCACATAAAGGTATTAGTATATCAACGTTGTGCAAGGGCCATTCCAAAAACGTTTTCAAAAATAATAAACATGCAAATAAATAGCACCAAATTAAATCTAAGAAAACCAAAAAGGGGAAAATGTCAGTCCTCTGAATAAGGGAGCCTTTTTGTAAATTTTCTCATGATGACTGAGGCCTTTCTGCCACCCTAAGAACAGTAAAAAAGTAATATAATTAAAGATAATGACAATTTAGTTAGCACAATGAATGCAATTGAGTGGTGTGTAATCACCGAGGTCTAAACATGAAACTCACATTTCTCCTTTTCCTTCATTCCACCATATTTCATGACACTTCAGGTGTTCTTCATCTCTCTGTTCACACAGTTTGAGACATCGTTCAGTACAGTTACGCAATCATTTTTTATAAAAGGGCTGATGCCAGACTCACCGCCTTGGTTAAGACTATGGAGTAATCGGGCAAGAATTCTGGTTTCTTCCTGGACTCGGCACAGTTTGCCAGAGAAATTAAAAAATCTCTCGAGTATGATAATTTGCCTACAAAATGCAGCTCATGTTAACATTTGTTGGATTTTAAATTCTGAAGAAAAATCTTTTGAGGGGAAAAATAATCACACTTAGTGACTTTTTCATGATTCTTACCTTCTTTCTTTTTATTCGGGCAAAGAATCTCATAGAATCTCTTGATGTCAACACTTGTCTATTGAACACAGATTGACAATAGTGCATTTAACTTTTCTTTAAATGGCTTCAATGTACCAGATATTTCTTACCTCCTGATCAACTTCCTTCATTAGTGCCTGTGCACATGTAGAGGCATAAGGGCTGGGATCTAAATAAAGGAATGGACATGGGTATGATTGTCTTAGAATAATGCTGATTAAAACAGGAGATTTAGTGCGAAGGCATACCTATTACAACATTAACACAGCGCCGTAGGGGCCTTGCAGGCTCCAGATGTTTTTGGAGGACTCTTCTTCTTGACACCTCCATCCTGTAGTCAGGAAAGTTCAAACCATTTCAAACCAAGGGCACTCTAGGATGTGGTCCTCACAAACAGATCAGTTATGCTGCTGCACACAAATGGGAGTTTAGACGCCTCGACAGCGTGTGTTCAACACACAAAACGTGTCAAGGATGCACAGAATCGTTTAGTTTTATTTAGGAGAGCTGGCACAGATGTACAAGGAGAAAATACCACTGTGACTTGACGGGATCACTGGCGAAAAACGCAATTTTTCCACTGAGTCTTTTGGCAAATAAATTATTTTAGAATGTACTTGTTCTGTGTTGAATGTAACTTGACAGCTAGCGTGAACAGACGGGATTTGATTAGCTAAGCAGTAAACTAAGTTGATCGATAACAAAAGCGTAATATTAGTTCAAGAACTGGCTGTTCCTGTATTCTGTTTCTTAAATATGCGCAAATGACACATTTGGAGAGCAAATTGACTTAGAATATCACGTGTTTCAACAAGGTTTTTGTTGGATCATCGGCTAACATTAACCTTAACATTGCTTTGTGTAATTGTCAGATTTTAATATTTCCTCACCTACCTAATATCAACGCCAAAATGTACAACTTTTAAAGACTAAAATGCTGACAAAAACAATTCCCAAAGGGATGTTTTGAGCCTAGCCACGCTGAACATCGTCTTTTCTCTGACGAACGCTACGAACATTTTAAATCAATAGAAAAGTGCAAAAGACACGAATTCTTCGAAGAAACTAAACACCAATGATTGAACCCATCACCTGTATTTGAGCAGAAATCCTCAGCTTGTTCTGCACTTGTTTGCTGCAAACATGCCAAAGTAAAACCCGACTTCCGCTCGGGCTCTTTCAAAATAAAAGCAAATCTATCGCTGCTGTGGGACGACGTCAAAAGTTTTGGAGTTCAGGTTCATTTCAATTTCAAATGTTATTGCAATTTAACCACTGAAACACTTCACTTCTTGGCTAGAGGTCAAAGACTGTCTCTTCTTGTGGTGAAATCATCACCTAAGTTTATTTTAAAGCAAAGCGAGTGAGAAAGAGGCGGGTGAGAGCAGACACTTCCTGGACATACACTTTTCTTTTAATTAAAAACAAAGCAAAAAAAAGTTTCACATGAAGCAGAGTACAATCATTTACACCCCCTCCCTCCCCCAATACAGATGAAGGAAAATCCAATAACCTGTAAACTCAAAAATGTACAAAATTATATTTAGAATCAATTGAAGCCACGCCCTGCAAGATAGTTGAGTTCTTCTGGTAGAAACACCTCACAATGACCCACTGTTTTAATCCAAGCGCCACCATCACACAAGCAGCAGCTGTACTTTTCTTGAACCTATTGGCCTCCCACTCAGTTCTGCCATAGCTATCATCGCCTCCTGACGGGACTCAAAGGCTGCTGTTGCAGACCCTGAGGGTTTCCCGCTCTGCTCATACTGCAGCGACACAGATCCCGGAATGAGGCGGTAACCGTAGCAAAAGTCATAGATCTCTTCCGTTCTGATTTGAAACGGCAGGTTGACGAGCCGCACGAGCGTGGGACCGTCGACATGCTCCATCTGGGGACCAAAGTCACCACAAACACCACTTCCTCTGTCTTGCTGACTGCAGGAGCCTGCTGGAGAGGAATCAGAATCCCAGCCCGAGTTGGGCTGACCGTATCTTTTGCTCATTGGCCCATTACCATCGTGAGGATTCCTGTGGTCTGGATACTCGCCAGAGCAATAATTCTCACTCCTCCTGTCTGAATACCGCAGTTTTCTTGGGGGTGGCTCCTGCAGTGGGCTATCACCGCCCACCTGCTGCATCTGAGAAAGTGAAATACATTTCAGCATGACCTCCGACCCGAGAAACCTCCGTCCATTAAGAGCGAGCGCCCTCGTCGCATCCGCCTCCGACTGGAAGACAACCAAAGCCCTTCCCATTCCGGTGCCTGTGTGGTCATGAAGCAGCATCACCTTGTCCTCCGTGATATCGAACCCATGGAAAAAGTCCATTATTTCAACTTTCCGCACATCGAATGGTAGATTCTGCACAAAGAGAACGCATTTTTCAGAATTTGTGCTTCTGTTTTGAGCAGGAGGCCGTTCCCGAGGCCTTTCGGAGTCCCCCTGTCCCTCATCTGGGCCCTGAGTTTCCAGAAGGGCGATCATTTTCTCTCTCGATATGGGGCGAGTATAAACCCATCTGTTAAAAAACAACCTTTTTTCATGACTTAACGCCTCACAGTAGTCATGGAGGTTCTTGAACAGCACAAATGAGGATCTGGTTCTCCTCCCATCGCTGGAAACCAGGTGCAGGATTTGGTCGTTTTGAAGGTTTGCATTCTGAAACAGGTTTCGTATGTCTTCCTTTTCTGCCGTGTAGGACAGATTCTCCAAAAGGACACAGTATTCGTCATCAGCCGGATTGGATCTCTGGGCCAAAGGGGACGGAGCCCTTTGTTGATGCAGATTCCTGTCGTTGCGAAGAGGTGACCTGTCCCGTTCAACGTTGGCCTGCATGTCGACCATCTCTGGCAGGCTTCCTGCATGCTGGTACCAATAATTTGCTGTCGACTTTGAAACCTCCACATATCTGGCCCCGATGTACTGCCTATGCCTCTTGAGGGCTTCATACGTATCGTCGCTGCTTCTAAATTTGACCAGACCATTCCCAGTGTTTGAACCATGTCCATTTTTCAGCAGCACAATTCCATCAATAAGTAACCCATCGAAAAAGTTACTGACATCCATTTCAGTCACAGAGAAGGGCATTCCACGAAGATAGACATACAAGTCCTCAGTCTGTGAAGAACTCTGGGGCTCAGGGGAAGGGGAATTACCCAAACGACCACCTAATCTCTGGCCAACATCAGACTCCACAGATCTTCTAGAACATCTTGGGCTCTCTTCAAATTGCCTCATTTCTTCCAGCTCTGTGATTTCTGTGTTTCTTTCTAGGGTGTTCTGCATCTCCGTTTGACTACTCAGGAACAACTGAACCGGCGAACCCCTAATGCAACCCCCTGAACGATTCATGGCTCTTCTTGCATCTTCATCTGAAGCAAACAGAATAAACGCCTCGTCGTGCTCTCCACCAATAATGTGCACCCCTCCATCCGGAATTTTGAGGCCAGTGAAGAACTTGCGAATATCCTCAGACCCTGCTGTGATTCTCAGCCCCTGTAAACGGATGACGACCACCATGATGAAGTACAAACAACAGCACCTGCAGACAGAAGGGTATAACAGAGTATTATTGCCAAAAGAGAATCGCTGCCTCAGCGCCAACTCATTGTGACCTGGAATAGCAATGTCAGTTCAAAGGTGACAAAAGTTTCCACGACGATGCCCATTTCAGCCACTCAACAGTCATCACAGTTGGCTGGGTTATCTGAGCTGCTATGTAAGCAACTCAGAACCTTTGGCCTCAAGGTAATGTAGCCACTGAGGAAAACCACAAATCCCAGGCAAAACCAGGTCTTTCACGTCACTTCAAATGATCACAGCATTTGCGCATTAACCATAAAGCAAAGGACCAATCTCCAACAATACCTGCGATATTTCAAAGTATCAGAGTCAAATTGCAACCTGTTTGTACCTTTGAAACTGATTTTGTATCTTGGCCTGAAAGTATTAGTCCTCAGCAACCTTCAAGCTAAATATGATCTTCCTCCCGTCCATTGTTTTCAGTTCCCCAAGCAGTTAGTTTTCCCATATGATGGTTAAAAAAAGTAATTAAACCACCATTTAATTCATCCTAAAAATGTATATTTAGGAGCTATCGAATGATCCATCTTCTTGTAATCCTGATCAGGAGGAGGGTATGATGACAGCAGTCCTGGCAGTCATCAGGCAAGATGGAGAACTCTGGACATCACAAGCCCACACACCATTCAGTGACTGAACCCTTGGGTGGTTGTTTCAAGATTCCATCTTTAGACTGGGAACATAAAAACCAGAAGAAGCACCCAGAGATAAAAAGTCAGAGAGAGGAAGAAAAATGCACTCTCCTCTCCTCATAGGTCAATGATGATGTCATCAACAAATTTTCTTGTGTCCTTTTTTGCATTTCTCTCCCCTCTGCGCCACCTTTACTGGCATCGCCGACTTCATAGCTGTGCACTGACCTTCTATCCTCCGACATGTAACCCACTCATTATTATAAAGAAAGGTTGTTGTAATTAATGTATTTGCATGATTTATGTGTATTCTCTTCTCTATCTTTCCTCCCCATCTCTGTCCAGCCAGCCATCAGCAGGAGGGTCCCCCATATCAGCCTGGTCCTGCTCAAGGTTTCTTCCTAATAAAGAGGGGCTTTTTTCTTGCAACTGTTGCTTGTTGGCTTTCTGTGAAGCACCTAGAGACAATTTAGATTGTAACAGACACTATATAAAGGGGGGCTGAAGTCAACAGTGCTCATCATGATGCCGTGCTGCCTCCAGCCAAATGTCTTCAATGCAATCCTATTTCATGACTTTCATCCACGCCATAATTCCCCTGGTCCAACAACTTCCAATGATGGTTCCAAAATGCATTCTGGTAGAAATAACATTGAATTCCAAAAATGTATTCCGCTGTTCCGGATCATTCTTTCCAACAGTGGACAAATTCGTTCTGCTTTCAACTCCAACATACTTCAGTATTCCCATTAATCACATCAAAGCATTTGGCTGATAATCGCGACTGTGCTGTGGTTATAACTACTTGTTGGGACGTTCATTACTACCAAATAAGAGTCTATACCAGAGCACACAGTGCTGCAGTTTATCTCTAATCAGAAAACCAAAAACACACCACACTGATATAACTTCATCCACTAGTAAGAATTCCACGCAATCTGTCGCAAACACATAAACCAGCACATCCGAAAGAAGCATCAACCAATTGCCCATCGGCTTTAGTCAGTCGCGTAGTTTCACCAAAAGCCTAACAAAAACACACATTTCCACAAAGATACCATTTTATGGTTTATTGGAGAACATGTGTCCAAACGCAATCCACCAAAACCTTCATATTTAGCCACCGTAGTTACGCAGTCAAGTAGGCCGCAGCATTAAAACAACTAACGCCTTCCGAGTACGAGCAAAGACAACCGTTGCTATATTCTAACTTCCCAGAGCAGGACTTACGCAATAGATAAGAACGGATTCTTGTGCAAAATCAACACAAGCGAAAAATATTCCGACCAAAATCTGCCTTTTCACAAATCAAGCAAGTCGACCCCTTTCTTCTTCTTCTTCCCCCTTTCTGTTGCGGCGTTTCCGGTTGGACCCTTCTTCTTCTTCGTCTTCTTTACCGCTGCTTTTCTTCTTCGCGCTTTACGGAGGCTGTCACTCATCTTGTGGCTCGTTACTGCCATCATCACCTCGGGAGTGCGCGTCATAATCCCCGTTCAATAACTTTGAAATAAATAAATTGTTCTTCTTGCGTCACCCCCTCTAAAAAAAGATCTTTGTTTTCTAGCAAAACTACACAGACTTTCAATCTGGCAGGGTCCATAATGTTGCATTGTGATCAAAACTCATTGGATTTGATTGGTCTCTAATCATTAGAGCAAAGCAGTAGAAAAGGCCATTCTTTGAAAACCTGAGACTGCATTTATTTTTTAGTTTTTAGAACATTGCAGCGCCCTCCTACGTTTGATTCTCATGTAACGTTGTTATAAACGCAAGCCACAGTAGGAAACTATAAGAATCGGTGTAGATTTTAAAAAAAAGAAAACAAAACAAACAAACAAAAACCCTCCCATCGACTGTATGAGATTGTAATCTGTCACCGATGACAATCCACGGATTAAATAAGACTCTCTGAGTTGTGGGTTTCCTCGGGCTTCCCATGTTTCGCTCTCGACCTGTCCTCTAACTCTTGGCTAACCGTGAGCTCATGCTAGCTGGATAGTATCAACACTGATCCGAGCTGGGGCGCAGCAGCGGCAGCGGAGGAACCTATGAGCCGAGGATCATTTGCCACAGCTCCGGATGCATTTGACGTAGGGACACACGGTTGTTTGGTGTTTCTTAAAGAGGCGATCGCGCTGTTGTGTGGCGATGGAGCGGCAATGTGACCTCCTGCACTTCGTGGAGTGAGTACCCCGTGAGGCGACGAGTTTTGTCCACATTATCTTGATTGTGACTTCATTATCTCACCCCACGCAAGACAAAACATCCACGGCTAACATGCTAAATAAGCCGGGTGCGGAGACTTGAGAAGATAGGTTGCATATATTTCTAAAGACCGTTTTTATTTTTCGGTAAAACACACAACTACACCTCCGCCAACACCGTGCTTTTAAGACACCCCCAATCGACACTGACATAAAGAAAACTATAAGAGAATATTAATATTAGTTGCATTAGCCTGTTCGCTGCTAAGTTTCCTCGAGTCAGCTAAACCAGCTAGCGGTAGCTTGTGGAGCTAGTAGTGTCTACGCTAGCAGTGTTAGTATAAACAAACCTGTCCGTTTGCAGCGGTAAACTACTGTTAAAGACAGTTGGACTCATGTGCAAAGCACATTCGTGCATAGAATTGCTGTACATGCAAACATCTCCAGTTTGAAATGTCTGTAAAGCATCAGGAGCTACAGCTATCCTAAATGGTGGCCCACAGAAGCTCCGGGGCAATGGTAGCTTCTCAAAGTTAGCTTCGCTGGTGGTGACAGTCGCAGTCAAATATATAATGAAATATTCGCTGCCACCCTAGCAAGGGGTTAATATGTCATATAGCAAGTTTATTAGGTCCATGTCCATAAATCACAGAGCTAAATGGAATGGCTTTGCAACATATTGTCTTCGTTTTCACAGTGGTAAGAGCAGTCTTTAAAGGCCATGTTTTGGCTGCACGTCGTCCTCCCGCGAAGGCCGAGTTTATTTTTTTAGTTGCATAAGTTGCTTTTAGTAAGTCGTGGTTTGTTACCTCACATGTATGTGCGTTCTTTCACACCAGCCTTTAGTGTTTGCCTTTTGTGTTCCCTGTGCAGCCTAATAATGCCATGCACGCTTTTGATTCGCTCTACATCCATTTCCATGTATTTTCATCCTGTGGGTGATTCCAAGACTTAACTGTACCCAACCCACAATAGTTGAACTGTCAACTGTCTGCAAACTGACAAAGAAGGAACAGAAATGGCTGTTGCCCAGTTAACAGAGCTCCAACTGGTTTCTGTGCATTCCTTGAGCAACAAAAGCAATTGCTGCAACTTGTTGACATATATAATGCCAATTCTTTACACGACACGCCCGGTCCCTAATGTTGAACACAATAAAGTTGAGTTTCTGCATTTTTTTTAACAGCGTGGTTGTTCATTCAGATGTGAAAATGATAACATTCCTTCCTTGGTAGTTGTTGAGTGCAACAGATTCCCTTCATTGCAACTATGTCTTTCTTTTGTCAGGTGTGTCGTCGCTTTTCAGAGTCCTTTGCTCTGATTCGGATACTTCTCGGCCAGCAACCCTAAAGGCCATCTAATCTTAGCTGAGTTTCTCAATGGATACTCTCCTCCAGTCAGAGATCAGGTATTAAACGGCACACTACGAAGCTCACTGCATTACCAGATGAGTTCAAATAGGAAGCTAAGTCTAAGTTTTGCTACTATGACTACAAAAAGGACACGTATTTCTGAAAAGTCTTATAAAACCCAAGGATGTGGTATTCAGCAATACACTGTTACACTATTCTTGCAGCTGTTATTATTGATTCACTAACAAATCTATTTTAAGCTGTCCGTTATGACAGAATGTAACTGCAGGAGAGCTCCGTTTTGAAGGTCGCCATGACAAAGAAACAGACTATCTCCTAAAGGATTCATTGACCCACTTTTAGCCCCATACCCATATGGAGCACACTTCAAGATGCAGAGAATGTAATAGGACAACATTAAATGACAGTTTTGTAAAGGACAGTCCAGCTCCTGTTTGGTTTGATATATTTTTTGTCTTGTTTCTGTCTACTCGGTATCTTTGGGTAGAGTCTAACAGATGACCAAAAGTGAACATTCACGTTCACACCAAGGCTTCAAACATCTTTCTGATGATGGGGTCTATCTTCTAATGGGAGATTTGCGCTGTTATATATGTTTTTTATATATATATAATAATGATGATCTTGAGGATTGTTCTTACTTATACCTGGAGGCAGAGCTCAGATATGCTTCTGAGGTTGTCCTGAAGAGATGGTAGGAGAGTTCCCAGCATTATGGTGTGATGAGAGGTTTTGGACTTTTTCATATCTCAAATTTACACCTGTGTGTTTTTGGTTTCATGTAGGATTTATATGAAGGACATTTATTGTGTTTACTGATTTCCTCTTTTTTATTTTCATGTTCCCAAAACGTCCTTGAACTGCAGAGAAGAGGGAAGCGGTGCCTCGGTAAGTAGCAGACACAGATTCAGCTGTGTGATATTAAACAGCCTCTATCATCTCCAGAAGGTTTGGAACCTGCTTACGCTCAGCCAACCTGAAAGGCGCCGGCCTTTTTTTTTTTATTCTATGGTTTCTATAGAAACGGTGTGTTGCAACAGACACAGCAGAGCAGCCTTCACAGATGAGGTCAAGTCAGGTTTATGCGTAAGACACATTTATGAACAGGTAATACTGGCCAATCGAATCATGAATGTGCTGCTTTTAGAAAAGAGTAGATTCTGTAGCTCTGCTCATCTGCTATTCACTTATTTTGTTAATAAATACGCAGATATCGCTTGACTGAGCTTAAATTCAAATACGGGCAAAGATAGAAACATCGTGGTTTTGTGTGAGTCTAAGGGGAAAAGATGTTTTATCGTGGACACCTGTAATTCCAAAAAATATTCCTTTTATCTGTAAGATTAGTCTTTAAATCCATTCCTGTGGTTTCATGTCACAATTTACAGAGAATTCTTGTTGCGGTTTTGATTGTGTTCCCTTTTTCCTGCCACAGGTGAAGGTGGAGGGCCTGTCCAAGGCAGCTTTAATCAAGAGCCTGTCTCCCAGAGTCATACTGTCCAATCATCTCCTGCCCAAAGGTACGAAGATGAAAGTCAACCTGGAGGATCAGGGCCGTCAGAAAGTGTCCTTCAGCTTTGCACAGACCAAGAAGCCATTGCAGAGCCTGTTCAGCATCCCGACCAGCCCTGACAAGTCTGCAGGTGACCTTCCCCCCATCTCGTCACCGACAAACGCGGACAAAAGAGGCCAGGTCGCCGAGAGGAAACCCGAGCTAAAGCTAACGCCCGTGTCGCCAGCAGCAGAGACGATTGCCCCGAGTGTCGTTTCCCCGGCTACAAAGCTAAAAACAGACCTGAGTAAGATGCATTTCAAAAAACAGATTCTCAGCGTCTCTGTGACAGAAGAGGACCCAGCACCCGGCGCGCTAGAGGAACCAAACTCATTTGAAGTCCACGATCTGCCAAACTCAGCAAGTCAAAGTGCAGCTGAATTCTCTCTGCCGCCTCCTCAGAGTTCTGCCAGCGTCCGCCACTCTGAAAATACTCCCGCTGAATCCCCCGAGACAAAGGCGAGTCCCGCTCTCAAGAAGCCAACTGCTCCCTCAGGAAAAGACAGCGAGAGTTCCACCAGTGCTGAGGCAGAGTTCTACAATAGGAAAACCAGGTCCCAGTCTGCTACTGCTCCCCCTGGATCGGAGTCTGATGGCGATACAGCCCCGATGTCTTCCAGTCACAAATCAGCTGATTCCAGTAGAAAAGCAAGCTCTGAAAGCAGAAACAAAGAGGTGAAGAAGTCTTCCTTTAACACACATGTGGAGGACAAGGATAAAGGTTCCTCGAAGCGCTCGGAGAATCACGAGAGGTCGTCTAGTTATTCCAAATCGGACCGTGACTCTAAACACACTTATTCACGCTCGTCTCGATCGGACAAAGATCGCAGAAGGACCAGGTCAAGGTCGCGCTCGCGCTCGAGATCGAGGGGATCTCGAACCAGTTCATCTCACTCAAGACCGGACAGATCGAGAGGCGACTGTGGGTCCCGCTCCGATAGATCCTACTACCACGACTCTGACCGCAGATCACACAGAGGTTCTCCTCGCAGAGACAGAAGACGCTCCCGCTCTCGGACCGACAGAAACCGTGACAGTTCCGACTCTGAGGATGATCACAGGAAGGCGAGGACGAGGGCGAGTGATTCCAGCAGGCCTTCAGCCTATTCAGGCCTATATAAAGACTCTAAATCATTTTCCTACTCAAAGTCTGAGAAAGGCTGCAAATCTTCAGATTCTCCTCACTTGTCAGAGTTTGATAAAAGAACCCAATCCTCAAAGTCTGACAGGACTTCAAAACGACCGTCAGATTCAGATTCCCAGCGCAAGGGCTTCCCTGATCTGGACTCCAGTTACCGTAAATCTAGCTCCCATCACAAGTCAGAAAGCCACAAATCATCCTCTTCGAGCACGCGCTCTCGCTCTCAGATGCATGAAAGACACCAAAAAAGCAGCTCCAGCGATTCTGACGCAGAGCAGAGAGGGAAAACGCATATCTCGGACAGAAGGTCGGGCTCAGAGGAGAGCTCCCAGAAGAGAAGCAGCACGGCAGATTCGAAACAGGTGACGCCTCCCAGAACCTCAGTGCAAACCAGTGAACCCGACAGACAATCACCAAATGTGTTTCAGAGCCCTCACAGAGCAACACAATGTGCAAATACGGCAGAATCTTGCACTCAACGTGAATCGGAACCGAGCGACTGCCACCTAACTGGCAGTGAGTGCAACAATCAGACCTTTGAGGAGCAGGTGGCGAGTACAGAAAAGAGTTTGCAGGAATCTCTTCCCATGATGATGGATACAGACTGCCTAAATCAAGTAAACGTCACCTTGGAGATTTATAACCAGTCTTCTGAGGACCGACCACATGTAAACTCTAGTCCCGCCATCTTCAGTTCCTGCAATGACAGTTTAGCGTGTAGCCTGGAGAAGGAGGTTGTTGGATCTTTTCCAGGAGCAGCATTAGTAGATAAAGAAGATGCATCTATTGCACAGGATGCCCAGCAGAGCTGTAAAACGGAGGTGATTGAGCTGAATATTGTTTCAACGGTCGATGTGCCACACGGCACAGAGATGTCGCTCAAATCCGAGTCATCGTGCGTTGAATCAAGGAATCGGGTCACGGTTAAACCGCAGCTGATGGATACGGCAAAAAAGAGCAGCGTTGGTACTAAAAAGTCTAGGTGGGACATTGTTGGGCAGGTCACTTCAGACGGCGATAATTCGCAAAGGACTTTGTGTTCCGAGGGCAAACCTACTGTCAAAAAAGTAATCTCTGTCAAAGAAATCGAGCTACCTCATCAGCAAGGTTCTGATTCCAGTCAGAAGGATATCGAAACACATTCCACACAGGGTAGGCTGACTGAAATCTGGACGCACGACGTCATCTCGAAAAGCACCGAGATGCACAGAGAGCGAAGTGAGCCGTCCCAGGGGGGCAACAGCGGCCAGCGTGTATCCTCAAACGCCTACGCAGACAACAGAGCTGCAAACATCCAGATTTGCACTGGTGACGGCGATCACGAAGGCGCTAGTAGCAAACTGAGCAGGGCCGATGGATCGGCGGGGCTGAGTGAGGCCACCGATAGCGACAACTCGGAATATGACTCCGATTGTGGCGAGGTCATTAAACGTTTGCACTCTGTGGTGGTGGTGCCAAAAAATTCTTCCTTGACAATAGATACGCACGACACGGTGGCAACACAATGCACTCCATTCAGCAGATCAGGAGTGCAGAACCCCAGTATCCTGGCTCATGTGAATACCAGTGAAGTCCCACAACAAAGGCTGGGAAATCCTCCCGCTGCGTTCGTAGGGACCAGTGTTACACGGACTCACGTGAACGATTCATCTTTTAACAGCTTGTTGTGCCAATCCCAGAGCAATATGATAGATAGCACCAGCCACTCTGAGGCCTCTGCCTCTATTAGCACTCAGCCTTACACGGCTGGTGACATCAGTGTCCAGGGTACCGTCCCTGGCCCCACCCACGGAGACTTTATCAGACAGTGTGAGCAGGAGTGCAAACAGGGTGATACAAGCAGCAGGGGTGAAAAAATGTACTCCCATTATCAAGCTGTTCATTTTTCAAATGCTGACAATATCAACGGCAAGATTGGATTTAGCCTCGGTTGGGGGTTTTCACAACCAGAACAGCCCAGTAGTACATACCAGCAACCAGACAGCAGTCACGGGCCGCACTTGGCCAGCACGAAGATGACAGGAGCCTTTCTCCAGCACCAGGAACACATGCAAAGCACTGCCTTGTGGAACCACCAATCCCTGAATATGCAGAGCAGCGGGCAAAACTTCCACCACATGCATCAACATTATCAGGAGACTACAAGTGTCGTCCATCCCGACTCCTTAACCAATGACCACGATGACTACAGCGGTGAAAAACGCAGTAAAACAGACAACGACAGCACTGGTTCTATCTCGCATCCTTTGGATCCTTCCAGTTTTGTCCAAGGTCATGAAATAAGCAGCAATAGCAGGGGCTCCATCGTATCTGACCCCCCCAGAGATGACCACTTAAGACCTCACAGGGGCCGGGGGCCCCCGAAGAAAAGGCGTCCAGAGGTGGAGTCGGATTCAGACAACGAAGCAGAAGCTGGGCCTGCAGACAAGAGGGAGCGTCTCGGAGACATCGGCACCTCTAAGGAGACCCAGGCGAAGACCGACGCACACCGTCCGTCTCTCTCCCTGCAAGACTTTCACGATGCCAACAAATGGAAGGAGCATTCTAAATCCAAAAAGATGCCCCCCTACTTTGACCTAATCGAGGAGAATCTCTACCTGACTGAGAGGTAATGCACCGTGCGGCCAGATCGACACATCTGCTGAGGGATCTGTGGCTTTGAGCGCTTTTGTATCTGTACTTTTCAGAAAGAAGAGTAAATCCCACCGAGATATCAAGAGAATGCAGTGCGAGTGTCCAGTGCTGCCCAGGGAGGAGCGTTCAAAGGGAGCGTTGGCCTGTGGGGAAGACTGTTTGAACCGTCTCTTGATGATTGAATGGTAGGTGGATGACGATGATTTTTTTTTTTTTCATCAGGAAGGCATTTTCAGTAGCTTAACTGATGCAACGCTTTCTCTCCCCCAGTTCCTCGCGGTGTCAGAATGGAGCGTATTGTTCTAATAGGCGCTTTCAGATGAGGCAACACGCTGACTTTGATGTTATCCTCACAGAGGACAAAGGATGGGGACTCCGAGCAGCTAAAGATCTGCCCTCGTATGGCTTTTAAACCCTCCTAATTTTCCACTTTATGTTCTTTTTCACATCTATAAAAAAAGACATTTCATCGCAGGTATTGGCCATGTTGGCGAAAGTTTTAACAAAGATTTCCTTTCCTAGAAACACATTTGTGCTTGAATACTGTGGGGAAGTATTGGACCACAAAGAATTTAAAACAAGGGTGAAAGAATATGCTCGCAATAAGAACATACACTACTATTTCATGGCTCTAAAGAATAATGAGGTCAGTAAGAAATTGTCAGTTTGGGTTTTATCACCATGTCCTCCAGGTGACATGACAGCAATTCCCTTTTGCTTTTGTCTCCCATCAGATCATCGATGCAACACTCAAGGGTAATTTATCTCGGTTTATGAATCACAGCTGTGAGCCCAACTGTGAGACACAGAAGGTAAAATGGCAAAAGAAAGCACTTGAATGATAAGACAAGGCTTTATTCACTAATACTGACTTAACTGATGTTAATTGGTTTCAATCTCTTCCCAGTGGACTGTCAATGGTCAGCTGAGGGTCGGCTTTTTCACCACCAAGGCTGTCACTGCAGGAACAGAGCTGACATTTGATTACCAGTTCCAGAGATATGGGTGCAGTTCTGTTGTTAATGCATGAACTTCAAAAAAATGTTACTCTATGATTGGGGGTTTATTTATTTTTTTATGTTTTTCTACAGCAAGGAAGCACAGAAATGCTTCTGTGGAACACCGAGCTGCAGAGGATTTCTGGGTGGAGAAAACAGAGTTAGTGTCCGGGCAGCTGGAGGGAAAATGAAGAAAGACCGTAGTCGAAAAAGTGCTCTCACCACGGTAATTTATTTCATTCATAAGATCATTCCTGTAGGTCGTGGCAGTGTTACAAATACAATATCGAGAGATTTGCTAAGCTACACTGAGCAACTAACTCAAAACATTGGTGACATTAAGATAATTCGTCATCTTAATCATCAATCATTAATTATCACAGAAGTTAATCAGTTTAGAGGAGTTAAAATTCACATTATGTGAGAGAGGAAATGATGATTTACTAACAGATAATCAATTAAATGACAGTTATGTTAAAGATCATCCCGGAGGTAGTTGCTGTTTTCTGTATTTCATGAAACTGTTGTATATCACATATGAGTGATTACATTTCTGCGTGAGACGTGACCTCATTGCTGTCTGTTAGTCCATTTCTATCATTGTGTTTCTCTGACTTTGTTGCTTCCTAGGTTGATGAGGAGCTGGAAGCATTACTGGAAAATGGAGAAGGGCTGTACGATGAAAAACAGGTGGTGTCTCTCTGCAGACTCATGGTCCGAGTGGAAACCATGGAGCAGAAACTCATGTGCCTCAAACTCATCCAAGTACGATGACCCGAGCAGTTGGTACCTTGTTTCTGATGCTGAGAGGTGTGACTGTTGTTTGTAATATATATGTGTCGCACAGGATACTCAGAATTCATCGTGTCTGAAGCAGTTCTTAGACCATCATGGGTTGTCTTTGCTCTGGATCTTCATGGTGGAGCTGTCTGAAGCTAAAGGCAACAGTTCCAATAACACCAAACTGCAGTTAGAGGTACATTCCTATTGTCGAGCACAGGCAGGAGTCTGTCATACACATTTTCCTGTTATTTGAGTGTTGGTCTTTTTTTTTATACCATTGACAGATTCTGAAAACCTTGGCCGTGCTGCCCATCTCTACTAAGAACATGCTGGCAGAGAGCAAAGTCCTGACCTTCATCCAGAGGTGGGCCCAGACAAAATCTATACTTCAGCCTGCTGAGATGGATGGGTACTCCAGTGAGAATACATCCCGTGCTCAGACGCCCCTCAACACTCCTGATGGAACTTCCTCAAAAGTGGGGCAGGAATTAGATAGCGACAACACCAAGCCTGTTTCTCGCCGCCTTAAAATTATCAGTGAAAACAGCCTTGACAGCGCAATGTCCGATGCTAGCAAAGTGTCTGATGGGAAAGAAGAAGAGGATGATGAGGAGGAGGAAGAAGAGGAATCCTCTAATGCAAATGGGAAACTGTTGAAGGCAGACCCTGGGGGTGAGGCTACAGACCCTGGGGGTGAGGCTGCAGACCCTGGGGGTAAGGCTGCAGACCCTGGGGGTGAGGCTGCAGACCCTGGGGGTGAGGCTGCAGACCTGGGGGTGAGGCTACAGACCCTGGGGGTAAGGCTACAGACCCTGGGGGTGAGGCTGCAGACCCTGGGGGTAAGGCTGCAGACCTTGGAGGTGAGGCCGCAGACCTTGGAGGTGAGCCTACAGACCCTGGGGCTAAGGCTACAGACCCTGGGGGTGAGGCCGCAGACCTTGGAGGTGAGGCCGTAGACCTTGGAGGTGAGGCCGCAGACCCTGGAGGTGAGGCTGCAGACCCTGGAGGTGAGGCCGCAGACCTTGGAGGTGAGGCCGCAGACCTTGGAGGTGAGGCCGCAGACCTTGGAGGTGAGGCCGCAGACCTGGAGGTGAGGCCGCAGACCTTGGAGGTGAGGCTGTAGACCCTGGGGGTGAGGTTACAGACCATGGGGCAGAAGCTGCAGCCCCTGGGGCAGAAGCTGCAGAACCAACCAAAGGAGCTGTGGTTGATCCAGTGGAGGAGGAACAGAAAGATCCTGGTGTAAATTCTGACACTCAACGCGAGGAAACAGAGAGGGGTTTGGACCGAAACATTACATTGACGGAGGTCTCAACAGAGGGTCATTCAGATCGACAAATGATGCCAGTTATAGCTCACAAGGAACAGAGTGGAGAGGAGCAGCTCAGACACACAGCGTCGGAGATGACTGATCTTGAAGGACACAAGCCTGATTTTGAGGCAGAGAGTCAGCCTATGCAAGTAGATGCGGTTGATGTTCCACCTCAGAATAATGAAACGGAGGTAACAACACAAGATGCTGACAAAGCTGCTTCTGGCAGTGAAGAACAACCTGGTGAAACCTCCACAGATGCTACGCTAATTTCAGAGACCCCAGAGGCCTGTGTGCCTTCTGAGGTTTCACAGGCAACCCCTGCGGAGACATCGGTGATAGGCACACCTTCTCAAGATGAGGAGGAAGGCGTCTCCGATGTGGAGAGTGAACGGAGTCAGGAGCCCCAACTTAATGCTTTGGATGTTAGTACGATGGCGTCCCGGCTGCTAGAGAGCTGGAAGGATCTGAAGGTAAAATCAGATTGAATCACTCTCATACAATTTCAAAAAAGTGCTCTTGGGAATTGTAATGTTTTCTTTTTCAGGAGGTCTACAGAATACCAAAGAAGAGTCAAGTGGAAAAAGAAGCAAATGGTAAGTTCACCTCATGCTGATATTGGACCCTGTCCTGGAAGCTTATTGAAATCTGACTGTTTTCTCACAGATCGCAGTCGTGATCGGGACACGGCTTTTACGCCAAGATCTATGTCCAGTAGCCGAGAGCGGGAAAGGGAGCGAGACAAGGACAGGGAGCGTGATAGAGACCGAGATTATGACCGAGATCGTGATTGGGACAGAGACTGGGACCGGGACCGGGACCGGGACAGAGACAGATCCTCTGACAAAACTCCACGTAGCACCGAGAGACGGAGAAGGCGTTCCACTTCCCCACCTTCGTCCTACGAAAGGAGCAGTCGGCGAACTGAGGAACGGTAATACCATCCTTGTGTTTTTGGGAACATTGCATTGAGGGTCATATCTACCTTATTGTTGCAAAGGGCATTAGTCCAATCTGTTCTCTTTAAGGTTTGACCCATCTAACAGCAACAAAACCCCTAGAGGTGCTGTGGGTGGGAAGGAGCGGAACAAGCTGTCCACAGAGGAGCGCAGGAAGCTGTTTGAGCAGGAGGTTGCTCAGCGCGAAGCTCAAAAACAGCAGCAGCTTCAACAGCAGCAGCAGCAGCAGCTACAGACGATGGCATACAATGCCCCTCTGGCCTACACCTCCAGCCCTGGGTTCATTACATATCCTCCTGGATATCCCATGCAGACCTTTGTGGATCCCTCCAACCCCAACGCAGGAAAGGTACTGCTGCCTACCCCTTCAGTCGAGCCCACCCTCACTTACGAACAGACACCTTCCCAGCAGAATATCTCAGACATTGGACTCAACTCTCCATCCTCCACTTCTCAGGCAACTCCAGTTTCTAATCTCTCTCATCACATCACCACCACTAACCTCACAACTGGCAGCCACCAGCAGTACGTGCAGCCGACTGTAGCAACCCAGGACGCCGGTGTAGCGGTCCTGCCTGTACCAGCTCAGACGGCCCCTCAGGTTCAGGGCCAGCAGAGCTACACCACTCTCTGGGATCCCACTACTCAACAGACGGTGACAGTGCAAGCCCAGCCGGCACAGCAGTACACTGCAGCCCCAGCACAGGCTCAGCCTCAGACTGCCATTTATTACCAGGGACAGCCATGCCAGACCATCTACAGCATTCCCACTGCTTACCCTCAGCCCAACACTCCCGTTATACAGGTAGAGCCTGCCAGTTGTTGAAACTAGTCATAGTTTCTGACGTTGTAAATAATGTGTAATGACTCTTTTGTTTTGAAGGCATACAGTGAGCCAACTGCTAGTTACCTGCATTCCCAGCCTGTGTATTCTGGTCATCAGCAAGGAGTAGTGGTCCAGCAGGGAGGCACAGTCACCACCATTGTTACATCACAAACTGTCCAACAGGTAGTGCATACACATGATGTTGTCAAGCACCACAGAGGAAGGCACTAGATATAGCATTTTCAGGAGTTGGGCAGGTGTGATACTACAGATGTACTGGATTCCATATTTTTTTTAATGGGCGTGAAACTCCATTCGCAGCGTAAATTCAGATTAAAACTCCAGATTGGCCACAAGGGGGCACTATATACACTACAGTTGTGTAGCGGTCAGAGATGAAAGCCAGTATGATCGTCCAGCCCCATCTCATGTAAAAGACAGTGCCTTTTAAAATGTAACCAAAGGAAATGGCTTAATGGGCTCCATTTGTAAGTGATATCCTAAACGTAAACAGATGTAAATAATCATGAAAGTCATCTTGCCTTCTAAAATCATGCTTAATTGAATCCAGCTTTTCTCCCCCGCAGCAGTCAGGAGAAATTGTGGGTATTTCTCTGTAACGTATAGGATGCTGAGACTTATTTTTATGTTTCTGTTCCCCTCCAGGAAATGATTGTGCCCAACAATGTGATAGACTTGCCCCCTCCCTCTCCTCCAAAACCCAAAACTATTGTCCTACCTCCTAACTGGAAAGTTGCCCGAGACCCTGAAGGAAAGATCTACTATTACCATATTGTCACGAGGTTGGCATTTATCCATGTTTGTGAAGTGTGTTTGTGCCTCCAGATACCATGAGCACATTGGACATTGTTTCTCTCTGTGTATCAGGCAAACACAGTGGGACCCTCCGACCTGGGAAGGCGGCGGGGAGAACACTAATGTGGACCACGAATCAGAGATGGACCTGGGAACACCCACCTATGATGAGAACCCTAACAAGGTTAGCTTTGGGCAGGGGACTCTTTCAGAGGATGTAGATAAGGTATGTGCTGTAACTTTTAGTAACATCTACTGCCCTTTTCCCCCCACATTAAAGTGTTTTAAATTTAGATTTCTCCTATGGTTCCCAGAGAGGCTGCGCTTGGATGCAATGTATGATTATAGTGTTTGTTCCTTGAGATAATTAAAGATGTAGCACAACAGATCACTTACAGCTGTGTCTCAAAGGGGAAAAAGGGGGATGACACCATTTTAACGAGCGTCATGAGTCTTCCTCATAAAATGGCGTCATAAGAATCTACGAGGAGACAAAGGCAGAATCCAGTCATACCCCCCCCTGCTCAGCTATGTGTCCCTTTGCCTTAAGGCCATAACAGGAGGGGGGGCTCTGCTCATCTCATCTCCCTCTGCATCATTTGTTTCCCATCATTTTTATCCCGTAATAAAACCCATCTGGCTGAAACAGCATTCATTTGTTTGCCCTTTTTATGACATTCCATTTACAAAAGTGTACTTCTCATCTTTTTATGAAGTATTTAAAAAGATGCACCAAATTTTGTGCGCTTGTCCACCTCTCATTCATGTGATTTGTTCCCATGACGGCACGTTTGGATTCCCACTTGTGTCCGGCGCCATCGCGAGGCTTCCTCGACCACCTTCATGTTAGCTCTGTGTACGCCATGCTGTCCTGTTTTCACGTGTGATTCGGCTCGGTGCTCGGTCACTCCGGGTGTGAGGGTGTCCTGTGACTCTTGGATGTGGTTTGAGTTTGTTCTTTTTGGAATTCTGGCAGCATCAGTGTGTGTGAGAATCCTTTGCACTTGCTTTTGATCCTGCCAACTGTACTGCGGGTCTGTGCCTATGAGGCCTGAGAGGCAGCATCCTGGCAGGATATCCCTGCTTTGTCTGTGGTCGCTGGCGAGCAGGTGCCCCCCCCACCTCACCTACTACTGGATTTTATTTTTTCTGAAACTGACTTTTAGATATTTAACAGGATTTTGTGAGTTTCACTGTGAATTTCAACTCTTTTTTGGTACCTTTCATTGTTTCTGTTGCAGTTTTCCACCAAGACGGCTGAGGCGGACACTTCCAGTGAACTGGCTAAAAAGAGCAAAGAGACGTTCCGTAAAGAGGTGAGTCGCCGTGGCGATGTTATTGAAAGCCCTCTGCTTCAGTCTTCTGATTATCTCTGCGTCTGTCACAGATGTCCCAGTTTATAGTGCAATGTCTAAATCCTTATCGAAAGCCGGACTGCAAATTGGGCCGCATCAGTAACACAGAAGACTTTAAACACTTGGCCAGAAAGGTAAGATCAAACAAATATATTTACCTGTAATCATATAGGGAAACCATCCCGTAACACTGCGCAGTTTTAAACCCTTTCTCAGACAGACTACAATGAAAGTATTGGCAAATTTTGGACTTTGAAGGGGGAAAAAATGATAAAGTTTCCTCCAAACCAGAACTAAATAGGCCATTTTTCCCCCCACTCCTTCCAGATGTTTTTATGTAAGCTCTCTGGAAGGGAATAACACACCGTTCATGTTAAGCATTATTTCCTGTCCTTTTGTTTTTATCTAATTTATCTCCGAGAGTCAAACTGGGATGCATCAAAGTGCAGGTTTGTGTTTAGTGCTCACACATACCAGAGCTCTGAGAAAAGGGGCACAGCACAGAACGCACTCAGTTATAAAGGGCAGTGGCAGGAAGAGAGAATTAGCAATTCGGATCCACCGTACATTGTTATTATGTCATTTAGTGTCCTCTGGTAACATACTGCTAACTGGGTTTTTTTAATCCCTGTCTTCTCGTCTAGCTAACGCACGGAGTTATGAATAAAGAGTTGAAAGCTTGCACCAACCCCGAGGACCTCGAGTGTAACGAGAATGTGAAGCACAAGGCCAAGGAGTACATCAAGAAGTACATGCAGAGGTTTGGTTCCGTGTACAGGCCCAAGGAGGACACCGAGGTGTTCTAGTCCACACAGACGAAGCACAGATCTGCCTTTTCCACTCACTCCTCCGTGTACGTACTGGTCAGTTTGAATCTGTGAGCTACTTTCTTAGCACATATTTATGATTTAGTATTGCACTGGTGCCCAAGGAGCTCTCCAGTTCCCTCCGTGGCGGAGCTTCGCTATAGAAAGTGTCAGAAACTCAAGTTTCACTGAACGACCTTACACGTGAAGACCTCGAGAGGTGCTACAGACTGTTTATGCTTATTTTTAAGATTTATTTTTTTGTGGATTTGTGGATCTTATATGTTCCTGAGATGATAACCTCATTTCCACCTTTTAAACTTCTCCTGAATTAGGAAGACTCAACGGAATCTGCGTTTGATGTCATGTTTATCAGGGTTTTTTTTGTTGTTTCACTGTTTAAAAATGGATCCAAGACGGAAGAGTCCAGTCGCCTCGGCCTGTAGAATTCCCTTTTCCTTCCCTCTCTTGTGTACGCCTCATTTTCCCATAAACGACTTTGTATCTGGTGCTGCTTTTAACTGGGCTGTGGAGGTTCCAGACTTCCGCTCCACAATCCCCGCCTTCTTAACCACCATTTCGGAGCCTCTGTTGTTTTACGAATGCATGTTGTTGGCTGACGTCAGCGTGGCATCCTCATGGAATTTCCTCATTTTTCTCCCACACCAGGAGGAGCTTTTATTCACACATGTTCATCGAGCAACGGCACGGTGGCGATGGCGTTACTGATTCTGCGTTTTTACTAATGTATCATAATGGGAGCAGGGTTTGAATGATGTGTTTGATGTGCTGTGAACTCCATTATTTCTCCTCCGACCTTTCCCACATTCATTTTTTCCCAGTTTCCTCTTGTTACAGGAGACGTACCCATGAAGGTTATAGAATTGCCGTTTTAACCATTTCTAAGCATCCCGTGCATTACGTTCCCTCATTAATAAGTCCTAGAGTGATGTTAGAGATGCTTGAGCTTGCCTTGCCACACCGGCTATTAATAATTTCCACAATTTTTACATTGTCGAGATAGTTTGTTGAAACTTATTAAATTGCATTTAACGAGTTGCGACATGTACATTGCTTTATATGTGAATATATTGAATAATAGTTTTGGGAATGTTTAAAATAAGCAGACACTTTGTAAAAGGACACAGTTGAAAGTGTAAATAATCTGTATAAATGTGGCCGACCTGCAGGAGAGTCGGGTCAGGGAAAACAGGGAGCGCTCCCACCCTCTCCAGCTCAGCTCTCCTGACGCTGTTCCCACGTTACGCTCTCAAATTAAGGACCCCTGCTGTACTCGCAGCTCACTTCTTTTATTTCTGTGAGGGAGGGGGGGAGGTCATGCATTTCTGTTTATTATTTTTTTATGTACAAAAGTTTCACCCTTCTGTAAGTATTGTGTTACATTGTCTGTAAAACATTTTAAAAGATAATAAACTCTTTTTTTTTCTTTTTTTTTGTAAAATTATGGGTTTCCCTCCTGTGTGGCTGAATTGACACTTGCAAGGCAGAGATGGACACTTCCCGGTTCCTCGGTGACCCCCACCCCCCTTCCCCCACCGCTCGCCTCCCAGCGTGCACATTCCGTAGCTCCGTGCCTGAGCGCTCCAGACCACAGTTAAGCAGTGCCGTCTGGAGAATGTGACGGCATGTATCGCTGGCCATGCGAGACGCCTGCTCCCACTTAGAACTGAATTCAAAGAGATCATTAACAGATTTGAGTTCAGAGTAGAGAGCAGCTGGGGGGGGGGGGGGGACTTTACTCCAGAATATTCTCATAATTTGTTGTTTCACACTAAAATTATTAAATAACTCTTAACTTCACCTCTCCAGGATTTAGGTCAGAAGTGTTGTTTTTGTTTTTTTTATATTATTATCCCTTAATAAGTCGTATTATATTCCAAATGTTGGCACTGTGAAATCTATCAAGTTACCTTTATATATTTGGATACAGCCAATAGCCGGCAGCTTATGGCAGACGGAACATGCATATCTCTGTGAAGAGGCCTGATCTTGTATTAAAAATATGAGTTCTAACTTGTTTGTTTTTGCAATTTGTATTTTGATTTATTTTTTTTTACTGTCCTTTTAGTCTACTATAAAAATATTCAAATTAATTTTTAATCACATGTAACTTTTTTGTTGATCAGGACCAATTTTTCGCATCACCCCCCCCCCCCCCAAAAAAAATCCCACACATCTGCAGGTTAGGTTTAAAATGTTAAAAGCACTGAAATGAAAAAGCTCAAATGTTTTTTATTATTAAATGAATTTTTAAAAAATGTATTAAAAAAACATATTTTGGCTTCAATTCACAGAAATGTACACAAAACCACAGATAACCAGAGTTTTGTTTCTTTAAAAAAAAAACACCATCAGTCCATCTGACGCCGTCCCCGATGTCCGAGCAGATGTTTAGATTTCAGCCAGAGACTTAAAACAGCGATGGCATGAATCCAGCTCCCGATGGCGAGCGGTGCACAAGAGCCTTGTTGACATTTGCAATTCCAAATAAACTGAGCTGCGTTTGTTAGAGTTCTTCATCCTTCACTGCTCAATCATCTTTTGCCGATGCGACTCATTTCATATATTTACATTCATACACGAGTATAAGAAAGAGCTTAAAAAAAAAAAAAAGAAGTAAAAAAACCACTCCAAAATGCTTGATTTTTGTCCCTTCTGGTCAGACCTGAAACATCACCGGAGCATTAAAGGACCTCAGCGTAAATAAATACCAAGGCTACTTAACGATGCTGAAGAAGGAAAAAAAAAGCCAGGGAATAGAAATCATCAGAAAAATGTATTTCCTCCGACCCCAGTCTGGGGGACCAACGTGAATTCCTTGGTTGGGTTGTAAATTTTTCATCCGGACTCGAGGAACGCGCGAGTACGTGTAAATCAGCGTTGTTGAGATAAAGATCAGACTGCGAGGGGGGGGGATGATTATCCCGAGCTGGGGAGAGCAGAATCCATCCGTGTGTTTACACCAGCGCGGCGGCTGATGGTCGCAGCGTATAAACGTGATTACAGGCGTAAACACGGGGTTAATAATAACGACACTTGGACGTCAGGATGTAAACGCGTTATTCTGTTTCCGTGGGCCTAATATTCAGTCACCGTCGACGAGTGTTCGTGGAAACGGCTGTTATCGGGACCGGCCGGGTTCCCGTGGCGCCTGATGAAAGCAAAGCAAAGGAAAGGAAAAGGTAACAGAAATATTTGCTCCCTCGCTTCAAAGTGAGGCGCTTGGCAGCCTCCACAGTGGCAGGTGTTGGTGTCCGAGTGCCTCCCTCGTCGTTGCAGACTGGAGTCTTTTAGTGTCACGTGCGTCTGGGGGGAGCGCTCACACCAGGGAAACGCCCTGCCCGGGACGGTTCAGGGCTGCCACCACGTCGGGCCTCTCCACGCGAGCCAGCACGGAGCACAGCGATCCCAGGGTGGAGCCCTCCTTCTGCGCCCAGTTAGAGAGGAGAGTGCGGGCGGGGGCCTCGCCGTGCCCAAACAGATCCAGCTGTTCGGGCTCGTAGCCCAGTGCTGCGCCCACCTGCCTCCATCCCCGGCCTGCTCCTTCCTGCAGGAGGTGTTCCACCTCTTCCTGCCGGTGGGGGGGGAGGTTGATGTACAGCCGGTTGTCCTGCTTGCTGTCCCTGTTAGTGCCTGCGGGAGGGGGGGTAAAGACTTGAAGCTAAACTGCCAGTATGACAAACAGGGTGGCAAAATTCTGATGTCAATTTAGCTCCGGGCTGTTTTAAACGCTTAAAAAGCTAATTCCCATTGTCGTCTTCAGGTCAGTCACTGTAATTCTCTTCAGGTCTTAAAATGGTTTTACTCAGCCTTCTGTCATGGGATTATAGAAACTCAGCGTGTCATGCTGCATTAATAAAAACAAACACGGGCAAGCTAACGAGGGATAATTGTGATTTACGTTGGAGGAGAACTTTGTGTTTTCTCTCCAAAAATGAAAACATAATTACACAGAGCCATAAACGTCTCCAATACGACTCCTTCTGAGGCTTCGCCCAAATCGGATGGAGGTCGGGTTTCAAGGAGCTTGTGCTGAACCCACCTTTGCTCGTCTGGTTGTCATGCAGACTGTGAGAGTCTACAAAAACCCCGCTGTCACTCTGGAGCTTCTCGCCCTCGGGGGAGGCGCTCAGTTCGGCAGCGCGGGCCTTGGAGAGAGCCCTCTTCTGTTTACAGGACCTCCAGCTGAGAGGACAGAGGAAAAGAGGTCTCAGGTACGCTTCCGTCAGCAGGACTACTTTACAAAATACCCATTTTATCATTTTATGCTACATGTGGAGGACCTTGGAGACAGCCAGAGTGAACTTACCACTTATAACCCACATAGATAAACAGACCCAGCACGACAGCAGCCAGAACAGACACGTAGGCCAGAATGTTGTTGCTTCCACTCTCGTCCTGTGGGGTGAATTTGGGTGTCCCCGGGGTGGGACTGGCCTCCACTTTGGTCACGTCCTCCAAGATCGGCCAGCGGGACGCATCGCTCGTCCCGTCGACGGGACGAGACAAAATGTCCAGCTGCTTGTCTGCAGACAAAAAGGGGGGAACAATTGGCGTCGGGGGCGGAATTTATGCATGTGCACAGCAGAAACGCATTTGGGCTGCAGTAAATTTCGCCCGGGAATAATTCCATGGAAGCCCGAGTGACGGTTGCAACGATACCCTAAGTCATCCCGGCCCCCCCGGGGTTTTGAAACCTTTCATTGCCTCTCTTTGCGAGCCTTGCTCTCCCTCCTGCAGTCGGTCTATTTCAGGATCAAACGGGACAAGGTAGCGCGCTGACCTCTGCGGGGTTGAAGGGTCGTGACACATGGGACTAGAGTGTGTCCAGATGACCTCACTCCAGGAGTGCAAAGGAAGCCGTTTGAGAGCCGGAGCCTTGGTCAGGGCAGGCGGCTCGCTCTGGTTCTAAAGCTCATCTCGGTCGTTAACCTGAAGACCTGCTAAACTCGTACCAATTATTACAGCGCTCGGGCCCACTCTGGTTTTTCGCTGCTCGTGTTTCCCAGCTTTGCCGCCAGTTGGGTTGAAATGTGGATGCAGGTGTTGACCACATGTTCTCCGTCCTCTTCCATTGAGTTTATTCTTTTATCTTTAACAATAACCTCCAGTTCCCACATTAGATCAATATTATGGTATGGCTGCACAAGTACGTCTTTAGCGTCAGTGTGAAAAAATAGAAATGCGTTTGAAGCACTGAGAACAGAAACATATGCATTCCTAATTAATCAAACCTACTCGGTTTTCATTTAATAGTGTCTGATTACAAATGTTCACAGTCCCCAGGAAGCGGCGCACGACCTAAAATGGACTCGAGTCCTAATTTTTTTTGCATATGTGCCTTTTTCATGTGGTTCCTGGCCAGCGAGACAAAGACAGAACACGAGCAGCTGTGTCGTCTTTACTCACCCATGCAGAGCGTGTCAGAGTTGGGGAGGCAGGCTCGGATTTCCACCTCGCTGTCGGAACACTTGGCGCAGACCTGGCACGGTTTGGTGGTCCTCAGCTCCTCGGAAAATGTTCCGGGGCCGCAGATCTGGCACAGAGTGTCTCCCTTCGGGCCGCACTCCCGGACGGCTCCCTCGCCGCGGGTGCACTTGGAGCAAGGCGCGCACACGCCGTGGACACCCCAGAAGAAGTAGCCGCTGTCGCATTCGCACTGCGTGTTCTCAGTGGCGGTACAGGAGGCCAACATGGGGACGCTCAGCGGGCACTTGGCGCAGGGCTGGCAAGGGCCGAGCCCTTCGGATGAAGAAAAGGTTCCTGGGAAGCAGAGGGCAAACTTTATCTCCGGCTTTAAGGAACCATTCCTGTAAACCTTCCAGCGTCTTGGACGCTTGACAGAGATAATGAAAAAGCCAGTAAAACAAACGCTGTGTTCACGCAGAAACCTGAGATCCGCAGTTTCTTACCCTGTGGGCACGGTGCACATTTGGTATCCGCTTTCCCGCATTCTGCCACCACGCCGGATCCAGCGGGACACAGGCTGCAGCACTGCCCCGACTCGCTGAACTGTCCACTGGGACACGCATCTCCAACGGCAACCTGGAGAGGGGAACCCACAGTCATTACTGACACTGATCTTAACTAGGGGGGTTTTCAGCCTTTTGCCATAGAAGGGAAAGACATCACACGCTGTGCTGTGTAATTAAATAAGCCAAGAACTGGGTGAGCCAAAAATGCCCCTTTTTATCTGTTAATCTGCCTCAGTTTTTGCCCCTCGAGTGCCCCCAGCTCTTATCTGTAAGAGGGTAATGGAGAACCCAGCTCCAGTGGGGGGCATAAGGGATAGATTTGACATTCTGAACAGCTTGTGCGGCAGCGTTGGTGCCTGATGTGAGTGGCTGGCTTTAATCAAACGCCTCTCGACCGGCGGGGGGGGGGGGGGGGGGGGACTGAAGACAGGGTGCAGGGAAACACTGGAGGAGGAAGCATGAAGAGCTCCGACTCATTCCACATCACCGTGAATGACAATGCGTGCTGTTACTGTGTGCATGAATATGGAACGCGTCTGCGTTTACAGAAAAAGGAGGGGCAGGTATATTAAGAAGCCAGCTCCTGCCCCAGGCAGGGGTGTCAGTTAACCAAGGCTGCACAGCATGTATGTGTCTGACTGGGTGACAGGGGGGGGGGGGGTCCCTTTGAAGTTGCAAAAGCCTGCAGGTGTGTCTTGAAGGTCAGCACTTCACTGACTCCCCTTCTCCAGGCTCTGAACGACGGCATCCTAAACATGCACACATTTAAAGGAGTTTGGCCGATCAAGGCCCGGACGAGGGGGGGGGGGGGCTAACAAGAACTAGCAGATGTCTAACAGCTAACCCCCTGCAAAGGGGGAAACAGGGGGAACAGACACACAGGACAAAGTAACACCTCTCTTCATCTGCGAAGAAAAATCCCCACGGAATCAAAAGCAGAGAGCGCTCGCGGGAGCCCCTCCAACGTGATTCCTGTCGCGGAACGCCGCGCTGATACGGACGGAAAAAGGCTTTGAATCAAAGTTAGCCTCGCCCCAAAAACAACAGCCAGTTCCACTGGGGCGCTTACAGTGGAGCCTGATGATATCTGAGCGCCAACCACAGGGCCAGATCAGAGGTATTAGAGTGTCGGGGTGGTGGGATCCAGCAGGCGGCTTCAGAGGAACGTCTAGACCGTGACTGGACAACAATTACTCCTAACACAAAGGCCCTGTGTGACACATGACGCACCTCTTGCTCGCTGCAGCTAACGACTCAGCCCATTGTTTATACTTTGATAAATATTTGGTGCGTTGGTTCCCTTTTATTTTTACTCTTCATGAGTCTGTAGCTACATGAGCTCTGTGAATCTACCCAGAGGCCAAATCTTGGCTTCCAGCAGGAAGTGCCATGGGCTTAGCACTTTACCCACTGGTGCCCAGTGCACAATAAGACAGTTCATGCCCCACTGAAGAGTGAGAACGAACACAAAAGACTCCTGTGGATGCCCATTAAAGTTTTATTTTGTTTAATCACTACAAAACATTGATTTATTTATTCATAGGATCCTGAAAATGAACCACCTTACAGTATTTGCAGGTCTCATTGTGAGCAGCCTGACCGAGGAGCCCCCGGAGCTGCAGTTGCCTTTTTCGCCCCCATTTAGACAAGAAGCAGCAATAAGACTAGAGTCCCCTGTGAGAACAGACGGACCACCGAGGAGCGCTGCTTTCAACGAGGCTCTCAAATCTACGGCTGCCGTAGCCACTCAGTCACCACCCATCACACACGCGCTCGCGTTCAGGACTATGAATTGATTTCCATCCATTGTGTCCAGTCCAGAGTATTAGTTTCTATTTGGGCACTAATTCCAAACCCCAAGCAGGAGGTCAGAAAGAGGTTTGGAAACATTTTCCATGCCTCTTTCAGGCAGCACACGGGCCGACATTTCCACAGTTAATATAATCCCTGAGAAAATAAACACACAAAGGACACTTTCTGTGTGTGGTGTGTGTGTGTGTGTGTGTGTGTGTGTGTGTGTGTGTGAGGACGATTATCCATGATTCACTCCGGTCTGTCTGTGACAGCAACAGGCAGATGTTGCTTTACCTGCACATCTCAACCCCAACGATTGGCACGAGGCCACCAATTAAAGTGTTTCTTGCAACAACGTGACACTGAATTAATCCGCTCAGAAATGAAACATCATACGGTGGCCTGAGTATTACTGTGCAGAGCTCTTTACATACTCTCGCCTAAGTACTAAGAAGTCCTTTAAACGTCTTAATGATGCCATTTAACAACCCTGTGGAAATAAAAACGACGGTGATAACAAACAATCTCCCCCGGACTGTGATCACCCCCCCTCCACACACACACACACACACACACACACTCTCTCTCTCTCTGAGAGAAAATGATGATGATAATCGCTTTGCTCCGGACATCCAGGGGCAGCAAGAAAAGGAAAAAGTAAAGCCAAATTCAGCAATATTAAAGGCAATATAAGCCTTACACAAAGTTAGCAAAGGCAATCATGAGGTATGTATAAAATAGCTGTGGTACGAAGTGCAAACGTTCAGTTAGAAGAAAAGAAACTGAACAACGTTGTGTTTGCATAGCAGTTGCAAAAACAACAGTATGTCATCATAAAAGGAAAGAGATACACATCTTTGAAAGGGTTTTATCTGCACCCTTTCATCTAACAAAAGTGTTTTCACTCTGGAGAGCATGTCCCGGCAGGACTACAAGCCCCATGGGCTTTCGGAGGAGAGATGAGTGTGTCAAATTATTGTCTGCCAGAGTGGAGGCAGGGGCCTTCTTTTCACACGATCCCGCCTTAATAATATGCTTAAAACCGCAAAAACCTGTTGAGAAAACTTCAGAAATTGTTCTATTATGGCCACGAGTGAATCATCTTGATTAAATGCGTGTTCTCAGGCATTAATGTGATGTTATAGCTTCCTGTCTGCAGACACACAATGGTCCACATGAGCTTTTAACAACCTCTGCAAAAATAATTGAGTTTCATTCCACTTTGGTCATCATCTATGCGAGTTTCCCCTCCCTCTGCCCCTTTGCCACATTAAAACCAGTATATTCTTCTCAGTGGACATGTGATTGCCTTAAGGACATACGACTTGTATTAACTTTTTTTTCTTCTTTTTGGAACAATGATGCAAACCTGAACCGGATGGGCCACATTAAGAGAGTGGGCCACGTTAGGAAGTTCAGTATAAAAACTGGGCACAGCACAGTCTTGGACCAGCATTGACCAACTGTTCCTTACTTTTACCAGCAGAAGCCCGCAGATGACAAACAGTCTCATGTCTTCAGTGTCCGGAGAGCCGTCGAAGGGGACAGATTGGTGCGTCTCCAAAACCTCTGGCGCAAAGTATGCTCTCACCAACACCGGCCCGCAACTATCACCAGAAAAGCTCCAGTATGGAAATTTTAAAGAGTCAGTCTACTAAAAAGTGCTGTTGTGGGGGGAGCAGTCCGTTTTAGTCCCGGAATGGATGTTTTACGCATGAATAACCGGCTTTACAATCGCTCCTGTGTAGTCCGCAGAATCCCCCAGTAACTGCTCCGTGGACACATTTCCTTCTTTTAATGCATTCCCCGCTGCGAGAGTTAACACAACGTTTCTTCTGTCTCCGCTGGCAGGATGGGCTGCCACCTCTTCAGGAGCAGCTTTGCAACAGATGAGGCAGGGGGGAAAAAAACTCCTGCGAAGTTCTCCTGGAACTTTTCTCCTCCCATCTTCTCGGCTTTCAAACGGGCGCGCTGATTGGCTGCATCGCCGCGCCCGCAAAAAAAAACCACCCAAAAACCAAAAAAAAGAGAGAGAAAAAACCTGCTGGAATCGGCAAAAGAATGCAGGATTTATTGCGTTAAAGTAGCTGTAAAGAGCCATAGGAGGAAAATTTCAGCATTGAATGAAATTTTTGCATTACAAATTAATTGAATGGTCAAATCGCTTCTTTTATTCCTAAACTCAAATTTGCAAAAAATAAATCAGGACTTTTGAAAATGATATTATTTCAATACCTTTCACAAGTATTAAAGTGCTCAAATAATGTTTGGGTAGCTTAATTGTGGTATGTTCAACATGAACATGCAATTATTTGACTTTTTGTACATATTTGTGTGACAGCTTTAATGTTCAAGCTTTAAATATAAAATCCTAATCAGGGACCAATTATTTAAATTAAAAAGTCTTCCGTTGTGCAGTTGCTTCCTTCCTTTTGTAAAGGCAAAAGCCCGATTAGGAAGAACAAAGAAATATGTCTCTTGAAGTTACAAGGTTTATTATAGTAAATCACATAGAATTAAATCAAACAACCAACAGTATTAGAATAATAAATGTCAACTATGACCTTTAACAGAATCAGAGCTCGAATTACCAGGGTGCAGTCTGGACACCAAATGGAGTTACAGACAGGTTTTTACACTATTCTAGGGAGGGCTCCCTCACACATACCTGTTTTCCAACTAATAAATGATGGATCATATAGTGAAGGCGTTTACTTGTACCTTTGCACATCTTGTCTCCAGAGAACGTGCATATTATACACTCTTTTCAACTTGACAGTCTTAATTTTCCATTACACCTTCAATCATATTTCCAAAGATATACCAGGGCAAACATATGACCCACGTGTAAATCTAATAATGCGACTTGACACATTTCACAACCATGGAGGGATCCTTAAAGGGCAGAGATCAGTTGAGCAGAGATCAGAGACAAAAGAAAGCCATGCGAATCAAGCTAGATGCCCCCGAGGAGAAGCGCATGTTTGATCTCGGCAATTCAAAAGATTAGAAAACCAACGCAGGGTAAATTACACACCTTGTAAATTCTGGTGAATGCATCGCAGGGGGGCTGGGAGACTTCAGAGGAAAACAAATGGAGAGATCTCTCAGACACAATACTATTTGCACTTCAAAGTCTGCTGAGGGACGAGGGGAGACAGGGAGGACGCCGCCGCTCTGATACATTTCACTCTCACAGAAATCTGCATTCGCGTGCAGGAACAGATAAAAACAGCCTGAACAGATAAAAACAGCCGAACGTGCTCGTCATCTGCATTGCAGACGTTCTTCGTTTTGTTAAGAGCTGACCCAGAAGAGGGTTGTGGCTGCTGAAGCCATTATCTTTCTTCCTAAAATGTCTTATTATCAGTGCTTTCCTTCATTTTTGGCACCTTGGGTCAACATGAATACTTTTGCTGTGCATTAGAGGAAAGATAAAATAAACACCAGCTCTTCTGGTCCGTCCTCCACGTTCCTTTGCCCACGTGGGAATGATAGGGTGGTTATTAAAGAACGCACCGTTTGTCTGAAGGCCTGCAGTGAAATAAACCAGAAGAAGAAGGGTGGAGGAGGGTTAGCCAAACTATGACGGAAGCGTGTTTCAGGGCCGCTGCAGCTCTTTTGCAGGAGCGACTCGAATAGCACCAAAATTGCAGCTTTTGCCTACAGCCATGCTCTGATGGCCGGAGAGGTCAGACGGAGATGCTGCCAGTAAGTGAGCGTGAGGCGTCGACCCCTCCCACCATTGTCAGCAGGACCACATGAGAATGGCCGCGGCACTCTTCACCCTCCTTCTCCACTTCCCTTGTTCGCTCGCCTGCGGTTTGTATTTGACCGGGGGTCTACAGCTCAGTTTTATCACCGCCGCATCCCTCCCCCCTCCCGCTGAATTGTATCCCTGGAGGTGTTTATGGGGAGGCCGACAGGATGTTCAGCCCACCGGGAGATCAAAGTCTCCCCTACAAATAAATGCGCTCTCGTTCGGCGTGACCTTTTCAACTCTAATAGGGTTAACATCACAGATGCTCGCAAGGCTGGGATTACAGTAGCCAAGCTGGATGGCTGACGTCGTGACCTGGGATCCGTTTCCTTCCTGCTGTGGTTCACACACAAGGATCGGAGCTCAATTTGCAGTAATGGATGGCAATCTTCCTCACGGGGGACCGCAGCTCGGGGTGCAAAGTTGCAATTATCGGTCATATCAGAGCAGCTTCAGGACGAAGCAGACGTCTGACGCAGGCAGGAGCGGCAGAGAGGGAAAACACACAATTACAATTCCATCTGTCGTATTTAATTTACGAGCAGCACAGACCAGCTTGATTTTTTTTTTTTAAGGACAGTGTATTTTTAACATTTTCCAAGAACAATACAGAGTAACAGTAGTTAAAGGAAGAAAAAACAGGGGATCAAATTCAAGTTCAAGGCAGTGCTGGCCTTCGATTTAAGGCTTGTGTGTTAATCTGAGCCACAATATCCATACAATTTACATGAAATGTTACAGTATATATATATATATGATGATTTACACCTTCACCCACATCCTGATTGCAAAAGTACAAATGCGGCGGAATGCACTGATTTGGATTAAAAGAAAAGGCTCCAAAAGCTGCTGACATCATCTGCACAGCTCGAGACTGCAGTGTTTTGGTAATTAATGAATACGTAGCGGAATACATGACCCAATGTGTTTATCTAGAGAAAGAATGCGAATACAATGAGAAGCTGAAAAGGCGATTTTAAAGAACAGAGAAGTTAAAAAGATTCTCTTTTTAAGGCATCGGAGGGGCTTCCCGGCATTCTGAATGCGTGTGCCGTGTCATGAGTGTTGCATTATCTGAATCAGTTCCCTTTGTCTCCCTCTGCGAACACGACACTGCATACCAACTACTTTGTTCCAACCGCAGCAAAAGGAGGCGGCAGGAAGTGAATTCTTCTGAAGCACATCAAGAGACATTAGGCTCACGTGTTCCGGAGTCATCAGATGTTTTCTGTTCTTGATAAACTGTGCAGAGATCTCTTTTCATCCAGCCAGACTTGCATGAACAGAGCTAAAACCTTCAGTGACGGGAGTAAAGTATGTATATATGTTCAAAATTAACATTGAAAGGCACATATTTGAGCAGATAAGACAGGGCTGTAGTAACTGAACACAAAGGCCTTTACTCCATCGTGTTAAGGCATCAGAAGACACCAGCGTTCCACACTTAAGAGAAAAGTTTACATTTTCTTTCTATACTTGACCAACAAAGCAGTTATTGCTTTAGCCGTAACAGTTTTACAGGTTTTTCAGCCGAAGGGAATGCAGATTCTCGCCATGTTTCTGTATTGTCTGTGGTATCGTGGTGCACGGATTTCCCCTCCGGTGCAAAGCCACAAAACCTCACAAAGGTGTTCAGCAGCGACCTCTCTGAACTCGCGTCTGTCTTTAGGGTGTCGACCCCCTTGTGGTCTTTGTCGGTATTGCAACATTGAACTCTGAAACAGCCAGCACATTTTTTTTTTCAAGTTTTCAGGAGTTTTAAAAAGACGCCATTGTCAGAAAATGGCTTTGAGACATTCAACAGCACGGGTATCACAGCTGATCCTTAAATGAGACAGAAGTAGGGATGTGGAGTCTGGGGAGTTCACAGCGCCCGTGGTGCCCAAGGCTGTTTGTGCATCTGCGTGTCACACCCTGGAAACGTGACTCACGTAGTTTACAGTTCAAGAGTAGTTCACAACCTCAAACACTGAGCTGTCCCCATCTTTGGAATGATGCAGATTAAAAACAGTGCACAGCTGTGAATGGAATACGCCTTAAAACAGTAAATCATGTAGGGAATTAAAAAAAAGTGCTCAGTGTAAAGTTGCTCTCTCGGAGAGATCGGTGGCTGACGGGGACAGTTTCCCAGCATGTACTTCAAACAGGGAAGGTCTCTGATGTCTGATCTGCGCGGGGCAGACCTTACTTGTCGGCATTCTCGGTGGGATTGTATTCCGTTTCACCCGACGACACCTGAGAGATCCGACGTGTGGAGCCCCACAGGCGGCGGGAGAATTGTCCTGAGCGAACCTGAGAACAAGCAGGGAAAACGCGTTCGTCTTCGCTTGAGGACTAAGAGTTGTTTGACTAAAGATCCCCAATTATCATTTGAAAACAAATCCTCAGCACAGGACTCACTCCTCCCCCACCACACACACTCCCAAGCTTGCATACAAACACACACTGGCACCCCACTTCCTCAGCTCACAAATACTTGACGTCCTTCTCACCTCCTCTGGTTTTCCTGCCCCCACGACAATCAACTTCCCGTCTTCCAGCCCCACTAAGATGTGGCTGCACTCCTTTGTGACAGAAACACTCCTCACAGGCACCTTCAAGGCCAGCGGTGCTACCGGAGCATCCAGGCTGTTAGAGATGTAGCAGAGCGTGAACAGAACCCTATTGTGCAGGATGCTCCGGGGGAATGAAGCAGCCTTTACCTGTATAGATCACGTATGTGGAGGCTTCCTTGCGCGGTTCCCAGGATGACGTGCTCGGAGACCAGGTGGAGCGCCGTCACCTGCTCTTCAGTGGTGAACGACGACAGCAGATGGCCATTCACCGAGTAAACATGAACAGAGTACTGGCCCTGTGGGGAAAGACCGAATTTAGGATGCGTTGGACGCCACAGCAGTGGCCAAAAGACAGTGTTCCAAGCAAAGTTTTACCTTTCTACGAGAGCATCCCTCCAGTGAGGTCTGCACCACGATGTGGCCCTCCATGCCCACCTGGAGCTCAGAGATCTGGGCCGGTAACGAGCTTTTCCCGGGAGGCCGCAGTGACCTCAGGAACTGTCCTCGTCTAACTGTGTGTACGATTACAGTCCCGTCCTGACATACAGACAATGCAAAGACTACTTAGTGGAACGTTCAAGTACTTTTTTTTATTCAATTATTTTAACTTAATCTAAATTTTTATACATTTTAATGCATTCACTTTTACTCAAGAATGTACTTCTTAACAACCCTGAATGAATTTTAGTGTTGCTAGGAGGACAGGGGAAGGAAGAACACATTAAATTTGAGCGAGGATCAGAATGAAGAGGAATCCAGGAATTTTAATTAAAGGGGCCTGTTGCGCCGTAGCAGATGTATATGATCTACCGAGAGCTGTTCTCCTTTTTGAATGTTTTTTTTTATACTTTGACAATGCAAACCAGGGTTCATAAACCAAAGATACACTCAGCCAGTTTATTGAGGACTTTCAGCAAGCTCTAAAGCTCATCATTTTTGGCATCGGCAGAGACAAAATAGATCTGAAAATAGATCCGAGATCTGAAGCCTTAGGAACAACAAACATGAAACTCGGACAGAGCCAGATCAAGCCGGGTTGGCTGCGGTTCATTGGTGATATTAAGCTTTCTGAGTATGAATTGGCGGCAAGATAAAAATATTCAAAGACTATTTATATCTGGTAAGGGGGAGCTTCCTGTGGCTGGCATGGGTTCTGTTGTCACTTCTAATCTTAAATTTAGATTATATTATAAGTATATAATCTCCTGGCATAAGGACTGTGTACACAAGTGCTAAAAATTAAAGAGGGGAAAGTTTTTCAGCCATTTTTAAAGCATCAAACAGTATGATTAAACTTTGGACAGTGTTTATGGTGAACTGTATCATTCTCCGTAATAAACCGAACTAATAAGAAATTAATCAGCCACAAAAATGAGCTGCATTAGCAACTAAAATAAAAATCTCTAGAGGCCCTGTGGATATTTCATATTTTGAAAGGACGTAGATCTCACCTTTGACCCAGAGACAGCCATGTCCAACTCAGTGCTGATAGCCACACACGTGACTTCCTGGTCATGTCCACAGAGAACCTGTACTGGCCGTGGGGAAAGTCCGCTGGAAAACCCACCCTGACGGTCGATAAAGCGGTAAGATTGATGGCACAGTGTGCGAGCCAGATGGAGCGAGAGCGAGATCAGATGATGCTTACCTGCTGGAGAACCTTCCACACGATACAGGATGTGTCCCTTGATCCAGAGATGAGGTAGATGCCACAGAGATCCAGAGCCAAGCACGTAACTACATCTGTGCGAAAGATACAAGAGCAAAAATGAGCCGTGCTGTGACAAAGTCTGCCTGCGTGAACACGACCAGAAGTTCTTACCAATGTGCCTGCAGATTCGGCCCACCAGCTTGCCCTTTCCCAATTGCGTGACACGGAGGCTGCAGTCCCAGTGTCCTCCACTGAACAGCAGCCGGCCATCGTTGGACACCACCAGCACCCGGGCGCTCATCTCCACCCCGGTAGAGAACGGTCCATTTAAGAACCGCTGCATCCTGCGCCGCAACACCAGAGATCAAAGCCAGCTCAAACCAAGAAATAGGACCGAGCCTAAATGTGCACTGGATTTACAATCAGCACATTAAACTGTCAGACATCTACAAATTAAAAACCCGCAGGCAGGGTTCAAATGCTTTGCGTGCTGATTTATTCTGATATGCTCGAGGACGTTTTAAGTCAGATCCACTTAACCAAATTTCAATTAAACGCGCTTTGATGCTTCACAGTTCAAGACACAGGGCCAAGCAGATGTTCTGCCTCCATGGAACTGCCACAGATGTTTTATAGATCTTTTGACTCCGCTAATTGATGGTGCATCTCACAAAAACCCCAGGACACTTTCGACATCGTCTAAACTTGGCAACAACCGGCAATACTCATGTTTTTATCATCATGAATTAAAATTTGATTAAACATTGTTATTGTTCTAAAGTGATTTCACTTTGCTCTGAAGACCAGATGATAATTTTCACTTGGAATCTGGAAATATGGGACTTTCAAAGAGAAAACTCACTTGGGATTCGACATGGTGGGGTCCTTAGTGAACGTGAAATAGTTGGCAATGTTTTTGTCATACGGCAGCCAACTGTGTGTTCCTATCAGCCCATTCGAACTCACCGTCACCTGCATGGCAAAAAGTGCATGGGTTGCATATTAAAACTACATTTATGACCACAATCAGCTGTTTAGGCTTTCGAGAAATTTTCCATTGGACTCTCACCAGGATATCAGAGCCCTGAATGATAAAAGAGCGGGTTTGGTTCTTTGGTACCACTGCCTGGATCAGAGGAAAGCCATCGCTGACCACCTGAGGCGAACACGGCACACATGAGTGGTCACGGAGCAGAAGAATGTGACCCAAAAAGGGATATTTAATAACCCACCTCTACAAAGGGCCGCAGTTTTGTGAGCTGTTCGAAGATATTCAGGGGCACAGTGTCCAGGCGGGCCTGCCGCCTCACTGCGTTTTCAGCCGACATGCGGGAAGGATGAGGCTCCTGGTGGATAAACCAGAGCTGGATCAGAATTCCCTTTATATTGGAGGGTTTTTTTTAAGGAAGATGTGAATTAATGAGGGTTTCGGACCTTCAGGAGCTGGCAGGGAGTCTGTCCAAAGTTGCTGATGATGCCTTCCAGGGCTTTCCGCTCTGTCTCATTGGCAATTGCATCCAAATCCACTGCACCTGTAGGGCAACAGGCAGCAAGGCTGATTCTAATTCAGGGACTCAGAGAAAACAACAATGCGGGCTTACGCCAGAAGCAGCAATCACTCATTCTCACCCTCATACGTGCAATAGTAGAACACATTAAGAGCTTTTACAGCCTCTTCTCCTCTCTGTTTGTAACCAAAGATCAGATCAATCCACTCATGGAGGTGGCTGGAGACGTACTCGGATTCCTGGAGGTTGACATAAGCCTGATGTCACGTCATGTTTAGAAAAACTGCAGAACTGACAGGCTGCAGCCTGGAGTCTCACCAGGGCCTTCATGTGCATCCTGATGAAGTCCTCTCTTGATGCGGCCCATCGAGGAAGCAGAACATCCGCCACATGGTCCTGTGATATCTGCAGACGTCCCAGGTCAAAGCCTAACCAAAACAATGCAGCAGCAATCCATCAGCCTCTTTGAAAGGGAAAGAATAACAACTGCTTGCGTGGACCTGAGAGGGCGGTTCTTCCTCACCATTCAAGTTCTCCAGGAATTCTGGGAAATAAAAGAACTCTGGGATGAGCTCTTTGACGTCGGCCGGACTCTCCATGCGCGCCTGCCAGGCTGCTGCCACAGAGTGGAACTGGCGGTCTGCGCAGTCGAACCTGCGGCGCGCAGAGTGAGTTTTTAAAAGCTGCGTCACCTCAGGATATATATAGAATAATAAGTCCTCACCTGCCGCTCTGCAGCTGGATGTGCAGTGTGGTGAACGGCTCCATGCGGATCATGTAGTGCATGACTCCTGCTGCGTTGGAGTAGTGTGTCCCATAGTGGAATTTGTCGATGGTGCCTGTCGGATCCTCGAAACTCTCGTACCTATTGAACGAGAACGAGCACGTTGTCAACGGAAGCCAGAAGTGATTCCACTTTAACGATAATGAATACAAAAGCAGATTTTTCTGTTTTCAAGCCTTTACTTTTCTCTGACATTCTGCGCGTGCCGTGGATTGACCACACCGATGGGTTTGGACAAGTCTCTGAAAACTGCCGGGTCGTCCAGATCCAGAACGGGAGAGGCGTAGTCACACAACACCCAGGGGAACTGAGGAGGAACAGCGGAGAGGTTCCGTTACGCTGCAGGGTTCTAACGGCAGGTTCATCAGGAGAAAGCGTGAGGACTCACCACTGGATACTGTGAAAGGTCGTTGTAGGTGCGGCCAGCAATGGTGTTCAGCTGCATCAAGTACTCAAAGTTGGAGATTTCCCTGTTCACCCATTTCTGGTGAACACATCAGCATTAGATTTATTCATGGGATTGGCACATTTGTTTTATATTAACCAAACTTTACGGAGAGCTCATGATTAAAAAAAAACAACACCTGAGTGAGTCCAGATGCCTTCAGGAGCTCCTGAGGGGAGCGGGATCCAAAATAAAAGAGATTTGGAGGCCGCAATCCCAGAATCCTGGAATACACTTTGTTTCGTTCCTGGAAAGATTTTCAGATCTTGCTTACAGAAGCATCAGATTACATTAGATTCAACGAGAAGGGAAAAGTCACCTTCTTTCTGAAGTTGATGAAGTAGTGAGCCTGGTCTATAAAGAACAGCTCGAGTGCAGACCGTCGCAGGTTGTAGCGCCTTAAATGGACTTCCCTCAGCTGAGACAGAGGCCTCTTGAAGTCATACCCAATTCCTGATGTCAGAAATATGATTTAAGAACAATTAACAATGTTTTTTTTATCCTGAACGCCAAGCCTGTGGGAAGATTTTCTAACCTTCCTCTGTCTCTTCTTTGTCACTGCTGATATCGTAGAAATAAATATGGTGCGTGGTCACCTCCAGGCGGCCTGGAACAACCGCCACGATGGTGATGAGCTCACACTCCTCAGACAGGACCAACTTTTCTTTCTGGCTCTCCTCCTCCCCCTCCACCCTGTCAGTGTAGGGGAGGGTGAAATTGCACGTTCCAGATCGTGTGTTTACATGAGCCACATAGGAAAGATGGCAGCAAAGACTCACTTGTCCTCCAAAAGGCTGAAGTCCTCTTCTCCTAACTGGTCATCCTCCATGTCACTCACTTTTGCCTCCTTTGCGACAGCCAGTGGCAGGGGTTCGGAGCTGCGGGGGCTGTCAGCCCCTGTGGAACACACACAAACACACACACAGTTTAGCAACACACTACAAAAACTACAATATTTAAAGCCAGAATCATACCCATGTTGTCCCTCTGAGCACTGGCATCGCTGTGAGGGTCATAGTTGTAGTTGGGCACCAGTTTGAGACGCATCTTTGAATAGGTCTCAGCACTAGACAGCTTCCAGTTCACCTCTGACTGCACTCTGGAGATAAGAAACATTGAAAGACCGAACTCTTAGGAGGTGTTTTAAGCTTTGGAACTGAAGAAATGTCTGAACTGGTCACACCTGTTGGCCCATGCCCCTCTCTCGCTGGTCAAAAGCCTGCGAAGGGCTTTCCAGTGCCGCCACACTACCCCCTGCTGGCTGGAGATCTGCTTCTGCCAACTGAGGTATCTGCTGTTCTCAATCTTGACTCTCCTCAGGTAGGGGTCCAACACCACTTCCTGCTCCCACACAGGCATGCCTCAGATCAGTAACGTGACAGATCCACACTCATATTTCAGCGACATATCATATGAAAATGTTCATGACGTGAACCTGAAATTTGGACTTGCTGTCCGATCTGTCTTTGTCCCGTCGGAAGGCTGTGCTCATCAGGTCGTCAAAGCAAGAATTCCAGAAATTAGACATGATGTCGTGGCACCTCCCAAAAGTATCCAGCTCATACTGCTCCATGGTGGGCCGAACCTGTGGGAGGTTTAGAGGTTTTTAATGCAACTACGATATGGCTGCCCACAAAACCAAATTAGACAAAGCATTGCATCATTTATAGAAAATATACACAAAATAGGTCAAGTCTGAGACATAATCATCTACAAAGTATCTACTGCACCACGATTGTATGCTAAAAACACGAGGACGCCGATTTTCACATCATCACAAAGCTTTTCCAATGACGCCTAAGGTAACATGGCCAGAAATTATGAAGAAATTAGACCAGGACAAGCTCCAAATCTGTCTAAACAGCAAAAGTTATGCCACTCTGGCTAATGTATCGTAGAATCTGTATATATAAGTAATCTAAACAAAACAGATTTACGAGTGCTGACCGTCACACCAAGGTTATAAATCCCCTGGCTAGGGGCTAGCATGTCTGGCATCCATTCATAAATTGTCTCACCTTCAAGTGGGAACATTTAGTGATTTCTGCTTAAAACATTGTACATAGCAGGATGGTTTGGGAGTGTAGGGTGTCTAAAGTTGTGACATCATTTCTTAAAATGTGCATTTGATTTCTCATCCTGCCAAACCAGGAGGGAACTGGTCAAAGGAGGAGGTAAGACCGAGACTCCTGTATACATGATGTAGACAGTTATATCTACCGAGTCATAATAAAGGCAACAGAAGCTCACTTTACTCCCCAAACACTGACCTCCTGCTGGTAAAATCCCTGCCACTCCACAGTGTGACAGAAAGCCTTCAGGTCCTGAGCGAAGGTTGTGCTGCCGTTGGTGATGGGCAGGTTGGGGAGCAGCTTGTTTAGGGTGATGGGGTCGGCGTGCTGGTCAAGCAGCGTCCGTACGATAGGCACCAGGTGGGGGAAAGTCTCTGAGCGTTCGCCCTCCACGTCGATCATTACCCCTCCAGGCCACAGGTGGGCGCCCAACTGCCCCAGCAGGAAGCACACCTCCTCCCAGCTCAAACACAGCACAGTCTGGAGAAGGCTGTGGAGCTTCAGGTAGGCCATCTCGGACACCTGAGGAGGTGCAAAGGTCACATCACTTCCTGCGCTACAACGAGCAGGTCACAAAACAGAGAAACGTGTTTCCTGTTGCTTGAATCCAGTAAGAAATTATTATTAGTAGTAAGAAAAATGAGTGATCATAACATTAATGACAATTCAACAAAGTTCTCTTGCTCTAATTTTAAAGTCTGCTGTTGAGGTAACAGCATATTTTGAGGTTTCCTTATAGTCCCATTTTATGAGCAACTCAGATTTACTGTAGGCAAATTAAATGCAAAGTACAGATGCAACTAAGTAATCGTTTGAAATTTTAACCCCCTATTTTCATTTTAATCAGCTCTTCCAGCATTTCTCTGCTTTTAATCTTTATATTCCATCAATGTTGGTGGAGGGTGCGTTTAATTTCTTACAGTTGATTGTCACAATGCAATAAACATAAACTCACTGAAAAGCAAATAGCTTTGGGGGGGGGGGTGTTCACTACTTTGAAGATGTGCACGGCCTGAGCTGAGGCCTGTGGGTCATACCATTTATGACTGCTCGGGTTGTTCCGCCACCCACAGTCAGATCAGCAGCCATAACACCAACAAAAGACACCCTTTCATACACAACACTCCCTCGGAGGAAAATGCTGCTGGGCCGTTTAGGAGGAACGGCCCATACAAGGCCTGGTTTTAAAATTTCCTTATCAGCTTAAACAAATATCACATCCTCCTTGTGATTGATTTTGTAGACAGTTTGACCACAAAGATATCACAGGCAGTTAGCAATATTTATTTCTAATGCTTGGAGGATAAGTTGGTGAAGCAAACCGGTGAGCGCTGCTGTTTGATGTATCCGGTGATGATGCGGAGGCCAATCTGGGCCATCTCCTTGAGTTCGGCATTCCCGGGGCTGCCTGGGGTGCTGTGCCAGGCTTTCAACTTATCCAGCAGGTTCATCACACCTTCAAAGATCTGCAAAAGAACAACGGCAATAAACAAAAGCAGCAGCACAAAAAGGCCAAACCAGTTCCCACGCCTACAGCATCCATGACGACCAGAGCCATTCAGTGCTTCAAATCTACCGTAACATGCATTTAAAAGGGAGACGCAGATGGTATTAAAATTTCACCTTCCACATATACAGAAACCACACCCTTCAGTCCAAGCGGGAGTTAAATATCTGGACTAAAGGCCATCACAATATCATTAATGGTACAATTTATACACATTTATACTACACTTTCTGTGTGAAGTTATTATTAGTTGTAATTATTGTTAGTAGTGGAGCAGGTCGGCTTTCTGCTCACTAAATAAATCACAGGAGAGGTCACGGATGGAGTTCAACTGGATGTCAGAGCGCTGACATGGCCGAATATATCAAACATGCACAACAAGTGCGACCAGAGACAGTTTGATGACTGCAGAGATGAGATAGAGTTGTTCTGCCAGAGCATGCACGTGCAAAATGCAGTCAGGGCGTTCCATCTGATTAGTGGGGGAATTCAGCATTTTCTTCACATGACTCCTTAAACTGTTAGATTACAAACTGCATAGGCGCAACATGAACTGATAACAGCATTTTACCAGTGTTACCAGCTCAGTTAGACATCTTTTAAAGATGAAAACAAGACTAAGGACACAGCATGAGTAACTGTACAGTCGTGTAAATTCAACTTGTGTGTATTTATAGAAAACAAATGTGTGGCCTGCCTTGGACTGGTATGTAGTGATAGACAGCAGTAACACACCTGCTTCTGTCTTAGGTGTTCTCAGGTTACATAGGGAGAAGGTTTGTTTTTTTACGACCAACTCTTTGTCAGTGCAGGCTGATCATTTCTGCACCTTAGTTGTGTTTTTATGTGATACCTTTTCGCTCCACAGCGAGTGGTTGTCGGTGCCCTCCGCAAACAGGAAGTCCTGCAGCAGCCTGAGAAGCCGAACCAGACTGGGGCAGAAAGGAAGGGCCACTCCCTGAGCCACCCTCAGGTCCGACAGAGAGGAATCCAACATCATCTCCAACAGGCTGGCGAGCAGAGCGGCAAATGAGTAAAATGTGGCAGAAAAGGGGAAAGTGGCGTAGCTGAACGTGACTATTTGTTTTGAACATCACACAAGCCGCATGAATCAGGCCGGGCTCATCGCTGACCTGCGTTTGATATCATCAGGAGGGCGAACCAGCTGGCAGGACGAGCCCAGTTTTGTGAGAACAGAAAAGACCTGTCCCCTCTCTCTCCACACCACATCCTCCACCCCCTCCACCCCGCTGCGGCTCCACAGCACGGAGAAGATGATGTTAGTCAGGGTGTTGTAGAGCTCCTCCTCGGGGGTCTGCTATTATAAAAACAGTAACACTAAAATAACACATTTTTTTGGTAAAAACAATCTCTAAACACACACAACAAAAGCAACTTGCAAAAACACTAAAATAGTAAGAATTCAATAGCTGTACCTGTGGATTGGATGTATTGGAGATTGTGTCTCCAGAAGGGTCTTTCCCATAGCTGTTGTCGTCCAGGACGTTGGACAGGCTGGAGCTCTTCCTGGCTCTGAGCGGTGGGAAGGGTTTGCTTTGTTCTAGTGGAGACGGTGTGTTTGTCAAGCTCCCTGCAGGAGTGTGTGTGCCAGTGTCCATCATGCTCCCCAGCTCCATGTCGAAGGGCGACGAGTCGAAAGGGGAAAGGGGGTGATAGTCCCTGCCCTCCTCATCAGGGCGAAAGGAGGTGTTATCAAGACTCTGGGAGATGGAGGATGATAGGCTGCCCTGGTCCACGGAATCGAACGATTTAAAATTGAGAGTGCCCGTGAAGGTTTTCAGGGGACCTCCGCTTGGAGGAGACTGAGACAAGTCGGAGAATCCCTCGGAGATGTCCCGCTGTCCCCCATCGTCTTCCTCTTCATCCTCGATGTCCTGCGAAGTGTGGTAGTTTTGGAAGACATCCGCGTCCTCTATGATCAGAGACTTCTCCCTGCGCAGTGAAGGTCGGTATTTTGGGTCAAAGGAGCTGTGAGTGCTGGAGTCCACGATGCTGGCAGCGTGGGAAGCGTAGGACTCCTTCACATAGAGCTTGGTGAGCACGTCCTGCCAGCCCGCCTGCTTGGCGATCTGCTTCACGTAGTCCTTGTTGTCGTGGATCAGGTGAAAGAGCTGGGGAACAAATGTTAGGGGCGACATTTCAAACTCGACAGGACATAAAAGCTAAAGTTAGAAGTTCATCAAGGATGGGCAGGCCTACCTTTCGACAGATATCCAAGCGAACACCGAGGTCAGCACGATGGGACAGACTGACCACAGCAAGGAGATCTCTGAAGTTTGGGCTGAAATCTATGAATCAACCATATTCTGTTAAAATAAACATCTTAGCAAGTTTATCAAGTATGGAGTAACGTTGCTGTTTTAAAGTTACCTGTAGCGAGAACCTGCTCATACAGACAACGCACGGTCGTCATAGTTACGGTAAGATCTTCAAGAAAACACACCGGGCCGAGATACCCGAAATCCTTTAGCTTAATGCGCTGCTTGTTGCACTCTGACACTCGCTCGCTTTTGAGGATTTTATATAAGACCTGGAGAAATGGAAAAGAAGTTGTGAGTTTGATAACGCAACACAGGGAAGAAGCACCATCGGATTAAGAGTAAACCCCGGTCCTCACCCTGAAGACACGCTCTCGGACCTCATCTCCGAAGCTTGGATTGAGCAGTACACCGTAAAGCTGCTCCACGCCCCACTCCAACAGTACTGTCTGCACCTGCTCCAGTCGGGGGCTGATTTTCAGCAGCTCGTACAGCACATCCAAGGCCCTCACCATCTGATGGAGACAGCAGGACATCGTGAGAGAGCACGCAGAGGAGGAACAAGTATAAGGCATTACAGAAATGGTCAAAACATACCTGCCCCTCCTCTCCCACTGTGAGGATGTAGCTGAGGACACTGTGGAGCTCCTCCTGTGTGGGAGACTTGAGAAAGTCTTTCAGTAAGCCGAAGAGAGACGTCTGAATCGTCTGTTTCTCGTCAGACAGAGGGCTGCCATCTTTCTCCACACTGTGAAAATACAAGAACATGTATGCCTAAGCTATTTTTACAAAGATAAGGACAATTGTGACCAACAAAACAGGATGAATGATAGATCCCAGTTACCTGTAGTAGGTGCGAATGGTATCCAGAACATACTGGACACCATACTTCCTCTTCATTCGCTGCTTGGCTTTGTTAATCACAGATGACAGGTACTGCAAATGGGCTTTAAAAGAAAAAAAGCAGAGGTTTGTCATCTCCCGTCAGGCTGACATTTAGAAATGCCAAGTCAATATGAAAGGGTTACCTTTTAAGAAGCACATTCATTTGAAAACAAGAGCGCCGAAGCACAGAAGTGGATTCATTTTTAATCATTACCGCAGCTTGAGAGCAGAGCATTAATGTATTTTCTTCTTGAATGCTTTTAGCCTATATATGCGCTAACAGCTCTAGAACACTTTAAATGGTGTACCAGTGCGCTTTTCAACAGTGCAACAACTTAAGCTCTTGCTGGCCTTACCGAGGCAAACGGCAAAATGGCTTTTAGTCCAGATGCGGAAATCAAAGAGGAGGTGCTGGTAGAGTTGCTGCAGAAGTGGACTGTTGCCATCATCGAAAACCTGCTCCAGCAGCAGCTGACAGGCCATTAACACATTCATGTCCATCATGCTGCCAGAGACCTGCAACAACAACAACGACAACAAAAAAAGCAAGACAAATGAGCTTTTGCCCTGAGGTGTTTTACATTTTCCAGTGTGTATATAGCACTATCCCTACACACAAACACGTGTGCCTTCCTCGTTTTTGATACAGCTGTGTGATTATTATGACACCGTTTCCTTACAGGATGCTCCACCTTAACGGCACTTATGTCAACACATCCTGTCAGGCAGACAGTGGCTGCACAAAAGCAATCTTTAACAGATCCCCAGAGAAGCTTTCATTATCGCTGGATTACAACACATGCCTCTTCCTACAAGCACGAATTGGGGATGAAAAATCATTTCTCGTTTAAATAAACTGCTTCTCAGCGGTGGTTTAACTCCTGAGGAGACACTTAGATTAGAACTGACGACCATTGGCGCAATCCTGCTGCACAACTTCCTGCGGTTTCCTGACCTGCTCCATGATATGTAAATGATGACGTCTGAATTTGCACGTTATTTTCCTGAAAGTCGATGCAGCGTCTTCAGTTGTAGTTTTTGATCCCTGCGCTGCTCTAAAAATGAAGCACTCCTGTTTCACCTTTGCATCGACAGCATTTCGCAGTGGCAATGCGGCGGCAGAGGTCCAGCGTTGACTTTTTGCTGACGGAAGCTTTCAAAAATCGCTCTCTACTTTGTCGAGTGGGGTGAATGTGCGAGGCGCTTACTTTGCTGAGCAGGGCCCCGACGATGCTCGGCCCGTGGCAGTGAAGCAAGCTCTCCTGATTGACAGGGTGCTGGCGAATCAGATTTTTCACCATCAGCAGAAAGGCAGCGATGCTGTTTCTTTCCAATCTGCTCTCTAACAGGGAAAAAAAATAGGAAAATTAAAAATTCCTCTTTCACCCACGGCCACGTTCACACGTATTTTACAATGCTGCTTTGTAAGTTGCATTATGCGGTTTTTCTGACATCATCCCAGTGAGTAATTTCTTGTCTTGTCTTATTTCTGTATGACTGTTCTGACTGTGTCAGTGTTTTTATGCAAAAATTGCAATTCTGCAAACAACTGTGAATCAGAGCACACAAATGGCTCATGCCACTGGTCCAATCTTCCGTGATGTCTGCTATCTTTGTGGTTTGCACTATGTATTCATAGTATCTGGTTCTTGTCTGAAGCGCTGGCACTTCCTGTTTACTTTGACACTATGAACCAAATGCAGATTGTTCCATTTCTTGAAGTCAGTGAGAGAGCTAGCACCTGAAATTGTAGAAAATGTAGCCTTGATGTTTCAGAAAGTCTGTAAAAATACAGGTGCTTCCATCCAAATGGAATAAAGATTAATGTTAATCCATGTTCAAAGCAAAAGAAACCCAAAAAACCACAAAACAAAAATAAAACCATAAAAATATTATCTTACGCTAAATCTAAAATCTAAAATAAATATAAGATAAACCAAGGTAAATATAAAATAAGGTAAAATAAAGTTTACCAGAGGACTTCTTCAGAGGCAGCAGCATGGCAGCAGGGCCTCTGGAGGAGGTGAGTTCTGGTCCCAGCAGGTCTGAGATCTCTTGACTGCCATTGCAAACTGGTTCCGCCTCACATACCTGCTCAAGCAGCGGTAGCAAAACCCCCAAGCCTCCCACTACATTTACAACATCCTGCAGGGAAGGGCACAAACATGAATCATTAAGAAGTGACGTCTGAAGAAATATACAAAGTCTCCAAGATCAGCAGAAGAAAAAGAGCAGAACATCAAACCTTGATGTCCCAGTTCACTACTCTGTGCCCTGTAAGCCTCCCATCATACTGATGATTAGGTGAAAGGTCGTGACATATCTGGCTCTTGAAGGCCTGAAGAAGTACAGTAAAAGAAGAACAATAAGTCTCATTTATTAAGAATCATGCATGCCAAAAGTAAAATGTGTTTTTCACACCTCTGGAGTGTAGTAGAGCAGAAGTCTGCTGTTGAGGTCAGATAGCTCGCCATCTGCTTTGAATAAAGACACATGATTGGCCCCTGCGTTGAGAGAAGAAATCAAATGTTATTGGTTGTATATGGAAATAAAAGTGCTCTCTCCTCAGAATGAGAACAGAAGGAAATGCATTCAGAGAGTAGAAGAGCCCGACCAACCGGCAGCATGCAGAGCTTTCGCCTGTGCCGCCTGCAGAGGTTTGTGGCAGATGAAGACGGTACCCAGGAGCCCGTCTAGAGACGTGGGTGTCCCCCACTCCGAGTCCTGCAACCCTGCCGGGATGACGTGCACCGCGGTGTTCCCTATGGAATTCCAGCGGCCTCCAGCGAAGGAGGCAGGGAAAGATTGGGATCGGATGAGAGACGGGCCGTGAATGGGGAAGGTAAACTCAGGCGATGATGGGTTGGAGTGCGAGGTCGTGGGCAGGTTGGGGGAGGTGGTGGTAGTGGTCCGGTGGCCTGCAGAGCCAATGCAGCAGGAGGTAAAAGGCTTCATTGGTCCACGTTCAGGCAGGGGAGGGATGAAAGAGGACATTAGACTGATAGGGAGCAAATCCACAAGGTTCCATTTCAGACTCAATTACCTCACTTAGTGACGGGAAGTGAAGCTGAGCAGTCATACGCTGTTCACCATCGATGTAGATTGTCACCAGGTTCTGGCCAAAAGGACGACGGCCTGGAATGTGGACTATAGCCACCGAATGCTGTGGAAATAATACTGAAAATCACACGCATTCCCAAAAACACTATTCTCAGCCTAACCCCCACCAGATCCTATGTGTTGAAATGAAATCTAGCATCAATCTGCTTGAAGGTCACAGAAAAAAATGGGTACAAATTTCTCTTTTCATTTTAGTACCAGCCAAAAGAGAAAAAAACCTCCTTGCTATGTGTGTCCACACTCACCCAGCAGGAGTCAGCTAGTGGATACTCTGGCAGTGCCACAGCCATGTACTCCTTCTTAGTGCAAACGGCCACCACCAGCACTCCCTCCATTGTGAAGAAGGCTTCCATTCCAGTTCCGCTTGCTGTGAAGAAGCTTTTGAAATAACAATAACAAAGAAAAGAAACAAGGGCACGTTTCAGCCACAGGAAAAGGTGATTTTATTTTGAAATCTCACCTGGGAGTTTCTTTACCTATAGAGCTGTTTCCTGCGTGCTCCTTTCCCCATGTCATGATGAGTTCCTGTTCCAGAGACGACGGAAGGTCTACGGCTGTTGGAAAACTCTGTGTTGAGGCAGAGCCACGCATGAAAAGCGAAGCCACTGCCTGGCCAGCGCTGGACCGTGGGCACCATTATACCCGCCATGGGGGGTGTAAGATCAAAATACTGTAAGGCGCTGTCTTTGCCTTCTCTCGCCGCCATTGCCGAGAGCACTCGGATGATACGTGCGCAGTAGGGGTGCATCTTCCCTACTGCGGCACCATTTTCCTGATCGACCCTGAGCAGTCTGAGCAGGCCCTTCATCTCCTCGGGTCTCAGACTCAGGGAGCCCAGCTCCTGCAGGAGGCCCAGCAGGGCGTCTGCACACTGTCTGTCCAGGCTCTGGGGCTCTGAAAGCACCTGCAGCAGAGCACCCACCATGCCTGCTTCCACAGCCACTGTACGACAGGATAAAGAGCCCCCACAAACAGCAGCAAGCCACTGGGCCACAAGCAACTGAAGGTCCCTCTGACCCGAGAGGTCAGGAAGCCACTGCAGGAGCAGCAGCAAAGGCTGGTCGTTACTGATGCCAAGATGGTGGACGTGGGCGTGTTCCCCCTCCACTGCCTGGAAACAGACAGACAAAAAAATAAAAAAATGCAATGTAAAAATAAATTCAGATCACATTTATATGTTAATTGACAACTGCAATTAAATAAGAAGCTCTGGCTCATCAATTGGAGCAAATTGACTACTCTGCTCTCAGCGGAGGTAACGAGGAAATGGTGTTTTACCATGTTCATCAGCTCTTGCAGCAGCCTTTTAGTGGGTTGACCTTGACTTTTCAGCACATCAAATAGCTGGGAGTAACCAATTCTCTCCTTGAAAACCTCCTGGGGGGGGACGAGACAGAAATAGGATGGAAAAACTTTCTCCTCAGTGGATAGTTGGCACATTTCCATGTATTTGATGGAAATCCAACACAGCTTTTTACATCAGGCTCTATTTTTTGCTCATTGCTTCAGTCTGAGCACTCGAAATATCCTCATAAAAAGTAATTTATTTTATTAATCCTTACCTTAGCGGAAGGCGAGTTACTCATTATAGCTGTGAGGACTCCTAAGGCATGGATTGTAATACTCTCTGCTCCCTTCTCCCAAACCTGCGATACATCAAACAAAACCTGTGCTGTAGAATTGATTGTACTATTGGAAATAAGACAAAAGACCATAAGTGACATTAGAAGCTTAAACATTTTAAGTGCATGTGCCCAGAAAGACACAGAGGAGATTTTCACAAAATGAAATGGCTGAAAAGGGAATTGTGCTCCAAAGCGCAGGGGAAGTACAGCACGTTTCCACTCCACAGTTGTCGGAACAGAAGTACCGGCCATAAAACAATTGCCTCTTTGTCAATCATTGATAGGCCTCAGCATGCAAAAACTGAAGCAAACCACCCAAAAAAATAGAAAAAAGAATGAGGCACCCAGATCATTCAAAACACACAACCAGGACAGCCAAAATAATGTAAAGGAGGAAGGACGTGCAATGAGAACACTCCATGTACCATGCAAATGTCGCATGCTTCACCTTATACATTGTTGTCACCAGGGAATTCAGCCTCTGATTCTGAGTTTATATGTGAATCCTTGACTTTTGAATTTAGAAAGCTATCCTGTTGGTTCTTTAGGTCAAATCAAGGTGTTATTAGCAATAAGCACTGACAAACATGCCTAATGAGCAGATTAAATAAAGAGCAGTTTTTAAAAATGCTACCCGTTTTGTTTACAAATGAGTGCGAGCGAGCGAGACTTCCTGCTGTGAGCTTCCTGTTTAAAGGCCTCAGAGACGTAATCGAGTGTAACTCGGGCTGAGTTTCCTGCTGACAGTTCAATATCAAGAGCTGGTATGAGGAAAGTACCTGGTCCACTTCGACCTCTGTGAGTAAACATGTCGTGAGGTCACACATAATGTCACGTTCTGGCTCACGCCTGTTGCTCTGAAAGAGCTACTCAGCGCGGGCACACACAGACACATGACACAAAGAGACAGACGATTTAGACAAAAATGATGCTGCGAGATCATGTGTCACACTGACCAAACAGAGAAAAGCTTTGAGAGCTGACGAGCTGGTCAAGCACATTGTATTTTACAAAGGTAAACAGACTTGACGTTAATAAACACAGAAGGAAAGACACGTGTTTTGAAGGCTGGAGGCCTGACCTTGCTGTTCTGAATGAGCCTGAGGATGTGTTCAAAGCAGTTGTTGTTGAGGAACACAGCCTGCAAGACTGGTCTGTCAGAGCACTGTAGGATCTCAGGAACAGCAGCTAAAATTAGAAACAAGGAGCATGACTCGGTTTTTTTAAGACACCGGGGAAATCAGACGGTTTCCCCCATATATTGATTTGGCACAACGGACATTCGCGTACTTAGCATTTGGCTCTGGAGGGAAATTAGGCTGTCCTCCCAGCTCTGCCTGGCTTGACACTCGCTGCTCAACGGGCGGTTCCAGTTCAGGAGCTGAAAGTAGCTGTCCAGTATCGCCTTGATCTCCACTTGCCGCTCTGCGGGGCTGCTGGAATGTAGGAGGTGTATCACAGCGGTCAAGCACTGCAAGGTCAGCCGTGGGAGTCTCGTGGCCTTGGGTTCGGCGGACACCTGGCAGCACCATGCTTGCAGGACCAAGAAGAGGTCCTCAACCGAGTCGGGGGTGATGGAGAGAAGGCCATTCTTCTGATAATAGAAAAAAAAAGGAAACGTTGAGTCAATATTACCTCTCAGTGGAGTGGTCACAGAACAATCAGTGAGGAAGAGGAGAGCGGGGGGTGAAGACCTTTCCTCCACTGATCACGGCTCCCTGGAGATGAACCAGCCTCAGTGTGAGGAGCTCTGGGATCTTCTGGCTTTCCTGGAGACATTCTGTGGAAAACAAGCCACACAATAATGTTACACAAATATGTGATAATGCACAAACAGAGCTTAAAAACAGAGTCAATGCAAATTCCAATGGGAACCTTGCATCACACAGAAACACCATTTTGAGCTTGTTTGTTTTTAAAGTGTCCATTGTGTCTAATCTTCCTTAACACTGGACATTGAAACTGGGTTGCCAGAGATTTCCTGCAGGCCTTGCAGATTACCAATCACAGAACAAATGGGTTTATAGGCTTAAAGACAATTAGATCTGGATAATCAGTAACATTTTTGCATACGTAGCATGCTGATTGGTGGGGGTGTGGAGAAAGGTCCCACAGGTTTTTGTTTGGGGATTTCTTTTCAACCAAAATCGACAAATCTGAGCTGTTGGGTCTTGGCAGGAACATTTTGATTGGAATGTGAGATTTAACAGAGATCATAGAGGTACAGCAGTTGAACAGGAGTGGCTCACCATGGAAGAGAGCTGGTAGCTCCTCCGGCAGGCCCAGCGGGGAGAACTTATACTTGTTCCTCTCCAGCAAGCTCACCTCCTCCCTACGAGACAAAACCCTCCAGTCACTATCCCATTCGCATCCCGCCCAGTCAGTTAGCGACCGCTGGTGTTACAAAATCCTAACTCAAAGCCGCCGAGGCAAAGAGACAGGGTATTACAAATCACAAAAGGGTGTGCAAGATGTGAAACGCATGTGTGCGAGCGTTTGTCAGCCTTTGTCTGGCTGAATACCACCTCCTACGCGCTCGCTCAGGCGATGCACACCCACACACACTCACCCTGCCAGGCGTCTCCTCCACGTCTGATAAGGGTCAAACAGGCTCTCGCAGAGCACGAGTCCATACTGCACAACCTGCTGCAGAGACTGCTGATCCCCTCTGTCCAGCTTTAACTGAAAATGAGGATTCGGACTCACGGTCACAGGCTTGTTTTTGATTATGCAAATACATCCCATTCCACACAGTGAATATAAGACCAGCTACACCCACTGCAAACAAGTTCATCAACTTCTGGGTGACTGTGTGCATATACTGTACACACAATAAATTCTGTACTTCTCTGTAAGATTATGAATTACAACCAGGGCACTAGAGTTTATAACTTCCTTACCTGGTCTAAACAGAAGCTCAAGAGCTTGATGGTTTCGAAAACAAAACCAGGGGTCTTGTCTGTGTCAATGTTCTCCATATTTCTAAAAGCAGAGAAAAACATTTGTTGAAGTCATTTGACTCAAATATTCTAGATTCTAGTTTCTTTTATAAAAATTAACCTCTGCAGGGGCAAAAATTTCCAACAGAGAGGGCAATAAAAAAATCTAACCAGGTTGACAAAATGCAGACATCACCAGGCACCATTTCTAAAGAATGGTGGCAGATAAGATTATTAAATAGCAAGGTTTGGTAGCAGTCATAAAAAAAGACAATGCTTTTAAATGAACACAATATCAGCACCACTATTGCGTTTTCTCCCAGTTTAAGCAGAAAGAGGCGACACAAATTAACCCCGCCCTTCATGATGCTTGTAAAAACATAATAATAATACTAGCAAATGTTGACATCTACAAAATATAATGTCCTTTTTAGGCCTGTGCTGCAACTGTCTCTCCTGTTGTGCTTAAAAATACTGGCCTGGAATGTCTTGATTCTTTGCCCAATATTAGCCTTTTTTGGGAGCTATTTTTGTAAGATGGTATATTACTTAGTTGTAGTTATCCTGGGTTGCTATGGAGATCAATAATTTCCCCTCTGGAACCTTTTCCTGGAAGCATGAACCGTATAATACTTGTGTATAAAATGTTGGCCTAAAGTATTTCAGGGTGAAAACTGTTGCTTTTAGCCACAAGCATCTATAAATATATACTTGTGTGAATACACCATTTTTGAGGGTTAACAGTATAGAAGGCAGGCATACATTAATATCGTGGCAACCCTCACCTGCAGACTATGATGAAGAACTTGATGAGGAGCAGGGGGTGGGGGGTGCTGCCACTGTGCTCGCCGACAGAGAGGTGCACTGCACTATCCCACAGCTTGGTGCTGAGCAATACCAGCACCTCCCTGGGGAGCAAGGGCACATCGGCGCTACAATCCTCCAGCCTGAGGGACACGTGGGAACAAATGGGATGGGAGGCAGCAGGAGGAGGAAGAGGTTTTGAAATTGTGGTAATATGTGTCATATTAGCATCTCTCTTCAAACATGCGAAACTCTTTGGTGTGTACTCACTTCCGAGGCTCCAGAGACTGCACATCAATGAGCCTCTCAAAGGAGGCCACGAACGCCTCCAACCACTGCTGCAGATAGCTCACATCTTTCTGCAGGGAGGAGAGAAGGACAGCCGTCAGCCTCATGCTCACAGACACGTTGCTAAACTATCCTGGATGCATGGATCAGTGGAATGTGCTAGTCGAACAAAACTGAACATTTGCGATACCCCCTTTTGGATAAAAAACCACAAAAGAAACAGGCACTGAGTGGACTTGATTTTTTTTTTTTTTTTTTTTGCAACAGGATGTTGCAAAGTGAGGAACACTCGAGTCAAAACCACCATTGCAAGCTTCAGCACACGATGTTCAACATTTAAAAAGTCTTCAGGCCATCATAAACAAGCTGTATCTTTTTATCTCAGTTTATTTCCATCTCTGTGGTGTGTATAATTCTACTCTGACACATCGGGCTCATAATGATAAAGGCTTTAATAAACACATGTAGGTGATTCAAAGTCCCCGATATGTGCAACATGTATGTAATGGGGCGTAGAATTCTGACACTACACAACCTGCTGGTGTCTAGAATTGCAATGGAAAAATAGGCAAAACTTTCAAAAGATAGACAAGAAACTATGCTGCCTAATAGTGGATGCTACTATCAAGTGTAAATGGTGTGATTCAACAAGTGCACACCCAATAGTGTTCCGTAAAATAGAGTGTATGTGAAAGAAAAGCTCATTGATCAGAAAGCAGACAGAAATAAATCAGTGTTAAATGTACATTACCAACTGGCATCGACTTATGGGCCAGTCCATCTCTCATTGTATGCGGCTGAAGGGGCACACCAGGTTGTTGTGAACCCGGTCTCAGATGATCTTTCCGTGCAGTCCTCAGCCAGCAGCTGTGAGCACAGCCTCCGATTCAGCCCCTTATTGTTTCGACTTTGAGCCAGCAAAGCAGGAAATGACATGTCACTTCTACCGGGGCTTATTTCCTACATACTCTGCCTCCACACCGAACGTTTTCCTCTTTCAGCTCTACCGGTAATTGAGGCGAGACACGCAGGAGGACTCGTTTGAATTAAATCCGTTGCAATGGCAATCTTTTTGGCAATTTCCAGGAGAATTGCGGGTATTTGAACGGTCTCCGGTTTAAAGCGTTTCACTGATCGAGTTGCAACGACAGAAATGAGGAGATGGAGCAATGAGTGTCACCACAGAGAGGAGATAGAGTACGGCCACCTTAACTTCCTATGCTTTGGTCAGTCACAGGAAGCTGTATATGCAGATGCTGGTACTAGATTGTTCCTTACTTTGTGTCTTTCTGAGAGCTACAAAAGTGATAGTCATCTGTCATTTATGCCTTGAACATCCAGACATCAAGCCCCTGTAATTTATTCCTGTAGAAAGTTACAAAAATAAACAAATCCTTCCTATTATTGGACAGAAAAACAAAAAATAACACTCAAGCAGATGCCATTAGTTAAGGAATTCAGTGTAAACCAGTATAAATACAGGTTCCACATGCACAACACATAACAGGAGCCTGGCTCTGCATCTGCTAATCCTTAATAGCCGCTTTTCAAAATAAGGTTTAAAATAACACCAATTCAAACACTGTAAAAGTCTGTTATTTATCGCCACTTTCTCTGCACAACGCCAAGCAGCTGTGGCGCTCTCCGCTGCTTGGCATTCTGCTTGGCTGCAACTTCGTACACAAGCGAAAGCAAAGAGCACTTTCATTTTCCCAGTCGGCCCCATCGGTGGATAAACAGGGGGGGGGGGCAGAGGGACGCGAGGGAATTCAGTCGCAGGGGAGCGATAACATGGCAACGTGCTGCGGGGACCAGCGTCTCCGAGGGCAGCGTAACAATGTGAATCATAACATGACAGCTGGCACAGGAAGTGTATGGCCCGGGGTAGGCCGATGGTGGCGGTTTCACAGCTGTGCAGGGGTGACAGTCGGGTGGGCGCTGTTGCCCAGTTTTCACTCTGCAGGCTTTAATTATGGCTGTCACCAGCATCCTCCTCTGCTACGGTTACCAAACTCTTTTCAGCATCTCGTAACAGCGCCAGTGTGCTCCGAAGTGGTTGAGAAAGATGCTCTTCCTCTCTTACTTTCATCCAGTGTTGTGACACCCAGGAGGTCAGTCAGACTGGCGTCAAAGCCAAGAGATTACATCTGGATGTCATGCATGCTGCAATCAAATCCTTCCTGGTGCAGATTGGTTAAAAAAAAAAAATTGCTAATTCTCACAATGAGAAATGCAAATTAATCACAGGCTGACATTTTAATAGGGAGGAAAAAGCTAACGGCATTTTGATAATGAAAGAATTTGGAATCGTAATCAAGTTTTACAACATTTAGGATGTGAGAATAAAACAAAACCAAGGTGTACACTTTGCAACTTCCTGGTGGAACACTGTCCCCGAAGACACACCTACTAATATATGAATTTCAATTTAGACACATTAAAAGCTTCTGAGTGACAATGCAAAAACTAAGGGTGCCTGTACAGACACTACAGAAATGAAATGAATGCAGAAACTGGGTTTGATTTATTTCTAGTTCCACTTCAACACGGCACATCTTAATGCTTTATGCAGAAAATCTTTCCGTTTCTCTACGACCAAACATCCCTAATTGCCAGGATTATCAAACATCTTTATTCTGACATCACACTGGACTTCACGACGGTCGTCTACAAAGGGGAGGTGTCTTACGTCTCAGATCTGGTTTCGCCCAATGACGGCTGCCTTGATGCTGGAGGATTTGTGATTTAATGTATCCGATCTCAAATGAAGCTGACCTACATAACTAGATTAGTATAACAAACACATCCAGAAGAATAGATTTGTCATTTTCATGCTGATGAGCTTTATTGCTGTGCTTTATTAGATCAGCCTGCTCTGAAAATATCCATACCTGCAGGGCAGGAGCATTCGACGGTGGCCTATAACAGTCAGATAGGAAGGATGGAGGTCATGGTGCTATCAGACGTGTTTAAATCGCAACATTTGCTTCGTGTCTGAAAGTCTTGATTTTCCCTGTTTTTTGTGTAAAACTAGTCCTGACAAAACTGCAAAAACCTGATAAACCAAGTAGCTTTTGGTGGATAAACACGACGTGTTTACACTGCCATTACACTTGTTTAATGTTCTACGAGAGGGAATTAATGGCTGATTGAGGTTCGTGCGAGACACTTTTGACCCGGCAGCTCCTGTGCAGGAGGCCGAGGCTGAGAGTTTGCAAGGGGGTGTGTTATTTCTTACACAATCGAAGGAAGCAGGGTTCCTTTGTGGCAAGCCTGAGCGAGTTTTTAGGTTTCTTCATCACAATGATAGCCATGACACTGTGTGCACTCAGACACGTTGAAATCAATTGTTGGGATTTATCACAGGCTTATCTGAACACACACAGTCGGTGTTTAAAATGTAAACTGAACAAATAACGCAGATCAGGAAAAAGTCTGAAACACAGATCAGGAAAAAGTCTGAAACACCCTCATGAACATATTTGGGTTTAATCCAATTTTGTCATCCAACAGGACTAAATAATGGGTGGTTTAAATTTGGATTAACAAGAGGGTGTAACAGCAGCTGCAGGGGTGTGTGCAAGGATGTGTACCTGTGTGCGTTTGTGTGTTGGGACTCAAAGTTTCCACTCCCTTGAGTAAGTAAAGGCTTGTTTACAGCGCTAACAAAAAAAAAAACCCTACTGAACACATCTTGTGTTTCAAACGTGTGCACTGAACAAAGCACAACAAAGGCTGACAGTTGGAGCGGGGATGTGTCCAGTGGAAAAAGAGAAATGTTCTAAACCGGACAGACAAGCCGGCAACAAAAACATCGCAGATGCGTCTTTATGTCGACAGGAGAGGCCACGATTGTTCTCTCAAGTGGTTCTTCTGCCTTCTTACAGCCTGTTCTGTCGCTCCAAGGCGCACGAGTTGGTGACATTTAAAGCTCGACCTGAGCAAACCCAGCCTTCATTGCTGCTCTGCAAAAATGACACATCATCATAACATCTGTTTTCTAAAAATTCAACTGATGTTTGAGTCTGTGGTCAGGCCCATGCTGGTCACAGTACCTTTGGAGGCCCCCATACATGCACACACAAATACTTTGCATGTTAAATGCAACCTAAAGTTAATATATAATGGAGAAAAATATCACTTGTGCATCGGTCTGCTAGGTTGATTCCCGTCAATAAGTATATTGTATTTTGGAATAATTATGCCCCCTCAGTGGTCTAATCTCATTGTGTCCCCAGGCCTCAAAGCAGACTGCAAACTCATTAAATAATAATTTATTAGCAGCCAAGGCACTCGTTTGTTTTTCCCCTGCTTTTGCCATGTCAAGAGGAGACATGTTGGGAAAGAATGCACGTTTATCAGCCTGACCAAGACGTCGTTTCCCATCCGGATGATTTCAGTCACACTGGGCCAAACCGGGGAATACCAGACAGACATTTGGGCACTTTTCCCAATATCTATGCAAAACATGGGCACTATTTGTGTTGCTGTCCGGGCAGCGAATCCATTAAATACATAGAACTGCATCTACCTGAATTTTAAAACGTGTCTGAACGAAGAAGACCAAGCTTTCGAAACAGGAAGAGGAAGTAGCCCCAGAGACACCTGAACTGCAGGTAGCCTCCATCAGACACACTGAACACGCTCCAGTTAAATGATTATTTATTACTGGACTGAATTTAAACGGCTCAGTTAGGAGGATAACGAGCCACGACGCGCTTCTCCAAACTGGTAAATAAACAGCTGGACGAACCTAAAAATCCCACAAACCTGCTGCCCCACACCCCTTCGCCTCAGCTTTTAAAACAAACGACACAGAAAACGACCGTGTGCGTCCCTGCCAGTGTCGGAAAGTTCAGACAGGGGGACCTGCTGCAACAACAGGTGTCACTGTCAGCTCTTCCGCACTTGCTCTCACCTTTGTGTAGTACAACATCCACAGCTCATACAGCCGTTCCTTCGATGCCATCCCGCCGCCCTTGGGGTTGCTCATTATTTCCTTATTTTGTGTTTTGATGGTTCAGATGGTGAACATGTTGCGCGTCGCTGTAGCCAGAGATGTTCGAAGTTGTTTCCTGGCGGCAGCAGGACGCCAAACGTCCCCGTGAACCATTCCTGCAAATACAGGCGACAATAATCCGCAACAGCGCGTCGAGTCTTCCGGCACCGCAAAGTTGTCAGAAAAGGCAAAACGCGCTGTCGGTGCGCGACCACGCTGCGCTCACTGTCGATATGGGGTTGAAACGGGAACAGAAATGCGCGTGTGGAGAAACACCCATGTCCGCATCGAAAGCGAGCCTGTTGCTGAATGATTCCTATTGGAAGAGTTCCCACGGAAGCGACAGATGCCGCCCGCGCACCGCAGACGAATGGTCGCGCCGCCCGGCCGGACTCAGGCCGCAAAGGTGTAGCCCTCAGCAGCAGGCGTGCACATTTCACCGAGCTGCCTTTTTCCTGCGCTTAAAAGACAGAAAGGACACAAGCATAACTGAGTTAAATGTGCTCACAGGTAGATAATATTCTTAAAGACACAAGCACACATAAACAGAATGATCCGAGCCATGAGGGGAAGGGGAAGTTAGTGGGTTAGTGGAAGGAAACCGATCTGCTTCCTAATATACTATGACTTTTTAGAAATGGTAAATATATGTTGATAAATACGTCCGCCCAGAACAACAGTGACCTTTAGCCCCTCTCCCTCTAGTATTTCTATTGATGAAAAAAGTCACCTGTTTGGAACTTTGTGTGCCTTTTAAAAAAGCTATATTCAATAGAAAAGGGGGAAACTTCAGCAGTGATGGTGCTGCTGGATGGCCATTTTTATTAGCTTGCATTAAATACATGACAAACTCAACCTTGAGGCAGCTGGAGGCGATAAATTTGGACCTGACTTATACCAAAATAACAATGTTCATTTTTCATGCTCGTCTGTCATTTGCTGATCTGCTCACCTCGATACGGTTTGGGCGGAAAAAAATATTTTGCATGTTCTACAAAAGACAAAAAGTCACAAAATAGACTCTCAGATTAAATATTTTGAAAACTCTAATAATAATAATATATATAATAATAATACTCTAATAATAAATAACTAGCAAACTGATAAACAGTTTTGGATTCTTTTCATTGAAAGAGATAAATTTATTTCTTTATTTTCTATAAACCTTCGAAACCACATAATGGTTCAGAAGCCGGCGCTCTTATCGATGCGCTCGGTGATCGTTTATCCAGCCTTAACCAGGATCCTTAATAGATGTCAGAGCGTCACCGGCGTGGAAAATATAAACATGGAGAAAGATGTCGGCTCACTGCAGGATGAGGCCCTGAAGAGAAAAGAGAGACTTAAAGCACTTAGAGAAAAACAACACCATGTAAGTACAGATGATCTACTTTTGTTGCGATTTTGCTCAGAGCTAACACAATTTTTTGGGGGATTTGTCGTTTGCTTTAACCCACTTAGCTTGTGGCTAATATTAGCATAGTTGTTTGCAAGTAAATCAGCAAAATTAAATGGAAATTTGGATTGTGTGGACCTGTGAGAGGATGTAGTATTTACTATTTAGTTTTGAGTTTTTAAACGTCTTTTGTTTATCTGAGATGATATACATTCCCGCTTTTTCTGATGTATTAATAAGTATTCTTATCGAAGTTTCACAATATTATTTCGAGCCATTTGTTTTAAGCATTTGCTTCAAAATCTTTAATAGTAACCTACCCGAGTTAGCCATAAACCAAAGAGAAGATGGATTTTAAAGATTGCTTTTAGGTAATCTATAAAAATGAGGGGATCAATGCGTGCATTCACAAAGCCAAGAATACTTTCATAATAATAATAATCGGATGTGGTCAAAAGGATGTGTTTCTTTAGGATTTGGTATTTCAATTTCAACATTTTCAGGGGACTTAACTGGTCAACTGTAATTTTATTGGGATGCTTTTTAATAGAAATTTAATAGAAATTCAGTGAGAAGATTTTCCTTAAGCAATCCCTATCAGAAATTCCTTTAATTAATAACTGCTATATCCAACTTTGGTGACTTTGTAGAACTATTTAATCCACACAGGTGTTCCACTGAGCCATGACTTTCAGCTGTGCATTATGAGGTCTCCTCACAACAGGAAATGTCATTCTAAAGGCATTTGCAGTAGTATATGTTCCACTGTGCTGGTGTTGTAGAGAAGCCTGCTGCCTTGGTGAACAGTCTTAAATAAACGTTTACTTACATTCCTGAATTAGGGCTTGTTTTCCTTTTGTGCCATGCTTCAAGAATGACTCAGCTGCTGTATTGTTCTAGCAGATGAGCAGGAAGTCTCTTCAGGAAAGTGCAATGAAGGGGGAGTTTTATATCCGCTCCTGGGAGGAATAATTTGAATCGATGGAAGTCGATTGTTACTTATAGTTTTTTTTTTTACAGGGCTTGATAACAGACCAGGCACCAGAAGCTCCGATCCTAACACATTACGTCTTTAAAAAACCATATCCTAAGAGTTAATGAATAAAGAAAGAACCTATCCTCAAGTTTCTTTAAACATTGATTGAACTCCAAGCGTCTTGATATTTGAACATCTCTATACCAAGCAATTCATTGGCCAATGAGAGATGCTTTTAATTTGATAATTCCATAATGTAATTTCAAATTATTCTAATGATGCTGTGTTTTTTTTTGTTTTGTTTTTTTACCAGGGGAGGCAAGATGGGGAACCAGAGTCAAAAAAAGCATCAGTAGACGGGGGAGTTGAAGAGAGGCACAGGTTGGTTCATCTGATCATAAACAAAAATACCATTTTGGGGTTTTTTAAACATAGATGTTTTTTTGACTCAATTTCTGTTCCTCCAGCATCAGCAGTTTTAAGCTGCGTAAACTAGAAATGAAACTAACCTCAGTGTACTTTTATCAGTCATCGGAGCATTTACACACTTATCAAGACGCAATCTCGCGCACGTCAGCAGCCCAGCTCGTCGCTGCTCAAACATCTTGCAGGTTATTACACTTTTGTTGGAGGGTGCAGACATCTATCACGTCCTGCAGGACCATTTTTGCATAGTTTATCTTCGATGACTGCAGCGAGAGCGTGCCACCGTCGGGTGCAGTCTAGCCTGAGCTTTCCTCCAAATGAAGATCGCTGCTGCTTTAAGAGGCCTTAGTTCCACATTTGTTTGTTTTGATCAAAGGTTAATGGTAAATGTTGGTTTGGGGGGGTTTTGGGTGGTTATTTTCAATCCTTGCTTTGCTGTGTTGAAACACATCTGCGTCAGACTGTGACTGAAATGTATCTTGTGAATTGTATTAAAATTTCATGGGAGATCGAGTTGCTGGAGACCTGAAAGAAGACCACACAAGTGTTCATGAGTTTGTTGTTTTGCAAGTAATTTTTACGGTCTAGAACCGAATACCTTTAGGTTCGTTGGCACTATGAAACAAACCCAATAATATCGTACTCATTTGCATGTGAATTGGGGGTCTTTGAGTCTGCTTGCTTGGAACAGCTGCCACGGACAGTTTTTTTTTGGCTCCTGTGAATAGGGCAGGTAGCTGGATATCAGTGTGGAGACACTGGAACACTGCAGCCGCTCCTCCTCTGTCACAGCTCACTCTAAACATTTTGACAGGGCCATAGTTCGGTCAGCGCTCGGAATTTATCTGTGGCCGTCTTTGATGCCACAGCGTGCTTGAATTGGAACCATGTAAACACACTTAACGGTTGGACATATTGTTCTTGGAGATTGTCAAGAAATAAAGTAGTGACGTCAAGCTTTGAAGGTAGATAATGAGGATAACAAGCATGTGCTTGCTTTTCTTTCCTGCTCATTTGTATTTTGCAACCTTTGTCTTTCTGTACTTTGTTCTTAAGATAATTATTGTAATTGTCAATGCGGTTTAAAAATCAAGTTATAATGATTGCCTTGAGAGCCTGGACCTTAACTGCAGGATATTTTTAGTGCCAATGATGGAAGTGTTCTGTAGTAATTTGCCCTCTGGCTGCTTCTAAGAAACCTGATGTTATTCGCCATCAGGGTGTCTGCACTTTGTCACACTTTCTGAGTTCAAGCAAGGAAGAAATACTTGAGTGTGTTTCACTTTTTTGTGTGTGACTAGTGGATGGTGAATTGTGTCTAAAATAGTGTGTGTAACCATCAGATGTTGTCCTTTAATGCCAATTTGAGATCTAAATGGTTTTAAACCGATCCCTGATCATAGATATATTTCCCTGACCCCAGATCTTTACACCATCGCATTCATAGCTTTTCTAAACAGCCTTGTTCAGACATTCTCTGTCAGACAACTGTAATTAAAAATGACTTTTCCATTCCGCCACGGGCTCCATTAGTCCGCAGGCTGAGTTAGGATAAGGTGGGAGGACTGGGAGTGGACCCCTGTCAGCAAATGCAGAACATGACCAGCATTCCTGACCATACCCATACAAGGCATCAGTGTGTATGTTTGCTGCAGGGGTGTGACAACTGCACCACGGCTGCTCTTTGGAGCTTCATCACAAATCCATATTAAGTTCACAGCAGATGATAACGGTCTTGGGCCGTGCTCGGTCAAACAATAGCCTCCCGCTACTCTTGGACTTCTGTTATAATCTGTATGTCATCTAAGCCTGCCAAGAATTCTTCTGTGCGGAGCTGTGATGAAAGACTGCGTAATTCACCATCAAGCAAGGCATTCCTCAGCTGTTTGTGCTCTCCCCAAGTCTGTGTCCAGGAGCAGGTGGAACATGTTAATCTGATGTGTTCATAGGAATAAAGAGAGACATTATACCCAGCCCTGCTTTAGATATTAGATGTGCAGCTGTCTCGGGATTGCAGATGGTCTCTTCCTGCTCCTAAAGCGTGCTGGAATAGACATGGCTACAGCGCCACCTCCTGGATGATCACAAACGTAAAGAGGAGCGTGACGTGATGATCTTTTGAAACTGTTGACACTTCAGCTTTGTATTTGTGTCTTTAGAGAACTGAAACTAAGGAATTACACTCCTGAGGATGACGAGCTAAAGCAGAGAAAGGTGCCCAATGCCAAACCCGCGTCAGGTAATTTGAGTTAATAAGTGTTAATATTTTCGCACTGTCGATGCTTTGCCTGTATGAAGACGCTTGCATATTATGATTGGTGATAAATATTTCTTGCAGTGGAGGATAAATTAAAAGACCAGTTGGAGGCAGCTAATCCAGAGCCCATTATTGAGGAAGTGGTGAGTAAATTAGGTGTCCTTTCAAACATTAGATTTAACGTTGAATTTGTTATGTTGAAATATTTCCTTTTCTCAGGATTTGGCCAACCTTGCTCCAAGAAAACCCGACTGGTGAGTCAATTCCATAGTTATTCTTTCTTGAATATATGTAGATAACATGATCATATTGTCGTTATTTTCTGAATGTAGGGATCTAAAGCGAGATGTGGCAAAGAAACTGGAAAAGCTGGAGAGGAGAACACAGAGAGCCATCGCGGAGCTCATCCGTTAGTATTCCCATCTCTTGTTTGTGCATCCCCTCTTCCAGACACCAGAGATAAGCTTGTCTGCACCAACTGGGATTTATGAGGCTAGTTGCCTTGTGGTTTCCATACTGCTCTGAGGCTTATAGCCATCCCACAACAGAAATAGCACAAGTTAATGCGCGATCCATTATCTAAAAATAAGTTGGAACTTTCACAGGAAGTGTTGAGCAGGCTTGGGTGATCCAGCTGTTGCCAGGGATTAGTATGGCAGCCATGTTTGTGATATTCTCTCTTATCTTGGCATCTTCTCTTTGGTCGAAGCGGAATGAGGATTTTGGCATCACACATCCCAGTCGTGCATCTTTCTAGATGAACAAATGCGTCCCACTGATTGTCAGTTTTTATGTGTCCAGGCGATCGTCTTCGAGGCAGCGAGGAGGAGTTGGCCGGAGCAGTGGGGGCAGTAGGAGTCGAAGAGGGAGATTCAGACTGAGGGATGGGCCCCGGTGACCAAAATTCTCTGTGATCTTTGTCACATATCATGTTCCTCTGGTGCATCGTTCGTGGAACCATTCATCTTTGGCTGTAGTTTTCTTACATTTTCAAGTAAAATATTTTTTATATTCCAGACTTTGCCTCTCGTTTTTTAATTTTATTGTAGATGCGGTCCATAAATTAGATTCCATCATTAGGCTAGACCATAAATCACTCCAAATAATGCCTTGCTATAAATGCTTGTGTAACATAAACAAAACATTTTTTTAAATAATCATATTTATTCATAAAACTATCAGAAAATTCACTCTCTTAACGACGTGATCTCTGACATGACAGATACAACATTAACACCTCTGCTACGCTTGAATCGTTACAGTTGATTCAAATAGGTGCCCATAAATAAACACATTATATTTGATACATTATATTTGGGATGACATTCACAAGCACCTAAATCAACAGTTCAGAACCCCTAACAATAAAGTGCATCTTCTACGCCTGAACCGTCCCTTCAGACTATTGCACAGCTCCTTCTACAAGGCCACTGGCTCCCCTCCATCCCCGAAGGGCAAATTATCGAACGTTCCAACGTTGAACAGAAATTGTTCTCATGATATTCACAAATACTACACTCGGATGTGATCAGTGTCATTGAAATGGGCCTCGCACTTGTACACAACAGCCTTCGAAAACACCACTGAAGCGACACACTCAATAATGTGAATATAGAAGTGATGATAATGTGGGTTTAGAAGTTGCTTAGAACAAACGATGCAGGTCAAAGAATCGTTACGTAGTTATGACTTGAGGAAACTGGAGCTTATGTGTCACATTAAATGTTACAGTGTCCTGGGGTCACAGCAGAGGTCATTTTGGCGCCCAGAGGTTAAGAATATTCTCACATGCGATCTTTTAACGAAAACGCTGGATTAGCCACGTCCTCAGTCACACACCCCTCCGCCACACTCGATCTTCCTGGATGCGGGACCGAGCTCCACCTTGCACACCCTCTGAGCAAACTTCAGGGAGCACAGCGTTTCTCCAACATTACTCTCCAGAGCCGAAACCTTTCAAAGGAACAAAACGACATCCGTAATGATCTGTATCGTCTTAATTACAACTTGTTGTTAAGAATCGGGCCGGAATCGTCTCACCTGCACCACCATGACTGTCTTGCTGCCTTTGCCCAGGGAGTCCTGCAATAAATAGGTCAGTCTGGAGTTCCTGAAGGGGATGTGGGTCTGCCGAGCCCTCAGCGCCTGGATGACATCTCCCAGTGACAGCAGGGAGCGGTTGATATTCTGGGCCTCTTTCAGCCTCTCTCCCTCTGCCCCAGACTTCCAAACCCTCTCGGAGCCAGCCAAGTCCACCAGGTTCAACTTCCCTGAGAAGGGGAAAGTAAATTCAGTAAAATAGTGCAGCCTGTCTTTGGACTATCAGACACTTGTGGAAGCTTTCTCTCTATCTTAGGTATTCCCTGTGGCAATTAATGTGCTTTAGTATCCAATAGTCTGCATTATTCTAAAGCAAGCTAATGAAGAGTGAACAGGAGGGGCTGACCGGTGGTTTTGGAGCCAGTTGCAAGGTCGGTGCCCTCAACGGTGATGCAGAGCAGGGCATGCGAACGAGAGCTGTGCTGGTTCATCTGGGTGCCGAATGTGATCCTGTTTCTTCGGGCTGTGGCTAGAATCTTGACAAAAACAAGGATTACTTATAAAGTTAGAGATTTGTCCTTGGACTGAAAAGAAGGCTCAACTTAAAGACTGCAAAACCTTCTTAATGTGCTGAAAGCTCTTGACTTCGATAACCCTAAGGCCTGGAACATGCAGCTGCCCTGTTCCATCGGGGTTGATTTTAATGTCCAGTTTCTCTCCATCTTTACTCAGCAGGTCTCTAAAAACACGCAGATAGTGAAGCAGATAATATTCACTAGCTTTAACTGTCCTAACGAAGAGCACCGTACCTTAGCACCTCATTGTAGATCTCCACTGAGCTGACGGTGACCGTGTACGACCACATGTCCTTCCTCTGCTCGATCTCACTGAACAGATGTTTCAGGGCTCGCTTGTTGATCCCTGGGTTCTCCACACTGCCCTGCAAGACCCCAAGATGTTGAGGCTGAACCTCTGGGACGATTGCCCTGGCTACTGGAGAACATACCTCCATGGTGTAGGTTTTTCCAGAGCCAGTCTGTCCATAGGCAAATATGCAGACGTGATAGCCATCAATGCAGGATGTAACCAGAGGCTCGATCTCCTGAAACACCTGATGGATCCAATCAAGCTGTTACAGATGTTGTCATGACATCATATCCTGCACGTGTGGTCCGTCTGTCGTACCTCTTCCTGTGTAGCCTGGGGGTGGAAAACCTTGTCCATTTCAAAAACACGGCCTTTTCCTTTATTCAGCACACTGAGCGAGGACTCGTTGTTGGGATCTGTGGTCACCACCACAGGCTGGCCCTCGTTATGCTGCTGGTCCTCCTTCAACACTGGCTTCACACGGCACAGCACACGGATGTTGCCTGCAGACACAGATGCAAGCTCGTTACATTCCCTCCTTTATAGGGACTTATGTTCTCTGCGTACCTTTGAGTTCCACCAGCTGCTCGTGGTACTTCCTGCGCAGAGCCACCTCTTTCCTGTATTTCTCAAGGAGATCTTTGTTGGCTTCAGACATCTCGATAATGGCTGCGGATATCTGCCAAACGAATCGGACATTTGCTTCTGATTTCTGGTTCATACAGGAAACTAAAACTTGACTCAACATCACTTTACACACCTGTTTTTTTGCATCACTTATCGCCGCTCCATAAAAGTCGGAGAAGTTTCGAACCTGGCTCCTCAGACTGGCGTAGTCGGTCTTCATGCAGCGTAATGTTGGAGGGAGGGCTGTTAGACGCGTCTGTAAGCCTGACAACATAACGAGTTTAAAGGAAGCATTGGAGAGTGTAGTAAAGCATCTTTCCAGATGTAATCACATGAAAATGAGCCAAATACAAGTTTATTAGCTTAGCTGAGGCCAAAACCTGTAACATGGTCCCCTAAAAATCTAAACAGATTCTCCTAAGAGGTAAATCTTTAATTTTCTTGTCAGCAAAGGCAATATTAAAAGGTGTTATTACTAACTCACTGAAGAATTGTTCCTGCAGGTTCTGAAAGTGCTCCGGAGAGCAGTTGGCAGCAGCCTTCACAGCCTCCTCCTTCTTCTCCTCCAAAAGCCCGATCTCCTTCAACAGTTCTTCTCTCAGTTTGCTGATCTCTCTTTCATACGCTGCAATCTGTTGAGAGTTTGAACACGTTCATTTGTGACGCTGTCCGTTTGATTGGACCGATATCCGATTCTTCTGTACTGGTTTGGCTCTGTGATGAGGTCATCTGTCGGCTGGATTGATCTGACCTGTGAATTTTTAACAGTGACATGGGAACTTCCTCCCTTCTTCCTTCAGTTTCCCTCTGCCTTTGACAATTTGTTCTTTGAACACAGCCTGGTTTATTTATCCCTCTGGGCTTTGTCAGTTCCTATTTTTTTAATCAAAGTTGAAGGCACCATCTGGGATTTGTTGCTCTCCTCTTCCTAAAAGGCCTGCAGACAGCAGTAATGCTTATGCTGGTTTGTATTAACGGTCTCTAAAGAACAGTGTTTTCAAAAGACTGCATGGTGCTCTCTGTTGCATCATGTTCAAATTAATTTTATTCTGACGGGTCCAGTGTACTTTCCCTCCCGGCGGCTGAGACCGAGGTTCATAAAGGTGAGTGAGCAGCCTCCTGTTACCTTGTGCTGCAGATTGCAGCTGTGTTCATCAGACTTCCTGATTTGTTCTTCCAGCTGTTTGCAGCGCTCGTTTTGATTGGCCAGCTTCTCGGACAGCAGCTCACCGCGCTGTCTGGCTTTGCTCAGGTGCTTTAGTGTGGCGGGGGATTCCACCTCCACAGTCTGGGTGACGTACTGAAGCGACAAAAACATCCTGATCAAAAAAAAAAGTGGTGTGTGTGGTTTTTAGGCAGTACTAGAATTTTCAGACAGGACTCGTACCTTCACCACCGGCTCCTTGCCCTTCTCCCGGTCCAACTCGAGCTGTAGCTCCCTCACCCTGTCCTCTCGTTTCCTCAGCTCCTCCCCTCTCCTCCACTCGCTCTGTTCGCTCCGTCTCTCCAGGTGTGACAGCTGCTCGGAGCGCTGCTGCAAGGAGAGCTCCAGCTGCTGTATTCTGCTGCGCAGGCTTTCATTCTCCTGCGCAGACAGATCACAAGCGTTTGTGTCAGCCGTTTCCTGTCCTCCCTGATCGCCTCACCTTTCCTGTGCGTCTTACCTTCATGAGCACGGTGCTGGACTGTGAGGGGATGGTGGACAGCTGCTGCAGGAGGCCCTGGGTTACGCTCAGGTTCTGTTTCAGGCTCTCGTTCTCTGCCGAGAGACAAAGAACTCGTTTCTCCGAGTCTGTCGCACCCTGAAAGAACGAAACAACCTCATCACGGGAGATAAAATGTGGAGTACCAGATGATGGGTCTGGTTTTTACAAGCAAAGTGCTTTAAACACAAAGGTTTTAAACAAATTTTGGCTTTAGCATGTTCGAACACTTGCCGTAGCTGTTCTCAGCCGTGACAGCTCCTCCTCGCGCTCCTCTATGCAACCCTTCAACTCGTCAATCTGTCCAAGACACAACATGCACATAAACAACTCCGAGTGATGGATTTATTTGTTTCAAATTTTAACTCAAAATCTTATCACGATTTAAGTCTGGTGCTATATAGCTGTATTCATGTCTTACTCTACAATAGCTTATCCCCGCCATGATGCAGGCCTGAAAAGTCATTTTACATTCATGAACGGTACTGTAATTTCGTCTCGTATGAATAATTGATGACAGGAACAGAGTAAGAGGTTTTCATGCAAGTTTCAGCATTATTTCTTTCTTGAAATAGATATGGAGCTTCTGCAGTTTTGCAACATGGTACCTGCTGTTGGAATGCTTGTATGCGCGAGTGTCTGTCCCTTTCCTTCTGCTCCAGCTGTGAGTGCAGGAGTCGGAGCTCTCCTCTCAGCTTGCTCCTCTCCCCCTGCAGGCCATACAGAGACTCAACCAGGCTGTGGACACCTGCCTGCATCCCTGCATCACCGCTGGGCTCTCCTTAAACACACAGCAGAACAGAAGCTGTCATATAATATATATATACAGTACATCCACAAAGAGTTATCTGTTGAACATCCTCAGTTGTTTCCATGCTCCAATGCTTATGTGTAATATTCATGAACATCAAGCATGCACTTAAAAGCTCCTTTGCACACCAGCATGCAAGCAAGTTAACAATGGTGTTGCTGTGTTTTTACTCCCAGGTTTCCAGTGTGGCCTCTCATAATTATACAGAGTTACTGTGTTTCATGTGCAATGCAAAGATAGAACCCCAACCTACAGAAACTTCAATCAGGGAAGCATGCATCACTTTAAACAATTTCTGACTCCTCATTATTAACCAGTCACATCTGATTTTCACTGCAGGACTTATGGGTAATTCTATTAGCACGCTGTGTCAGGTGGCAACAGCATTGCAGTGTGAGGTGATGAGCCAGAGAGGCTGCAGTGGTGCTTCATGGGGGGGGCATTGGAGTCGTGCTTGCAAGAAAGGTGGACAGAAACTCCCGCCTGAGCTGTTCTCATTTGCCAAGACACTGAATTCCCTCTACACATTTATTTAGAAAGGAAAAACATTAACTCTTTTGGAAGAAATACACTGAAATAATGGTGGAAATTCTGCACTCGCTGCAGGGTTGACATTACTCCCGCATTTAGCCCTGCGTGTTTCATTACTCCAAACAAACAACCCCAACAGCCTTGTAACACGGGGACACTCGCCCGGGCTATTTTTAAACAAACACCAGAACACGTGCACGTCCCAGACTTTGTAAGTGCATTTCCAGGGAATAAAATAGCCCACTTAAGGATGTTTTATTCATGACAGAAAGCAGGCAGGACAAAGTCTCCCTGAGTCATGTATCCTGCTCCAGTGATAATGACAGCATCGCACGTGCGGCCGTTCTAAACACTGATTAAACAGAAATACTGACTGGTTATCACACACTATCACACACTATCACATACTGGACATTGAGGCTCCTTCAGTTCCCTCCCAGGGACACAAATCTGGGTGGTCTACACAGCAGGGTCAGTGACCCAAGCACTTGTTACAAATGTGTGTATAAGAAGAGAAAATGACGTTAGACAGACCCGTTTGTATCTACTGTATGTTTAAATGTGGAAAAACTGCAGCTGCCGACATCTGAATCCTTCAGCTTCTGCAAAATGTTATTCTGGCTCATATCAGTTACACCAGCACCACCATGAATCTAATCACTCTGCTCCTGTCCTGGTGAGTCTAGTCTCTATAAAATGATTTAAAAAATGAAATGAATGAGAGAACGAATCGATCGCCTAAATGAAATGAGAGCTTTTTTTTCAAAGACTATATTTTTTGGGGTGTGGTAATGGAAGATGAATGGCTGAACACCAGAGAACAAAAACCACTCTCATCCATTACATAACTGGATTCAGCACATGGCAGGAAATCTGTCACATGATCTCCTCCAGTCCAATGTCATATGCATTATATTTCACCTTTTACGGCGGTTACGTTCTACTGCTTGCCTTTTTCACGCCTTTAAGATGATCCACCTTGAAATGTCTCATCACCTTGGCTGATTTTTCTGGGCTATGTTCTTCTATCTACATTTGTATTCTGTGCAACGCTCTTTCGCCACAAAACAATATGTGGCCCATCCTCCATCTTAATCTTGTCCTCCCCCACCCTCGCTCCTACCCCTGCTCTGTCCTTCCGTTGCTCCCTCACCTTCGCTCAGTGGACTGGGGGTCTGTTGCTGGCTGATGGCCTCCTCCAGGCTGGTGATGATGCTGTTCTTGTCCCTAAGGCGCTGCCGGTAGGAAGCACGCAGGGCCTTCATCTGCCTGCGATGCTGAACGCGGTGCCTCTTTAGCTGGACCCGGTACTGGTCGGCCTGGTGCTGTAGCTGCTGGAAATGGGAGTACTGCTCCAGAAAGGTCAGCAAGTGGGACATCACCGCCACCAGGGGAGACTCTGACAACTGAGCCGCACAGAAGTACACATGATTTAGTGACAACGCAGAGGCTCCTCTTGGGAGAGCTTTTAATTTATGGGCCTGCCGCAGGTGACAACCTTTCCTGGTGTTTCCAGCTGAACTTGTGAGGCTCTCCTCTTTTCAGCCTCCTGCTTGAAGGACAGAAAGGCAGCCAGAGGAGTGCATGCTGGGATGTCGGGACCAGCTATGTCATCGTCATTATCACTCAGAGACATTTCATCACTGTCGCTGCTGCTGCCTGGGTGACAACAAATACCACAAACATTAGAGGTTAAAGAAATTTGTGTACTGACAAGATTATAAAAGCAGATTCTCTTTTTTAACAGAAATTTTTAAGTTGGAGTATTAGGGTTGGGTTATTATTAATACTAGGCAAAGGCCATTTGGGGACTCACTGGACTCATTACGCTGAGCAGAAGCCATTTTTCCCCTTTTGGAGGTGTGGCCATCTTTTCTCTGGCACCCTGTTTCCATGGAAACAGGTCCTGACTCCTGAGCATACACATATACCAAATATTTACACATGGCAATGCACTGAACCAATGTTAAAATCACCAAATTACCAAATCACTAAGGACATTAGAGTGTCCTCCCTGTACTATCATGTTGTAACACACACAGGTTGGCAGCATAGTTCTAATGCAAACAGGGAATCCCCCCTCCCCCCAGCTGCTTAATATGTGGCTAGACATACGTCTGAGGAAGCTCCACAAGCTGTCTCCAAGGCATCCTCCTCTTCCTTCTTAAAGACAGTGTAGAAGATGTAGACTAAAAGGGAATAGAAGGCGTACATCTTCACGCTGTCTGAATCCCTGCAAATGACAGAATTCAGCCATCAAGTAAACGTCCTGGTGTAGACGACAGGCAGAATTAGCTGTCCAACAGTTAATCATTGTAACATAACGGTTAATCATTAATCACCACAGCCAACAATGCTTGACCCTCTTTACCTTATCACATAGCTGCTCCCTGGCGGTGGCAGTTCTGCCCAGCAGTCGTTGGGAGCATCCTCTCACGCTCCATCTGTGTCGTCAATGACAGGTCTTCAGATGCAGCAGCCGCTGTTCCCAGAGCTGCAACATCTCCGTGCCGTGTGACTCCTTTTCTCTCTCTCCACCCATTTCTCCTCCTCCTTTCCATCCAGAGGCTTCAGCCTCAGTGAGCATGCTCAGTCCTGCTTCCCAATCTGTTGCAGTGGCGCCCTACAGATGCTGATTGATTTGGCTCGTGTGACTCGGGAACTGCGGCTGATGCAGCCCAGCACCTGCGCCAACATTACGATGTATGAACAGGGGGAAATGAAGCATCAAACTAGGTAAAGGCAATAAAGACACACTAGTTAAATTAGTTTTTATTTAAAGTTAATGTGAGTAGCCTCAACATATTTCAATAAAAGAACTGACATTTTAAAAACAACACAACCCCTTAATATAACATTAAATGCAATAGATCATTATTGCACTCATGGCAAACCCTCCCAAATGTGCACAAAAAATGTTCATACCTTTAATATACCGGCCTTATCCAGTCTGTCCGCAGAGCCACACGTGCTCGTACTGTACAAACGCTGCGGCAAAACTGCTGAGGCAGCAGGTTGCGATTCTGAAACCCCCCAGAGGGAATCTGCAGGATAAAGCTCAATAAAGTAGTACCACAACGATGCAGACAAATGTGTGCGACTGCCAACCGAAATTGGGGAAAGTGCATAGAAGAGTATAAAACAATAAGTTGGAGGCTGCACCACAGCTTTGACCACTGCAGCTGTTTAAACTGAGAGCGCCAGTTTGAACATGTAGCACCTGTTTGAAGTGGACTGTTAGAACATTTAATACTAAAGAAAGGACAGTGTAAGGACAGTGGCCTTTAACTGACAGCATTCCGATGTATGTTTGTGGTGGGAAAAAGTTGATAAACTTGATTGTTCATATGCCAGCACAGAATTAGATTAGCATTAATTTAATTAAATGTAATCAAGACCCATCTATAGTAAAAGGACACTTCTATTTGTGTGGATATGGAATCTTCCTATGAGCTAAAATGCGGTTGTAGCTGACAATATTCTTATATGCTTCTTTCATGTGGTCCAGTGTTGCCATTTGGCTGGGAGCTTCCGTAAATCTAGCCTGATTAATTCCAAAATCAGGTTTCTCTGTAGAGGAATCACTCTCACTTATGGTCTAACTTCCACTTATCTTTCAAGAAATTTGACTGGGAATTAAGGATTTTTTACCTGTAAATACATCTACTGTTATGAAGATTAGCCTTTAAGTTCACTATTCACTTCACAACAATCTGTATCCTGTATAATATCACACAGTTTTAGTCGATTAGCATGATTTTTCAGCGGTGGCTTTGGAACCAGTTACCCATCTATAGAAGAGCTACTCAGATACCTTGTTGGCACGATTTCAATCTTTCCATTTGTCATTTAATAGCCAAAACACCATTACAGAGTTTTTCTAATCATATAGATCTAGAATAATAAAGAAATAATCAACTGTTACATCAGTCAGTGACATCCAAAAAATACTTGTGGAGGGCCCGTGTGGAGGCCCAACAGCCCACAGACAGGGATCCGTTTAATAACCACACGATGACTCTCTCAGCTGCAGGTGCAGAAATGAGCGATGCGAAGGTGGTTGCTCCTACATTTGGAGCCACAAATAATGGGAGGATGAGCGCCACGGCGCCCAAAGCCCCAGAGGCATTTCCAGCAAACAGACACACGGTGAGGGAGCAGGACAGCGAAGACAACCCCAGGCAGCGCGTCATTACTGTGAGAGTGTCTGCTGACATCCAGTCGTAAAGTCCCAGGAGCAGACAAGATCCGAAGAGGAGAATATGTGCTGTGTTACGGTCTTCGCTGAGCCACAGGAAGTCAAATGAGACCAGCGCCGGAGCCAGGACCTTGCTTGCCCAGGCAGCCTCTTTCTGAATGGTTGAGATGGGTGAACTGGAGGGACGCAAGATACAAATTGACGCAGAGATTCCAAGAAGACAAAACCCAACAGAGGGAGCCCTGTGAGCCTGCAGAAGGAAAGGCATTGATTTTTAAGAGGTTACAACTTTTTCTAAGATGAAAGTTTATAAATGTTCACTCTGACTATTCACAAATGTAAGCAGGACTGGTAATTGAAAACCTCACTTTCCTGGAACTACAGCTTACATTTACTATTAATTTGTTTTGTGATTTATGGCCATTGAGAGTTCAGTATCTAAAGTTATTTATCAGATTCACCAAAGTAAATTTCTTGAACCTACCTTAAAGAGTCTGTAAGAATAGTAGAGGGCTGTAACAGACAAAATAATGTAGGAGCATGCTGTCACTGGCTCTGTCAGGGCGGACGCCATTGATTCAAACGACGACTGAAACAGTTAATTAAGTTCACCTAAAGGCGCAGATGGAGCCGGTGACAGCCCTGCATGTTACGGTCCAACAGCACCGCCCTACTGGCGCAAAGGGAACTGCAGTTGAAAATTCTCCAGGAACAACTGAAAACACGCCCGGCCTCACGCAGGAATAGGACCAAACAGCAATATCACGATCAAAGAATCTACGAGCCTTTTCATAGGATCAAAGCAAATGGTCTTTAGTCATAAGGCAACCTACTATATTATGTAACTTTCGACTTCCTCCGTGGATATACTACTGCTATTATCATCGTTGGGAAGCCCCGAAAGAGGCAAACGTACTTATTTTAAAAGTCCAACGGAAGACAACTCAGATCTTCCTTTCTCTCTCCAAATCCATTGATTCTACAATCGGAAACAGTCTATAATCTACCGCCTTAATCAGCAATCCTTTCACCGAGGCTCACCCTCGTACAAACCTAAATACCCTTGTTCGGCATTACTTTATCACGTTTACGCCAGAAAAAACAAAAGGCACTGAGAGAATCGAACTTTAACGTTAAGAATGCTTGTTTTGACACGTGACTAAACCGGATGTAGACAGTGCGCCGACTCCCAAAAGATTCTTTAAATTCGGTCGTAAATTGAAACCTTTGCCGTTAACCATCTGTAAATGACATGAAAAATTTTCTCAGCCAGCACTAACTTGTTAAGACCCACTTTTACAGATATAGTTCTTAGAAAATTTGCTCGGTAAAGCTAGCAAAAATTCGTTTAACATTAACAGGATTCGTGCATCTGCATAATTTCCCACCAGAGAAATTCCGCGAAGGCATCTACGTTCGAATAGTATGGCGGCGGATTTCGTGACAACAGTGACAGAGCAATGGATACGAGATACACTGCAGTTAAACCATCCATATTTAGGTAACATTCACTACTTAATGGCAAGATTATAAAGGGCAAATCGCTGCCAACAGTGTCGTTGTTAACGATGTCTCATAGTTTCGTGCCATCTCTTCCACTTGTTGAATAATGAACCGCTTTGTTGTTAACAGCTGATGTCCGGTCACTGAGCCTCCCTGGTACATACAAGAAAAAAATCTGTCATCTGGGAGACGCGCTGAAAAACTTTATCTGTTTAAGGGTTCTGGATCTCTCTTATAATGCTCTCGTCACCATTACGGTACCCCTAAAATCAGTTTTTCCTATTATGGACGCTGATGCATGTGATACAAATCTGATAATATGAGCTCATTGTTGTACGCCTACAAGCCACTTTTTAAGTAACATTAAGGTTGTAAAACTCTCTTGGTACACTGAGTAATTTTATATGGTGTTGACTTGTTACACCCATTAATAAAAAACATTTAAAATACGTGCATAAATGGTGTAAATTTGGTATTCATTCCTTCATATTCAGTCGTAAAGATAATTAAATAACCTTTGGTAGATTAATGTCTAATCACATGTGCCTCACTGTATTCATTGCCCTCACCCTGTGCCATTTTTGTTTGCAGGGGATCGAGCATCTAAAAGGCCTGGAGAGGCTGACCCTCTACTTCAACTGCATATCTTCTGTCGACGTATTGAAAGAGCTGTACGAGCTGCCAGCCTTAAGAGAACTGGACCTCAGGCTCAATCCTCTGATCAGACGTCATCCTCACTACCGTCTCACTCTTGTGCACAACATGCCCTGGCTGGGCACACTGGATGACCGCCCGGTCAGTGAGAGAGAGCGCACAGCTGCCACCATGCAGTTCTCCACCATGCAGTCCTCCTCTGAGCATCTGTCTCCGCAGAAGAGCACATGTGTGAACAAAGCCGCTGATAAAAGGTGCAGGTCATGATTGACTGAACATAAATAGAAACGACTCCAATACACATACACTGATTGTGTGTGTGACTCTCAGAAGCGGCGACCACGTAACCAAGAGGCTGCCTCTTCTGACCGGCTTATATGACATGGAGTCAAATTTCCGTGCAACACATGAAGGTCAGGATGAAGCACGACCTCTCTCTGACTCCATTAGTGAACAGACACCAAATGAGATGTCAAAAATTAATAAACTAACTCTAGGATCCCATCAAAGACCAGTGAAATGTATAATTGTTTTCTGTTCTGGTTTCAGAAACTAAAGCAGAAGAATCAAAGGATTTCACTGAACAGAGCTCACCTCAAAAACAGGTATTAATAAACCTTTACATTTGTTTCAACGGTGCTTTCACAAGCCTATCTACATTTTTATGCACAATCTTTCTGTTTTAGGAAAATGCTAAATGCATTTCTGGGTCGTCTCCTTCAAAAAGCGGTAGGTTTTTTTTATTCTTTGTACACTTGTGATAAATAAGTATATTTTTCAGGAAAATATATTAATTTCAAGTTAAACTAGGTAATCTTGAAATTAAGAGGCGTCCATTATTTCAATTGCTGTTAATGCATTCACCACTAGGGGGAGACATAGATAGTCCTTTTTAAAGCCGTGAAAAAGAATATTGTTTTGTTATTGCATTTTTTGTTACGAGGATAAAGAGTTCAAGCCTCCACACACAGGGGGAACATCTCATCAAAGAATTACCTCACCAATTGTAACTGACACATCAAAGAAGTCCTTTGGCCCTGTTGATGAAAAAGGTGAATCAGTATCTGCAGAGCAATGCAAGAAAGGCCTCCCAATACAAACCAGACACATAGCCAAGGGATATTATACCCCCAATCCGAGTAAGAGCTAAATATTTGCTCTGTCATATGGTCACAAATTCCAAATCTTTCTTCTCTTTGTTCTTGGAAGTTGTTACATTTGTGTTTTAGATCAGAGTCACCATAGCAACTCTTCGCTTGTTAATATCCGTCCTCCCTCTCCGTCGCCTGGTCTGAGGCTGTCTGATCCATCAAATCCCACTTTGTGTCCTTCGAGACCGATTCACTGTACTGTCAAAAAGAGAGAGGGGGGGCCCGGCATCCAACCGCATAAAGAAAAGAGAAAAATGGTAGTTTAGTTCTCTTGACCGTACTGAACATTTGATTATTGTTTTTCTCATGAACTGTTCCTGGATTCTCCTCAGGGTGGCTACAGAAAACCCCTGGAGATGCTTCTCAACCTTGTGGACAAACATTGGACAGGACAGAGGTCGCTGCACCATCACAAAAACTTCCTGTGTGAGTTGGAGTTTGGCACCGAGGAGCACAGCTGATGACAGCCCACTGTGAAAAAAGACGTGCTTATTATTTCTATCTTATCATTTTATGGCTCCAGCCCAGGCAGTCCACATCCTCTCAATGATGGAAAAGGACGTTTCCACCCGGGAGAGCGAAGTCAAGACCTTAAGAGGGAAAGTTGATACGCTCAACGTCCGAGCTTCCAAGCAAACAGATGAGCACCAAGCGGAAGTTCGTAACCTTTATGCTCAGCTTCAGGACGCTTGCAGTGAAGTAGTGAGTGGTTTCTGCAATCAAAAGTCACACTTATGTTCATACAGTTTCGATTAAAACTCTTCCTCAGTCCAGTCTCAGAGGGCAGTTGAGGAACGTCCTGGGGGAAAACGCCTCTTTACAAAAGCAGCTGCTCGGTTTAGAGCGGCGGCACTTCAGGCGTACGAGGAGTTCACCAATTGTTCAGATCGAAGGTGCGTAGAAATGCCCGTCGGCTGAATGTGTGGCTGTTTTGTTTCCTGACGGAATGTCCCACTGCACTGGCACAGAGGCAAAGGCAGACATGGAAGAGCTGAGGAAAGTGATGGAGAGACTGAAGGAGAGAGTGGAGGAGGCGGGGACGTCCATGGACCCATGTGTCCCATGTGAGGAAGATGCCACCACAATATAACAAAAAGAGTTTGCTGTAGGCTGTCAAATACTCCCTCTGAATAAGACGCTCACCACAGCTGGATGTGTGCCCCCACAATCATGTTGTATAATTGTTGGTGTTTTATGTGTGTACTGCAGGTCTCTTCCAAGCTCCTGAGGTGAACACACATCTAGAAGCCGCAGCCTAATCTGAACAATTCTTTGTCGTTTGGCCATGTTACATCTACCGATGATGTTATCAGAGACCGCTTGGTGTCAACTGATGGGCAGAAGCGTGTATCAGCATATGTTATTGGTAAACTAGCAGAAGACCTCAAAGAGGTCATAATGTATTTCTTTAAATAGTCCCCCTCCCTTTATTTTAGGTCGCCTGTATCTCCATCTGCTTTGTACGCAGCAGAGGAATAAACGCATCCAGATTCCAGCTGCACTGTGACTTTATTTATACCTCGGCCTCGGGGCCCACGCAGCAATAGACACGCATGCATGCACTCTCCTCTAACAGACACTAATGCAAGACCCAACAGGCCAGAGTTGCTGGTGCAAGCCCAGCACAGTTTTTGCTCCTCCTGTCGGAGAACATCGTTGTGTTTCGGCACCATTTGAGCTGATTAGAGGTTCAGAAGTGTTTTATTTTTATTTTCAAGAATTCACTACAAATCATGAACACATTAAGAGGCTGAAAGAACAAGAACACACTGCATGCACCATAGTATAATAGTACAGTAGATGTTATTTTTTTTTTAGAAAAGGGGGGCAAGTAAGAACATCGTTCCTCCACAATAAAGGTCAGCAGAATTTGGCATTAAGCACAGGAAAAAGAGCAAAAGTCTGACATGCTGAGAGCTGCTAGTGTTGTTCTTAATGCAGGATTCATCAAATGAGGCTGCAGAAGATTTTCTGGATAACTCTTTGAGGAAAAAAAGTTTAAAAAAAATGATATATGTGTGCTGTTTCCCTTTATCTCAAACAGTATTCTAAAAGGTGACATGAACCCGCTTCTTTCTTAGTTGAATTTGTGCCACGGATCACAGCAAAACATACAAAGCTTCTCTGCCCACGGACAAATACGGCAACACTGGAGCACGACTGACTCGCACACGTGCAGAATGATACTACTGATATCAAACCGACGCACAAATTTACCACGATCCCACAGCATCATCACTTACTGTATCCAGCAAGAAAATACCCAAGCGGGTCCAGTCGTGTGACCTCGCAGCAGGCACGGCAGTTTGGATGCGACACGTACAGTATAGATGCTTCTGGATCAAACGCGATACACGAAACATGCACAAAGTACAGCGATAAAGGGGGAAGGACCACATATGGAGCTGGTGTCATAAATTAATGTATCTTTTTTTGGTTTTTTTCAGAATATACACAATCTTACCACAAATCTAACTACTGTATAGAAAATCAATGAGGAAGCGTTAAAATGTAAAATACAATCTTGTACAACTTTGCTCATTTGCTGTAATTAGAGCCTCTTCAGGTTAATTAGCCAATTTGAAGAGGGTGTTAATGAACCTGTGTCAGATTAGAAAGAATGGGGGTCGAGGAAGGGCAGAAATGAACTCTTAGAAGTGCAATAAGTGGACCGACCCAAGCGGTATCATTTGTTACAGGAAATTATTTAAGATACTGTTCAAATATCTGAAATGTAATTGTGATATGGCCACGTTGCCCAGCCCCAAAAACCACCACTCACCACTCACGGCATCTACGTACTCTACGTTTCACCAAGAAAACAACTAATGATCGATCTAAAGTCAGATTTTACATGTAATAATAAATCAATCAAGTTGTTTCTCAAAGGAAATTAGTCAAATGGCTGAAATTATATATATAGAAACATTTTTAAGATATGACTCTTCAGTTAAATGTTGCAAAAGGGGGAGAAACGTTCAATATCTCTAAACTTCATATTTCTTTCTTGGGAATGTTGCTTCATATGTGCTCAATAAATAATAATAATAAGGCCCTGACAGAGAAATGATGCGAGAAAGCTTCAACAGAACATGGCTGCTTTGTTCTCTACAGTGTTTGGCAGTAACTTTAAATCAGACAGGAATGTACCAGCTGGTGACCACTTTGTAAAAATAGATGTAAACAGTTTTCCAGTTCTCACACTTCACAAAGAGGGGAACTCAAATTCTCTCAGATGCACACACACACTCTTGCGCGCGCGCACACACACATGAAATCAATGGCTGGGAAAAATACCGTATATGAAATCGTATTCTTTTGTTCTTTCTTTGTTTACGCTTAATACAAAATTATCCTAGTCGATCAAATGTTTATCTCTTCACCCTCACATGGGTTTGCCCACGGGCTACTTGGTCACTTTCTTTTCGTATGTCCCTCGGTGTTTGTATCCCGACACGTATCCCGAAGTGTCGACTATGTCCTCTCGTCCTGCCTTGCCCTTCCCACGGCCGGTGGAGTCGAAGCGCTCCTTGTGCGACCCCGTGAACTTGGTGGTGTCCGTGAGGCGGCTGACTGTTGGGGAAGCCACTGCTCTCTGGGAGGACATTTGGGATTTGGGTTTTTTAGCACAACATTTCAGTTTTATCTTGCGGTGACCCGCTGGTGCACGATCAGCGATGTTCGCCAGGCTTACCGTGACTCCTGAAATGATCGGAGACTTCCCCTCTACCAGCTTGAAGATCTCGGCCTCAGCCTCCTCTCCGCTCTTCTCCTTGTACTTCTTCCTGGCCAGTTCCGCCAGCGCCATCTTGAACTCATCGTACGTGATGTTGCGAGAGGATTTCTTCCTAAAATGTGGGTGAAAAGGGAGGTTAATCAGGAGTGTAAACACTTGCAACTTGTATCGGCGGGTCTTCGCCGCGAGGCTTCAAAGCTCAAAATGTACACACAGCCATGAGATCGCGTCAGCGCAGGAGACGTAAGGCAGCAGGGATAAAAAAGGAGAAAACCTCGACTGGAACCGCTCAACTAATTTCTCTTCTGGAGATCTCTGTGCACGCACGCACACCTGTGGGCTGTATATGCGACTGTCCCCTCACGCCATGTATCATGCAGTCAGGACCGCCGTGTTTTCCATTCCAGTCCGATTCCTCCTGCTCTCCTGGAGCGGTGACCTCTGGCACATGACGGCATCAATCACTCTCCTGCTCAAAGTGCTGCAGTCGCTTGATTGGCCGCGTGCCTGTTACACTTTTGAGCGCGTAGTAACACAAACACAAACAGTCACTGCCTTGGAGACAACAAATCACCCCAACAACAAAGCCAGACGGCCCGCTGCCATAGTAACAAGTGACAGTAAACAGGAACGTTTGGGCTTATTATTAATTCGACTCGTGAGAACCAAGTGCTTGATTCCTGTGCACCTCTTCCGCGATGTTGTGGTTGTGGGTTTTCAGCTGCTATGTCGATCTGAGAACGAGTGTGAGCAACTTCTAACCCCGAGGAGGGTTTTTAAAAAAAAAAGGCTTAGAGTGGCAGGAGCACTGTGTTTTCATTCAGGACACCTCTGCAGCTGACTGACCGTTTATCTGCAGAGTTAAACCATCTGTAGGACAACAGTCACGTGTCCCCCACAGTTGGATGAATACTGTTTAATGTAAAACTGCTGCTACTATCATGATCAGCAATGAATAAATGCACAGACAAGAAGATGAAACCGCCATAACACCATGAATTAATAATCCCAGCCCACGTTTGAACCTCATCCATAGTTTATGCTGCGGCGTTCCGGCTCCGGTCAGACCAGCAGCCCAGGTTTGACCCAGAAGGGTGTCCTTCCTCTGCCTTCTTTCAGCCTCAGAGTGACGGGCCGCTGCTTGTTTAGATGCCCCATTCTCACGTGCCAGCACGGACGCTGTGATGCCAATTAAAGAGAAAGGGGCGATGTGCACGTCTAGCGTGCGTGAAGACAAGCCATTTATCCTGTGGCTGCAGCATAAGTGTGCTCACCCGGCACACTTCACTGCACAATCCTCCCTAATAAAACCTACAGCTCCGATGACATGTTTATGGAGGAAAATCTCCACAGCAAAACTCCAGAAGGGGGGATCTTATTTTCCTTATATGTTTAGCAAACACATCATCGCCGCATGTGTGAATATTACTCACCAATGGGACGTGATGTACGCAAAACTCCCACAATCGGCAACGAGGTGCCACTGCAGCCTCACCAAGGAGAGCACACACAAGTAAACACGAACATCCATCGCCATGCCAACCCTGGAGGTGTGGATGTGGATGACTCAGAAAAACAAGGATACTCCTTTTTTTCCTGAAATGATGGCTGAAGTCAATGTGGGGTGTTTGGATGTTTGTACATCTTTAAGAGCAATAAAACCTGCATGACTCCCAGGAAGACTGTCTTGTTAAAGCTGCTTATTAACTATGAGCAAAGAATTTCCATCAATAAAATACAGCCAGCCAGACTACTGGTGAGAATGACGGCTGTGTGGCGTCAAACATATTGTGCTGGAAGTCCCTGATTTCATTTATTTATTCATTTATTGCTTTAGGATTATGGGTAAAAGTATCAGCTGTTAGATCCTCACCTACACTGACAAACAGAACTCCCTCTGGTGGTGCAGAAAGAGGCCGGTTCATGTTGGGCAGGAGACACTTTATCAGCTATTGCATTTAAAATGTGTGTAAATACAGCATGTGGGGTCGAACTGCATCACACACCAGCAGAACATGGAAAAATCCACCCGCACAAAGCAAGCCTTTCCTGGCTGCGCGCTCCTGCTGGTGAGAAGCTGCCTCCGGACATCCACTTTATCACAGTTCTGTTGAGCTGAATGATCTTTATTCACGCAACCCAACCGCAATCAGATGGCAACTCCCTCCAAACAACATGCATAAAAGTTGTGCTTTTTTTTCTCTTCTCCAGCTTTATTCGACGCCACCTCGGACACAACTGAAAAATACCACACGTGGCAAAATATCATAACACAGTGGCTGAACATGGAGGGGGGGGGGTGGCCTGTTTAAACTCATCTGTCAGTGCGATGTCGATCCGAACACTGCACAGACCCACAGTACACGTGCTGAACTTAAGCACAGCTGGACAGAAACATGTTTCTTATCAGGTCGCAGCTCATTATTAGGCTGTGTTTGACTCAATTCGAGCGGTAAAGGATAAATCAGCGAGGACAAACAGGATGAGCTACCATGGCCTCTGACTGCTCTTCCTAATGGACAACATGAGCTAAACTGCCTGAGAAGTGTTACTATGGAGCTGTTTATATCAAATGTGTGATAATTTAAGGTCATGTTGGTGCTGGTCCTCGGTTAACATGAAGCCTGAAGCGTTTTTTTTTTTTTTTTTTTACAATTGCACTCACAATGCTTCTGTGTTTAGGCTACAATCCATTTAGACGTGCCAACCTGGCCGTCCAATCTGGTTTTTTCTGCCTGCTGCTGGAAAAATAAAGTAGGACTTTGAAAAACATGTACTGACATGCCGTTTCCACGCCTGTTACAGGAAACTCCAGGCACGTTCCCAAATGTGCAACTTAGTGTAAGATGCATTTGCATCCCTACTCACTTGACTTTGCTAAAGACGATGTCCACGTCGGTGAGGGTGACGCTCTTGCCGTCGATCACACTGCAGTCCTTGCAGAGCTTGGACCAGTTCTTGCCGTGCATTTCCTTGCCGGTGGCGCGGGTGTCCCCGTGGATGGCGAAGCGCCTGAACGCCTCCTCCAGAGCGGTCAGCTCTACGGGCGTAGAGGAACCCATGCCTCCTTCGCTGGTGCCATTAGAGTCCGACGAAAGCCTTTTGGATGCCCGGTCTTTAGACTGGTCAGAGTGCGGCCGTAAGGGCACCGGGCTGATGTTGGGGTGCTTGGCCATCTGGACTTTAAAGTCTTCGGCATTGTTTCTGGACAAAACAGCACAACATCATCTGCAAACTGTGATGCTTCTAAGCTTTAAGCAGAACTAGGGCTGTGAGAATTCATTCAGATTAGTTAATCTGCCTCCGTCTTCTAGTCCTACCAGCAGTCCAGTGGACTCTCCGATAGACTAATCAAAAAGTTGACAGTTATGTGTAACACATGCACTTACTCACACCTAAAGCCTAAAGCAAAGGGGAGACCTACCCGGCTGAGGAGTGGACCTGACTGGGCTTTGCAAAATGCATTTTATGATACAACATCATTGTTTTCTTTTGTTTGCTTTACATGATTTAGATATCTGGACCTTATATCTGTTTTATCGTTTAAACAAAGTACCTTCTCTCAAGTGTCGTTTTGCTCCGGCAAAATAAAACACAAATAATAATGAATAATTGCTGTGGATTCATTTAAATCTAAATGAATCCACGGCAGCCCCGTTTTCAGTCTGATTAAACTTTTTATTAGTTTGACAGCCCTGAGCAGAACATATTCAGATCTGTTACACAGCACGTGTTGCGTTAGGGGAAACCACCATGATCGAGAAGCACAGGAAAGGCTCAACCTGATCAAAATTCAACACCTATGAGAGAAAATAAAGCTTAACCACACCCTGTACGCCAGGGAGAGACATTTTTGACACAGTAGTCCTGTTCTGCAACGGACAAACCCTTCTGCAGAAAGCACATGGTGCGTCATGCTTCAGGTTCAAGACGCAGCTTGCCCCCCTTTTTTTTCTCCAGTCTGTCCCTTTTTGTACGACTGTGTTACAGACCAGACTCTACTGAGATGTGTTTCTGTGCTGATGGGGCCTGCCAATGGACTGATGTCTTACTCCCTCTAGCACAGGGGTGAAAAACATAGACAGAGCTCTGTGGAATTTAAACGCTCAGAAATAAAGAACCAGGAAGGCAGGTGAACGTGCAGAAGTGCGGCGGGGAAGCTCCCAAAGCGTTGACTACAACTTACTTCTGGTCTGCCATGCTTGTGCGTGGATCTAGCTCCGTCTGTGCAGGGTTCACGGTAGATGAGTTTTGTTTTTTCTTTGTGCTGTGAGAAAAAAAAAAAACCCAAAACAAAACATGAAAACGGGAAGTGAATGACGTAACAGGATGTGCCTGCACACAAGTGAGCGCCTGAGGTAATGGTATATCATCACAAAGAAATAAAAGACTGCAATTAAAGCAAAAGGAAGAGGCAGCCTCTCTATTAAGGTTCAATCATCCCGGTCATCATTATCGCCATTTCATTGCACAAAGTCATCCGTGACCTTAAATCTCAGATAGAAATGTGTCCAAGCTGTTGTTGGAAAAAAAACAAGAGTTTGAAAAACCCTCTTAATCAGCAACATTATATTCCTTCCAGGTCACTGTTTATGTGTTAATTACCAGTAGAGAGATTATCTGTGAAGGTTAGATTTGCCCACTCAACAGTGTAAGCATGTATTGCTTTTCTAATGACTTTAATCCTCTACCAAAAAGCCAAATGCAACATCGTCATTAGAAAATGCATGAGTTGTGGTTGCAAAAATGAATACTAAAGTCATTGTCTCTGAATATAAAGAAACTGAATCACCGTCTGCTCACCTCTCAGCTGTTCCCATGCTCAGCCCAACATCCTTACACGATGCTCTGATAGAGTTTGCTTAAACAGATCCAAGCCTGATAGAGATGCTCTTTCCTGTCAGATAAACGGCTGGAAAAGCTTCAACTGAGTCCCTCAAGTTCGCTCCCTCCAGTGACACTGTTGGAAAGCTCTGTTTTTCCCTCTCCGTAACCTCGCGGCCAACAATAGCAAATGTGACGACACTGCCATTTAAATAGGTACAAAAGGTCAGAGATTGAGATGGGATGCAGCCATTATGATCAGGATGTCAGAAAGAAGAAGAGATTATTAATGTGCGTGAATAGTCATTCAGAGCAGAGGGCACTGGGGGCTATTGTCCAGCGTTACTGGGCTCTGCTTCTTCACAAAGACACACGTGGCGACATCGCGGCGCGCCACCGCTCACGTCAGGGCCTCTGCAGTCATATGTCACCAAGGACTCCTGCCAAGATGGACAGCCTCGATGTAGGCTTAAAATACCATGTGTGTGTAAAACAATTTCAGCGATCATACTGGAGTTTTGTAATAAAACAGAAAAACAGACGCTATTTAATTAATCTCATCATAACTGGCTGTCTTAACCTTTTTCATTGGGAATTCTGTTATTTTTAATATCATTAGGAGTTAAAATGTTGCATTGAAACCTAAAGGATTTGCTGATCTATACAGCATTATAGATCCATACCGTAAAACAAGGGAAGAAACGACTTAAAAATTGGAATTATTCCACTAAGCTTCAACACTGAGGCTTCATCATCATGGACCGGCAACCTTCTGATGGTTTTGATCTACTTTGCAGTGGGCTTTCCTCCGTGCTTCACTGACAGCACTACAATCCACGTGAAACAAAGCCATCTTTTCACTCTCCTCCTTATACTCAGTAGCTTTGAGGGCCTCCAGCTCTCAGTACAACAGGCCCCCTCAAACCACATCATGTTCAATGCACAAGTGAGAGGCCATTAACTCGCTGCACTGCAGCGGCGGAATCAAGCCAAATAAAATCGGTTTATTGTGGACTGTGCAGATGACAGCAGGCAAAGTCCATCAATTATCACCGTCAGCCCTTAATAAAAATAATTAGACTTGGAAACAAACATCATTTTTAGCAGTTCTGCCCCACTTAGCCAAATACAAATGAGTAGCCATTTGGTTGAGGGCAGATCTCCAGAGACGATCTGTAACTGGATGACAGCATGCTTACATACACTCGCCTTCTGGCAACGCGCTGCACAGATGAGTGCTTTAACTATAAATTGACCCATTTTGAACTGCATCTATTCATAGCAACAATACGCAGCCACGGTTGGAACATTCTATTCATTCTCAGCCAGCCGACCAGGCACAGGCTGGAATACCCAGAACAAAAATATTGTATTTAGCAGCTAGTTTGACAGATTCTGCCTGATTTTTTTTTTTTGGCTGTGTGTGTGTGAGTGTGTGAGTGAGAATGTGAAGTGTTCTACAATAGTCTGCTCCTACGTTTGCAGACAGGCAGAAATCCCATCTGCCCTTTTTTCTGGATCAGTGTGCTTTCCCTTGTTGCTGCGCTGTAACGTGACAGTTTCAGCCTGTCAGAGGTAATCCCCCCACACATACACACACTTCTGCACGCGACTGACCTGCATCTATTCTATATCTAGTCTGGAGACTTTCCGCTGATGCTGAATACACAAAGAGTAACTTCGAGAATGTTGTGATCTGTGTCCAGTTCTGGTACTTACTGTTGATAGCCATGATTTATGAAGATGAATAATTCCAGAGCTGATTTCTAAATAAACATTAATAAATCTAAACCTGCAGCTGCAAACATTTGATGCAGCCTTCCAAATGCCCCTGTAGTGCTGGCACGAAGTAGAACATTCAAGAGGAAAACCATGCATGCAATTTATAATCTTGCCACTGGGTATCGCCATTTCCCACACCCTGAAATAGTTCATTATAAATGCGTCTCTCCTCATCCGCTATCTTTATAAACACGCACAACTTACCAGATATCATAGATATTTTGAACATTTGTTCAATGACAGCTCGGGGGCACAGTTTAATAAATTAATTCTAACTCATTATTAAATAACATTTTGAGGCTGGTAAGAACTCATTGTTCCCATTTCAAACATGGATTACTGCCTATGTCTCTGTATTCCTTCCACTCAGGTCCACTGCAGATACACTAAAGCAACTAAAGTCATTTGTAAAGTCCCCCTTCCCCCAGTGAATAAGTAATTTACAGCTAAAAATAGTCCACAGAAAATCATTGGTCAAAAAATACACTAAATACACTATACGCACAATAAGCATCTGTGTCAGGAAAGCTGTTTATATATATACATGCCAACATCTTTAGACAACAATGGGACAAATGTGTGGCTGTAAAAAAAATTTGGAAGCACTAAACTCTCGACATTGTTTCAGGATTACAACACTTGACTTCACTACATACGACCACTTCCCAGTTTGGCCACACTTCCCCACCTTCAGTCTCCCCCCCAGAAGAAGAGGGCATGACATCAGCACGCTAGAGCCGAGGTCTGAGGTCAGCGCCAGCACCACACTGTCTCTGTCAGTCCTCGCCTCCCCTCTAACTGCCCTGTGACTCAAACCACATATGTGATACCGGAGACAGAAGCGCTCTGGACATGGCTCAGATGGTGAAAGGCTTGATAATCCAGGTGGAAACTAGCTCCCTTTGATGGAAGACCAGTTACAATGCCCAGACAATGTTGCATAACGCCTCCATTGATTAGTCTGAATAATTATTATGTTCCAGCAGTTGTTTTTTTCTGTTTAAAACCCCTTTGTAATCATTTGCAATTTTTTTAAAAGCCCTTCCTTTATTTTAGTGCCCACTGAGAGGCTGCAACACTTGATTTTTCTGCCTGGAAGCATTCGACTTATTTATTAAACATGACCTGATTTCAACACGTCACAAACAAAAGAGAGTAAATTACAGTGAGTTTAATTGTTGCTGACAGAACCCAAAGGCTCTTGGACCAATGCAATGAAACCTGAACAGTGAAATCTGGGACAAACGCAGTGAGTGTGCCTGCTTCTCGTGCATCTCTGATTTAACCTATGGGGAGGGTGCGGCTATGAAGTCATTCAGTGGGAAGGAAGGAGCATATTGCCTTCATTAGCTGTGCTATCTTTGAATGGAATGGTGTAAGCCAAGGCTGCTGTACCTGCAGCCCCGGTATATTAATCAATTTGTAATCCCTAATTGCTCAATTACGAGACAAAATGAGCCATCATCACAATCTCTCTCTCTATCTTTGTAAAATTATGTAACTACATTCATCCAGCCCAGCAGCCTGGCATGCGTGCTGCAGCCACAGGCCCAGAGCTGCGCCAGTCATGCTCCCTGACCAATAACAGCGCTTATCTGAGACCCATCTCACCGAGCTTTGCTTTGAAACATAAACACAGCAGAGAAACATCGTGTTTATTTTACTGGCCCTGACCGCAGCTGCAGGTTGAACCACAGTGTCGGAGCAAAACGTGTTACATAAACTTGCAAATGCAAGATTCACACGTGACCACTTTGTTATTGTCAGCCTCAGCGGTGTGCCTTCCGCTGAAACACACGACATTGGTTTAAACCTTAAATTAAGAGCAAAACATGCATGTTTACATCCTAAAATGCTCTTGCAAATGCATTTCCCCCCTTTGGTTTCATGCAAATGAGCATGATTTCAGGCATGCTGTCTTAGAATTTTTTAAAACTGGAATGTCAACTAAATCCCTTCAAAATAATCAGAATAAATAAATAATCATCCGTGTTCATCACCTGGCGTCGCAATCCTCTTCACAGAACCATAATTGCGCGTCGCGCACGCTCTGAGCTGTTCTCCTCCCCGCTGCCTGAGCTCGACTCCGCTCTCGCCGCTCGCTCCCTCCGAGATGCTGAAGAGAAACTAGTCCGCTGATTGGCTGCCGCCGTTCGCGACCAGATCACGTCTCCTCCGTGGAGGCTGGGGTGGGAAGCACTGGTAAACAGACTCGAAGCATCTTTTTGAGTCTCAAGAAGGAAGAAAGCAATAAAGAAGGAGAGATACAATATTTTGCTGCGAAGGAGCGTTTAAACAGCAGCTTCATGCATATGCAGTGAAGGCATGGAGATATCAAGGACCCCAACTCTGGTGGGAGCTCAGAATGTCTTCACGCAATCAGGTGTTGAACAAAGGAATTATTTAAAATATACGTGGCTAAAAAATCACCTAATACCTCCCCAGTAACGATGTCCACTGCTGGGATGTGTTACACAACCAGTTCTGTCCTAATGGTTGGACACGGACGGACATTATGTAACTTCTTGCTGAGACAAAAGATGCATCAGTGCATGATTCTTAGTAAACCCCAAAGAGTCCAGAATAGTCAAGTTCATCACCATAAAATTAGCCTCCGTGACATAATCCTGTCTTAATTTGCACCGAGTGCGCCACCGTGTGGGTAAAAGGCGCATCTGTAAATCTGAGACGCACATAACGTTGAATACATAATGCAAGATGCAAACGTGACATTATGGTGAAAAGGTACCCTCTACAGCACAGAGAGGGCATTTATTAGCTTACATTGCAAATTTCTGTCAATCGACTGCTGTGAATAATTCTGTAATCTGATTTTTTTATTGCAGACATGCATTTTGACCTTTTAGTCAGTCTTTTATACTTTTTAGTAATTTAAAATATAGAAAAAGATTGTTTATCTGCAATACACAGAGCAAAGAAAACTGAAATCGAGTATAGAATTTAATCTAGATGCAAAGTAGGGAACAGTTTTGAGTGTCACTGTGGCTGGAGGGTAATGTTAGGAGAGAAAAGAGGAAGAAAAATTACACAAAAACTGATATTTGAGTTGTTTTATCAAGAAAGTGGCATCCAAATTGTGAAGACATGTAATAAAACTGCTAAAATAACTTAAAATCACCGATGTCCCGATACGCTAAAACAAAATGTAGCGAGCCGACAGATCAATAACAGAAACCAATACTTTAAATAATTGATTAATAAGAAACACACCATGTGTTCTTTAAAAAAATCCAACAATAAAACTAAATTACAATCTCACAACAGTATATAAAAAAGGTTCAACATTTAAAGAAAACACACACACCCATCTAGTGGGTCAGGTGCATTTTCAGGTGGGTCACCATCATTTGTCACTGTGTGGCTCAGTTACAGCAACATTTACTCGACCAACGCAGCAGCTCAGACTGATCGGTAGTCGGTTACCGGTCTTCTGGCGTCATCACCGAGCTTCCCAGTGGGTCCTGCACATTAGGAATGCTGTCTGCAGACTTCACACTGGCACTCTGGGACTCGCCGTCCTGCTCGCTCCTCCAGCTTTTGATGTCACTCAATTTCCCTTTAAGGTCAAGAAAGAAACACATCAGGGAGAAATACTCATCAGAAATAACCACCTTTAATCCCAAAATCTGTCTATAACCCATTTAGAATCCCAAACTATCCCCATTCAACCCACTCAAAGACCAGGTGATGCAGTCAGAGCTTATCTTTATGAATTAAAAGCACAGATAAGCAATGGGCAACAGTGAAAAGTCCACTCAAATACTCACTTTTTGTCTTTACTGCTGGGTGTTCTGTCACATACTGGAAACCATTCTCATGTTCTTTGACTTCATTTGACTGGGATGGAACAGATGGTGACTAAACACACCCAGGTTGATTTTTAAAGGCGATACGTGTGAACAGGCATACCTCTGTGCATATGGACTCAGAGATGTGGCTGGAAAATGGGCCCCTATCTTCAAAATTACAAGTGCTGCTGAAATAAAAGAAGGAGGAATAAGTCGTCCACATCTTCAAGCTTTAATCACTGAGAAGAGTCGTCCGATGGCCGTACCTGGACCGCTGCGCCAGTTCACAGTCAATGGTGCCATTATCCTTAAATGGAAAAAATTACAATTATACAGGCTGAATGATTAAAAAAGGCACTACCGCTAATAGGCTGTGTCCACCTGTGGAACCTTGATGTTGTTTTTAGCACCCTTTGGATTTCCTTCCTCTGCATCTGGGTTCCTGGAACCTTTCTGGCGCTGCAGCTTAATATATTCATATGTGCTGATGCCTTTATGAACTGTTAATCCAGAAGGAATTGCATGAGAATTCATGTCCGTGGGAGGAGGGGAAAATGCATCATGGTGTCTCTTACACAGGTAGAGGTGGAAACCCAGCAGGTGAAGGAGCAGCAGGAGGGAGATGACGCCCAGTATTACTGTGATGAAGGCTAAAATGAGGAGAGCAGCCGAACTAGTCTTGATCGGCGTTAAAGGTATGAACATAAGCCAGGTGTCGTTTCCCAAGAGCGCTATGAAAAAAACGGTCCAGCAGAGGTTATACGGCTAATATGCAGGATACAGTTATACGGCTTTGATTTAATCAGACTGAAGCGATTGATCAGACAGCTTACAGCCAAACTGGGGAGCGGTCCGAAGGCTCTCTGGATGCAGGTAATGCTGGATGAATATGAACATTAGGACAATGACAAGCAGTAGGACTCCAAGTGTTGCAGAAGACAGCGCAGCAAAGAAGCACCTGGGGGACGGAAGATGCGTACATCATTTTAGCCATGACGCTCCCGGCCAGGATCATCAACCCATTCCAGCAAAGCCTGCAACCCAGCCAGGTTTTCTGTCCTACCGGATACAAAACACAGCAAATGACTCCCATGTGTTAGCGTAGGACAGAAAACCGGGTTGGGTTGCAGGCCTTGGTGGACTGGGTTGATGACCAGCACCATAGAGGACTGACAGGAGATCACCTCACCAGTAGTTTCTCCCGCCCACGCAGTTATTCAGCCATTTACAGTGGTGATCAAAGTCTTCCACACACTTGTTGCAAACGCCGCAGTGCTTCACTTTGGGGCCACTGAATTTTAAAAAAGGATTGTTATTATGGCGATGATCGATGAACGATACCAATGCTGGGGCTTTGGTGACGTACACTTTGATGTCACACAGATAGCAGCGCAGGTCCTGAATGACGTGTGCTTGTTTCGATCGGTCGTAAAGTGGCATCGGACTGGAGTAGTTCTGCTTGGCCCTCACGCTGGCGTCGGCTGGGTCTATAGTCGCAGCCGCAATATGGGTGAAAAAGTGCACGATAAAAGCCAAAGCAGTCAGCTGCACGTGGAGACTCAAGGAAAAGTCGTGCAAAAGAGCAGACGGAGGAGAGACGGCTAAAGGCTGCACACAAACGGCCCCTGTGTGCGAGAGACAGTTCTGTGTAAGTCAGCTGCTCGCATGGCTGAATAAAGCTTTATGCTAATGTAAGGCAGCGTTGAACCTGTGACAAAACCGCCAGCGATTATGTCTCCAGCTTAATAAGAGGCTGCAGACACAGAGCCAGCTTGTGCAGCAGGACTACATCGCACAGACAACAAAATCCTTGTCTTCAGCGGGAGTACAAACAACACTAATGTTTACACTCCAATTTAACAGCTGTGGCGAAGCCCCAGCTCCGCAGTCAAGGATACAGCAGAGACCAGATGGTTCCACGGCAGAGGCAGGAGAGGGATGTAGATGCCGAAGCTGACTATGGCCAGGTAGCCGTACAGGAGCCAGCCCAACACCTGGAAAGGCTGAAGGGGCCACGACCAGCCGTTTATCCGAGGGGGCTTGGAAAGAATGAGTTCGGTCCTGCTGATGGAGTCCACGGGAGACGTCCGTCTCAGTCTCCGACTGCAGCAGCTCATCTAGAAGCAGCACAGGCCATTTTTACTGCGGCGAGGCCACATTTGCTCAGGAAATGAGTTATGAAAATGAGCCGCTGATGGCGATAGTGGAGCCGGAGAAGATCCACACTTGGTTATTTCTAGATGCTCACTACACAACCGTTGAATTTGTGTCAGCAAACCTTGAAAAGTGATTTTTTTTTTAAATCAAACAAACAAACAAATAAACAAGGAGTGTTATTCATAATGCCCTGAGTAAACTTCTAATCTGATCCAGAGTCAGGGTTACTCAAGGGTCAATCTCCCCTGAGTGGCAAAAGGTTTAAAAAAAGAAAAAGAAAATCACATGTTTTTATGCATGACACAAATGTTATGCAGCCAAAGTTCGATTAATTTATGAAAACCATTCATCCACCTTTAAACAGTACATTTATGGATGATTAATTTGATCACTCATGAAAAATCTAAAGCGATGAGGAGATTCTGCGTTAAATTCACAAACCAGACTTTAGGCGATAGTCTAAAAGATGAATTACTGACCTTGAACGCAACACTACGTCCCTTTTTACACGCAAAGCCGGGTTTCCATCCCTTTATAAACCATTAGTTTTTCAGGCGAGCAGGTGTTTCGGTAAAAAGATCCAATAAACAAAAGCACGACGATATTCTGAGCACACGGCGCCGAAATAACATGGTCAAAGCGGGCATCAGGCGCTGGTAAACATGGATAAACTGGACAAATGTGCTCGGGTTGCGTCGTCGGAGGAGCCGAGTCAGAAGAAGTTGAAGAATCAACTCACTCAGCAGGTCGGCGGGGCGCCATGGAAACGGCCCTGCCGCGCATGCGCAGCTTTCAGAGATACCTTTTCATTGATAACGCTTCAGCGACTGATTAGTCACATGCACCCGCTTATCTGTTAGTCTGTCCCGCAGCTGTGTGCACGTCTGTAGTGACTCTTCACGGTTATCTTGTTTTTTTCCCCCAGAGTTAAATGCAATCTTTTAAGTGCAACGTTTTCATTACAACTTCTGAGTGTTCAACAGGAACTGCAGAAGGTTCAGTACTTCTGCTTTCTAAAGTTAAAAAAAACACTCTCTTTGTTATGCTAATGATTTTTGTGTAACTACATGCTATATGTATTCTGTTTTCACTTCCCTACTTTCTCTGACACCGATAAAAACACTGATTCAAAGCTGCACAACTTTTACAAAGTCATTGTATTTTTACATCCAGAGGACGTTAAAATTGCTTTTTTCAAACCCATTCTACAAGTGAGAGCCTTGTTTATGTGCCTGTTGAACCACAACCAGTTATAAATACAGATGAAAATGTTTATTTTGTTTTAGGTTTTGGACTCATATTCAAATCCATACAATTACACAACTCATAATCACATATATTAAAAAAAAAAGTCCACACACACTTAATATAAGTATACGAGCGAACACAGGGATAAAACCAGGTTTAAAAGGCAGTGTGTTGTGGTCAGCTGTTGGGTGTATTCTCTGGCTCTGGAGACTGCAGGAACTCATAAGGATCATGAACCATTTCCGACTGGTCACCCAGGTGTGACGGACTCCCTGTGGGGTAATGGAAATATAGCTCTTATGAGGTTACAGTTCAAGGAAAGCAGAGGAAATATTGTAGGAAATACATTGGAGGTTAGGAACTATTCATGGATTTTGTACAATTACTGCATTTGGTCTGATATATAATATATATATATATTTTTTTTCACATTCATTTTTAAAAACAGGCCTTTGTTTTGGTCTGACATAACTATGAAATTAAAGCTGCTCTCGTTTTTTACCTAAGTGATGCTGGTCTCTCTCTGAAGCATTGGACAGCGATGACAGGTTTGATGATGGTCTGGAGCCGACTCTGTCAACCTGAGCCTCCTGGAACTCCTGCAGGAGTTTGTCCGTGTCATCAAAGTGCTGCTGGCCCTCCTCGTGCCCCGGCTCTTTTTTCACTGTTTTCCCTAATGAGTAAAGATGAAGAGTCTGATTATTATGAGTCTGATTTAATTATTTACCCCAATGTGTATGTGACCTTAACATTAACACCAAAAAATTCAACCATTATTACCTAATGAGTTGAGCATGGATATATCCAGAGACATGTCAGGGTAGTTCTTCATAGACATGAAGTCTAGCACTGAGCCACTGTCTCCCAGGCCTGTACCATCAGACATCTGTACGGAAATACGCTTAAATAAAGGAGAAAATGGATAAAACATCGCATTTAACAACCAACCTGCATGTCACACACACTGGAATTGGCCTCATCGGGTTTGGCCACCATGTTTCTTTTCTGAAATACAAAAAAAACACAGAAACAGGTTTATTTGGTAAAACTCTTGGGCCTTTTTAAACAAAAACATGATGGCATCTGCACATCAGGAATGTGCATTTTATTTACAACAATCCAACTTGCAGAACATAACGCATGACAGTTATGTACCTGGGGTGTGTAGTTCCCGATTTAACATCACAGCTGCAGCTGTTTCTGCTTGTTCTCTTCCTCCGTTAAGAGAGCATAAGCTGCTGACAAAGGTTTTCTCATTCGCACTACATTAACGGTTCTGGACTCTTGTCACTATAGCCTTTAGGATACCGGTATGTGCTAGAAATGATTCAGCTGTTGCTTTATGGCAAAACAATTCATAAGCAATTGTTTTCGTGTGTGTTATTAGTGCATGTACACAGGTGCAGGAGATTCTTACACTATAAGTACATGGTCAAATACCTCTCGGATTTGGGAGGCAGCTTTAAGGTGGTCGCTCGCAGTCATTTTGTCTAGGAGTTCATCCACCCAACGCTTGGTGATGCTTCCGCAGCCTTTAACAAACTCCTGCAAGCTGAGGGTGAAAAAAAAGAAAATTCAAAATAGCCTGCAGATTTTAGCTCAAGAATTTAACACAAGGAAAGATTCTCTTCATACCTGAGGGCACACTGCACGCCTGTTTCATCGCCGTAGGCCGAGTAGAGCATGTCAATCTCATCAGACTGCAGGTCAGGAAAGACCGAGTTGTTTTGAAGGGTCTGGACGTTGTAGGCACTGCTGAGGAACGTGACTATAGAACCCAACACAAAAACAATGCTGAGTGTTCTGAACAGGTAAACTTGGGGATTCGGCGTGAATCGCATGGCACAACAAACATGAGCATTTTGGTGTACCTTTATGTCTCCTGTCATCCTTGAATCCGAGTGTCGTTAATCCAGGAAGAAGCTTATTAGACAGCGAACTCAGGTCTACTTTGTGAGTCTCCTCTTCTGCAAAATTCAAGAAGAATTCACTTCTTTAGAGATGTCACGGATGCTAAATATACATGCAGAAGTTATAAGACTGGGCTATTAAAGGTTTTTAGTAAATTACACAAAGATAACCGACCTTCTGCATCAGGATCAAGTTGATTTACAACAGTATAAAGGAGAGAGCCATCTGTCTCTTTACGCAAGTGACCAATCTGAAAACACAGATTACACAAAGTAAATAAAAGCCATACTACCCCTGCTTACTCATCTAACAAAAGGTGGAAGAAATGTGATGTTTGTGTAAAAGACTGGCGTGTGTGTACTGATATAAGATTAGTGAGAACCTTGGAGCTCGGCATGTATCTGTTGATCCGATCCCGAGCTTCATCGGCTGAATGTTCAACAAGAGCGAGAACGTGCTCTTCTGCTGTGCTGTCAGTCACGCTGCAAGCATTTCCCTCTGGTTCATACAAATAACTGAGAGATAGGAGGTAGAGTGGTGTTTGGTTTTAACATCGGGTGCTCAAAACAAATCCCATGAATTCTTTTACTAAAGGTATTGATGCCAAACATCAGAAATACCTGATGACTTCCTTCATGACTTTGACTGGCTGTTTCTTGGACTTCTTGGCTGATTCCACTGGGAGGGGGATTATCTCTGGAGGTGGGATATCTGCTGTCAGGTCTTCGTCTCCCAAAATGGCAACCTGCTGGGTGTAGTCCATATCCTGCATGAACGACATGCTGCGCTTCAGGGCCAACAGCCGCTCCTATAGATATAAGCAATAGACAGTAAGCATATGAAGGAAAAGTCATAGGCCAGCTAACAAGGATGGTTCTACTGTGTTTTACTGGGTCTCACTTGCTAGAATTTAAAAAGAACCACATGATTTCTCTACTTTATAGTTTTACCTTGCTCATCATCTTGAATCCCGTGTGAAGCAGTTTTTTGGCAGCTTTGTAGTAAACAGTTTCTGGTCGGTTGTACACCGTGGCATTGTCACACATCAGCTTAAAGTCCGCCTGAAGGTTAGAAAGTGATTCAGGGAGGTGTAAGAGAGAGCTTTAGGAATAGATAAGAGCTTTACTTGCACACATCACAGTGTTGTAAAATTGAATACCCACCTTAAATTCTGTAACTGTATTGTATTCATTGTTTATAATCTTGTCTTTCATGGTGCTGAAGTCCATAGGATGCTTGATAAATGTTGAGTAACCCGGAGCAATTGCTTCCGTTACAGGAAAGGCAAAGAATCCATGTGGATCTTTCCTGGAAAAATGAGGATGCACAATTGTTGTTAAAAATGGCTTCAACTATGAAAAGCCTAAAGGTGACTGAATTAAAAGCTGCTGCACCTACAAAAACGAGGAAATAACTATAAAATATAACTTGACGACCATCACTGAGTATCAAGGCTCATTAAAGAGCTGTGAAGTATGCTGGGTCAAGTTAATGTATTTAGAAAGAATTCGGCTTCCTGACCTCTGCAGTTGCCTCAAAAAGTGTTCCAGCAGTTGCTGACGTGGGGTCGATTCGTTCTCTGCGTTGGAAAAACATAAAAAATTTGCACAAAACAACACAAATGCAATTAACAAATAGCATTTTTACTTGCTGCAAAACAGACACTGCACTTGCACAGACACACAGATATTTTTACCTTGTTGTGTCCTACATGCTCGCACCGGTCTGTCTCCCGATTGTTCTATTTCCACCTTCATATTGGGTCGAAACTCCTCCACTTCAGGTTCTATCTCAAAATCTCTATCTCTGTCTTTCTTCTTTTTCTTCTCTTCTGGCTAATAAGATAATGAGCCAGCTCATTATAAAAGATTGTAAGTGCAGATGATCCTAGTTGACCGTTTTCACTCACCTCTAATGATATACTTATAGTTTTGGACAATGTGAAGGGTTCAACAGGCACACCGGTGGCAGATGTAGTAGCTGCTGCTTCTGATTCATTCTGTTCTCGTTCTCTCTTCTTCCTCTTTTCTTCCTAGTTGAGAAAAATATATTTCTTTGCAAAAAATTTCAACAAAAAGAAGTCCACAGCACTGAGAAACTTGCAGACTTTTCCCAACAAACCTTACGACGCCTTCTCTCCTCATCATCCACATATTTGTCTTTATCCTTTTCAGACTTCTTCTTCTTCTTTTTCTTCTTCTCTTTGTGGCGTTCGCGTTCATGGTCCGATCTGTCATCGTAGTAGCTGGAATCATGGCCCGAACCAGACAGTTCAGTCACCTCACTCCCTCCCACTTTGAGCACAAGCTTCAACGGTTTCTCAAGCGCCTTGTCTTCATAGTCTAGACCCAAAACAAACAACACAGGGATACTTACAATCTGCTTTCTTTGAACGTGAAAGTGTTGCAGGTGTAACAAAAAACAAAGCCCAAACTAATAGCATTACTAGATCTGGCTAATGTGTGAGAAAACACGTTGCTCTCTAGCTTTGCCATAAATACATCAGATAGCCTCAAGTCAGGTCAAGCGAAGACAACAAAAACATACACGTTAATCAACATTTTCTAGACTTCTTATCGGAATTGCCAACAGCATAAACGAGAGCAATGATGAGTACAACGCTGGCGGATCTTTACGCAAAGCTAAAGAAACCTGCTCCATTTGCCAGTCTAGTCAGCCATGTTAAGCTAGTTAAATAAACAAAGCAGCGGGAAGGAAAAAGAAATGCTGCAATAGTGAATAATAAAGTAGTCATTGAGTACCATCCACAGTCCTCCATTCCGGCTTATGTTTTTTGTGCTTTTTTCCCATAGCAATTTAATCAGGTTCAGATTTGTTGGAAGAACAGCTTATCAATAGAAGGATGCTCGTCAGGGAATCGGATGTACATAAAAAATGCACATGACGTACTTCCGTCTCCTTCTTCTTCTGTTGGCGTCCAAGTTGATGCATTGCTGCCACCTTCTGGTCCTCTCTCTCATTTATTTATCTGTATATCCTTATTGACAGCCCAGCACAGGTAAAAAAAAATTAAAATTAAAATTAAAATAAAAATACTTTTTTTTTTTACAAAAACACCCCCCCCCACAATTGTCTTCCCACCTGAACAATCTACAAAGCTCAAAATGTTCTTTTCATCACTATCCACCTTTCCCAGTTCCCTCACTCCATCTATCATTTTGCTTTCCTCACTATACTGGCTGAATATCAAAAGCATTCTCTGCTGTTTCCAGTTCGTGACAATACTCACATGAACTTGGATGCTTCCCTAGTGTATAGAATACTGATTAAACACTCTCATATCCTTAGACCACCTCATCACCTTTTCACCCAAAACTCCCCTCTTGTACCCTCTCCTTCTCCAGACTCATTAGCAGAACAGACAAGGCCTTTTGAGCTGTAATAAAAAGGTTTCATCACAGTTGCATCGCTACAATTGCTAACAACAAATTTGATTTAAAAGAGACAAGGACAACCATGTTTTCAAATGTATTGTTACACAAATATTACATCACACATTCCACTTTTTGAAAACACGCCTACTGAAAAATACCCCATGCCTTGTTAGAACAGTATTATGAGCTGAACCAGGCAGGCCTCTTCCTAGGAAGCTCCACGATCCGCTTGTCTTTGTCAGTCTCTCTTGGTGTCTCCCCCTCATATATTAGAACCGTCTCCGTGGCTGGAGCTCTCAGTGGACCACCCTCTGTTGCAATGATTTGCTGGCGAATCAGGGTGGTTTCTTTGCAAACCTTAGCGTAACAGAAGCCACACAAGATGTGTTTCTGTTTGAGATGGCCGCACTCTGGACACGGCTCAATGTTGGTCTGAAAAAAAAAATTGACAAACAACAGATTGTGTAAAGAAGATCTTGCACTACAAATGTTATTTGAGTAAAAATGGAAACCTTTTCTTTAAAAGTGAGCTGTATGCAATCTAAAACTGCCCATGGGCTCCAAAAGGATTTGATCCATTATTAAAGCCTCGTATAGTTGACCGTCATGATCATTATGATTTAATATATTTTTGTTAATGTGCATTTTAAAAGACATTTTAAAATTGATTTTGAGGACAATTATTGATCTAAGGTTGTAGAACCTCAGGAATTCTACCTGGACTTTAAGGAGTTTTTCTTTAGCTCTCCTCCTGGTGCGGTTAACTTCTATAGTCCTTCTCTTCTTCGGTACTGCCATCCATAAAATGCTGTCCAAGAATCCGGGTGGCTGCTCATCTTCATTTGGGGGCTGCGGCAGGAGTCCTGGGCCGTTTACTGCCAAGGCTGGAACTACACGCACACACGTTTCAAAAGATTGAAAATAGAATGACAAGACGTATGCCAGCACATCGATGCTGTTGTTTCAACGTCAGGGGCTTGTTTCAATTGTTAGCAACAGTCAGTAAACTTACCTAACTGTCTGTCCAGTCCAGCCGCCTGCAGGAGTCGTTCTTCAATGCGGAGCAGAGACCATCGGAGTCTGTGAACCACTGTGGCGATATTCATGGTTGTTATCAGGTGTACGCTCGAATCCTTATGCTTCCACCATGTCAAAGGGCTCACGGTCACTGAGACCGACGCGTCATCAAAGCGCGACGACAAACTTCTTCTTTTTCGTGAGTCGCTTTTCTTCGGTTTGCTGCCATCTACTGATATGAATTACGTAGTAACGCAATGTTATTTTAAGACATTGCCAGGTTTCAATCCTCTCAAAATATTTGTGTTTTTATATTCGTAGATATTTCAATTACATTCTATTTTGCGAAACAAATATACTTTTGGTTCCGCATTTACGGTGTCACTGTACAATGTCGTTCCTAACAGGCAATATTAACATGTACATATTGGTTTGAAGTATATTTAACCATTACAACCGTGAAAGAAAATCATTTAATGAGAGTTTCAAAAATATTTTGCAGGGAAAAATAGGCTGATGGTTGTAGCATCAGCCTGTGCTGCTGGTGGAACTGCAGATACTTGATAATACTTTAACGCGGCCTTGTTGAAAAAGGCTATGATAAATTGTCTGCTGCTATATTTTCTTCGTTCCAAAATTCTAAAATGTTGATTCTGTTTGATGCACCTATTGAGAAAAGCTTGGCGCCATTTATTTACACTTATTACACCAGGCCTCCACCGGTAGGTGGCGGTACGAGCACATCCGCGGTTGTGGACGAGCCAAAAGAAGAAGCGGAAGAAATCAACGCGCTAAATTCGAGTGTGAAGACTGACAGGCCGGTAGACGACAGATGTTTGGTACCTTTCCTAGAGTGTATTAGATAACAGATCTGGTATATGGTAAGTAGTGTTTTAGCTTTGTAAGTTTAGCAGACTTACTCTTGCTAAGAAATGTTGACGTTAGCAGTATTAGCTAAGTTAGCTCGATCACCGTATACTTGATGTGCACAAGCTAAATTTCCTCTTGTCGATGTAAGTTTTAAATCCTCCATTTATATCCGGACAGATAAATAGCCTCGATTGAAACACTAATCCTCCCTTTCTATCTGAAGTTTTTCTTTGAAGCCTTTCTTGTTGGAATATCGGCAGTTTTCCAGGAATGGATGGTGAAATACTGGAAGTGGGGAACCAAAAACCTTTAATCCACGTTGAAGTCTGTGTAAAAAGCTGTAGGTAAGTAATAAATGCAGCGACGGTTGTGCATTTTGGCTCAAACTGCAGAAATGAGCGCAGCTGCAGAAAATTCAGAAGCACTTTAAAAGAGTTTAACACGAGCACAGTGTCCATGAAGTAATGCTTATAAAAGACAGGCCCATTATTGTATTATCAGGGAATTCAGGTGTCTTTCTGGTTTATTTTTCAGCACGGCTGCAGGGTCTGACATCAGGACACATGTTCTCGCTCTTCTGAAGCGCCACAGCATGGTGTTTGGAACTTACAGATGGACAGAGTTTGATGAGGAGTTTCTACAGAAACACGTCGATTCTGTATTTCTGGCTGATCTTGGGCGAATTGTAATGCACCAAATGTGTTTTTGTTTTTTAAAGAAATAAGTAGTGCTTAAACCTGTCATCCGTTTAACTTGGTTCTGAATTCAGCCTCTAGACCTGGGGAACTGCTCACTTTCTGTTCACATATTCACCCTGAATGAAGATGGACCCAGCTTGCTCGCTCTGGAGGAGGATGAGGAGCTGACGGCAGCCAGCCACTGGATGCTGCCGGCAGGTAACACTGCAGAGGAGAATGCGTTAAAATAAGCAGGAGTGTTCTGAGGCTTCAATTAAAACTTCATAGTTGTGTAACCAAAATCTTTTTTTTTCTTTCCTAAAGCTGAATTTAATGGGATTTGGGAGAGTCTGGTCTATGAGGGGAATGTAAAAACAAAGGTAAAGCTGAAGACTATTGAGGTCACTTTATGCTGTTGGACTTCACATTGATTTTCTTTTCCTGCAGCTGTTGGATTACGTTACGACGACCATTTTCTTCTCTGACAAAAACGTGGACAGCAACCTGATTTCCTGGAACCGGGTGGTGCTGCTTCATGGTAAATGGCTCCTGTGAATATCTCATTGTTTCCTAATTTTGTGGGGCTTAGGTTCACGTGTCTTTATTACTGTGCCTTCAGGACCCCCAGGCACAGGGAAGACGTCACTGTGCAAAGCACTCGCGCAGAAGCTGTCTATCCGACTGTCAAACCGGTATGACAACCCTAATCTGAGAGATAATGCTCCATCAGTTGCTGCTCCAGCATTTATAATCTCAAAATTGCCCTTGTCTCACTGCAGGTATGCTTACGGCCAGTTTGTGGAGATCAACAGCCACAGCTTGTTCTCCAAGTGGTTTTCAGAGGTTCGCCTGTCTGTTTTTATACTGTATTGCTCATTTTAAGGATCCTCTACTGGTCCTTGTAACTGATCCTGTTTCTCACAGAGTGGTAAACTGGTGACAAAGATGTTTCAAAAGATCCAGCAGCTGATTGACGACAAAGACGCTATTGTTTTTGTTCTGATCGATGAGGTAATTTATGCCAGACACATTACACCATCGATTTCTCTTCCTTGTGTGCTTCTTGAGGAGCTCAATGAAGAGCTGCTGTTCTTTTGATGAAACTGTTCCCTGGTTGGCAGGTGGAGAGTCTAACGGCAGCCAGGAAGGCCTGCCAGGCTGGAACGGAACCGTCTGACGCCATCCGTGTGGTCAACTCCGTCCTCACTCAGCTGGATCAGATCAAACGGTCGGTAAACAGTCATCTTCTCTGTGTAACACACAGTATGATGTCAGAAGTCCTTTTCACACTCTTGTGATCCCCCTCAGCTGCTTTTAAATTGCTCATATTTCTGAATCCGGATGTGTCGGATGTATTTACAACCTTTTGCGTCCGTATTCCAGACATTCCAATGTCGTGATCCTAACAACGTCCAACGTGACGGAGAAGATTGACTTGGCATTTGTGGACAGAGCTGACATCAAGCAGTATATCGGACCCCCCTCTGTGAACGGCATATACAGCATTTACCTCTCCTGTCTGGATGAGCTCATGAAGGTGAACGTTGCTGATTTAACCACTGTGTAAATCCAAAATTCCACTCCACGCTCATTTGTGGGGCTGGTGAAGTTTGCCTACATAGCTCTGGGGCTACATACAATGTTGCCTATGCTTATGGCCAGCTTTGACTTATTCAAGACGGGTTGAGTACAAATATTTATTAAAATACATAAAAATATGTGCGCGCAGTGTAAGATCATCTACCCCCGCGAGCAGCTCTTCACCATATTTGAGCTTGAGACGATGGGCTTTGCAGAGAGCGAGGTGTCCGCACACAGCTTGATCCTGAGGCATATCGCCGTGTGAGTAATGAATCTCAAACTTTCCCCACTCTACAACATCCAAAATGAAAAGAATCCGAGGTTTACACGTTGCTTCTCTCTTCACTCCTAGAAAAAGCAAAGGTTTGAGTGGGAGAGCCCTCAGGAAGCTACCGTTTCTGGCCCATGCGCTGTTTGTAAAGGTACATGTTTACTTTTGCATTGAAGACTGATGGAAAAGATGGCTCGTAGTTCTAAAAATACACTCTGTTTGCCTGCAGACAATGACGGTGACCCTTGCACAGTTTCTGGAGGCTATGAACCAAGCTGTTGATGCACAAAAGGAAGAAAAAGCGAACCTGGTCAACTGTGTTTGAACTTCCTGCGGTGCCCTAAAGGCTGACAAATGAATGTTCTCCAGTTCAGGTCTTATTTGTTCATAATGTGGAAAACCACAGATAGATAAGAAACTATGCGGCCAAGGAGGTTTACTTGCTGGCAGCACGTTCTTGAACATTGTGGCTAGTATTAACAAATATTAACATAACTTTTATTCAGGTTAATTTCTTGGTGCTGCAGCTTTGCTGGCTGAAATCTCATGTTCAAACAGGCAGTTTATACAGTTGTTGACTTATGTTTAAAAGTTCTTTTTAAAAAGCAACCAAAGTTAAGCTTTAACCCTTATTACACTTGCTTTTTGTTGTGCTTTTTTTTTTACTAGCAACACTTTTGCTTCCCCCCCCCACATTGCTATCAAACTATTCGCTGGATTAAAGTATAAAAATGGCTTAAAGAAAAACAAGAGAAATGGATAATGTTGCAGAAAAAGGAAGATAATTTAGAGTTTTATTTTAAATGGTTTTGTTAACTTCTAATATACTGTAACTTTCTTTCTCACTGGCATTTGTCCAGTTTGAGGATCTTAAGAGAAGACTGTTGGAAAATGTCCCCCCCCCCCCCCCCCAAAAAAAGTAAGAACTCACCCTTAAAGCATGTTTTTTTGTGTATAATGTTTGCATGTTTTAAAATTAGAATATCATACTTCACATGCCAATATCAAATATTGTGTTTATATGTTCATTGTAACTATTTTGTTTACAATATTATTTAAAAACCAACTGCATGGTGCGATGATAAAATACTCCCTTGAGTCACCGCTAGGGGGCGTGCAGGCATTGTGGCACAGTAAGTAAACTTTGATTTATGTTCGTGTGTTCTTTGAGATGTGCACTGTGACATCACACTAAGGGCATTAAAACAAATGCCCAGACTAATAAAACCAGACTGCAGATGACCTTCAGACAGTCCCAGGTTTATTTTAATACCTGCTGATCCAGAAATGTCAATGCCATAAAGCAGGAAGTGCTGCCTTTTTAAGGGCAGGCCTTCTTACAACGATCCTATGCACAGGTGCACACCGATTGCGTCGCGTCTTTGGCATTAGCATCACGGACAAGTGGCATTTGAAATATTGTTAGACACACAAGCAGGAAGCTCATCTATTGTCTGTGTGTCCTCGTCACGTTGTGTGTTTGCTCTGCTTGTCGCCGACCGGTTTAAGACAATGTGCCTTTTGTTTGTGCCTGGGCTTCCCTCCCCCTGCACTTCAAAGCTGCTCCTGAATGTTAAACACCTATTTCATTTGGATTTGCACATTTTATTCCAGAAGTCATTATTTGCTGTATCGACTGATAAATTCCACTGATTTTATACTGCAGAAGATGAGTGGAATCACAAAGTAGAGAGAAGCGAAATGGGAAAGGAGCGCTGCAAAACAGGGCGCGGTAAAGACCATAATTGCTCTGTCTGGAGGCATTTTCTCTTTGACTGTTGTTGATCCAGAACCTGGCAGCTTTTAAAAAGCAATCAAGACGGAGGAAGAAGAAAAGCCAAAAGCCTTATTGTTCCACAGTGTATCAATGTTTCAGGCAGTTTGAAAACAAAAAAAGTCCCCTTTTTGCTGTTCAGTGCTGAAAGCGACAGAATATCACTCAGTGCGGCAATAATTACTCTAATTGTTTGACCGCTGAACTAATTTTATAAATGTCTCAGGGTTTAGTCTTCAGGAGTTTATATTACATCAAAAAGGGAGTTCTGCGGGGATGATGAGCCGTGTCCTCTCCAGAAACACAAAGCCTGTGTGCCGGCTTTCCAGTTCTTCATCCATGTGACGGCCTTTGATGATAAATCCAGCTCCAACTTTCATCTGGCTGAACGCCGACTTTAACGCTCCCTGCCTCTTGTCTGTTCTCCTCTTGTCCGTGTTGAGGTTTCTTTTGTCCATATGCAAGTGGGCTGGTCCTTGAAATGGACCAGGAAGCGGACACGTGTCCTGCTTAATAATTAGTGTTTGAGGGATCAAATCATTTTCATCTTTCACCACTGAAACATGTAAGTGTCCTCATCCTGCTAACAGAGGGTCAAACAGGAAGGCAGTACTGGGTGTTCTCCCAGTTCATGGTGGTATTCTGGGACAGGCCTGCTTCTCTATTTGGTAGCAGGGGAAAGGTGCTGGTTAAATTCCTCCTGGCAAACCTTTCTCACTCTATGTGGCAACAGATAAGAAAAGGGTTTAGTTCACACTCCAGCTGATAAATTAATAAACTTTATTAAACCAGGGGAGGAAATTGGTTCTGCCAAAGAGAATCAACATTTCTAATACTGTAAGAATTAGGGGAATAAGATAAGAGGACAAATACAAATGTAAAAATACTAAATGCAATAAGTAACCAGCTCTGTTTCTAATTATAGAAGCACTACAAAAGTTAAAGGACTCTTTGTTTTTCCTTCATCACAGGCAGTGCAGTGTTTGCACAACAGTGACTTCAAACCCATGTTTTCATCATGCTGTAGATGAGTATGCAGCGTGGGCAGCAGGCTGCTTTTCGTCACCTCTCCAAATGAAAATGTAAATACTTTTAATAACAGGAAGGTTCCAGAACAAAATGTTCTTCCTGATGTTCACTCCTGAACAAAATTGTTCTTAAGCTACTCTGCCTATAAAGAATACATTAGGAAATTTGAGAGTTAGAGACCATATAATTATTATCAACAGGGCTGTGAGCTGCTATCATCAGATATTTAGATTATGAATCCAAAATGTAAGATATTAGAATAAACAAGCAGGAAAGGAGCTCCAGTTGAACTGCAGCAGACAAATTGGAATCTAACCAGTGGTGAATTGAAGAAACTAGTAAAGTAAATGCAGAAAGGAATATGATGTGCAAAATAATATCACACATTACTATTTATTTTAGTCTGACAAAACATAAATCACTTGCTGACAGAGGATGAGCTTGCATTATTACTTAATGTTTTCCATAACTAAGGAAACACTAAGAATTAAAAATGTACTTTTACACTTGAAATAGAAAATAAATCCAAGGAACACTATAACTTTCCAGTCTACTGGCACTTAAATTACCTAAAGTAGGCGACGCTTATGTGTTTACCGCTTCCTATCAGCAGGGGGCGACATAGAAGCTTTGGCCTCATTTCCGTCTTCGCTTCGGTCGCGAGCGGCGTTTTATTTTGTAAATCCCGAAGCGGAAGTGCGTGTCTTGACGCACGGGGCTCGCGGAGCCGCGCGCTGCTCGATGCGCTCCCACAATCGCAGCGAAGAGAAGCCTGGAGAGAGCCGCGTCTCCCACCTTCATCATTTTACTGGTTTATCCCGAGAAGACTGGCCTCTCCACCAACACCCGCATTCAACGCTCGCTGCTGCACTATTTTGGAGTTTTCTTCAGGCGAAATAAACACAATGTGACCATGCCGAGGCAGTAATTGTTGTCCGATTTGGGAGTCTTTATTGATCCAAGACTTGAGAATGGGCAAACTTCAGTCAAAGCATGGTAAGAAAGCTGCAAATTCATGCTGAAATAAACACCGCCCGACTAATCAACTGTCATTTGATTGTATAACACGCGCAAAAGAAATAATCTGTGTCAAAAAATAATATAATTTATGTGTTCTGCATCTCTGTTTCTGGCGCAACTGAAGCGTGTAAGCGCAGAGAAAACCCAGAAGGTAAGAACCGATCTCCGAGGACAATTAATCATGAAAAAATAAAGTCATAAATCTGCAGTTGAATGTTCATGTTCCTTATTTTTCCCCCAGGAGACAGTTTTGTCGTGAACGCTTTCCTCCGGAGAGGGGTGGAGGAGTGTGAGAGATACGGCGCAGCGGACCACAAGCTGAAGAACGCGCAGGTATGAATCGCGTTGACTTTTGCTATTATTTTCCCTTCATCATTTGCACAAGATAACTTTATTGTGATTGCATGTTCTGTCTGAAACTAAACGAGTTTAAGTTTCTGGAGAAGCAGCCTCTCCAAAAGATAAAAGAAAGAACCCGGGTTTAGTAAGCATCAAAGAAACCCGCTTTTGCTTTGGTGTTGGGGATTCTTCTTCCTTGTCACGGAATCCTCTCTTGATGTGTCATAAATGGAGCATTCATCACGGACAGTTCTGAGGGAGCTGCTTGTTTTCTAATTCGATCAATTAAGTTTTCAGTTTTTTTTTTTTTTAAATTAGTTATTTTGAAAGATCTGAGAACAAGATGATACTGTGCATGTGTGGATAAGGCTGAGCTCTGTGTACCCCCCCCACGAAATGCCTCACACTATGTCTTAAATTAATAATCTCTGTAAATTACGTCGTCGGCTACCTGAGGGAGGCCGAGGTTCACAGAGAATAGCTGAATCTCTGAGGTGGGTTGGTTGTAATACTAAAGAGTTATAGATCATATCAGGGCTGTAAACCACCCAGTCGGGGAAAATTAAAAGTCAGCTCTGCTCTGCTTCAAAGGAGTCTGGATCCGACTCCCTCGGAGGGAAACCACTGAAGGCAGACACTTGACACTTATTAGCAGGCGTGCTCCACCCTCACTTCTGTCATTCTCATGATTCATTTGGCCTCATTAGTTACAGTCAAAGTTTGGCTCCCCTAACTGTCAGTGTTTAGCGAAGCAGACTGCTCGGAGAGGAAGTGAACTCATCACAACTGCGGTCACGTCTGCTGTGACATATTGATCCTGACATGCATTTATATGCAGCGTTTGGCACATGATAACTGAAGATTTGACTGGTATTTGTTCTTGTGGTTAGTCTTTTTTTTTACCTGGAGTATTGTGATGTAGTGCGCTCGGCGGAATAATCATAAAACCAAACCAAAGCGGCTTTTTTGGTGAAAGTTAACTCAACAAAGCTCCCCTTTCCCGCCCAGATATTCCCGATATTGTCCTTTATTTAAATGCAGAACAAAATTGAGAATTCTCCATTAGAAAATTAAAACTAATAGTTCAAAGCTGTTAACGCCATTTTCAAAAGATGGGCGACTCCGCCCCTTTCCCCTGCACGCTAGCAAAATGTCACCCTCTGACGGGGAACCCTGCGCAGGGCTGCACTCTGGAAGCTTTGGTTGGAAGAAGGTTGTATTTGCAACATTTAAGCGCGTCTGAACTCAGACTTGAGAGTTTCGTGATGCAGCAGCTTCACAGGGCCGACGTGCGCCTGTCTGACCGAAGGCACGATGCCTCCGCCTGCTCGAACTCGGATCTTTTTTTTCCCTGCGCCTGTTTGATCCGATGGAGCATTAATCATTTCTCCCCTGGGACCGGATTGTGTCGTCACAGGCTGTACAGATGTAATTAGATTAGATTCTTCGATGTCTGGGATTTAGTTCAAGATTCTGAAAAGCACAGGAAATCATGTCTAAAGAGCGTTTGATGATTTTTAGATCGGTTTCATCTGGACTTGCTCCTCCAGAGAATCTTGTCACAACAGCTCTCAGCAGTTCTTCACGTGGTCCTGCGTGGTGAGCAGCAGGGGCTGCTAACATTACTGATCATTTGGTGGAGGAGGAGATTGGCCAAACGCGCTGTTTAGTTTGGGCCCTGCCCCCCTCCCCATTGTCAAATGGGGGAGTAGGATTCCTGAGCTGTCTGGCTGAGACTTCAAAGCGCAGAGCTGGGAGTTATAAAAGGGCTCTGATATCAGTGGAGCCTCCGAACCCTCACCCCTCTATCCCCTCGCCCTGTTCCGGAGGGGGATGGGCTGAAGGATGGGCTGCAACTGCGGCTGGAAGGGGGGGGGGGGGAGCCGAGGTGGTGTCCAACATCAGCTGGTGTAAAGCTGTGAATGTCTTCTATAAATCAGCTCCTTAAGCACAAATACTTTACGCTCCGGCAAGAATTGAGGACGATGACATGCAGGAATATTTCTGTAGAATATCAGTACGGGAGCATCTTCACTTTACCTGAATCCTCAGGATGACACGGTTCACCTGGCCTGTGGGCCACCGAAGGTCTCAACAGGTCCAAGAATCTGTGGTTGCCGTCACCCCCCCACCCCCCGATCCAAAAAGACTAGTCTTTACTTATTTAAGACACAAAATGCAGACTTAAGTCTCCCAACATCGTATTTATCCAAACCTGTGTTCTTTACTGGCCGAGATCTGAGAGGGTTCGCTGTGTTGCACCTCTGGAAACATCAACAGTCTGAAGGCACGCCACACACGCGCGCACACATACACACACGCACACACACACACACACACACACACACGCTCCAAGCTTCATTTTAGAGCTTAAAACAGACACGCTCTGATGCCTCAAATAATGACAGGCTAATTCAGCCTTTGTCCTTAAACTTCCCTTCCCTTAAGGAGGGAACTTGTCAACATTTTAAACGTCCACAACAAAGACCTTTATTCTTCCTCTTGGAAAGGCTACTGATATCACACTTAAAAAAAAAGAAGCTGATTTAGGGATCCACTTGGATGGCTGAAGAGCTCTGAAAGCTAATTTATTTGGAATTGTAGAGACCTTTATAGAGCTCACTGCTGTTTTAAATCTACTTTAAATGCAAGTGTTTCCAAGCAGAGTCCTTTTTTTAACATTCATTTGGAATCTCTGAGTAAGAATTTCCCAGCGTATGTAAAAATCCTCATTTGGCCCGTGGATGTTGTGTTTGGACAATTTCACCACACGTGACACGAGGGTATATCTTCTGTTCACCAGCGAGTGCTGTTGAGTTTGGACCCGAGCCTGGGATATCTGCGTAATCTTAAAGCGGAGACCGCAAATGAGATCTTGCTCCGCTCTGCAGACATGAACTTTAAAACAGGTAATTTCTTCAGTCGAGGCATCGTTTCAGAGAAATGGTCCAGCATCACACGGCGCGGTAGACAGAAAGGTGCGCTCCTGTGTGTCCTGCTGTTGAAGGCGTCGGGAGAGTTTGTTTTTTTTCCACCTCTCTCTCTCTCTCTTTTTTTTTTTTTTGGAAATTGGCTTCAGAAGAAGGCAGGCTGTGAGCCTTCATCTCTGAATGAAAAGCATGTGGCTGGCATCCAGAACAGCGGGGTCTTTCAGCACGGCCCCGGCAGACATCTGTTCCTGGTTTGTACAGCAGAATCCTGGAGCAGTGAGAGAGGGGCTGGGGTGGAGAGAAGGTGGTCGGGGGGGGGCGTTGTTTCAAAGGGGAGACTTTTGAGAGGTTCTGAAGGTAGCAGGGGAAGGGCAATTCGCCTTTTTACCCCCCCTCTGCTATTGAGCATCGATCGCTGCCCCTTGTTTACATCCTTTATGAATCGGCAACAGCTGTCAAACATGAGGGGGGGGGGGGTATTTTTTCTCAACACTGGTTTCCATTTGCCCAGAACAAACATTCACTTCTCTGTCAGTGTAAACGTCATCACCTTGCTGCCTTTGAGACGCAGCACTGGTGCGAGATGCTCGTGTTCTTCCTGTTGGCGGTGGGATTCACCACATGCCTGTTCTCTCCCTCTCTTTCCCTCTCTGGGCGAGAGTCAAAGATCGGCCAGTTCGGCTCGTGCCTAATGGAGAGAGACATTAGGACACTGCTGGTGGATCAAATGTTTATTTTTCTGAGTGTATTTATTCTGTCTGAAGCACTTTGAAGCAGTCTGCTCACTTTCTCACTCTAATTCCCCCCTTCCCTGGCTCCTCTCGCCATGGGGAGAACACGAGAGCTGTTCGACGTCACGTGGAAAACCTTGACTCTTTAGCTCTGGGCAGCTGGCCATTTTACTCAGTGGGTAATAAAACATTGTCTTAGTGTTTGAAAAGTAAATAATATTCAAAAGAGCGCTGTGAGACTATGAGGGCAAGTCCTGCTGCTGAGGAATGACAGCGCTCCTAAATGCACAGCGACATGCGGAAATAGATACAAATTGTACTCCTGATGATCTTCGGCTTTGGAGCACCAGAAGTCTTCAAACTCAAGAAGTCAGACTGGTCTTTCCCAACCATCACGTCTCACAAAAGCATCTGTAAATCTCGTCTTGTCTCGTCTAATCGCTGCGAATGCCGACACATTATATCTCATTCGTTTAGGAAGTCACAATTTGTGAGGGGACAGGAAAGTGTGACGCATCCCAAATCTAGCCGCTCCAGTCTAAGTGTTGTTTATGGACTGTGAAATGATCCAACAATGGACGTTTGCAGGAGCCAATGCTAAATTCCCGTTTGACCACGTACTTCAAGAAATTAACACCTTCGCTGCATATACAATTAATTCTACTGCAAATGACATCAGTATATATTTAGACAAAAGAAGTCCTGCGGCTGCCGTCATTGTTGGAGCTCTTATCTGCAGACGCACAGAAAGCGCCTCTGTCACCTTTGGAGTTATCTACGTCCTGTTGTTGCTGCTTTTTATGATATTTATGAGATATATCAGGGCCGCTTCGCAGGGCTCAATCGAGTCGTGAACTGTGTGATTTCTGTCAACTTCCTGAATCGAAGCCATCCCAGATCTTGGAGAACAATGGTGCGGCGCAAGTGCCCTTGGTAGCTGGTAAAAGCAGTGGCCGGCGTGTCGGTGGCTGTTCGGGGGCAGCCCCTCTGAGGGTTAACGCTGGTCTGGCTCCACGCTTGAGCCAAAGGAAAGAAAATACCTGAAAGCTGGAGCCCAAAGCTTAGTGCTGACATTTTTGGCAAAGTCCGCTGGATCGCAGTCTGCGTTTGATCCCACACTTCACTCAGCCAAGTAAAACACCGGGAGACTCAAAGGTTATTACATTTTAGTGTGTAAGGTATGTTTCCACATAAACCCATGTTCCCCCCTTAGCAAGCTTTAGCTCTTTTCCAAGTGGGCTCTTTTTTTTTTTTTGCAAGCTTTAGAACAGACAGTGGAATATCGTTTTTTCATCTCAGCCATGAAATGATTGCGCTGTTTATGGCACTGGTGGGTATCCTTCATGTGAGGCACACAGGACTTAATTGTACACTTGACATTTCTGTGGAAAGACAAAATTATCCGTGCAAAGTCAAGACCAGACCTGACGTGTTGTGAGGGCACGGCGACATTTAATAGCAGCACAACCGTCATAGCTACGGGAACGCACGAGCGCGGTTTTGTTTCAGAACGAAACTGCTGAAGGAGAAGGTCCAATTGTTGTGCTACATCAAACGGGACTCTGCTCGCCATTCCTTCACACGTTCCTGATCCAGAGGCCTGAGAATTCAATTACATGGGTACATAAAGAGAGAAGCGAGGACTTCGGCAGACACATAAAATCTTTTTTAAACCTCGCCGGGCATCTCAGAGCTCCTCATCTGCGCCCCTTTGCCACATTATTTGCGCCCTTTGGTAAATAACCCTCCCTTTCTTTGGTGTTTTTTGAACAAAGCGCTCTAATGTCACTGCCGAACGCTTCGAAATGTCACTGCCTCCTCGACATTCTTGAGCTTGACGCCTTTATAGGTTTGAGGCTGGCGAAACGGCACACACCGCAAACCATGACTTCCTGTCAGCTAAATAAAACAGCCCAGCGGCGAGAGCAGAGTACTGTTTAGATTGCGCCGTATAAATGTGCACGTACTATCCATATTTTGGGTTGGCTGTTCTTGGAATCTGCACTTAAATGATCCTCACGTCCTCCATTTTCATCAACGCCACGAGATTCATCCAACTCTCCCTCCCTTCCTCCCTCTCTCCCCCCCTCTCCCCTTTTTGGGACCCCAGCCCTGCACATGTGTAGGTATCGCCATTACTCAGCTCATAAAACACTACAGTCCCATCTGAAAGCGGTTAGCTGTTGAAACACACGAGCGGCTTCAAAGCTGGGATCCAGGCTCCGCAGACGGCACAGGTCGGGCCCTCCCTCCGAACGTTGCATTCCTGTCCGATGGAGAATAGCTCCAAACTCGCTCGTTGTCACGCCAACGCGTCGCCATCATCAAAACCATCAAAAGGTTCCCCCGCAGCAAGGAAGTGGGTGGTAATATTTCAGCAGAATTTCATTTTTAGGGGGAAAACGATTGCGGTGTGATTGAGTACATTTTAGGGGGGGGAGCTGGCACTCCTCACAATCTGCGTCGGTGTATTTTTTATTCCATACAGCCTTTGTGCTCCTTTCTAGATGCGACAGAGGTAGAGGGAGAGGATGAAACAGCTGAAAGAGGCCACTGTTCTCATTTCCTCTGAAGGCAGCCTTCTTTTCTTCTCCCCCCACTCCACCCACCCGTTTCTTTCCTGAGCTCATCCACTTCAAACGGGCTGACCTGGCCCTGTGTACCCTGTAGCATGTTTACCTAAAGGCTCATTTCAAATAAACAGCAGTTCTCCTTGAGACGCCCCCCCCCTCCCCCCCCCCCCCTGCTGAAAGTCGTTTCAGAGACACCATCTGCTCCACAAAGAAAACTCACTCTTGTAACGCCCTTCACCCTATCGCCGCTGTGGTGAGTTTGTAAGTGTTGTTTGTACTAACATGTACTGGGGAAAAAACCTTTGGCAGATTTGCCTGCATGTACCTATCAAATGGATCCAAGGAGTAGGCACCTACCACTCTGTGTTTATGCAGGCTCGCTGATCCTATCACTTCAAGAATGCCACTGTGTTGGAATATCTGAACTTTGACCCTCACTGCCGTACGCTCACATGTGAGAACTGCTAAATCCTGCCAGCGCCTGATAATCCCGTAGCAGTTTTGAGGTGTTATTGCTCATCCAGCCCTTCAGCGTTTTATCAAACGCAGAGTGTCGCACTTAGTGCCTTTAAGTGGACCGCCTCCAGACTAGACCAGGCTTCATCAGCTTTGTTGCCTTTATACCCTGAGATAAGATAAGAAGGTACGGGCGGTCGAGCTAAGCTCGCCCGTCTCCCTTTAAATTCCCTTACTCGCCACATATAGCTGTGCTTTCCAGTAATTACGGCTGTGAAAGCAGCAGCTCTCTGCGTGCGCCGCTGAGCTGCCCCCTCTCCACCGTAGCCTTTTGATCTGTGCTTGTGCCATGGATGAATTGCGTTGCAGAATTTCACACTGGGGAACAGTGTTTCAGACACACACACGGCTAGTCTGTCAGGTCAATAAAGTGCACACATGGCAGGCGGAGTCCAAAAGCAGGAGGCTCAGATGTTGCAGGTCTGGCTGAGGTTTAACTGCAGAAACCCCCCTTTTGGCATATTTCTGTGTCACATGTAAAATTACAATTCGCAGTTTGCAGCAGGGAACTTAAAAATTCATGTCTTGTAGCAATGTTTTCAAAAGTAATTCATCATGTGCCTGCCCTTACATCCCCCCTCCTCAATCAGTCATTTCCTTTGAGAATAATTCAGGAGCAGTATGAATGAGCTCTGCGTGATTTTGGGGCATCAGTAATCTGCTGCTGGAATGTTGTGCTGCTTTCTTTTTCTTTTTTTTCCTACATTTCCTCTGTTCCCCTTTAATTTTGTCCCCCTTTTCTGGGTGTCATACGCCGGAACAGTGCAGCCAGTGGCCATTTAGCAATGATCCCTTTCACATATCCCAAGATTCCTCCGCATCATCCAAAGATCACAGAGTCTCATCTGCTTCCTGAGCTCAGCTGGAGTGGATTTTTCAGGAATCCTCCAGAAAAAAAGGGAAAATCTTTGACCCTGAAATGACTCCGTGTCCAGTTCCAGTCTTGTGAGGAACTTCGCAGCTTGGAATTCAGCCTGTTTTCTATGTGTCAAGAATTCCCATTTCAGACAATCTGCAACCGCAGGGAGACGCAGAGGCGGAAAGAGTTAACAACCACAGAGATCTGCGAGATAAAAAGAGGCGCAGCTGCTTTGAATATGCACCACATCCATTTTTTTCCCTGCATGTCAGCCTTAAGGTGTTTGTTGTTAAAACTGCAACAGCCTGCAGAGCCAATATATTTTCCCCCAAACATGACGGAGGAACAGTTTCAAACATGCAAACATGTGGTGTGTAGTCGGAATTGCGGTTTGTGCCAGGGGGCGTAGAAACAAGGCGATGGTATATGAGTTATTAGGGTTTCTGCATGCTTGGGTTGTATGTTTTGAATCCTTTGCTTTAATACGTATCTGACCATGGAGTGAGAATCTCTCTGAAGGGCTGGCTCCAGTCACAATTTGCCCTATAAGTCTCCCAGATGGATGCGTTGAGAGTGTACGCTACATTACTGGCTGATTGGTCACAGCCGCTGAAGCCTCTCTTATCGTTGTCAGTCGCATGCATCTCTGCCTCTCCTTGCAGGTTTCCAGAGGGAGTAGTAACCAGCGGGCTGAGGAACTGTGGTTCTGACCCTGAACCTTTGCTAATCCCGCTGTTAGGCATGACCGTGAATCCAGCAGCAGCTCGCTCACAAGCCAGCCGAACCTTTGCAGTTGTTACGGTTCAGATAGATGTAATTAAAGCGTGCGCTCCAGTTATTCTCAGCCAGTGGTAGTCCGACACTAGGGAATAGACAACTCAGCGGACTGCAGAGAGCTCAATTACACCCACTGAAAGTGAATTACATGAGCAAAAGAATTAGCAATTTGAGTAAACTGGGATAAATGTTGTGAACTAAAGCCAGCTCCCCGTTATTTTGGTTATAATAGAGGCTAAATTTAATGTTCACGCGAATAACCATGTGAGTGATTAAAGACCTACAAGTGCGCTGTTGATGTTGAAATTAGCCACACGCTACATTAACGAGGGCTGAAATGGCTAGTAAGCAGAGAATGAGCTGGTGAAATTGCAAACAGGCAAGAAAAGAGTGGTACTAATTAAATAGATATATGACACAAACATGTTCAAATTTTGGGGATTCAAACTGTGAAAACAATGGTCTCACAACTGAAGTCGAGCGCTAAAAACATACGATTACATGAATGAAATTACAACGTGGCGCTCTGCTCCCTAACGTGACCTTGAGTGAGTAAATCTCAGCCTTTGTTGCTTCTCTTCCACGCCGGTACGCAGCTGTCCTTCCGCCACCTAGCTTGTTTACATTTCTCAGTCACCCGCAGGAGTGCTGTAACGCCAGTGGCTCCACGGGCCCCCGACTACAGAGCCTCGCCCGTGTGAACCGCCAGGCCCGCTTTTTAAAGCCGTGACTCAGATCCCGCTCAGCTTAGCAGAACACGCAGAGAGAAAATCAACGTCGGTGGTTATCTCGCAGGTGAGAACAATTACAACTGACATCTCAACCTCGGATGGCCGGCTGCAACCCGACACTAACCGCAGTACACAAAAAGCCCCATTACAGCTGAGAGGCTGTTGAAATGGGGTGCCGGGAAAGCCCTGTTGACTGTAGCTGACAGGCGATCAGTTTGAAGGGCTGATTTACGCCGAACGGTTGGCTACACGACACCCTCTCAGCTCACCGCTTTCTAAATGCCGCTCAGCTGGACGCTGGCAGGAGGGGTTGCACGACCCAGGGAAAGCGGAGTCACTTTCGGCCATAATGAGATGGACGCTGGGGCCGCCTCGCCCGCCAACCCGACATTCTGAGATCTGCATGTTGTTTAAAGGGCTTGTGGAATGTGGAACAAATCCTCCGAGCTTTATCGGCCCGGGCACGCTCCCCATTGGCCAGCCTTGAGAGCCGGGGGCCTGCTCAGGAGCTTACAGAATTTCACATGGAGGCCAGAAACAGAGGAATATCCTGTCGGAGTCTAACCGCCTGTCCGACACAGACTTTGAAATGCCGTCGCCCTGCGCCGCCTCTTTCTTGTTGGTCCGGTTGTGTGTTTGAAATCCAGATTGTGTGTCTACTGGTATCTTGTCCACTTTTTTGTGGGGAAGGGATGATAGCTTTTGCGGAGTGTTATTATGCAGCCAAAGTGATCATCAAACCGACAAATCACTCAAATAGACAAAAGGCTTTATCGGCCCTCTGCTGGTCGGCTGCAGTTTGGTTTTGTTTCTTGCTCTGTTGAGTATTCCTTAAACATTCTGACTTTAATGTGCTTTAAATGCCGTACCGACAGATTGAAACGGGGTGTGACAGGCGGCTCGAGATACCGCTGCTACCGTATAGACCGCCTAAATAGACGGTCACTAGAAATGTTTGAACGTTTGCCAGCGCGGCCACGCTTTCAGCCGCCAGCCTCTATAATTGAATACATTTGCCTAACCCCAGCCACGGCTGCGAAACCAGCCACTGGCATGAAGCACCTTTTTCCGAGTGCCCGCGCTAGCTGCCAGCGTGACAGCTGAGAGGCTGACGCTACGTTACGCAGGCTCCTATCAAAGCCCGTTTTAATCAAGCCCGGCAGTGCGCAGCGCTGGCAGCAGATGCAGGGTGGTCAGCGAGTGACGCTAATCTGCGCTGATTCCTTTCAGCGTGTCACAGTCGGAGTGACAGAAAGGAAGAGGCAGTGGGATCAGGAGGGGCCGGAGGAGCGCGCGGACTGCAGGAAATGTCCTGTCCTGCTGGAAGGGGCGCGACCGTTTAGTGGTCGACATGCTTTTGTTACATAGATGGGCACGCTCGTCTCTCCCCACAGCTGTTGTTCTATTAGCGCCAAAGGGGCTTCGCCGCTGTGATTCATGTCCTGCCAAGGGAGAGGTCCTGCCTCCAGTTTGACCTCGGCTACCTTGGAAAGGCCATATCTGCCATCTTTGCCACACAGGGAGAGTCCAGATGACAGAAATGCATCATGCTCTGATTTCATTTCCATTCACAGGAAGGCACCTAAGCGCAGCTTAAAGAAATACCCTCAGCAAGAGGCAAACACAGCGAGTAACGACAAGGGTCAAACCAGTATAGTTTGACCTTGAAGGACTCTGTCAGGATAACAGTGTGTAGAGAGAAACCGCTTCATAAAACGTGGTTATCTCATATTCTTACTGTGGTTGAGATGACCATATTGAGCAGGCTAACTCCGATCCAGCTCTGTTTATTTTATCGCTACCCAATACGTGCTGAGGCCAATTTTGCCCCGTTGACTCTCAGCACAGTAATTATACCAACTTGGACTAAAATCTGAGGTGCAGAGAGAGAACTTTCATCCCGGCTGTCCAGAGAGCAACATATTGTTCTTTGACCATCTCGGGACAGAAGGTTTGTGAGCGGCCTTCTGCCTTTAACTCTGCCTGTATTTCCAGCTCCTGCCCCTTCCCCCTCTTTTTCACCCCGTCTTGCTTTTGCTCGGCCTCTTTTCAGCATAACCGCTCACATCTGGTTTTGAGTGGAGGCCAGGCTGGTTTCTTTTGGAATGGAGGGCTTATGTTTCTCAATGGCCCCACTCCCTCTCCGGTTTCATTATGCGGTGAAGCGTATGCAGTTTGTTTATGAACCAGCGCTCTTTTCTCTGTGTTGATTGTGCTAAATCCCAGTTTTTATCACCAAGGGAACCCAGCAATCATACCCAATTAATGGCTTCTGGGAGTGCGAATTTTGGTCAGCCGGTGGTCATCAAGGCTTCCCTGCGGCGCTCCCCCGAACGCTGAATTTCTAGAAAACTTCCCGTAGAAGAAAAACCGAAGCCTCCCGAAACACCCTCTGAATCGGAATATTTAAACGTGAGGATCTAAAGACACTCGGGGATTAAGATATTTCTGAAAACCGCTCATCTTCATGACGGTGAGAAAGGATCCAGGTGTTCATGCTCCTTTTCCTGTGAGCGGTCTGTGATGCTCAACAACAGCGGCATCATATGGTTGGAAGAAGGGTCTAAAAGCAGTATGTGCACTTTATTTAGAGGAGCTTGAGGTGGGGACATGAGAACAAAGATGTGCAGTGTTTTCCAGTGGGAGGATGGGTGGGTGTGTGGCGGGCGGGCAGAGAGAGCGAGTGAGTGCTGGGGGATGTCTGATGTCACCTGGTTGCCCTATCCCACATAAAAGTCTGGCAGAAGTCTGAGGCTTTAGGTAAGCCTGGCAGAACCGCGCCATTAAACGGTCTCCAACATCACACACTCCCCTGTCTGTCTCTCATGCCGAGGCATCTCAGAGGCAGAACCAGAATTCTGTCAGTACCTTTTTCCAATGCTTTTTTTTTTTTTGAAGGCAGCTGAAAGCTGCTTGTCATCTCCCTGTAGCATCTGCGCTGCTTTCCGTCTGTCGTCCCCACACCTGAGATCACACGCGGCCTAGATGTGGATATCACAAGACGCGTTCTGCTGTTCCACACAAACTGGGAGCATTTCGCCCCGAAATGCAAACACATTTGTGTGGCCCGGACTTGTGATCCGATAGCGAAAGAATGAGGGCCGCTGGATGCCAGAAAGCAGTTAATTACACATGTGGTGGGCAGATTTGAGCCTGACACTGTGGGCGACGTGAATGGAGATGCCATGTGTGTAGACGATAAACTGCAGACTGCGGTCGGACCCAGTCTGCTCTCTCATTAGCTTTCCCAATGAATGTAATGAGGATGGAGGTGGTGCTGGTGGAGAAGGGAGTCGGTTTGGGCGAGTAACCCAAAGCGCGGCTCCCTCCTTGTGTGCTCAGCAAAATGTCCCCAGACATCTGAATTTTAATTAGAGGCGAGATTCGCTGTTGATTGATTTATTTCGCGCGAACACTGCGTCTTGTCTTTCATTTAGCGCCGCTTCTACCTTGCTCTCCGCCCTCGTGTTGACGAGGAGAGCGGCTCCGCGCCTCTTTGATGTTCCCGAAACGGCGCGTCTTTGTGAACTCCCTCCTCCGTACACGCTGCCCTTCATTAAGGGACTGCAGCACAAGGCAGGAGATAAAAGCATCCAGCGGAGAAAGTAAACAAACACTTGGCTGCAGCAACCACAAAAGATGGAACTGTGTGTGTGTGTGTGTGTGTGTGTGTGTGTGTGTGTTTGAGATGCGTCTGGTCTCTAGCGTGTATTTGGTGATTAAAGACTGCTGTGTGTTTGGGGACCAGGGAGCTTCACCATTTTCCTTCCCCACCTTTCCCAGAAATCCTTCCAGGGTTGATAGAATGTCCACCTCCACTTTCCCCCACTCAGCTCACGGGGGCTTGCGTAAAGCACCAGAAAGGCCATATTTCCCCTTTAGCAAAGTTCTCTGCTCATTATCGTCCCCCGTCGGCGGCGTCTTTTAGCGTGTTCTTCCACCCACTTACTTCCTGACCCTCTCCCATTTCCCTCTTCCACTCCTTTGCTGTTTTCTTTCAATGTCTCCGTCGGCCAATTTACCGGGCCAGTCCAAGCCTTAACCCTGACACTCAGCCCATTCCCCCCCCCCCCACATCGGCAGTGAGGGTCAGGGCCGGATCACAGATTACAGGCTGGAGGTATCATCCTCTGAAGTGAAGAATAATCACAGGTTCTGAGATTGTTAAATAGGACCACAGGCCCCCGGTGGTGTCATTACTCTGAGAAACAGGGGAAGGGGAAAGGAGGGGGGGTTCACCTAAACGCATACAGATGTTCGGACCCTCAGTTGTGCCTCCATGAAGGTACATGGAGTTCTTTAGTGTTCCTGCATCTGTCTGCTTTTTATTTGTCTTGCTGCAGTCTGGCGAGGTCTCATTTCAAAGCGTGTGCAGAGCAGCTTGGAGGGCTGAGAATGATGTAAATAAAGAGGCTCATTTGTTGTTTAAAACGCTTTTGGTTCAGGGCCTGTGCTGCATTTAATTTTCATTGTTTCCACAATCCATTTGTAATTAAAATGTGTGCGTGCGTGTGTGTGTGTGTGCGTTCAAGTAGAATGTGGTTCTCTTTAAGGCAGGAGAGATTATTAACATATGAGGGCTGCAGAACTTTTCCTCCCCTCATCCCAAAGGTGGTTTTTTCTTGAATATAAATAATTTTTTCACGAGCCAAACTCCTCAGACTTCAAACTCTTTGTTCCTTCCCATCAGTATCTCCGCTCAGGGCTGCTTGTTGGGCCGAATGAGAATAAATAGGTTGGCTGACACAGAGAGATGATGAAATGCATTATGGGTTGTCGGGTGTTGTTTTGATGGATATGAGGGTTCTGTTTGAAGAGTTGAAAGAACTCTTTAAAAACGTGTCTGTTGCCACACTTGCTGCGTCCCAGACAGCGAAACACAATAGGCGTGCAGATGTTCAAAGTGTTTGGCCGTGCTGGAGCCTCCAGCCTCCTCTGCCTCTCATCTGAAGAGGAAATGCTTGAGCTGGAACTGTTTGTTTTCCCTGTGTCTGTGGTTTGAACTGTAGATTCGCTTACATCTCTGACCCCCACCTCTTCATTTCTTTCCCTGCCCCAGGAGTTTCCAAATGGTGAACCGAAGGATGCGCAATTCACAGATCAACACTGTCCCCTAGAGGGTAGGTGGAGAAGAACGTATTCTTATTGTCTGAAGAAGGAAATGCCATCTTACAAACTTCTCCCCGGGTTACACGGCATTAAATACCCCCCCCCCCCCCCCCCTTTGTTTTCAGTGCTTCTTCCTCCGGAGAAAGCTGAGGGTTGTGAAAACTATCTTCACTCGGAGGACGTGGAACAGGACGTTCTGAGGGATGCCACCAAAGCTGCCGGGAAGAAACGCATCAGTTTGGATGTAGGATTATTAACGTTGCAATAATGTAGCTTAGCTTCTGATCAGATGTTCATCAGTTGATACTCTGCGCGGAGGTGGATAATCAGCCAGTAGATAACTGAATGTTTCCATTCGGGCTCGGTGGACACGCAGATAAGATTTATGGTCTGTCTGTGTTTGTTCTTCTCCTCCACCCCACAACCTTCTAAACTGCTCCATGTGTCCTTGTGATCTGTGCAGCCAGGGTTATCTTCCTCTTCTACTATCTGTCCTGATTTCCTGAAAATTAGCAACTGTTTCCAGTATTCCCACAAGCCCAGTTTGCTCTTTCTTAAAACTTTCCCATGAGATGAAGAGCTTCTCTCACATTCACCTTTTGTTTTTTGTGTTTTACTCTTTTTTCCCTTCATTTTTTTAACCATCCAAGTTGTGCATCCATTTGTACAGCTGTTTAGATGTCACTCACACATCTGGTAGGCTCTGGATGGTATAATGTCTGTCCTTTATTGTGTGAATCTGGTCATATCTGCGCAGTAGCCATCAATTCTGGTATTTCTGGTCTTTAGCACTTCTTCCTCCTCATGTAAGAAGGTTGAGACTTCTTTCAGAACCTAATATAACACAGGCTGGGAACTTTTATGCCCCTGGACTGATTACAATGGTGGAATGATACCACCCCACATAATCTCTCTGGACTCCCCCACAAAAGATAAACACATCAGAGAGTGGTTAACATTCAGAAACTTGAAATTCAGCCAGACTCTGCTCTGTTGTCTGTAACCCAAAAGATTGAGTGATGTCAAATGTTTTCTGGATGAGACCCCAATTTTTCCCAAGCTCTTGCTAGAAAGTCCAAACTCATGCACAAAGGACTGTTTAATGACTTTAATTAGAATGGACAGTATCATCCTCCGTCTGTTCCCTTGGTAAATGAAGAAAAACAACATTTGTTTCTTTTAAGAAGTCAGTTAAGAAGAAGTTTAAGAAGTAAGAGTTGGCTGCAATGATCACTGATTAGGTTGCGCTTTGCTACCCCCTGGTGTCTCAAGTTAAATATTGCAGCCTCGTCTTGCCGTTTCTCATTTATTTATTTGAAAAACGATGAAGGCTTTTGTTGTTCACACAGGATTTGGAGTGTGATGTTTCTGTGGAGGATGACAACCGCCAGGAATGGGTTTTCACTCTTTATGACTTTGACAACAGTGGCCGAGTTACAAAAGAGGTTTGTGTGTGTGTTTATTTTGACCCACCATGCAAGTGATTTATACAGACAGCAATGGAAAACTGTGCGTCGATTGTCATCATAGGACATGTCCAGCCTAATGCACACAATCTATGATGTGGTGGATGCCTCCGTCAACCACTCCTGCCACAACAAGAGCAAGACTTTACGCGTCAAACTGACTGTCACCCCAGAGCCCAGGTGTCACAGGAGAGAAACAGGAACAGGTAGATCTGTGCTCAGGCAGGATTTTGTTTGCCCCATATCACGTGGTTTAACACTATTTAAAACAATTTAGTTCAAAATGTCTATTTCCCTAAAGTTCACTTGTTAATTTTTAATCGGCTTCATGCACACAAAAGGGGATAAATGGAATGGTGGAAGAAAATCTAACAGCTTTTTGAATTCTTTAACATTCTGGTCCTGTCTGTCTTCAGACCGTAGCCATCAGGAGGAGGGGCGCTCGGCTGACAAAAGGATGTCCTCCTACATCAGGTAAAATGAATGCACCCTGAAGAAGCACAGTGCCAGTTGACCAGTTTGTGTAAAGAGACGGCAGCTCATGAAGGTGCTGCTTATTTCTGCAGCAGAGGGCAGAGTAATGACGTTCCAGCTGCAGAGGGTCGGCATTACTGCGTGGATGAGAACACAGAGAGGAGGAATCACTACCTGGACCTCGCTGGTATAGAGAACTACACCTCCAGATTTGAAGGCAAGTGTCTGTTGTTCTTTTGCTTTGTAAAAATTGGACTAAACGTTGTACCTGGAAAACCTTTGAGACCGTATCTCTCGTTGGTTCTCCAGGAACCCCTCCTACCTTTCCACCTCAGGAGGCTCAAGGTCGCAGCCATCAGAGCCAGACCCGCTCACGCTCCCAGGAGGCCCAAATTGTTCACCATCGGCGCTCGCAGGTCATCGGCGACACCTACGTTGCTCCGGAGCTGCGAAGCAAGACCCAGTTCCTCAAATCCCCCAAAGGAACCTACAAGGGAGGGAATAATGGAGCCAGCGGAGGTGGCAAGTCCATTAAATGCCACGGCCACCACCCACCTCCAAGTGTGCTGCACAGCGGTGGAGCTGGACACGGAGGTCAGGACGTCTACCACTTACCCCACCAAGGCCAGTCGTCCGGCCACCATCAGCACCCACTGCAATACAGCCACAGCAAACGCGTGAGAGCAAAGGCGCGTGATGGCATTTCTCCATCCAAAACCCCGCTGTCGCCCCCGTCACACCCCCAGCAGCCAGCTGTGCCCTCCGTGCTGCCGAGCCTGGAGAGGGAGCAGGGGTCCGGGCCTCCCGGCAGCCCAGGGTTCGTGGTTCCCGTGGTGCAGCGGCACGAGCACCACCATCACCACGAACACCACCACCATCACCACTACCACCACTACCATCAGACTTGACTGCCTTCAGAGTGCAGCCACTGGAACTGTACAGGACCAACCACAACCAGCTACACCAGTCTCACTCCGGGATCTTTTCACTCTCCTCTTTGAAGCTCTGCAGGTGCTGCGATCTGACAAGGAACCACGAAGTGTGACAGCAGACGATACTGGACCAGAAGGATTGTTGTTCTGAAGTTAACCATGTAATAATGTGTGGCACACTTTTGAAGTCTTTGCGTAGATTTTCTTTTTTCCGCTGGGATTGCTAACCCATCTTAATTTAGGGAAGAGATACCACATGAGGAATCAGAGGCCTTTGGACCATCAATGCCCTCCTGATGCTGTCGGTTGAAATCCCGGGAAGCTATAAGTTCGATTGGGTGTGTTCCAGGAGGGGGACCTTTCCAAAACATGGATCTCAGGTGTAAAGGTGCTGCTGCTCCTCAAGCTCTCCACAGAGGGAGAGGGGTTTCCTGTAGGGTGTGTGTGCGTGTGTAGGTGTGTGTGTGTGTGTGTGTGTGTGTGTGTGTGTGGGTGTGTGCATGTAGCAGGAGGGAGGGGAGAGGGGGAAGAAATCACCACTGCCAGTTTTAATGCAAATTTATCTTGCTATATGTATAATAAAAAGTTATATATATATGTAAACACATTTTACTGTATAATTATTTACTGTATATGCATATTTCATCACGGATATAATTATGCATATATGTATTTTGCCTTTTATAAATTTTAATAAACATTATTTAGTTCATTTATACGATTGGAGTGACCGCTTCGTTTGTCCCGCTCGTGCCCCTTGTGGATTTCACTGTCATTTCACATGAGGAGAAACAGGAATCAGTGCTGAAGGTCACATCAGAATAAGGCAGGACAGCAACAACTCTGTTCCTGTTACAGTCCACAACACAAACGATTCCTACTTACGTTTACACTCATTTTGGTTTGCTCCTCACACTCTCGGGTAAGCATTGATTGTCAGGATGAATATTTTTTCCAGTGCCTCAGGGTGAAAAACTTGGAAGTAATGGGTGCTAAATAACCCCACAATGGGATCTACATACCAAAATGGAGGCATGGCATCATAATCTGTGCTGGGGCAATCTGTATTTTACCATTTGCATGAAAATAATGTAATATACCAATAATATACAAACTAAGAAACAAATAATGCAGTAATATCACACCAAAGCCCCGGTGCAAAGCAGCAGACAGAGGTGATGAGGTCCATCAGATGCACCTGTGCTTGTCCTCAGGCGGATCAACAGGTTGTCTCCAGGTCAGCCGCTAGGTAGCATCAGAATCCACTGAAAGAACAGCCGATCCAGTCGTGTGGCGTTTAAACTACAGCTCCAGCGTAAAGACAGGCCAGCATGCCTGTAAAAACTAGATTTGACCTGTCTGTTCATGCAATAATCACGTACTTCTTACATCAAAATTATTTTTTTTTAAATTCCAAATTCCATATACATGCAGTTACGTAAAAGCGGCTCAAACTTATAGAAAAGTTGCATGAAATTGGAAATGTGCATTTGTATTTGGGTAAATGAATTTATCTTACGTTATATGATCACACGACAAATGTGCTCAGTCAGAGCTAAAGTGGGCTTAAATGGGACAGATTATTCTGGGCATTAAAGATAATTAAAAGTATCACCAGACATGTAATAAATGTACTTCTTTTGTGCGGCCCCAAATCTGCGCGCTTTTGTTAATTGGCTGCGCGGTTCAGAGAGAGCAGCATTCCCTGCCTCGGTCGTCAGGGATTTAGAGAAGGACTGAATCCGAGCCCCGACTGAGACAAACAATGGCAGCTATGAAAGGCGAGGGGAGGGTCGGCCTAATGCAAATATCCACTTTGTGCGCTTTGGAAAAGCTGCACTAAACTCTGTCAATCGCAAACCCGAGTAAGTAGTTGACGGCAAAGGGCAGGAATCCGCAACTTTTCTGGCCTCTTTTAAGACCAACCCGCAGACGCGTTATTCCGCTGAGGCTGCGCAACAAGCGCAAACTGGCAGAGGAGACGGTTTGTGTCATGGACGCTGCAGCATCTCTGAAACGTGCCAGATGCACCTGCTGAGGGACAAATCCGAGAGGTAGGAACCCTTTGGCATCCAGTTCCAACACATAAACTCTCTGTTCCGAGCTCCATTCTAGTCCGAACTCGCTTCTTTTCCCTTTTCATCCGTCCGTCAGAAACTTTTTAGACTGAACTTTTTTTTGGACGGGTTGGTGGTGGGACTCCATCTTTCCCCGCATAGACAAGTGTTTGTGTGACCCACCTTTCCCCCCTCCTCTCTCTGCTGTGTGGCTTATTTAGTGCGGCTAAGCCTGCCTCAGGAAAACGTGATTATCCCCGGACCATCGATACGCTGGCTTTCATTCAAGACATGCATGAGAAAGGCTCTGCTGCATAATAGATCAGTGGGAGCCTGTCTGCTTGTATACACGATGGGGAAAAGCAAAAAACAGGAACTCAAAGTTGAATTTTTGTTGGGTTTCCATGCGTGTAAAACCAACCTCGTGGTACTGAGAATGTGGTGAACTGTATTTCATTATTATTGCAATCTAAACATTTATTTAAAAATAATAAAAAGTAGAAGTCTATTCTGATGACCTCTGCAGGGTTGTTATTGCCAGCAACAGGCATGAAATAATGGAGTGTAATGCTACTGTAAAATCCCAAAATATCCCCAGAGGAACATCAAAGTGGACCCAACGTGAGGCCTTTATCAGAACAATTGCTCCATTCTACCCCGCACCCCGACCCTGACCACCCCCACAGCCCCCTATTTTCCCCCAATTTCCACCCGATTACACCCGAAACGGAGCAGAATTAAATATGGAGGGAAAACAGTTTACCACTTCTGGCACTACAGGAACGGCACAAAAGCGGGTGAGCGTCCTGGTTATCTTAATTTGAGAGTGATTCAGCACTTTGAGGAGATTTCTGTTCCCCCCCGACTGGTGTAAAACCTCGCTGGTGGCCAAATTTAGACAAGTGCATGTGACAGAGAATGACTTTAAGCTTAATAACCACCTACAATTAATATCAAGTATTAACCATCACAACTATATTTTTATTGAACAAGTAATAAGTCAAACTTTAGTGCTGTTTCAAAAAAAGAAAAAAAGTTCCAAATCCAAACCGCACAGCCTCAGTGAAAGCCTCATAAAGACAAACAGTTTAGAGCCTTTTTTATGTGGATGCTACTTTTCAGGGATTGGTGTGAAAGCCACCAGCGTAGTTTATGACAAGTCTTTACAATTTGGGAGGAAAGGGGAAAGAAAACATGCCTTCTCTCAGTGTGTGGCTCCCCGCTGCTGTTGGGAACCCTCTCGAACCCGACTGAAGCTGAACTCAGTATTCTATGGATGGAGGTGCAGGCGATGATGCAGAGACAAAAGTACACATTTGGAAGGGTCCTCGCTGATTTTAAGTTGGTTCTACTGACACAAACGACCAAATCTTTGTGTTTTTTCACATTTGAAGTTGGTGCCATCATCGCCTCTGGTTGTGTGGGTAGTTGTACCTATGTGAAGGAGCGGGCTGCCATTTCTGGGGTGAACTGGCTCTTTAAATTTGGATCACTTTCTCCTTGTTGGTTTTCCAGTATTTGTGAGTAATTATCTGGATTGGTGAGAGTAAGCAAAAGCAGACTGCGAGCTACTGTACACATTCTCAATCTGGTGTTGAGGTTGCTAGGCAGTGGGCTCTCTCTCGCTCTCTCTCTCTCGCTCTCTCTCTCGCTCTCTCGCTCTCTCTCTCTCAGCTCAGCTTGCATCTTCTCTTCTGCATACTAATAGATGGACCAAGGGCTCATAACAAACTGGGGCTGTCAAACCGATTATAATACTGTTCCTCAGCCTGTCGCCTGTTTACAGGCCTGAACTTTATGGGTGTTTCCTCTATTGTTATTTGCCAGATTTAGTGTTTTATTTTGAAATGCAGCAGACAGAAAGTCTCCGCGTCTGCACTTAATGTCGAGCCATGTAGTGAAAAAGGAGATTTTATTTTTATTAAATTTGGTTCTCACCAGAGGGGGGCAGTGTTCCGGTTCCTTCAGCAGTGAACTAAAGAAGCAGAATTCGTCTCTGTCTGCTTTGTCCTCAGATAAAATCACGAGTAGCCACAAATCTTTTGCAGCATCACTCAAAAGCCGCAGCGTTCCAGACATCTACCATGACATCATCTTTGAACAGGAAGGAATCATTAACATGACACAGGTCACGAGAAGATGAAATCACACATTACTGAGCATATTTTTTTCAATTATTCCAGTTTTTATTTAAAAGCTCCCTGGTGCATTCTGTTGCTTTGATTTTCATATTTCCTCTGTTTTGCCTTTTTTCCTAATGCGTTTAAATGCACAGCAACTCTTCCATTGAAGAAGCCCTCAATGACAAAATTCCTCTTCCCCATAGCCCCTCAAGAGACTGGTATAATTAGAGCTATGGAAACAGGAAACGCCTCGCCCTCCCTATCGTTTTTGGCCTCCCTTTTTTACTCCCCTCACTAGCTTTCTATCTCCCTCCTTCTTCATCTCAGATGTGCATTTATTTGTATAGATTATCAGGTGCAGGGTCTTAAGACTGATGCCTATAATTGCTCCTGTGATGCTTATCGGTGTGTCACGCATACTTGGGTTTACTGGAAATGAGGCTTGTGCTTGATTTTGTTCTCCCGGGCATAATTAAGTTAATTGACACTGAACATTTAGTTCAGATCGACTGTTAGAAACTCTGTGTGTGTGTTTTTTTTAACAGATAGAATTGTTTTTGACAAATATACAATGTCACAAATACAACTTTCTGGTGAATTTGATCATAATTTCCACTCTCTTCCTGTTCTGTCGTCTAAACTTTCCTTTCGGCACAGACTCTGTCCGGCTCTGGTTCATTTACGGTGAACAGGCCTTTGCTAGTTTGAAGGAGCGGGACCTCTAATTTCTGTGGCTTCTTGCAAAAGATTAAAGAGCCTCGGGAGTCCAGGTGTAGAGCTGAGACCACAGCTCAACCACCCACTCCCATCATCATTCAGTATCAATGACGCACTTCACTCTGAAGACATTTCCAGAAAAAGAGTCCCATTTTAGAGCTCTAATCTGTCCAGGTAAAGGTGGCACCCAAAACCTTGGCTGCTGAGGTCAGAGAGAGAGAGGAGAGTCAGCATTTATTAATCTGGAGGTGGGGCTTCCACCTTAACCCCTGTGTTGTGGAATGCACACCTGGAGGTGTTTGCTGAGTGGCTCTATTAATCCATGCAACAATGCAGACTGACATCTGGTGCCATCACTGGAGGCCCTTTGCTTTGCTGGGTGAGGTTTACCTTTAATTATTGGATTTTATTGCCTGTAGATGAAGGAAAATCCCACTGGGGACAGAGATGTTGGGCCAATCTGGAGTGAAAATGTCATTTGTCACACTCCTGCGTGCGTTAAATAGACCACTAAAGTTCAGTTGTACCGACCTTGTTGACATGACAGGCTAGAATCTCTGCTCCACTCGCTGTGTACACACAGGAGAGAGATGGTTGTAGATAAAACGGCCGGGTTACGCCCCGCCGAGGAATTGGGATGCCTCAGGGGCCGGGAAAGCTTCTGCCTGGAAAGCCTTAATATTGCGATTGTGCTCAGTCAACAAAGAGAACGCATTTGATGGAACATGTCAGGTTTCTTTCAGAATGTGGGGGCTGGTCTTCTCCTCTGGTTAGACAGCTGTCAGCTCCTCAGAGCCCAGAGAGCCTGTGACTCCTCCATGCGTTCAAGGCAGGGGAGCTGAGGGAGGTGAGTGCCAAGTTTCAGTACAATACAACCGTTTGAACTGGGATTATTTGGGATTCTGCATCCGTCAGGTGAGTAAAGGTCCACTTTAGGTTCAAGATGTTCTTTTGTCAGAGTTGACGGCTTTAGAATAATGGTGCCAGTTTATAGTGCTGAAACGTGTTATTATTCATAATTTGATCAGTCAAAGGACAATGTAGGGGAAGGCCAACGCGGGGTTACATTATTACTTAAGAGAGATGTCAGTAATAACATGATAAATGCCAACCACACTGGACATGTGCTTTTGAAAACTGTTATTTCAGCAGACTTAATGTTGCACATTTATCTGGGCAAGTCTGTGCGGGGGGGAATCGACAGCCAGTTTGTGTTTTTGTTTTTCTGCCTTGTAGCACCAGTTTAATTACATTTGGTCAAACGTGCAGAGGGGAGCGAACATTCATTACACGACTACTGACAACTGTTTTTACAAAATGATCCGAATGAGCGTGTTTAAATTACACTGCAGTGTTTACCGCATGCCCGCGCGGTACAGACTGTAGTGTACACACACACAGTCAGACTAAACACGTCCTCTCCTTGACTCCATGATGGGTTGAGCTGTGGGAGTTGTGGGAGCTGTAACTCGACCTTGCCTCCTGCAGCCACCTGTGCTGCTGCGTTCTGAGAAAACACAGGCGTTTGTGTTGGAGCGGGACATCTGCCCCGCGGGGGGCCGAGGTAAACCGGGCAGCGACAGGTGTCACCGCCTTCAATAAAGAGCAGGAATTGGCCAAACAGCTGCAGCTCTGAGGTGGAAAACCTTTTCTGAATAAGACGTCAGAAACGGTCTGCAAAGTTTGGCTTTCTATAGCCGGTGTCAGCTGTGTGAAAGGGCGTCCGCATGGGTTTGCCTCTGGGTGCGAAGTGCAGCGAGGGGCTGAGAGTTGGGGTCCTGTCTGAGGGGTGGGGGGGTTGTGTAGCTGTTGTTAGAGCGGCGAGATAATCGATCTGAATTCTGTGCAACAGCACCGCTGTGTCTAGAGGAACAGCTCTCTCAGAGCTCCCACTTAGCTGGGACCGGATGGGGAAGGGTCAGAGGGGGCTGGAGCTCAGCCTGTGGGAGCTGGGATGCTGGTGTGATGTCAGCTCACAAGGCTGTGTGAAAGAAAAAGTATCGGCACCCTCACTGTTGTATCTCATCCCGAAATGACCTCGACCTTATTTTTATACATTTCTTCCCCAGATTGTCCCCAGTGGACGTGATACTGCAATGTAGCAGCAGCAGCAGTAGCATTTGATCCTCTCAGAGCAGTCGGATGCTGGTCAGACGTGATAATCGCCTGGTTATTTAAATGATAATCACTGACATCTTGCGGCCCAGACGTGCCAGAGAATGAAGAGTTGAAAGCTTTAATCACGACTGTTGTTGGGTGGCCTGGGTGGCAATGTGAGGGTGGTACGAAGTGAGGTAAGACAAGGGTGTCACATTCCTCAGTTTGGTGCGTGTGTGTGTGTGTGTGTGTGTGTGTGAGAGAGAGAGAGAGAAAGAGAAATTAAATCCCTTTAAAACAGATCATATATTTGCATAATGTTTCTTGTATTAGAAAATAGCCATTGCTTTGTTGTGTGTGTTGTGTTGTGTTGTGTTGTGTTGTGTTGTGTTGTGTTGTGTTGTGTTGTGTGTTTGGAATGGATGGAAATGGAAGCTCACTCTTTAGTCCAAACATGCACCGTGTCCATCCTCCCCTCCCCGTAAATCTTGTGTTTTTATCTGCAGCTACGGAGAGATGTGACGTTGAGAAATGATGAAACTGCAGCTCTCGTGTCACCAGAATATCCTCGACGGCCATATCAGATGGCGTGCCACCCCTGGGGATGTCCTATCTGCCTTTTCAGATCGCATAAATATTGTTTACCACAAGTCTACGTAAATAAGGCTATTTTAAACCTTGTGAGTGCCCGTGGAAAAACAACAGGAAGGCTTGTTTTGTACAGACATGTTGGGCTAAATTGACCCAGTCTGCTCTGAACCGTCGCTGATTCTATGTGACCGATGACTTTGGTGGTGATGGTGGTTTTTTTTGTTGTCTTAAACTCAAAAATATCAGGAAAAGCTCAGTCATATTGTGACTCTGGGATCTGTGTAGTTTACCGGTCCTCCCACTGCACTTTGGTTTGGTCTGGACCTCTATCAACAGGAAGCTGTGCGCTGATACCTCCTGTAGAGGCGGCAGACTCAGAGGAACCATGCGTCTGCGGTCCCAAACAGGAGGCTCAAAAAGGGGGACACCAGCAGTGTCATCTGAATGCCACGATCTGTTTTGATCTACATCTGAATTGATATTATTCAGTCCAACCTAAGTCATTTGAGCTGTTGTCCTTCTCTATTGCTTTAAAATACAAGTAGGTACCACTCTGTGAAGGTCTGGGCTGCAGCTTCACATTCTTGGCCAAAATTAGACAGGACCAACTCAAAACTGCTCTAAGTGGGTGCGCTGCAGCCTCAGTGGGCTGACACGCCTGGGCCGTGGACGCGTGCCCGTCTGGGGCTTCTACTGAATCTCACGTGAGCTGCGTCGTTGCTCAGCCTCAGAACAAGAAGTTAAAAAAGAGGAGAAGGAGGGTTTTTTTCTTTCTTTTAGAGAAAGGTGTTAAATGAGGGAAGTGATCTTTATAAGAACTCCTTTCTGGTGGTGGAACCAGCCCAGTCGGAGTGGCCAGTGCAGCAGAAATTACAGGGCCTGTCATGGCACAAACAGTGCGTGACTTGATGCCTATTCTATGTGTCTGTCTGTAACACATTATACTTGGGTTATGTACAATAACTGGATCAGCTATTTTTAAGGTAGTTAGCCCAAATCTCCACTCAGCTCGTTGTAGTGATGTCCTCTAATTGCAAGAATGTCGATCCTCCCTCTAAATATAAACCAACCCAATTACTCATCCTCCCCACCTTCTCTGCGTACGGGCCCACTTAATGTGATCTTCACATTCTCACACAAAGCGCGTTTTGGGAACAAGGATTTCCTGTGTTTAGCGGGAGATGGGAAGGAGGCAACGCTGTCACTTTGTCCTCTTTCTCAGTGGTAAACAGTTGCCTCTCAGACTTCCAGGAGGGGGAATTCTTTTTTTTTTTTTAAACTAAAGAGCCACATTGGTGTAGATGTCACATGGTCCCGGAAAGCTTTGGAAATATCAGAGTGCAAAAAGGAAGACGTCCCAATGTGCCGCTTCAGTAAAAGCAACAGTTAAAAGATTTCCCGGACAGTATTCCTGCCTTGGTAGCGAGCCACCCGAGCCTCCAATCCTTTGCTGATGTCTTCTTTCTTTTTCCTTTTGAATAGCGGCAGAATAAACTGAATCCCTGGTCCATTTGTATTGTCAGTACAAAGAGAGACCAGAGACCATTGTGGCTGGACGGGTGGAGGGGATCTGCCGGTGGAGGTAGGAGTGCAAGGGGTCATGGGGGGACAGAGGAGAGTTTAGTCAGAGGCTGACCCCTGCTGTTTTGAGTGTAGGGGAGGGTGTGCTCGGGGCAATTGTGTTGAGCAGGTCAGGTAGTGTTTTTTTTGTGTTTTTTCCCTGGAGGATGAGGCCGAAATTGCAGCTGTGTGCATTTATTCAGCTGTAGGAGGCTCCGGGAGCAGAGACAGCAGAAGCAGTGGCTGCAGGGCGGGGGTAGGTTACTGCAAAGGGAGGGTGGATGACGAGGAAGCCGGTGCGCTGCCTCTCTCACGCTCTGACGGGAGCTCAGTCCCCTCCAGTTGCCCACAACGCAACACAGGGAGTGAGGGAGCAGCAGCTGGGGAGAGCCATGGGACCTGTTGAGCTCACAGCAGCAAGTCGCAGGCTGGACGGCACGCCAGATTTTAGCACGTGGATTTGACGACTCGTATTTCTTTGCGTATGTTTGTTGTTTTGTCGGGTGTCTGAATGCTGTTGCTGGGCAAAATGCACTCCAGAGCAAAGTCCCGAAGCTGTGACAACTACCTGAGCATTAAGGTACAAACTCAAATACTGTATGTCTTCACAGCTTCCGTTTCTTTGTTTTGGTGGTTTTTAATACTTTTTAAAGTGTAATCAGTGTAAACTTGGCGTCACCGCAGCGTGCGTGCCTGTCTCAACTTGCTCTGCAGTCAAAATACAGCAGGTAGATTTTTTAGAATGTGGCAAAGGCACTTGCAATTCCTTCTATTTTAGACATTTTCTGTTTTTATTTTCCCCTTGTTGGCACCTGCGTTCTCAGAGAAAGGTGCTGCGCTGCTCCCAGGGGTTTTTTTGTGCATCTATGCTTGTTTTCAGTACACATTGTTCATTTTGAAGTTCACCGGGAGCGAGATATTGATGTCTAAACATGTTCTCCACGTGCTGATTGCAATTACAAACCTATTCCTGCTGCTTAGATGTGGGGATTAAAGGCAGACTTGACAGGAAGCTAAACACTTAAAGCGGAGACTTGACATATGCGGGCGTGTTTATTTCAAATGATGGATTTGGGTTTCAGCAGTCAGACATTAATCACAAGTGGAAGCAGCGGTTTAATCTACAGGGAAACATGTTATGTCTATCACAGATGTCAGTAGAAAACGGAGGTTTATGTCTTCTTTGATAACTTGATTTCCTTTATCATCCTTCGACATGCTCCGGAATGCTCTCCTGCTATATTTACCCTGCAGAGGTATCAGCGGGCTTAGTCAGAACCCTTTGTCTCCTCTGTCAGTGTTAATCACTTGTCTGATTGGTTGAAGGACTTCCATTCGTTTTTCTCTTTGTATCTGTGTGTGCTTGTCAGAGCTATCGGGAAAATATCCTTCCGCTGTTGTTTACGTCCTGTAGGATGCAGTCGTTTGTAGCCAAGTGAACTCATGAATCATGTTTTTATGATTACCAGTGTGGGAATCTTGACCGCCACAGACGTGCAGGGTTTTGTCGCTGTCTTGTTTGTCATACATCTTCGCTTGTGTCACACGGTTTAATCTCACCAGCATGGTGAATTTCCATTAATGATGCATTTTATGGCCTTTTGTTTTCCAGAAGTGCCGCATTAAGAGCCATATAATGAATAGAATCATGCAGTTCTTTTCTGTAGATGTGTGGGTGGCCCTTTTTATCACCAGCAGACACTATTATTCCTGATCTGGCTGTCACCACAGGCCCAGCCAGCTGTGTTTGCCACACAGTCAGTGTGGGCCTTTTGGTGTTTACAGTTTATCACCAGATAATATTCGAACAATTGCTGGAATATCCGCTGTTCTCATATTCATCGAGCTTGTATGAGAGAGTTGGACAGGAAGACGCGCTTCTTCAATGCAACATAAGCTGCTATATGTGTGACCCCGTCCAGATTTTGACTCGGAATCCCTGCCTCACGTCTCCCCTCATCAGATAAGGTTTCGATCGGAGGAGATCAAAAGCTGCATCAAACTGCAGCCTCTTTATTTAGGACCCCCTCATCTCTTTTGTTGGCATTCTGGCACCTGGCAGCGAGGCAGGTCTGAGCAACCTGTGGTCTTTGTCGGCTCGCTCGTCTTTGAGGCTGCCGGTAGTTGGTTGGCTAGTGAGCGGTCTGTATGGGGGCTCCAGGGATCTCCTGTTACACTCCACTGGTGGCTTCATGCTCCACTGGAGGCCTGGTAGGCATTGGCTTTTGTGTTTCTGACCTACTAAATGTGTCAGTGGCCAGCTCTTGTTCACTCCCTCTCTTTCTTTCCCTGTCATGTCTCCCCTCTCTCTCTGTTCCTCCCATACATGACTTGCGTTCTTTTCTCTGTTCACACGGGGTTTTAAATGCATTTCGCTATTCGTGAAACAAATGTGTCTCCATCAAATAAAAGAATTACTCCGCAACTTGCATTATATTATAGGGGGGTGTTTCTGTGTGAGACGACCCCCCCCCCCCCACACACACACACCTTTCTGGGTCTGCACACTGGCTACCATCAGAACAGCTGGTTTACCAACAGTGGAGACAAAAGTGTCCCACCTGGGGCCTGAAAGCATTAATTACCCACCGCAGTCCTCTATCAGGCAGACAGCTGCCTACAAAGACCTGGCATCAGAGAGGGTGGGAGTTCCCAATCTGCTCCTGTCCCGGTTCAGGGTTTGAGACTAGACACACACCGCCATCCTCCCCGCATTCCTCTGTGGCTCACAGCGGATGGGAAGCTCAGCTCCGGTGGCTAAGCTCAGTCATTGTGCTGAGACATGCACGTGTCTGCCAATAATCAGGTGTGGAAAGCTGTAGGCATTAAGCCTTATGTAAGGAATCGGCAGGTAGATGATGTCATGCTGTTTACCTCTTAGGTGCGACCATTGTGTTGTGCCTCCATTGTTGTTAGAGTGTTTTTTGTGTCCACTTTGTAGTATTAGTTTACTACACCTGTCCACTGTGTTGAGAGCATTTGATGGATACCTGAGCTCAAGCCTCTCCTACGTTGAGGAATTGTTCTACAAAGCCATAATCCATACTGCTCTACCTTGGGAAACTGCAGAGAAATGTACCCGTCCAGTCTGAGCAATGTAGCGAAAGCCTTTCCTGCTATTGTTAGGTTTCCACCAATAAAGCACGGTGTTATTTTTCTCCTCCCTGGTGCAACAGTGACTAATGCCGAGAGACATTTTTGTCTCTCTCTAAAAGCCGGCTGACTGGCGTTTTGTTTCAGGGCACCAACACTGTACCGCACATACCACTTAGAGAGGCGGAGTGCACAATGAGGGCCTTGTCGTGGAGTCGTGGCATGTGTACCAATGCACTGAACTGTACTCGCTCTCCTCTAATTGATGGTGCTGAGTTGTTTAGATCAACAGGACAGATCTCACAAAGAGTGAAACATGCGCTGGCCGATGGGCCGAATTCAGTGAAGCATAACTCTTTTGATTTCTGAGCAGCATTTCTTACACACGTTTATTGTTATGTAAATGCAGCGCTGACATTCTTGTGGAAAGTCGATGCCCACGTTCTCCAACAGGGCGTACATTTGTCTTCAAGTGGGACTTTCCCAGCGATTTTTCTGTGCTCATTATCGCAGGTAGTTGTGTCGGTTTTAGTTCCATTCGGGAAGGACAGATAAATGAGTTGATGTTTGGCCTTGGTGAGACCGATGAGAGGAAGGTCACAACTTGAACCTTGAGTGAACAAAACCATAACAGCAGGTCAAAATCATCAGGGATGATCATCCGTTCTGCTGGGGCTGGTGGGGCTCACATGATAGTACGTACTGACGTGAGTGGCACCATTGGGCAACACCGCAGCATCCCTGCAGCGACTGGACTCTGGTAGATTTTCCAGTTCTGAGGTTTGCACCCGCCGAGAGTGACGCCACTTTCACCGGGTGTTTCCTCTCTCCGATGGAAAGATCATCATGGCTGACATTTCCTGTCATGTTCAAACTTCCTGTATGAGTGGCTGAGTGTGATCAGGCTCACACTCATGAATAAGTGCAGTCCTGTGTTTATATCTGAGATACCAATAAAGTTAAACTTGTAACTGAAGAAGTGGTGGACTTTTTTAATGCTCAGTTTGTCATATATACTATCACTGCTATACGTGTGATGTGTTTAGCACATTTCTAATCTGTTTCTTTCACCCCTTTTCTTCCTTCAGGACGCAGAGTCTTTGGACAGTTGTATCCAGAGCACCTTGTCGGCTCTGTACCGACCCTTCGGCGTCACCGCTGCTACCGTCCTGTGGCAGCTCTTCAGCGTGGTGGAAAGGCAGTACAGGGGAGACGGCCTCCGCTGCCTCATTGACTTCTTGCTGCCCTCCAAAAGGATACTGCAGCTCATCCAGCAGGAAACCTGTGTGAGTTCATCTGAGACACCTTTATTTGGATATTTTAACACCATGAAGGGATTTAGTGTTGTACATTCTTTTTCCTTCACTTATCTGCTTCCTTTTCCTCAGTCATACATTAGGATTAGCGAAGACTCCCGACAGCTAATTAGCTTAGCTCAAATAGTTTTAGCAAGTGAGCGCTCCTTCATTATTAGACAAACATTCCGACAACTATAAACAACCCCGTGTGCTCGTTGTGAAATATTTTAAAATTCCATGTTTATTTTATACTCATCACTAGATAACATTTTACGGTGCATTCTAGTAATATGTAATCTCAGTGACTAAGACTTATCAATCATTTATTTCCAGAGCATGATTTGACTAGGCGTTGTTGATATTGGTTGCGTAATATCATAGTGGTGTTTATTGGTAGGAAAGTACATCTGATACTTTTGGACACAGAACAGGTTTCATTCATTCAGTCATGTGTTAGCATGTTGGTCAGTCTCGATCTTACGCAAAGTTAAAAGAAGACTAGCTTCAAGCCTATGTGAGGGGAGGGAGGTGAATAACAGATAATTCCATTTTCTAGTGTTCAGTCTGTGATTACCAAAAGGCTGAGAAAGGTCACGGTGACAAGAAAACATGTCTGTATGCATGAGCCTTGTGCTCACTCCCGTCAACCGTTGCAACTGGTGCGTGTAACAACAAACATCTTTAATGATAAAGCAGAGGAAAATACTTGCGACAAAAGAATGTGGGAAGAGCGCAGAGAGTGAGTGGGAAGGAGAGGCATGAGACTGCAACACAGTTGGGCATTCTTCAAAGCTGAATGGAGGGACAGAGTTTCAAACTGTGGTCAGTTTGAGAGGCTGAGAGGAGCACCCTTCAGCTTCTGAGAGAAATTCAATATTCTTTCTCACAAGCTTTCATTGCCAGAGATAAGAACTGACCAAAGCGCTGAAACACGACTCCCCAGTATTCATCTCTGTGGCGATTACACTATGTAAGGAGAACCATGGAGGAATAGTTTCTCCTAAGCTTGCCCCCCTAACCCCCAAGAACAGGTCGCTGTGCATGAAAGTCTTTGTGATCTAGGCAATATGAGAATCTTCAGAGTAGGATCATATGCTCATACGTTACATTCATAAGAAATGAAAAACCCCGAGCCTTGAGCGAGGGTTTTTGTTTCTCCCCAAGGGTCTGTTTTTCTTTTTTGTTTGATTTCATCATAGGGAGACTTAATGTTGCAGTTGCTGCAAAACAAGGCCTGATCAGACAGGTTTGCCTCTTAAGCCAAACGGAGCTGACAGTGATTCATGCAGTCATTGCATAAAACGCAGCTCTGCAGATGTGACGTGAGCTCTGACAGACAGTTAATAATTCTCTGAGGGAGTGGCTATTGACTGGCTTCTGTTTTCTCTCAGGTGAGGTTCAGAGGATTGCTGTTTTACCATGAAGGCTGGCCTCTCTGCATCCACGAGAAGGTCATCCTGCAGCTCGCCCCTCTGCACAAAGTGCGACTAAAGCAAGGAGACTTCTACCTCCAGATTGTTCCGCTGGGTCGCAAGGCTGCCAAACTGGTGATAAAATGCTTGTCAGCCAGCGGACAAGCCATCACGGAGATCCCCATCACGGAGAGCATGTACGGCAGCGTCTTCACAGCTGAGTTTCTGCAGAATGTAACTCGGGACCGTAACCTGCACCCGCTCCAGAACTGCCTGCTCACCACCGGCACAGCCGTGTACAGGACGCCGTGGAAGAACGTGGTCAACCCACTGTTTGTCAGCAGCACGTCAGACACCATCATGCAAGCGCGCTGCAGCAGAGGCGCCTTCCGTGGTCATCTCAGCACCTGCAGCACCAGCGGATCCACCGGGACCCTGGACAGCCACCGCAGCTCGATAGAGTCGCTGCACTCTCAGGGGACTGATTCTATCTTCTCTGAGCCCACCTCCCCAAACAGAAACCCCATGGACCCAAATGGTGAGGTCCATGGTACCAGTGATACTGCAGTACCTATAATTAAACTTGAAAGGTCTGGTGAAGAGTGTGAGACAGGTCAGGAGTCCGAAGACAATGATGGGAGAGGGGGGGGGCCTGGGTCCAAGATGCTCTCTTTCACCACAGACCTTAGCAACCCAGGATGTCGTCGCCGTCCCCCAAGGGACTCTGTAGCATTTGAGAGCAGGAGACTTTTCAGGAAGTCTTACATGGAAGCCCTGCAGAACCCCATGAGCCTTGGGTCCAGCTCTGAATCCATCCTGGAGGAACAGTCTGAGCACAGCATTGCCCTGGGAGATAGAGCAGTGACACCTGGCAGCAGCCCTGAGGCCAGAACTCCTTCTAGAGAACTCTTGTCGCGAAGGCTGGTTGGTCGGGGGTGGCTCAGCAGCGATGAATCCAGGCCCAGCACACCTTTGCTGTATTTACAAAGGGGGTTGAGGAGCGCTGAGAGGCGGGCGGAGAGACGTTCAAAGTCACTGGAGAGAACAAACAAAGGCGGCCACGTTAAAGGCCACCGGGAAAGATCATCCTCCGGAGGCACCGTCAACATTTCCCCGAAAAAACTGATGAACGGCTATGCTCTGCGTTTCGGAAAGCTAGACGTCGAGGCGGCACTTCCTGGGTCGGAGAGAAGGACCAACAAGGAGGAGTCAGGTATGCGGTTCTGTCCTGCGGTTCATTTTGCATGGGGCTGTTCAGCAATTCCCCATCTGGTATGATCTGCTCGCTCCAGATGGATGCAGTTTCCGTCAACAATAGTCTCTCCCTCCATTCTCAACGGAAAGCTGACCAGCATCGGGGACGCTCCCAAAAGTTTGTGTGATGCTGACAATGGAAACACAAACACTGAGTTGAATGGAGGCAGGTCAGGTCCAGTGGCTGTAGCGTCACCATTGACAACTGTCTAAAATGTCGGCTCTACAAAGAGCGATTTGTATCAAGAATTTACTGCAGCGATATGCTTTTATTCTTGACGTGTTCGAACCATCAAGCAGCAGTTGAGCCATTTATCTCTTATCAAGCAGCAACAACACCAGGGTGTGAAAGCGCAACTCTGGATAGCTAGAAAGTGCTGTTTTCTCACCTGTCTGATTAATTACGCCCTAGAGCTAGACTAGGCCCGGCTGTTTTTGTTAGGCAGTTTTAGTTGTATCCCAGTTGAATCAGCTCATAACGACGGAGCGTTAATAACTGCCGTTGCTGACAGATTGCTCGGATTAGCTCTTGTGTGTTTAGCCCCACCCTGGAAACAGGGATTTATCCACAAATGTATTTTCTTAACCACAGTCAGTATGCATTGTGTCATACTACACTGCAGCTCTGGAAAGCAGAGGAGCTCCTGGGGGGATCCTTCCAACAATTTCATGGAAATTGACATTTGACTCAGCTCAACCAGAGTTCCCAGGAAATAAAGCTGGCACAGACCTTATATCTGTTATGCTACTGTATGGTACAGTGTAAAGGTGTTGGATGTAAGTCAGTGAACAGAAATGCAGGACTTAATTGGCTGTAGCGTTCATGAAATGATCTCAGGAGGGATTATTTTCCAGCTGTTGCAATGCAGGTTTCCCACAACAACACTTCAAAGGTAACAAAGGATTCTGGAAACCCTGTAAACCAATCACATGGCGCCCGGCATCCCACAAAGAGATGACCCTACTTTGTTAGTGCAGAACTGGGGGCTGCACTGATCCCACATGTGTTCACTCATTGACAAAAGTTTCCTTTGTGAATCAATCAGCCACCAGGGATCCGAGAAAAGCCTTTCACACTCCGCTTGTGTCTTTGGAGAGTCCATTCAGTCCAGAAAGACAAAACCTGACCTGCAGTCACGTTGGGAACTACTTGATGTGGGTGATTGAAAACTATATCACAACTTTTTCCACCGCGATCTGATGTAAAGCTCAAAGCTCAGGTAGCTGTTTTTGGAGTCTGAAAACGTGTCCTGCAGACTGTGCAAAGGCACTTTCACAGAGGGCAGTACTCGAGAGGCTTTACTCCACATTTGCCGCTTCCTGTGAAAACAAAGCAATTTAGGAAACAAGAGGCAAACACGAGCCCGGCCACACTGTCGCACAGGAAACGCACTGAATGATGAAAGACAATAGAGCCCGAGCTGGGAGGGTTTACTGTCACACAACGGAGCAGGAACACATGAACACAAGGCCTGCAAGTTGTTTGGAAAGCAACGCACAACATGGATCTGTCACCGATCGTTAATCATTTAATCAGGCCTGTCGGCTCAGGGGTCGTCCCCTTCAGGTTTACATGGACGCTGGGGGCGTTTGAAATGCTTTACTATACAGAGATATTGGACAGAGATAACCCTACAAAGCATTTTTATCACTCCCTGGTGCTGCAGCGGGCTGAATTAAAGGCACAGAGGTTTATCGTGGTCAGACTAGCCGTAGGCGTCACCTGGTCAAACACCTGCAAACAGGCAAACAGGTCTCTGCAAACATGGCCACAAGACATAAAAAGTTACAGCCCTTTAAAGGGGTTTCACAGAATACACACAGGTGTCGGTACCGAAAGATTATGGGTATCGGTCGGGGTTCGTTTGCATTTATGCTGTCGCCTAATTTATCAAAGAGTGCAAATCTGACATATTGTGCTCCGTCAGGAAATTTGCCGCTCAAACAGCTGAATCGGGTTGATTAAGTATGATTCTACGTGTGAATGAGGCGAGCGCCATTCCATTAAACAATGCCTGAAGGTATGGAAGGGTGCAGCGATAACAACACCGGCAGGTCTAATAACACCAGCGGATATCCATGAGTCAGCCTGACGAAACACCTGGCCTCCAGGATGAGTCAGAGTGAAGTCACCACGGCAACACGCCTCCCTCGCCACTAATAAACGCTCGCTACATGAGATTTACGGGAAAATTGGTCTGGGGTGAAATGAAACCTGTTTAACACACACACCCCACACACTGCTATTTTTATGCGTTTGTTGCTCTAAAAGTATCGCTCGGCTAATCTGCCGGATTTATGGTGTCTGTTTATGACTGCTTCCTCAGGCCAGCGTGGCGACGGCGTCAGCGGCGAGGGCAGGCGACACAGACTCATCAGCGAGGATTCACACTCTCCTAAAAGTGCCAATGGATCAGCCATCACGCTGGCGCCCGTATCAAGGCCTTCATGCGAGAGCAGCTCAGCTCTCCCCAAACTGGTGTCAGAGGTCAATCAGGAGCTCTTCACATCGGGGGCCGTGATCCTGCCAGGTAGAGGAAGAGTGACGGCGTTATAACGGCCCGTCTTTTGGACAGATTCCTAACTTGATCTGAAGGGATCTGTATGATTGTCTTACTCACAGCTAAAGACTTGCAACAATCAAGTCAACCAAATTTTAGTTTTAGATTGTATATATTTCCACATATGCATAGCACATGTGGAAATTCGCTGATCAATCTCCCTATTGTGGTTTAATACATATACAGAGTGGAAGTAATTACACATAGCTGGAAGTTAATGTGATTATTTTAGATGCAAGTGGGCTAACAAAGCAGCTATCATTAGCTTCACTTAAAAAACACTCTTTTTAGAAGTCGTGTTCTCATCTGGTTTGTGCTTCCAGCTTCTGGAACTCCCGGAGGGTCTGGATCATGAAAGCGTTTGCAGACGTTTGTGTGGTGGTTGACCCTCTGCTGGCTTTTTCTCTTCCAGGAAGCAGAGATCGTGGTGGGAGGGCGGTGCTGCAGGTGTGCGCCAGAGCTCAGGTGTGGGCCGGGGAGAGTTGCACGGTCAATGACCTCACCTGTTTACTTGGTTACTACTACTCCACACTGCGGTCAGTCATGACCCTTCCGTTATGTCTTTCCTGTGTTTGGAATCATTAACCGTCCCATCTGTCACCTCAAATAGCTTTTTTAAACAGTAATTTAGATATCGCTGGACTCTAAATGCATTCAGACCAACAATCAATGCTATGAAATCATCATGTGGACATTTTCTCTTCTTCCAGCCAGTGAAATCTACTGATTTCATACCAAAGATGGTTATTGTTTGGAGTTATTTCAGAGAGGATGCTAATTGCTGCGCTTCACTTTCAGGAAGGAAAGGCGAGATCAAGGCCTGTCTGTTGTAATAGACGGCAGGAGGCAGCAGCCTGTTCCAGCTCTGTTGTTGTCTCTGTCTGAGTTGCAGGTGAGCCTGGCCTTGATAATATGTAATTACCTTCCAACACACACCCAGAGAATTTTCCGGCTCTGCTAACTCCTCAAGGCTTTGATGCCATGTCTCCCGAAGATACTCTGTTCATTTCCTCGCCCCGTCTGTCGTGTCCCTGACACAGTTTGGGTTTTAAAAGAGGCAGACGCTGTTTGAGTCTGCAGCGAAGGCAGACCCAAAGATATTCTTGCTCAAAAGGGCTGCCTCAGGGCTCCTGTGGAGAAACTTGTGCTTACTTGTCTGCTTTTAACCACATACTGGGAGCTGGTGCGCTGCAGTTGACTCGCAGGAGACCTATCATCAGGCTACGATGATGAGTTTCTTACTGATGTAAACCGCAGCGTTTAGAGCCAAATGAAATACTCATGTTCGTGTAAAGAATATACATGTACTGTAATTTGCTTTCTCCACTTGAAGGCATTGGTACCAAATGCACTTTATTCGGTTCTCTTCCTGGTGGACAAAGAGACAGTGGCCAAACCAGAGAGAGACATGAATGTGCAGGTAATTAAAGACAGATCTTTAACCTAAAGAAATGTGAAAATGTAAATATTTGTTGCAGAATTGATGGTTTTTTCCTCGCTTCACAGACTGAAACGTTGACATCTCTAAAAGCCTTGCTGAAGCACATTGACCAAAACCAGCTCACGCGAGACCTGGACGGCACCTTCCACTACGACCACAGCCACTGGATCCACTTCAGGCAGGTGGGTGTGGCAGCGGTGTTTAGACTCGGGACTAATAAAGGCCCAGTGCTTTAAGATATTTAATGACCTGGGTCCCCTGTTAGTGCAGCGGGTTTGTCACAGTCTTTATTTTAACGTGCCAATTCTGACCCAATGGACAGTTTATTGTCAGGCTGCTGTGATGTTCCACTCTTTATCCATGCATGGATGCGCCTATGAGCTTGTGTGATTTATTATTTTGTCCGTCTCTCACAGAAAATTGAACCCTTCGCCAGCAGCTGTTCTGCAGCTATCTCCTCCCTGCAGCAGTCGATCGACTCACTGGGCAACAGCGGCAACTTAAAGACGTCAAAGGTTAGGCTCACCCCCCCACACACACACACACACACACACACACACACACACACACACACACACACTGTCTGGATTTATGAATTATGCGTCTCTACTTATATAGAATGGCCCAGTGCTGCCCTCTGTCCAGCACAGGAATTCATTTTCCAGTTAGCTGAGACTAATCTAGTATCTCCATAATTTAACTAACATCTTTTCTTTATTTGTCTTTGTATGTTGAACTCAGGAAGTGTCTGAGGTGCTGGAGCAGCAGCGACACCTCATGAAGAAGGTACTGGACGACACGCAGCTAAACCGGCTGCGTCTAGAAGGAGGCACCGTCCTGGCCCGCATCAGGAAAGAAGAAGCCTGTGAGAATGAAAACTACAAGTAGGATGAACTCTCTGTCTCTCAAAGAGCATCCTGATTTTGGTTGTGTTAGAAATTTTGGGAAAAAAAGACAAATTCCACCCTCTTATTGTTGTTTTTATTTCTGTGTTTACTCAGAGATGCCATTGACATGTTAAGTGCGCTGTACAACCAAGTAGACGAAGAAGTCCACAAACTTGTGATTCTGTCCAACAAGTGTCAGAAGGAGCTGGAGAGCCTGCTGGAGGTGCGCATGTTTGAAGAGCAAACACAGCAGGTGAGCTTTTCCTTTTGTACTGTTTTACTCTTGCTTTTCTGGACACTGATCAACGGTCTCTTTAGATCAAAGTCTGGTTCAGCAGCGAGGGAGAGAAGCAGCTCGTACCTCTGGAATCACAAACTCTGTCGGTGGCCAAAATCAAGGAGATGAGAGCCAGTTTGGAGCACTTTCTGGAGGAGTCCGTGGTAAGCACCGCCGTTCCTTGTTGACTTTCTACGTACATGTTCCTCAGGTTAAATTGTGTGTGTCCCCGTCGTGACAGCACCAGCAGAGACATGGTCTGCAGCTGGTGAAGGAGTCCCCAGAGTCCCTTCCAGGCTCTGCCCTGATGGACTTTAAACAACATCTGGGCTCCATTCTGAGCCAAGTAGAGAGAAGGAAGGACCACTTAGAAATCCTTACAAATCTCTATGAATTCTATGACTCAGTAAGTGTTCAAACCTCTATCTGCTCGTCCTGCTGGTGATGTTTTCTTCAGAAGACCACCGAGTAGTCACGATTTTGAACAGACATGATATTGAATTCATAACAAAACGGTAACTTCAACTAGATTAAATGCAACTTCTAAATGCATAGGTGAACAAGTGGATGGAGCACTGCCAGGATTATTTCCATCAGCTGAGTCTGGACAGCACAAGCTTGATTCTGTCGCCCTCTGTGGAGCAGACCCTCCAGGACTACTACGCAGAAGCGTCCAAGTTTTCCATGGATAACTTCAGCACCCTCAACAACATGGTGCTCTCCCTGGAAAGCCCTCAGCAGCTGCAGCACTGGAACTCTGTGTGGCATAAATGCCAACAAACCAAACAGCAGCTGGAAGAAATTCTGGCCCGAGCCACGACGGCCCAGGACCCCACGGCCACTGACGTAAAGACCCCAGAGAGTGACCCCAGCAAACCAGAGCAGCACGGATCGAACGCGTGCGTGCTGCTACCTTTTGAGGACAGCAAGCCTCATTCTTCTGAGCCTTACTCCAAGAGCCCCACCAGCTCCATCTCCTCCTCCTCGCACTTCATTTTCCCCTCTGACTGTGACAGCAAACTGAGGCAAAGTCCGTCCATGTTTGAGGACACGGACAGCGACTGCACCGTGGACTCGTCCGTCTCCTGCCACTCGGAGCCCATCTACACCGGCACCGCCCGCCTCCGCAAGCACCCCATGAAGAAGATCATGAAGAAGACCGTGAGCTATGAGCTGAACGCAAGGGACAGCGTCCACTCGGATGCCGGCCACATTCACGGCTACACGGGCGTGTACATCAAGGGTTTGGAGGTGACGAACAACGTGTCCGCGGAGAAGAAGCTGCAGAGGCCCGACGTGACGAGCCCGGCTTTGGGACGCAGCCGTAGCATGTCCACACCGTCCAGGGCGCACAGCAGACACAGTGACGGAGATATTAAGAAACAGAGCAGGTGGGTGGGTGAAATCTATACATATTTGTATTAAAAATAGATGGAAACTAACAACACTGGTGTGTTTTGTGCAGCAGCAAAGTGCAGCACATCATGGACGAGATGATTTCCACGGAGCGGGAGTACGTCCGCTCCCTCAGCTACATCATCGAGCAGTATTTCCCAGAGATGGAGCGGCTGGATTTGCCCCAGGACCTGCGAGGGAAGCGCAGCATCATTTTTGGAAACGTGGAGAAGCTGTGGGACTTTCACACTCAGTACTTCCTGAAGGATCTGGAGTCGTGTGCTCACTGTCCACTCTCGATCAGCAGCTGTTTTCTCAGACATGTATGTTAGAGAACCGTCAGTTTGAAAACAACACGCTGGTCCAGCTAATCTAATAATGAGTTCAACTGTCACAAACAAGGTTTTCAAAGGCAACTTAATACCAATGGAATGATCGGGTTTCAGAATAAGAATATAATTGCTGGTGAAACCCAAACAAAACCATTGAAACACTTTCGCCTGGGTTGAACCAGTGCTCAATTGTGTTTGACAAAGCAAACTGAAATGTCTGCATACCTGCAACTGTAGTCAGTGCTGTAACTTGTTAATCTGGTGTGCAGGAGGATCAGTTTGGAATGTATGCCCTCTACAGCAAGAATAAGCCGCAGTCTGACGCTCTGCTCAGCAGCCATGGGAATGAATTCTTCAAGGTGCGTTCAGGAACCTCACATAATGTCAGCAACGCCAAGATTTCAAAATATAAAATGCCACCACACAGATCCCCCCTTAACCCCCCCTCACAAAACTCTTCAGATCTTTGTTGCTGTTGATAATAGTGATTGATTTTATTTTTTTTCATACAGCACTTTATAGAATTATTTTCCTTCCAGAACAAACAGATCGAGCTGGGGGACAAGATGGACTTAGCGTCCTACTTGCTGAAGCCCATCCAGAGGATGAGTAAATATGCTCTGCTGCTCAAAGACCTGATCAAGGAGTGCAGTCAGTCTCAGGAGCAGGAGCTGAGTGACCTCCGCACGGCAGAGGACATGGTCAAATTTCAGCTTCGCCATGGCAATGACCTGCTGGCTATGGATGCTATTCGTGGATGTGATGTAAGTAGCAATCGGGCGAAGACGCGTACGGCTGTGATTGTTTGACAGCAGGAAAGGTAATAGAGGACGGTGGTCATTAAAGCTATTTCTGGTTCTGAGATCACTGTTATTCAGTTGGTGGTGCGAGATCAGGATTCCACCAAGAATGGCATTGTTCTCAGTGACGCATGGGGATGCTTGTGTTTCCTGTGCAGGTGAACCTGAAAGAGCAGGGTCAGCTCTGCTGCCAGGACGAGTTCATCGTCTGGTGCGGGAGGAGGAAGTACCTCCGCCATGTCTTCTTGTTTGAAGACCTCATCCTGTTCAGCAAGACCAAAAAGATCGAAGGAGGATATGACATTTACATCTACAAACAGTCTTTCAAGGTAAGAATGTGTCATTGCACCTTCCCACCCGCGCCGCTCGTGCGTTTTGCTGAGTTTCCGCGTCATTTCTGCGTAGACGGCAGAGATCGGTATGACGGAGAACGTCGGGGACAGCGGCCTACGCTTCGAGATTTGGTTCCGCAGGAGGAAGTCACAGGACACCTTCATACTCCAAGCCAGCAGTGCGGAGGTCAAGGCCGTGTGGACAGCCATCATTGGGAAGATCCTGTGGAGACAGGCGCTCAGAAATCGAGGTCTGGCTCATTGGGATTTCACCTGCATCAAGTGGTGGTTTTTACTATTAAATTTTCTCATTTCGTGCTTTTCAGCCTTGCGCATGCAGGAGATGGTGTCCATGGGAATTGGAAGTAAGCCCTTCATGGACATTAAGCCAAGCGATGCGGCCATCAGCGACAGGGCCATTGATTATATCATGAAGGGGACAGGTGAGCTGCTGTTTCACTTCAGGTTCGATCTCAAGAGCTTCTGTTATTACCTGTTCCCGGAAACCCCTCCTCCTCGATTCTCCTGACGCTCATGCAGGAACGTGCCTTCTGCTATTCTCCAGGAATGCCCTGGGATGATTCAAATTCTGGCAATATTTCCTACAACTGACGTATTTTACCCTGAACAATCAGAAGCGCTGCAGTCACGATACATCATTCGTCACTATAAGTCAAAAACACTCATCGAGACCAAAGAGATGACTACACTTTTAACTGTAATTTGTGTGTCATTGTCATTTATTCGCACCTCTGGTGGAACATTTGGTCTTTTTCAAGCACTGTCAACCATGAAATTGGAAGGTTTTTAGTCTATTATTGCTATTAACGCTGTCATTTTGTCCAGTTTAATTATGTTTTCTTGGCTACTTTATCCCTTTCACGGCCATGGGGGGGCTGCTGGAGCCTGTCCCAGCTGCATATGGGTGAAGGCACCTCTTTGTAGGGCAGAAAAACAATTTTAAAGACTTTTCTAGATTTGATTTGCAGCCAATGACGAGAAGCCAGCACAGGAGTGATGGGATTGTTTTGTCACTACCTGTTCGGAATTCTAGCTGCAGCCTTTTGGATCAGCTGGAGGCTTCTCAAAGAATTATTAAGACCTCCTGATACTAATGAATTATCATCCAAAGATCTCAATAGTTCACTAATAACAATCACTATCTTTCCACAACAGAAGCCAGGACCAGGGCGTCCATTGCTGTGCCTTCCTTTGAACACGCCACTTCCTTCAAGCGACCCCACTCCACCATCTCCAACAGCAGCACCTCCTCCTCCAGCAGCCAGTCCTCCTCCTCGTTGCTGGGCTCGCTCAACCTCCATCTTTACTCCTCCCCCTCTCTCCCACACACACATCCGTACCCAATGGCCAACATCCCCTCCTTTGCTCAGTGGCCGTACGACTGCATCGAGGAGGATGAGCTGGAGCAGGACAGTGGGAGTCAACCCTCTATGAGTGAGCAGTTCTGATCTTTCCTTGCTTTAGAATTAAAGTTTAATTACTCTTAGTTAATTACTATGATAAACTTATTACCTCTGCCAAGGAGGTTATGTGACAGCGTTTGTTAGTTTGGCTGACTAAGTAACAGAACTCAAAACTTTAGGAACAGATATATAACCTATATTATTAAGATTAAGATTAAGATTAAGATGGACTTTATTCATCCCCGTGGGGAAATTGAATTATAGTAGCAGCGAATGCAGAGTAAAGAGACAGAAAAAAATAAATACAGATAGATTAGAATGTTATAAGCATATATACAGCATATATTATAAGCATATATATAATATATACATAATATAATATATACATATTATAAGCATTATAAGCATATATACATAAATATAGAATAAATTAGAAATAAAATTACAACATAAACATTACACAATTATTGTTGAGTTGGTTTGAGTGAATTGTACAGTTTAATGGCGGACGGCAGGAATGACTTCCTGTACCGTTCCTTGGAGCAGCGAGGCTGCAGGAGTCTGTTGCTGAAGCTGCTCCTCAGTTTGTCCACTGTGTTATGGAGGGGGTGGGAGGGACTGTCCATGATTGTCCGCAGTTTCAACACCATCCTGTCCCTCACCACCTCGTCCAAGTTATCAAGTCTACAGCCAACAACAGACCCTGCCTTTTTGATGAGTTTGTTGGCATCCTTTGCTTTAATGCCTGCACCCCAGCACACTGCAGCAAAGAAGATGGTGCTAGCCATAACAGACTGGTAGAACATCTGGAGCATCCTGCTGCAAACACTGAAGGACCTGAGTCTCCTGAGGAAATAGAGTCTGCTCATGGCCTTCTTGTAGACAGCATCGGTGTTTGTGGACCACTCCAGTTTATTGTCCAGCTGAACACCCAGGAACCTGTAAGATGGGACTATTTCCACGTCCTTCCCACTGATGCAGACTGGGGAGGGTGGGGACTTGCTTTTTCTGAAATCCACCACCATCTCCTTCGTCTTGGTCACGTTGAGCTGCAGAAGTGTGGTGTAATTATGGTGTAATTCACAATGTGGGGAAATTACCTGCTTGGCGCAGGTCTCCACTTTTCGAGTGCTTTCTTTCCCTAATTTTTATTAACCATTTCATTATTACCTTGACTTGAAGTAGGCTTAATTACCTTTATTATTTACTCTTACCACCAGGGGACGCTAAAGCCTAAATTTATGGTGGACAAGAATATGGATCAAAGAAAACGCAGTGAAAATGATTGTTTTTAAGAAGTTAAAAAAAATGGAATAAAGTGCAAATATTTGTTATAACCTGCCTAGTTTATAGTTTCTCTTATATTCTTGTCAATCAATCAATCTTTATTTATATAGCGTCTGTTACAATCAAAATTGTTTCAAGGTGCTTTACAGAATCCCAGGCCCTAACCCCAGACAAGCAACAGTGGCAAGGAAAAACTCCTCTTTAACAGGAAGAAACCTTGAGCAGGACCAGACTCATGTAGGGGCACCCTCCTGCTGATGGGGGGCTGGGTAGAGAGGAGAAGGGGGAGGACAGGTAGAGGAGAGAATAGGCAGAGATCATAGAGATACATTAATAGTACAAGCTGCTGGTATAAGAGTAGAGTGGGTCAGCAGGGTCGGAGGTCGGCAGGCCAGCATACAGCTATAAAGGTGGCTAGACCTGTTGATGGATACAAGGGGGGAGGGGGAGAGAGCAGAGAAACTATACAAGAAATAACATCAGCAATGAGCTACGAGGAGAGGAGAGGTCCTAATATGTGAATTACACCAGGGGGCACACCTCCTCTGATTTACTATTGTCTTTGTCAGGGGGGCAACAGAATCAAGCGTGATTCTCAGTAAGGCTGTTGCACCTTCAGCAATAGAGTCAGCCTCAGCAGGGCTAAGATTATAGTGATTGATCCCTGGGGAAACACACATTATCTGAAAGACATCTGCTATAGACTGTGCTCTGAGCATAGAAGAATCCTTAATCATAAATGTAAAAGTGATCAAAGAATGGTCTGACAGGAGGGGGTTCTGAGGGAACACTGACACATGTTCTACCTCAACACTGTAAATCAGAACTAGATCAAGGGTGAAGCTATGAGTTGGTTGGTTTATCTGTTGAAGGAAACCAACTGACTCAAGTAATGAAATGAAGCCATTTCTAAAGTTGTCATTTACGTCTATATGGATATTAAAGTCTCCAATAACAATGACTTTATCTGTTCTGAGAACCAAGTCAGATAAGAAGTGAGAGAACTCAGACAGGAACTCTGAATGTGGCCCGGCAGGGGGCCAATTTACAACTATAAACAAAAGTGGTGTTTCTGTCCTCCAGTTGCAGTTTATATTCACTCAGTCCTTTGAGTGACCTTTGTCCTTGTCCTCTGACAGCCACTGAGAGCTCGGAGACCTCGTCGCAGTGCACCTCCAGTGACAGCGTGACCGGGCTGAGCACCCTGACGATAGCTGTGCATCCCAGCATCACCATGGACTCTTTCAACAACAACGAATCCTCGTCTTTCCTGTGCTCCTCCACACCCTCCTCCACCATGGCTTCTCCTTTAATGTTCCAAAAGGAGGAAGACCTCCAGCCCAATGGCACCAACTTCATCACAGCAGTACGTGTTTAATGATGTTCTTTAGCATTTCCTCATGCTAAAACATCATTATCTTACCCTTGATTTATTTTTATTTTTTTATAACAGCCTATTTAATTTAACTCCAGTCAAATCTACTTTAAGATCTGTTCTTTTTTTAATAAAACACCGTAAACATGCTGGTGTTGAAGCTGGACTTGCCGTTTCAAAGATTTAAAGGCCGTCGATGGGAAAAGCGCCGAGGTCCTTTCAAAAACTCTTCTGCTGTTGTGTTTTCACCAGAACAAGACCTCTCATATAGCAGTAGGCCTCTCTACTGTGGTCTGACTGAGACCTGGGGGGGTTAGCTCAGTAAGTAATCAGTGTCACCAGAGTGGCTTTTTCTCACGTTGCCGCCTCATTAACAGCTGTGAGGAACCCGTTGCCTGTATACTAATGTGCAGAAATGGTGCCTGTACTGTGCATGATGGCGTGTCCTGGTCTGGGTTCCAAAACTCTCATTTTGATTGTTGATTTGTTTTTTTCCTCTCTTGGTGTCTTGGGGCTCTTTTCCTCTGTGCATCAGTTTGACACTGAGGTGTCATGTGATGTGTATTTAGCATGCATGCTAACATAATTTCCTGTGGTTTGGCTCTTCGGATGGCCTGGTGCTGTCATCACACTTTGCGTTATGTGTTTGTTGCCACACATTTTTTTTTACAGTTTTAATAAAGTATCTTTACAGGATCTACAGATTAAAGGTCATGGCATAATATTAGTCCTAAATCGGCACTCCATGCATAAAATTTAATGGACCTCAGATTAACTCAAGTTTGAATTGAGTGAATTTAAGTGAATTAGCGTCATAACAACTTTATTATTTGAAAGGTTAAAAAAAGGGCTCCGTTACAACCATCATGTTAAGATTTTATTAATAAGGGTTCATTATTTTTGACTGCAAATGAACTAAAATCATATATTTAATCTGTAGATAGTTGTTGCTTTAAAATCAGAGTAAACCTATAAAAATGACGTCAAAAATAGATGGTTCCAGTATAAGATATGTCTGAAAGTGAGGAAGTATTACAATTGTTTTAATATTTCTCTGTGTCGATACAAATAAACATTTGGTTTATTGACAGAATAAAATAAACACTGCCTCCCGATGCAAGCAAAAGGTTAAAAAAAGGCCTTTTTTTAATTTATTTGATCTTTTGTCTTCATTGCAGCTGTGAAGTTCTCAAGCTGAAGGCCACCTGAAGGCGCAGCAGTTTGTGCATCAGCACAAACGGCCGAAAATCCTTGGAAGCACCACGTGGAAGTCCATCACATTTCATTACAATGGCGTAAAATCTGAAACTGACAGGTGACGCACGCTGCCACCACGGTACCTAAGTGATCTGGAAATGTGTTTTATTGAACTAGGGAGGAATCAGTGTTTATATTGTAGATGTGCTTTGTTTTATTATGTATTTTTTAAAAGAAAAGTTCACCCCGTGTCTTATAATGTTTCCCTTCCTGTTCCTCTATTAATAATAAAAGAGGTTTGTACAGAGGGTTACAGGGTTTAAAATAGAGTTCTTTTTTTCTTGTTTCCCAATTTGGTTCCATTTTAAGGTCTTATCGAGCAAAATAATCACTGCCAGAGCGATAAAGGTTAATTGTGTGCATGAGCAACAAACTGTGAGAGCAGCTGAAGACAAACGGCAGATAGTTACATGAGAACTAGCCTGGGTGAAAAACCACAGACACACTTATCACTCGGCCCATGCCACTAGACAAACCCCGGCAGAAGAGAAAATGAAGAAGTTTGGCTCTGTAATGGCATGTAAGAAATAACAGCTTCACCGCACTGCTTCTGCTCTCAGGCCCAGCCAACGGGGGGACGAAAACCACAGAACAGAATTCAGCTCAGAGTTTCAGTTCATGCAACAGAGTAGAAAAGCTCTAAAAACAACATTTAAACCCATTAAAGCCCTCCCAGGTCTTCAATGGTACCTCCCAGCTGGGGGGATCTGCAGGCACCTTCAGAGTGATTTGGAACGTTTCTGTTTGAAGAAGGAAACGGCGAGGATCCCTGAGAGGATGATTGTGACCAGCAAAATGCAGACTTCCAGCAGCTCCAACTGTTGGACACAAAGGTTTTAGTCAGTTGCCACATAGTCGTGCGTCCGATTTGACTTGGACTTACCCTGATTAATTCGTTCTCTCTTGGTTGCTGTCTTCCTGTCAAGTCTACAATTATCAGAGACATTGCGATTGTAGCTACAATCATACAGCCGCAGTTAACCACCAGGAGCACCTGCAACAGAAGCAGAGCCTCAGTATTACGGCCACGTTCTCCTTCAATAAGATCATCAGCTGAGTTGTCAAAAACCGAGTTCTTTAGGTCGTAGAAGAATTTACATCAAGGGGAAAGTAACTAAATAATAATTCAAATGCAGAAGCCCTTTGACTTTCCTTGTCATCTCACTTGAGCTTTTCTCATATTATGTCTATTCCTAATGTGCATTTTGTGTCATTTTATAAAGTGGCAAGTAAAAGTGGCACTTACTTGGAATAATTGTCGACATTTGAACCAAAGACTGGAAATGGATCCAGCAAAGATCAACTAAAGAAGACAAGGACACATCAAATCAACACTCCTGCACACACCATCTGCTTAATAGGGCATTTTTCGAACTTATAGATAATATTAGTCATTTAATAACTCCAGGAACTTACGATTATTCCGCTCAGGTGGGAAACTCTGAATATAGTCCCGAGGGAGTATTCCATCTGCAGCGACACGGCGAACGTGATTCCTAACCCAAAGCTGACCAGACCGCTCATTACCTGCAAAGACTGACATAATTCCCATTTTAATTAGTAAACAAAGATGCACGAGCGCAAATGGAGACAAAAAAAAAAACGTATAACGCATCAATTTATTTCTACACCCGCGAACTATGACACAATTTCCGCTCGCTGGTGGGCAGAAATACACATGAAAAATAGAACCTGACAACTTTTTTAATGTTCGTTGTGATTGAACCTCTAAGTCACAGACGAGATAAGGTCAAAGACTGCGATGGCTGCGGCCCCGTGACACTGACAAAGCCTCAGGTCAGTGCGCACGACGGCGCAGCTGCGCTAGAACCTGACGGTGATGGAGGTCGACTTTCTTACGCCAAACACGCCTGGGTGTTTCTGCAGCACGTCATGCAGGGACCTCTTTGATTCAGGAGTCATCTCCAAAGGGCGAAAGCACCAGCCGCCGGGAGCCTGGTTGCAGTCTGCGCCGCTTGGTTCCTCGGTTCCGTGGATGTCCATGTCAACGTCGGCACAGGCCATGATGAGAGTGAGTCCAGATAGAAGCACTTCAGCAACAATAGTTGGAACTGGAAAGAGATAAATGAGAAATGTATGTATTTCACTCACTTGAACTCTGAAAATCCATAATCTTGTAATTATTAACCAGGAGTACCCAATTAGCGACATTTTAGTAGAAGAATAAAAAGAAGAATTGGAAATATCTTTTATCTAAGCTTTGGTTTTCAAGCTTGACTTGTTTAACGGCTTTTAGGGATTTTTAAAAGATGAACCAGTCTTACCACAGTGGAGCGTGTGTTTCCAACAGATGTCGAAGTAATTACTTCCCGACCAACTGGCGCGTTACACTCCTGTCACCACTTCCTCCCTGATGTGCGAGAAAATGTTTAAAATTAAAATATTTTCACGCACAGTTTTAGAGTGTGCGGTGTATGTGAGACATTAGTACATGTACTACACATACGGGAAGCTCCGGAATTAGGCCCGATTCCGCGTGTGTGTGTGTGTGTTTGTGTGTGTGGGTGTGTGTGTGTGTGTGTGTGTGTGTGTGTGAGAGAGAGAGAGAGAGAGAGAGAGAAAGAGAGAGAGAGTTAGACTTGGTCATTTCCTTGTTACTTCATTTTCTCTACAAACCAGAGAATTTGAGCTTTGAATCAAGGGGCCATTAAACTCAAAGGTAGGTGGTTTATGGAGGAACAGAACTTTTCATGTAAAATCCATGATATGGATTTTTGATATGTTCTTTGCTTATTTATAGGCGAATGAAGATGACCTTCCTGTGTGATGAAACGATGGTTATTACCATCCCCGTTGGGATGAGGGACATGCCTGGAGGACACAGCGTGCCCGAGAAGTTTCACTGTGTGTTCCGAGATTTCTACAAGGTCTTTGTCATTAACGGGAAGCCGAAACCTCTTGGTGTGAGTCTGATTATTTTATCACAGCGCACTTTGTGCCCCCATTTAACCTCCAAAAAGCTTTAATGAGTTTGTTTTACTTTATCTCTTTTACTCAGGCAGCTCAAGCCATCGGCGGTGTGTTCATCGGTGCACTGGCCGTAATTATGTGCCTCTCAGATTTCTACGTCTTGATCTTGGGTCTGCCCAGTTTGATGGTAAATATAAAGATACATATTGGGATTTGTTCAACTGAAATAATAATGAAAAATATAATTTTGTATCTCATCTTTTCTGTTCTCTAACTAGTGTGTGGTCTCTGGTTTGATCTCCTACGCTGCAGGCAAATCTCCAAACATGCATTTGGTAAATTCAAACATTAGCCAGCTGTATATAGTGAGCAGCACTTAACTTTGAGTTCAATAAAGTTCAAGCAAAGAAGATGTCGTCCGTGAGAAAGAGATAGTATTAAGATTATTTCCTCTTTGCAGACCAAGCTGTCGTTCGCTCTGAACATCATCAGCTTCCCCGTGTCACTGGGTGCAGTTGTGTTGTACTCAGTCTTTTATTTTCGCATGAATAACAACACGGTAAAACAAGAGACAATATTATAATGATTGTTCGAGTTATATAATGGTATCTAAACTTATATTTCCCTCCCTCACATACACAGGGACTTTTTCTTGGAGCCTACATACTGGTTGTGGTCCTGCTGGTTACTGAATCATTCATAATGCTATACTTGACCTACTGGTTGAGTAAAGCTGTGTGCAGACAATATTTTAACACTCTGGTATGTAATTTTCCAGAAGTCTTCATAGTCAGAGGCGTGTTTATTTCTAAAACATGATGTTCTTTTTCTTTCCTGCAGCCCATCATTCTGTTGAAACGGGCAGACTGAAGGAACTCGGCCTGTTGACCACCAAACGGCAGTTAAAATGGTGGGTTAAAAAATGCGATCTATCGTTCCATTTCAGTGGTGCCTGGAGGAAACCTCTTCCTGATGACATTTTTGTGCGTCGAACGTGACGTGGTTTCAATCTTCATGCTCAGAATTTCATTTGAAGCTGTTTTAAAGAATCGTCGCTGTTAAACACAGCGGTTCTGGCGGCCTGTGAAACTGAGGTCAGGACAGTTATTTTGAAAAATCCGTAAAATAATACATCTTGCAGATTTTTTCCGCACCGTCTATATATAATCTACATATAATTCAGTCTGATTGTGAGAAATTGATTAAATTTGAACGAAACTGCCCATTAGGAGCTACGCTGCCCCCTAGTGGCCAAATGTTTTAATGACGAGCATCCGCATGGGCAAGATAAACACCACTTTATTTTGACTTAGTTAATTTTCCTTCATATACATAGCTGACGTTTGAATTAAGTATTTGAATATATCTTTTGATGTTGCTCCTATGGAAAATATTTATTTTACTAAACTAACAATAGTCTGGCAATATAAAATGCATTTTTATGTTTGTCCATAGAAACCATGCGACTGCAAGGATGTTTAAAGTCATTTAAAGTGCCGTGTAACATAGTTATACCTCTATGAATCACACATTTAAATACTTTTATACATTTTATTTTGTGTATGACTTGAATTTACGTATTTTTCCAAAATATTTTCCAAAAGATCGAAGTAACAGCACACGCATATATAAGGAAGATAAAATTTAATAAACCAATTGCATCCCCAGACACCACATATTACATATTACCTTTACATGCAAAAAAAACCCGAATTATTGCCTCAATTAGTAACTGGCCCACCAAAGTGCATGAAAAGGCGTTAGTCCGACTGATGTTGCGTAGTTGGTGAAGAACAGAAATCTTCAACAAATGTTTATCTAGTCTACTATATGCATAAAGTAAACTGAATATTAAAGAAATTAAATTTTCCTATTTTCCAGTGCAGACTCTCTTGCGTGTGTGTTCGTGTGTTGTGGCGTTCTTTTTCGATAGCGGCAAATATGTAACCGAACACAAAAATTAAATTGTGGTGTTTTATTTTGAAAATTGTTTTATTATGAAAATTGCCTGGATTCCTTGTTGCATATAATCTGGGACATGGACGAATTCAGTCGCGACGCCAAAGTCCAATTTTGAGCACAGGTCGTTAAGCAAAATTACTCACTAAAACGTAGTTATCCTACGGCCACAAACGCATCACTCCTGTGGAAGTGAGTTTTATTATCAAGGGGTGGTTTGTTTTTTATATTTAAAAAAGTGTTTTTTTATTTATAAAATGACACATTTATTCTTTATGTGTGAAAACAGGACTGACTGGAAATATACGAGTATACCAAAAGTGATGTGCAAAAAGAGTTCACAAGTCAAAAACAAAGAGAATTATCAAACCATGTAATGAGAAGAAACAGTACAGACACGCATCCTCACCTAATTAGATGTGCAGTAGTGAGGCTCTTTGGACAGCCATATAGGGATATAAAAAATTCTGATATGTTATTACGTTGTAAATGAGAAGTGCTTTGATCTGTTTGCTTTGGTATTTCCAAGAAACACCAGAAGTGAAATCACTCAGAATAGCAACAGGGCAAACCAATTGACGCATAGGGTGATAGACGCTGTCCATGAAGGTGGAGATTTTGATACATTGATCTTTCAAAGTAAAAAAAACTGTGATTCAATGCAAAATACTATACAACAGCATTGCTACTATTGATTAACTTCAACCAGTCATCAATCTTGGAAAAGAATTTACAAAATACAAGGTAAGAAAACAAAGACTTGGTTCTCTGTGCCTCTGCATGAAATGCAAGTGTGCATTTCTTTGTGTGTCCCCTATAACACGCAAATATGTGGAGGTAGGTTGTCGATTCAGAATATGAAGGCTAGAATTTGGAGGCGCACACCCACACATAGAGTTGAACCGATAAATGGAGGTGATGGGCGACCTTTTAGACATGCCTGGGAATGTAACTATTCATGGTAAACGCCCATCCAATTGGCTGATCAAGTTAGTCTGTTTTGTTGGTCATCAAAACTACTCAGCTTTTGTAGTTCTATCGCAGTAATAAATATATTAAAACGGTGTTGTCTTGCATATTCTTATGGCATGCAGACGAGGCGCGTTAGCTGTTGCTTATAGATTGCAGGGCCAGATTCAACAACCGAGGCGGGGCTCTTACGCGTTCACAACTGTGGCATGCTGGGTAGTGGAGTTTTTATCTAACTAAACTCCTGACGTCACACAAACGATCTTAATTATAACTTAGCAGTGGTTATAGTTGTCCGTAAAGTTGCAGTATTTTAAATAGACATGAACCGTTAAGTTTAGAGTCGTTTCAAGAGTAAATCAAATCCAGTATGATCTGTTTATTGAAACAGTATAATATAATCAAAAGGATATTATGGCCACGCAATATATTTTATACTCAGCAGGGTGTCAACATAGCAGGATGTTTGCAATCAGGAGGCTGGCAAAAGAACTTGAGGAGATCCGAAATTCTGGCAAGAAAAACTTCAGAAACATTCAAGTTGACGACTCAATCCTGTCATGGCAAGGACTCATCGTCCTTGACAACCCTCCTTATGACAAAGGCGCTTTCAAAATGGAAATAATTTTCCCTGCCGAGTACCCATTTAAGCCCCCCAGGATCATCTTCAAGACAAGAATTTACCACCCCAACATTGACGAGAAGGGCCAGGTATGTCTGCCTGCGACCATGGCAGAGAACTGGATTCCTGTCATCAAACCAGAAGAAGTAATACAGTCCCTCATTGCACTTCTGGACGACCCCCCAGCCAGGACACCCCCTGAGGACAGATTTAGCAGAAGAATACTTAAAAGACCGTAACAAATTCATGAGGAATGCTGAAGAGTTTAAAAGAAAGATGGCGAAAAGTGTCCACAGGGCTGATCGCCTGACCAGATCACACGATCCCCCCACCTCACCGGCCAATCAAATGTCACTGTTTCTGTTCCATCCTATCTTCCATTATCATCAATGATCATTTAAGCTATTAAAAATGTCTGAACGTAGCTGTAAATAGGACCTGTGGATGTGCGCTGACTGAACTACCCCGCCCCGATAGCGCACCGGTGTGCGCTTGCGTTGCGCCTGCGCTCCGAAATGACGGTGGTGCTGATGTTCCATTCAAATCAATGCGTGTGTCCATGGTACCGACCCGGCTCCGCCACTGGCCAAGCTGGCTGACGGAGCACAACGCAGCAAACTACCACAGTGCAGCGTGTGCGACGTACTGTATATGCTGTATTTATGCGGGTTGAAAAAATAACCCCAATGCACAATAAATAACAAAGCACTTCCACTTTTGAGTGAAACTAATGGAACTACCCATGCAAGATTCACACAAATCCGAAATAATTCCTCTCGTCCTCTGGATTAGAACGAATAATGTCTTCTTTTGTGGCTTGTTTTCTTCAGTACAAATTGCGTAGAAAATACGTGAATTCTTGCCACAGCCGCACCCTGCACTGAAGATGCAGCACATGTGGCTTTTGGTTTTGGTTTTTTGTTAGTTGTGAGAACAGAGCAGACACGCAGCCAAACAGTTCCACATCCGGCGTTATTGGCCTACCCACCCACTCAATTTGTACTTTTCCCTCAATGAGTGAACAGATATCATGCCATTTCACAACCACAATGATCTATTTTTTAAATTCTTTAAAGTGAATTCCCATGTAACATTTCAGGTATGATAAAGGGCTAAGTAGATTTGAACTTTAATATCTCTTGTTCTTTGGGCTTTTCCCTTCAGGGGTCACCACAGCGAGTCTGTTACCTCCACCTCACCTTATCTCCTGCATCCTCTTCTGTCACACCAACTACCTTCATGTCCTTTTTAACTCCATCTATAAACCTCCTCTTTGGTCTTCCTTTAGGCCTCCTGCCTGGTAGTTTGAAACTCAGCATCCTTGTACCAATACATTCACTATCTCTCCTCTGGACATGTCTGAACCACCTCAGTCCTTATCTCTGCTACCTCCAGCTCTCCCGCCTGTCTTTTCCTCAGTGGCACTATCTCTAGAGTCTAGACCGCAGTGTTGTACACCTTTTCTTGATTTTAGCTGAAACTCTTCTGTCACACTTCCTACCTGTCACTTAATTAACTCATTGCATTAATGTTTGACTTCATTGACAGGTGACATTCAACTTTATTTTTTAAACTCCATGAACTGAATCTCTGTGCCGGGCCCCTTCAGGTATTGTGGCTCCTATGGTGTGAAGGGAGGATAGAACACTAATAGGGCAATTTTGCATTGTGGGATTAAAAACCTTTGGATGATATAAAAAGGGTTCTGCTTCAACAGAACCCTGGAATCTCTGACCAATGCCACGTTTCCACTGCCATTATCAGCTCTACTCGCTTATAGAAGCCGGTATTTTCCTGGGGGGGCAAAAGCGTTTCCACTGCAAAAATTGTACCCACTAAATGGAGAAGAGCTTTGTTAATGACAATGAGAGGAGTGTGTGTGTTTGTTTTGGAAGTTTGTCTGTGGCCTGTTTAACTATCTAAAACAGCTCACTGTGCCTATTTGTTTTAGTAGAACTGTACCTCTTGTTCCGTTTTCGGTGTGTGTCGTAAAGCAGAAAAGTACGCAAATTAGTTGAGGCGTGGGCGGGAGCGATATGGCGCAGATCGGACAGCGACAGTGACAACGGTGCTGTCGATAGAAATCCTGGCTGGGTTCGGCTCTTGGGCACTGGGTCTGAAAACCCCTGGTTTAAAAGGAATTAAGCCGTGATAGAGAGGATTTGAAAACTGCCCCGGCTTCAGAAGCATCGCGACACTTAACGTAAAGAAGCTTCACTTAAGTCGTCACGTGATTTTTCGCATGGCGAAACGAAACGTCGAAAACATCCTTCCGCGATACTTCTGACAGGGGTCGAGCCGCCTACTTCAAGCACAACATCTCCACAACCCATTACATGCTCGTTATGTGGCTCTTCACATCGGTTTAAACCGTTTCCGCGCGGTTGTCTGCGGCGGGACTGCTCCCGGTCCTCGGTGGATCACTTCCTCATGCTGCTGTGAGGAGCCGCTGCTGTTGTCCTGAGTGCGTCCTATGGCGTCCGTGTATAGCGGCGCTCATACTCTGAGCAAGCATGATGTGAACTACAGAATGCATTTCCGAATGATTAACGAGCAGCAAGTTGAGGATATCACCATCGAGTTTTTCTACAGGCCGCACACTATCACGCTGCTGACATGCACGGTGCTCAGTCTGATGTATTTTGCGTTCACAAGGTAGGAATTCAATGGTTAGCTTGAACTGTTAGCTTAGCGGCTAAATGGGGTAATGATGCCTGAAGTGTACCAGGTATATGCTAGTGTTTGGTTACTTTTAACTTACTCTTTAGCTGAGGACGCTTGATGTTCGCATAAAAGCAATACAACAACCATTTGAACGAACATCACACGGTCCTAAATATTTCACATTAACTAGTAACACTAGGATTTGTACTACAACGTGTCCGAACTACCTATTGTTGGATACAGATAAAATTATACCTATGATGTTTCATGTTATGTAAGGGACTCATAGAGTGATCACGTATTGAGCAATAATTGCTGTCTTCTTAACATTATGGTATGTAATTACTGCTCATGGGGACACTAATTTGATTTTGCTTCCTGCAGAGATGATGAAAATTATGACAGTAACCTCTGGATTGGGCTCATCCTGGTCATCTCCTTCTTCCTTGTCATTAGTGTTTTGGCATTTCCTAATGGTGAGTTGAGCAGTTTGTGTGTGTGTGTGTGTGTGTGTGTGCCTGCAAAGCTGTCTCAAAGAATGTTAGCTATGGGTTTAATGTGCATTAAAGTAAATGCCTCCGTGAGAACCGTAGTGGGGAGAAGAAAAGGGTGTCGTGTTTGGGCAAGATTAGTTTCCCTCCTTTCCCTGTCAGACATATTTAACAGAACTTGCAGTCAGTAAATCATTTATGACTTTGGTTGAATGTTGATATTTTTATGTTGCAGGTCCATTTACCAGACCACATCCAGCAATATGGAGAATAGTTTTTGGTCAGTATTTCTTAGTATTTACAAGGAGAAAAAATACTTCTATTTTATTAAGTTATTATGATCTTCTATGCTGTTTTTCACATTTCCCCTTTTTCTTTAGGCCTGAGTGTCCTTTACTTCCTATTCCTGGTTTTTATCATCTTCCTCAATTGGCAGCAGGTAAAGCAACTCATGTATTGGTTGGATCCAAACCTGCGTTATGCAAAGAGAGAGGCAGACATAATGGTGAGTATGATCACAAAAAACATGCATTTTTCAGACCTGAGCGACCTCATGATGGTCTGTGTGCTCCTCTCTACAGGAATATGCTGTGAACTGTCATGCCATCACCTGGGAGAGAATCCTGAGCCACTTTGACATTTTTGCCTTCAGTCATTTCTGGGGTTGGGGTATGAAGGCCTTGCTCATCAGAAGCTATGGCCTCTGTTGGACCATCAGTATTACCTGGGAGCTCACCGAGGTAAGAATGACCGCCCCAGATAGTTGTCTGTTGCCTGGTGTACATTTCTTGGTTATTTGCAGTCATTTTGAAGTACAAAGTTAGCGTTGCTGCGGGTAGAAGAATCCCTGCCACTCAGCTTTACTGTACTGTCTTTATTCCCACAGCTCTTCTTCATGCATCTGCTGCCCAACTTTGCCGAGTGCTGGTGGGACCAGGTGATTCTGGACATTCTGCTGTGTAACGGTGGAGGCATCTGGCTCGGCATGACTGTGTGCCGTTTTTTGGAGATGAGAACGTACCACTGGGCCAGTATTAAGTATGACAATGACCCACAACTGAGTTACATATTCAGCACCAATGGAAACTTCCACTGTCTGAAGCATTTTAAATTAAAGGAAATAGTTTGACATAATCCTAATTTATGCATTTTGTGGGATTCAATAATGTGAATTCCCTTAATCAATTAAATGGTTTTGTTTAATTTGGTTTAGTCCATGATACTATGAAGGTGTTTTACATCCCATATCGGTGTTTCTCTCAGGGACATCCACACAACCACAGGAAAGATCAAGCGAGCTGTGTTACAGTTTACTCCCGCAAGTTGGACCTACGTTCGTTGGCTCGACCCCAAATCGTCCCTGCAGAGAGTGACGGGTGTCTATCTGTTCATGATCATCTGGCAGGTGAGTGTTGAGAATCCTGAGTCAGGGATGATCCTGTAAGATCCACAGGCTAAGTCACAACTAATCCCACCAACTCTTCTGTTATTGTGAACTAAATCTTCTCTTACATGATTCAGGAGTGTCCCAGTGTCCACACATTAACTGCTTATCCCATATTATCCCTCATTAAATATATCATTGGTGTCTTTATTTAATATCTTCACTGGAGCAACCGCCAGATCTTGAATGTTGTCATGTGTTAAATACCGAACTAGAAAATAAGTAATAATGGTAAAAAAGGTTATGACCTAATCAACTCTGTTACTTTTTGTGTTTGTGCTATTTTGACACATAAATTGAAATCTCTCTTTTTTCTGTAGCTAACAGAGTTGAACACATTCTTCCTGAAGCATATTTTCGTCTTTCCTGCAAGCCATCCTCTCAGCTGGTGTCGAATCTTATTCATTGGTATCATCACAGCTCCGACAGTGAGGTAATTTATGCGTTCCATCAGTGGAGACTTGAGACCCTCCAGCTTGTTCTGTTCACTGGACTTTTTCCTTTCTCGCTCCAGGCAGTATTACGCATACCTGACAGACACACAGTGCAAGAGAGTGGGGACCCAGTGCTGGGTGTTTGGGTGAGCCAAACAGTGTTTTGCCATAATACTTCATTCATTTTCTAACCCTCGGAGTAAATTCATGTGTCAGGTTGGGGTTTTCAGTGTCGCCTTATTTACAGGGCAATCGCCTTTCTGGAGGCCTTGGCGTGCATCAAGTTTGGACAGGACTTGTTTTCCAAAACACAGATCCTCTATGTGATCCTGTGGCTGCTCTGTTTGGTAAGATCAGTTTATTATAACTGTACAAATACAGTGGCATTAAGTCACAATGATCGTTGTGGGTCAATCAGATGCTCTGAATCTTTGCTGCTGGTGGTTGATTTGTTGTGAAGTTCTACTTGACCCTTTCAGGCCTTCATTACATTCCTGTGCTTGTATGGAATGGTGTGGGTTGCTGAAACCTATGGTCCAGGAGAAAAGGTAAGAGTGTCCCTCTCATTAATGCTAAACTCTGTGTGTTTCCTGCTGGAGTTCAATGATTAAAATGCTAATATCGATTATTCAAGCTGCACAATGTTTAGTTTGTCTTTCCATGTGTGTTTTTATGTTCTTGACATGAATCATTGCTCTCTCAGGGCCTCTTAGAATGTGAGGACAGTAATTACACAGAATCTGGTGACTACATGGCAGCTGATCCTAAAGGTACATTCACTTTATTTACTCAGAATCCAGAGCAGTTGGACGGAAATACTTTGGGTAATTCAATTACATCAGTCCAGATGTGTTTTCCTGTAAACTGAGCTGAAATCTGTGGTCATTGTCCTCCAGGGGAGGCGGAGGCGGATGGCGACAGCCCGACAACCAGACACAGACGGAGGGCTGCAGAAAAGACCAAATCCATCAATGGCTTGGAGAGCCAGTAAGAGATGGAAGTGAGAGCCGGTGGGCGGATCGACCCCCCCCCCCCCCCCCACCACCAGAAGAGTCAGAGATCACCAGTCGAAGAGAGGGTGGAACTGAAGCAACCCCCAGCTGAAGGAGCAGAACCAGGAGAGGTGTGAAGGGGTGGGTGAACAGGGTCATGCAGTGTTTAGGAGTGCACAGAAGTTTGGGCTGCAGACGTGCACGTATATGTGTGTGCTGCAGTCAAACTGCATAGCTGGTGTGTGTGTGAGAGAGAGGGGTATTTAGTGTTTATTAATATTTAGTCTGTTTCAGATGTTTGTCCTGTGATTTGTCATGAATATTGTCAGGTTTACAGCAATGTTGGTTCAACACATTTCAACGTTCAAAGCCATGTTATAGAGTTTGTGATTACAGCACAAAAGTGTTCTTTTAAGAAGAAAAAAATCAGAATCTGTTTTTATAATTGTCAAACAGCCTTGTTTTGTTATTGAGCTTGACCTGGAACGGGGCGAAGCACACAGAAATAAGCACTTTTCAGAATATTCTCTTGCAGATATTGTACGTTTCGTGAGTTGTGGTTACCACCATCATTGATTTTTAACCTCTGTTCATCTGTGGCTGCTATCATTTTGTTTCTGAGATACGTTTTGCCTTTTACTGCATGTTGGCAACGTTTGCCCGTCTGCTTACACTTTTACTGTTGACTTTGTTGCATGCTTGTGTCAAATCAGATCTTTACGCTTTAGAGGGCAGTGACATTTTAAGTGACCTACTGTGCCTGTTCTGTGTGCCAACTTTTTTTAAACTTGTACTGAACTTTTACTGAGACTATTTTCATCTCAAGGCAACATCGTTTCATGACAGATGTCCCTCACTCTTCAAGAATTCACGTGTTGACTTTGTTGAAGAGCAGCAGGCTCCTGTGCTGCAGTATACATGATTAGTATACATTGTAAAGGGTTTATTCTAAGTTTACATGCTAACATTTGATTTCTATTTGCAATTGCACTGCTAAAATTAAGTCACTCTACCACACACTTTTATTTAGACTAAAATTATAATATTAGAATACACAAAACTCGGTGTAATTGAAGTCCTAAAGGTCAGTTAATTCCCCTCCCATGTTTGTACTAAATGTAAACTGTCACTTGCCAAATACCACATCCAATTAAACTGGCTTATACTGTTGCTTTTCACTGTGAAACTACACATTAAACTGTTTTTCAGGTATGTTGAAATTGACTCGGTGTATTTATGCATCATTAGTTGTTTTTTTGAATGTTTTAAGCTTTTTAATATCGACCGAGCAGTTAATCGTGCATGTCCTTGCCTCCATTGCACTCTGCTGCAGAGCTGCACTGGCTGGCACCATCCTTTCCTAGATCATATTTCACTGTGTCTGGATGCCATTAGCTTCGGACCAAAATAGCTGCTTTGTGCTGACCTTTAAAATATGTTTTTGAAGCTACTGCTGTTGTGCCTTTAGAAAAAGTATCAGAGTACAGAAAAAAGTATCCACACTAAAAGGTTTTGGGTTTTTTTTTTTCAATATTCACCGGTAGCTGAATGTCCACAAGTGAGTATTCAAACTGCTGCATGTCACATTTGTGTCAAAATCTTCAGAACTACCATGAATTTTGAACATTTTGTACTCTAATAAATCCATATTTGCTATTCTCCAACTGTATGTATGGTCTGTAGTTGCACATTTTCAACACAGGGTGGCAGTAGCGAGCCCGTGTCGTGCAAAATGTGTCACGTGACCGGCGCGGCCTAACTCAGGACAAGACCATGTTGCAGTGCTCTGCTCTCATATTCCTCTCCTTATCTTCCAATCACCAATGATCAGACCGCCTGTTTGGATCTCCTGGACTTCTATCAGACTGGTTGAAGAACATTTGGACACATTAGTCATGGCCCAGGGTCCTGGTCTCTCCTGTTCCAGCCTCGGTGCTGAAGAGATCCTGAGAGAAATCCAGGTCAATTTACTGGAATGTAAAGTCTGCTTTGAGAAGTTCAGCACTGGGCAGAGTGGCCATAGGCCTCAGAACCTCTCCTGTGGTCACGTCCTCTGCCTGAAATGCATCACCTCTCTTTCCCACCCCGTCCTGAAGAGGCTGGAGTGCCCCTTCTGTCGTCAGCCATGCAGCACTGACGGCACCTCCCACTGCCGGGTCCTCAACGACGTGCAGGAACTGGTCTTCCGGCGTTCCGCGTCATCTTCTCACGGGAAAAACGAAGACCCCCGCTGTGGTGTGGGCCTGGCATCCACAGCTCTGCACCTCTGCACAACTTTGGGGGGTTGGGGGACTCTCACCAACCCCACTGGGATAGCCTCTTTGGGTTCCTCTGGCATGATGGCTGTGGTGCACAACGGTGACATGAAGGTGGTGGTGTTCAGTCCAGAGGGCCGAAAGCTGTACAGTTTTGGGGAAAGAAGACAAACCAGCGGGGATGTCTGCTACCCACTGGATGTGGCGGTGTCTCCTTGTGGTCACTTGGTGGTGACCGATGCAGGCGACAAAGCTGTGAAGGTGTTTACCTCCAGGGGGCACCACCTTTTGACGGTTGCAGGTTCCTTCCAGATGCCCTGGGGTGTGGCCACAGACAGCTGTGGAGACATATTAGTGACAGATACTCGCACCGGTGTGCTATCCAAGGTAAAAGTGGACTATAACCGCGCTCTCCTCCTGGAGAATCAGACTCTGGTTTCAGACCTCCAGTGTCCAAAAGCGGTGGCTTGTTGCTGGGCCACGGGGAACGCCGCCGTGGTGGAGCAGGTCCCTGATGTCGCTGGCCCACCAGGGAGGCACCATCACACCCGACTGAGGGTGTTTACAACAGACTTTCACCTGCTTTATCAGACTGACAGCTTCAGCCTGAGCCTGCAGTCCTCCCCCAGGCTGCACGTGTCCGGCGTGGCCTTCGACGGAGACGGAGACGTGATCATCACCGACTCCAGCCAGGGGATGGTCTGGAGTTTGGGGAACCTCCGTCATGGTCCGGTTCTGACTCCTCTGGTGGGAGAACACCTCATTCATCCGGTGGGTCTGGTGTCAGTGAACAACAGCCTGGTGGTTCTGGACGCTGGAGACCACACAGTAAAGATCTATTCTGCTGGACGTAAAGCCGGGTCCATCACAAAGCCCATTCCATTTGAGCAGGCCCAAAACATCTCATCTCATCTGGGACCTCAGCATACTACCAATTGATTTGACTTTAATATTATATTATAAATGTAAGAATACATATTAGGCTGGGAGAGGGGTTCTTGATGACGTCATTTCGAACCAGTCCAAATAGGGATTTAACGTAAGCTGTGAAAAAAAAGAAATTCTCTCTTGTGAATAAAACTATTTAACAATGGCAGAGAGGGGTCAGAGTCGCCACTGGGAAAGAAAAAGAGAACATTGAAGATACAAAGTGTTTTTCGAGAAAAGAAATAGTTTGGAGTCAAACAAAAATGCTCTTGTCAATTTTTCCTAATTATAAGATGTAATCATAACGCTTACGGGCGAATTATTTACCCGTGTGTGTGCGTGTGTGTGCATATTCAGGTTAGGACACCTGCAAAATAATGCCAACGATACCCAAATAAAATCCCAGAGTCGGCTTATCGGCTGTCATCATTTATTTGGACGCGATCCAATCCGGTCGTGATCGTGGGTGGGAATTCATCAACATGTCAACCGGCATCACGTTTCCTCTCCACTGGTTTCTCTTCGCCCAGTAAGCGGCGCGGCGGTGCGCAAACTGGTTGGCCCTCTGTGGCACCGCCGTCTCCAGTCAGCCAGAGGCTCGCAGTCGTGCTCCCAGTGGAAGATGGCGGTGGTGGGGATGCTGTCCGGGGCTGGAGCAGGGCGCTGGAGTCGCACTAAAGCCGAAGCTGGGGGGATATAAAGCAGGGAAATGAACGCGCGTCCGTCTCTCGTCCTCGGGCTCTGGACTCCGGCGGTGGTTTAGCGAGGGGCCCCTTTTTTGTGGCCGAATTCCGGACTTCTCTTCGGGGATTCGCGGACTCTCCATAGATAGCTCGGCGCTTGGACGGGGTGGGCGACAAAAAGTGGACAAAAAAATGTCGGATACGAAGGTAAAAGTAGCGGTGAGAGTCCGGCCCATGAACCGCAGGGGTAAGTGTTTTATCTCCGCCGAGCCCGCAGTTTTAATGTCGCGCATTTATTCCAACGCGCTCGCAAAGTTGGGATGTCTTCGCCATTGCTGCTCTCAGCCCGATTTTACGAGCCTAAAGTCAGACTTAACTGTAGTTTAAAGAAAGTATCTCAGTGGGGTTTTTTTATGTAAACTTCGCGCACTCCGCCTCACTTTCCCAACCAAACTTTTGTCTGCGCAGAAATCGAGCTGAGCACGAAATGTGTGGTGGACATGGAGGACAACCAGACGGTGCTGCACCCTCCGCCTTCCAATGCAAAAGGAGAGAGCAGGTAAACCGAACCGAGACGCTGCCCAGGCGTTTGAAAACGGAACCTTAGTGTAATAGCGGTGCAATAAGCCCGTTATAACCTGTGTGGGTGCGGGATGGAATAATAGCGGCTGTTGCAGCGCTGCGGGGGTGTTCTTGGACGGGTTCGTAGTGCAGAAGAACTCAGACTGCACCCTCATTGCACTGTGTCCCACCCAGGTCATTCACAACTATGAGTGTTGTGCAGATGTCCATCACACAGGGCACCGGACGGTGTGAGAACATCTGCGCTCAGCCTGTTCCTGCTGGTTAATAACGGCAGCACAGTCGCACCGTCGCCCACCTGTTTGCAGCCTGACCTCAGGTGACGTTTCAGCTGGACCTGAATGATGCTTGACCTCAGGGTTTGTGTGACCCGACGCGCTTTCAGGGCGTAGCGAGACGCGGGCCGGCCTCTTGTCTTTTTGTGGAACCGTTAGCGGTCCGATGGAGTTTCTGATCATTGCGGTATTTTCCTCTTTGCGTCCGCTGCCAGCTGCCCCTCTCCCCCGCCCTCATCCTGGCCTTCACACACGCACATGGACCATCCGCCGCTCAGATCGCTGTCGGACTCCCTGTTACGCCTCCATGATTCAGACACAGAAGAATGGGGAGTAACAGGGGAGTAATACCACCGTCTTCCTTAATTACAAGCTTGAGCTGATTGTCCACACACAGAAAGAAGTCTCTGGTTCTTTCTCGGACTATTTTTCTGAAAGGAACCAAAGTCAGGTTCCTTCTGAGAGGTCGCAGAGGTCAAGCACAAGTGGTTGGAGTACGAGCAGCCTCCTCGGATCACATGAACCCGAATTTTAGAACCCCATTTTTAGCTAGCATGAGGGGAACAGACCTTTGGCTACTTGACTCTCCCCCAGACTCTCCCCCGATCAGGACGATCTTTGCGTCGATACCACGCAGATCGATCCAAGCCGCGCTGCATGTTGGTAAGTTTTTGTTTTTGTTTGAACATCGGCGTTTCCATAGATGCTCGCGCGGCTATAAACAGTGCGTGTGTTGATATTTGAGGATATTTTGGACAGAGGGGAGACGCGTGTTATGCAATTTGTGCCGAATGCTTCTGGCAGCCTCGGGAGGGAACATGACTAATGTTGATAGCAACCTGCAACACAGGACGAGGCCCTAGCGTTAGCCGAAGCAAACAGGCTAATGTGACACAGCGACGGAAGGCGATACGGAATTGGAAACTGAAACAAATGTTTGGGAAATCAAACCATTTCCTGCCTCCTCCTGCTATATTCACACATGGACATTACAGCTTTTATGGAGGGTGTGGATTTGGGATCGCACACGCTCCTCCTCCAGGTTGTTGTGCGTGCGTGAAGAAGGCCGTTGAGAGTTTATGACCCCAGTAGTTTCGATTCGGTCGACTGTTGTTATGTCATTTTAGTTTCTGTCATTTAGTCCAAGCAGATAATTGCTAACATTCGTCTGTGTGTGTGTGTGCGTATGTTTTGGGATCCGGGTGTTTAGGCTGCCTAAACCATATAATTTTGTTCTCAGCCGCTTGTGGAGCCACAAAAGGAGGCAAGTGTGATCCCTAAGACGTTGCCTTTAGTCTGAAGACACCTGTTCCTGTTGGAAATGTGCAGGATTTAGCGGGTATTAGCCTCCTGAATGAGGCTGCAGGCTCGAGATCACGGGAAGGTTTTCGCTCTCATGGGAACCGTCAGAGAGAGACAGATAAAAAACCCTCAACAGACAGTAAGCACAGCATTGTTCACAGGATTCAGCAGTGGCAGAAGCCCATAATAGTCTTCATTTGCCACAAACGGTTGCTTAAAAACACAGCATATGTGAACATTTGATCAAAAAACGGCATCTTAAATCATAAAATCATCAGATTCTCAAGAATTTGAGGGGGGGGGGGGGTTCCTTTGATGCTAAGTCTCATTCTTTGCTAAGCATTATAGAAACACTCGTGACTCGTGACCCCCCCCCCCCCCCCCCCTCCTCCACGCCGGCCGGCGGGCAAACGAAAGACGGGTCGTGACTTCGGGGCGACAGGTTCAGTTTCGCGGGTTTCACCTTTCATCTCTGCCTGCCCGCGTTGGCACCGACGGCGCATTTGAAACGGGATTCTGGGAAAGTATTCGGCTTTTCACGTGTCGGTGAGGGTTTGCAGGGACAATGAGGGTGGGAGTGGAGCTGCGGAGACATACCTGAGGCTGCTGTCTGCACGGGGGTGGATGGTGGTGCACTGTGACAAAGGAAATACCCTTCCACTCCCTCAGCGGGGCCCTATTACATCCATCATGCTGCAGCGTGGCCGTCAGCCAGAAACAATGACTCCCCGCGGACAAACCGGGACTTTATCTTCTTTTCACCCATATTTTCTTGAAAATGACATAAAATGCGTATTTCCAAAGGTATTTGCTGATGTTGCTAGAAGTTCTTATCTGCTGAAAGGAATTCCCAAACGTGTCGTTTTCGCCGTAATCTCTTCCTCATTATGGGTTTATCTGCACTCTCAACACTCAGAATCGGAGCCTCACACATACGTGGTCACACGCTTGTTCTGGCACATCTGGTTTCTGTAAGGCAGATGTGTTTTAGTGGAGCCCAACAACATTTCTAGTAAAAAATATGACAACGTTTTTAGAGAAGCTCGAGTTTCTGTGCTGTATTAACGTGGAAAAATCATTTATTGTTGATTGTTGTGTAATTAGCTGTAGGACAAGAACCAGCCCAACTGTAATTGCACCATATTTATTCTGCATGTTCACTTTAGGCAATAAAGGAATGTTGCTGTCTGGTATTTGACCCAGAAGTTGAACTGTGTCCATGTGTAGCTTAAAACAGCGCAAAGGAGTACCGAAGCGAGACTGTTGCATTTTTGGGCCATTAGCAATTAGCAGCTTTGCCAAACTTTGAGCCGTCCCTTTAAAGTGGGTCAGGCTGCAGTCTCCGCTCACTTGCATCCGACGCCGCTCATACTTTCTTCCAAGCCTAGCACGACCCAAAACAAACGCTTAGCGCACCACAATGGCGCTTTGTCCGGATTCTGCTTCCAGGAATGCTTCCTTTGTTTTCCATTTCTCTCCCTTTATGCCAGTGATCCACCTTTGCCACCAGGAAAACGTCGTCCTCGGGGTCTAAATCTTTCCTCTTGTCACCGTTAGGCCAAAGTCTCGCCCCCAAACCTAAAATGTAGGCTCCCTGGGCGACTGTTTCCTGTGAAGAGGGTGGGACATGTTTCCATCTTGAGAACGCTCTTGTCCTTCTTGCTTTGTTAGGCCCCTGCCCGTCTCATTAGGCTTCACATTCTGAACAACATATGTGAAAATCCACCTTCCTGCATAGTTTCCGTGATGACTTTCCCTTTGGTTCTCTCGGTCGAAGCCTCCAAACGAAGTTTTGTCGCGTTCACGCTGGTTGTTTTTGCTTAAAAAACCCAGAAAAATCAAGTTTGACCCGCCGAGACGCGTTCTGCTATTCTGATTAGCGACGTGTAGCGAGCGGACAGTGTCAGAGGAGGTCTGGACCACGAATCCCCGCTTCCTGGTGTGTCTGAGGCCCTTGATGTGTTCAGCATCTCTGTGTTTGTGTCGGTCCGCGCACGCAGAACCTGCTGACCCAGCCTGTCCCCGTGGTGTCAGAAATGCCAGCGAGGATTAAATTAGCCCCGGCCTGCATCATATGTTGTTGCTAGCGTTTGTTATGGAGTCGATTTGGGCGTCATGTGCGCTGCTGGTGATGACACTCGTAGGCACTAGGGCTGTTTTTAGTGGCCGGACTCATTCATACCAGAACTCCCCCAGTGTGTTTTCCCTGTCACTTAACGACAGATGATGCAGAAACGGTCTTTGACATTTGGAATAATAACGTTATCATTAGGCTCTGTGAAAAAATTCAGTGTTTCCTTTTGCACTAAAGGTCCAGTGTGTAAGATTTGGCAACATTTAGTGGCAGGAATTGCAATCTGTGTCCTCGGCCTTGTGTTTAAGGGTGACCTAGAACCTGCGGTGGCTGCTGGGGGGTCCAATCAGCGAGGGAATCATCTGTTTGTCATCCTAGATTCAACAATACTGAAATACGTAGCCGTAAAGCGTGTTATTAAAAACAGTTCTGTGGGCTTCTGACAGCAGATTATTAGAGGTCCTACACATCTGACTTGTGACAATTAGTGCATTAGTAGCAGCATTTACAGGTTGTTACGTAACAAACCTGAAGAGGTTCCAGGAATTGTTTGTGGGGCCTGGTCTGTTTCTGCCATCATCAGACCCGGTTCCCTTCACTGGTGTGTTTTTGAACGCCCTGGAATGTTGCGAGTGTAAACCTTCGCTTCCAGCCGCCTGCCGTCAGGCTCGCTCCCCGGAATCGTCCCCGGCTGGGACGGGCTGGCGCTCCGTGCGTTCCCACACAAAAGACACGACACACTGGCGTTCTGCTGCTGGTACCTTCTACACTGAGTCTCACACACACACGTCATGAAGCTTGTAATTGTTTTAAATTAGCGGTGGAAAATGCTGCCTGTGTAGGGTGGGAGAGGCTTAGCTGTAGCCACATATTAAGAAGAGGAATTTGACTTGGGTTGGGGGGGGCAGGGTGGGTTCTTGTATGTATGTTTGTACAGAAGCGATGAATGCTGCGACTGCCTTCTCCGTGGGGGGTGGATGCCGCCTCCGTGACTGACATATTCCATTTGCACGAGGGGATTATATCATCAGAAGCAGATCCTAAAGCAGGCGACTCCTTCACAGGAATCAGTAGGCAGTGTTTTATCTGAAGGGTGGATGGACCCTAGAGAACGATTACCAGGAGCTTAATCTGGGTTGGTGCCCACTGGGCTGCCACAGGGCAGTTTTTGGTGGCATAATAACCCAGTGGCCTTAATCCAGCATCATATCCATGGGGGGGGGATTCCATCACTACCACAACCTTCCTTTTGGGCACCAGCGTGACACGTATGCGTGAGCGTCAGTGGGGGAGAATCCCTTTTCCAGGCTTGATCTAAATCAAATCATTAACGGTGTCTTGGCATCAGTTAGCTGGCAGCTAACGTGTGCGTCAGTGACCGCACAACTGATGCCCACTGGGGCTTTAATGCCCCGCTGGGTCACGTTTGTCGGCGTCGGAGAGGGAGAGCAGGCTGATGTGGTCTGGCACATCTGTGCCACACGTTTGTGTCGCATATCTGGAGCACATCACCTCCAATAATCATAACAACGGTCCCGTCGCTACGTGCTAAAAACGTTAGCTTCATTCCAAAACCAGCCAGATGTAAAGGATACAGCCTAAAGTTGTTTCAGATGAATACAGATTTTTTTGGGGGGGGGATTATAGAGATTATCTGTAAAGTGCAGTGGGAGAACTGGATCTTAGGCCTTAATGCTGCGATGTGGGTGGAGGTAAAATCATTACACTGTCTATTTCATTCTGAACCGAAGGGAGCTTCCGATGTGATGTTTGTAACGGATTAAACGTGGACGTACGCGGATGAAGCTACAGTTTCAGTCCAGGCCGTGCACATTCCAGAGCTGCCTGTCTTTTTTCTAAACAAAGGCCCGTGTGTGTCTGTATCCGTGTGTGTATCTTCCTGCTGTTTGATCCGTTGGTCTTTCTGTCGGAACACATCTGCTACGCATCTCCACTGCTGTTTGGTGTAAAGCACCGGCTCCGCTTTGGTGCCACACCGGCTACTTTGATGCGATTATGATGCTTTTTAGCAGCGTCCTGGAGTCACCTGAGACCTGTCACCTATCAGCACTTCATTAATTGTGGGACCCAAAGTGTGATCGTGGGACGCCGCCGCTCTCGGCGCCTCAGCAGTGTCAGTGTGAGACATCCCGGTGCAGCGTTACGGCCCTCTGAAAGGAAGTCACCTGCCCTCCGGTTTTGGTTACTGCGTGAAGGTGTTGTCCAAGATGACCCTCCTGGGGACGTCCGCGGACTGTTGAAAGATGAGACACAGTCACGTGCACGAATATCAGCCCTTGATGTACAGAATTGTGTAAAAAAAGAAAGAAAGAAATTTAAAAAATCCACCCAGAGAACTAAAAATGTGCCTTCAGCACAGAATCACTGCAATAAAATTAACATTTACAGTTTTGTTGACCCTTGAAGGGGATAAACAGCCCCCAAATGCTCACATATAGGACTCATATGAGCTGGGGACTCATTCAAGGGTGCCTTCGGCTCCAACACCCTCCCTGTGACCCCGCAAAGGGATATAGCGGTCCAGACCTCAGGTATCCATAGGGTCCCCCTCCGTTACGCAACACCAAGTATAGAATGTGGTTTATGTCATTTTGAAGGCTCGCTATAATGTTGAACGGTGATATTTTAGACCCAGCGTGTCCCCAACAACTGGCATATTTAAACATATTTGGAAGCACTTATAAATATTTAGTTTTACTACCTCCCTTTCAGAGAACATATCCTGCCTAACATTGTTCGGTGGAGTCCCTCTTTGTCCTTTCGGCAGCTGCTAATTCCGAGTGCAGCTTCCCCAACCTGGCCTCTCTGTCAGATCTGCAGGCAGAGGGGCTATTTACTCAACAGAGTCGGTGGGACATTGAATCCCCAAATCTCTTCCCTCGCTCACGCTCCACTGGCCCAATTATGAACCAAATCACAGCAGCATCCGCCATGAGAGAACACAGCCGCGTGGAAACGGTGGCGTGAGTGACAAAATGAGTGTCGGCTGTGAAAGTTCCTGAATGGAACCGGAGGATTTTAGCGGCATTTAAGTTGCGTGTTTGTTTTAAATGTGCATCTTTTCAGCGTGGAAGAAAGCAGTGTCCCGCTGGGAGGCGTGCAGCTGCATCTTCCACAGTGCGGACATGTCCTGAATGTTAAACTGCGCTAACCATGTTCTGTCTTCTCTGTCCGTGTCCCCCAACCACCCACCCACCTACATCAACCCCTCTGGTGCTGCAGAAAACAACCGAAGGTATGTACCTATTCTCTGTTTGTCTTACTAGAACGTAGAAACTGACAGCCAAAATCCAAAAAAGGGGATTTCTTTTCACACGTCAACTATCAAACTAATTCAGAAGGAATCTCTGGTGCCCAAAGTGCTGCTCCCCTGGTCCTCCGAAGACACCCAGTGTGCGTCCGTCCACAGCTGTGCTGCGTTTTCTGGGGACGTGATCGAGACCATCTGAGTCATTTGGTTGGTCAGCAGCAGCCGAATGGCGTCTTTGTCAAAGTGTCGGTGCTCAAAGATGTCTTGAACATCAACAAAGGCCGCGCGATCTGAAAGGGATGAGCACAAACGCCGGGTCAGCGCATGTGTGTGCACGAGCATTCAATGGCACATTGTTGGCGTTCACCCCCCCCCTTCCCAATTTGACAGCTCTCTTGGTTGCTAGCTAAGCTCTCAGTACCAGGGAGACCGCTACCACGGGCTCTGAGGTAGAACGAGGTGTTTGCTGTGTGGAACACGTGGCGCTCTGCGAGGTTCGAGGCTTCACAGGAGTTCTGGTGTCCAATCACAGCCAGTTTTCATCCGAGAAACCACAAAAGGGGCTTTGTGCTTCTCAACTTCAACGAGATCATTATTTACGCTGCTGATTAATAGTAATTGTCCAATCAAGGACAATTTGCTGCACAGTCACGCCCTAGTCGAGCCCGAGTTACTTAACCAGCTCTAATTGGGAATGATGGTACTTTTGTTCCTTTGAATGGCACCCAGTCACAAGAGGGGGGTCTTGCCTTCCAAACACCCAGCATTCTCAGCACTTCCCAGGTTGACTGTGCAGCCAGTGGTTCCTGGGCCAGTGGGCCTTATTATTAGGAGAATTTACCACAATTATTTGGGGTATTTCAGGGTTCCCCCACCAGTGGTGCATTTAAAAGCAAGCTGGGCTAAAAAAAAATAGCTAACTGTCATGCGAGACAGTGGAATTTGAAGGAATATGGGTGATATTTTTGGTAATTTTGAAATGTGTACTGTCGGAGTAGGTGAGCCTCCTCTCTGTGTGTCACCCATCCAGGTGGGAAGTGAGATGGGGTGTCTGAGGGGCTGCTCTGTAGCCTTAGACCAGGGGTGGGCAAATGCAGTCCTCGAGGGCCAGGTTCAAGCCAGACTTTCTGTCCTACAGGTAAACACTTTCACCTGGGGTTCCATTTACCTTGGTGAAAGCGGTTTCTCCTGGGTAGGATGCAAAACCTGGCTGGATCACAGCCTTTGTGGATTGGACTTGCTCATCAGAGGAGGTCAAATCCATTCCTCGGGGTTGGATCCAAGCCAGGATTTGCATCCTACCAGGCTTTCACCAAAGTAAATGGAACCCCAGGTGAAAGTGTTTACCTGTAGGACAGAAAGTCTGGCTTGAACCTGGCCCTCGAGGACTGGATTTGCCCACCCCTGCTTTAGACCCTGTGCTGAGAATTTAGAGGCAGCATGCACCACCTAGGCCGGCTCCAGCCCTGTTTCCTTGGAGACGATGGTGACCGGGTGCTGGAATGTCTTCTGGGGAGCACTGACCCTGATTTATGAATTCATTTAGCTCCAGCAACTGCAGCAAAAACACGTTGCTGCTAACTGTGGATTTGTGCCGTATTTTCTCCAAACAATATGAGGATAGTTTTTCACCTAACTCCCCAGGACAAGCTCGGCCCTGCTGATTTAATTAAGGGGGACGTGCGGTATCACAAATGAGCTCATTTTTGAGCACAGAAACGATCTTGCTAGGAAGCATGCGGCTGTTCTGCTGTGCGTTGTGCTTGGACAGGTGTGAAAAGTGTGTTTTTACACTCTCTGTGCTTTCTGCCCGTCAGGTGTTTGCTTTTGACCACTGCTTCTGGTCCATGGACGAATCCAACGTTCCTAAATATGCTGGTGAGTCAAAAATGAGGCGACAAAGGAAGTGGAATCCTGTTCAACGTGAAGGCCTCCTGATGTTTGTGCAGCGGGGAAGCTCAGTTCACGCAAAGTTGGTTTTGGCGTCGTGCAAATAAAAGCAGGATGCTAGCGTCCCCTAATCTGCGCTGGCTAACCGCTGAATAGCATTCTAAATGACAACAGTTCATTCTTTTGTTTAATCAAATTCACTAACGAGAGCTGGAAAATAAAGACCGCAGCAACGGTTTTTGTGAACCGGCTATGTAAAAGCGGTTATTGCTAGGAGCCTGAGACACATTTACATAATTATCGCGCAGCAGATATCTTCCTCGTTGCCCGGCCCCGCAATTTGTGATGGAAATGCAATGCTTACATCTGCTTTGTGTTGAAGCGACAAGGCAGTCTGTTCATCCAAGGGCCGCCTCAAGGGCCGCGGCCGACGCTTTATTTAGCTCATTAAACAGCTGTCCCATTCAGCCGGGGCACGACACAGAGCCATACAGGAGATTGCTGTACACATTTTCCACACAGCAGGACAGGAATCTGCCCCACTGCTGAATCCCATCAGTTGTTCCCTCGTTCGGATGCTCCGTCAGGGCATTTTCTTCTGGAGCCGTTGTCAAAGATGCAGACCAGAAATCTGTTTACACAATCGCATGTTTTACTTGTTTACCATAATCTCCATGGAGACCTGTTCTTTGTCGAAAAGGTCAAGAGGTGGTGTTCAAGTGCCTTGGAGAGGGAATACTTGAAAACGCATTCCAGGGATATAATGCCTGCATATTTGCCTACGGACAAACAGGTAAATAACCTGGGAAACGGAACACGCAGAAAAGCATGTATTTCTAATTAAACTGGGGAATCATTTGACTCATATCCTTCCACAACGTGACTCTGATTACCTCATTTATCAAACTTCCTGGTTTAGAGAAAACATGCTCTGGAAGGTGACACACCTAGAATTACAATAGGCAAACAGGAATGTTGACACAATCAAATGAGAGGAAACCTGATCTAAAAGCAATTCCCTAATTATCTCTTTTTTAAACTTTGGTCAAAACTAGTTCTGGTTCCTGGAGAGCAAATAAGGGAACAAAGAAACATTAGCATGCTAGCAAGCTAACCTGGTGTTGATGACTATGACCCCCTGCACCCCCCCCCCCCCCACACACACACACACACACACACACACACTGGATGTGCATGTCCAGTCATGTGACTCTACCATGTCCGTCCAGGTTCAGGCAAGTCCTTTTCCATGATGGGGAACGGGGAGCAGCCGGGTTTAATCCCTCGGCTCTGCTGCTCTCTGTTTGAGAGGGTCCACAAGGAGGAGAACGAGGCCCACACTTTTAAGGTTGAGGTTTCCTACATGGAGATCTACAACGAGAAAGTCCGCGATCTGCTGGATCCCAAAGGGTGAGTCGCAGGTGTCCATTTGAATTTGAAGGAGTGATACAGCCCGCTTCAAAGACTGTACTGGGATCTGTTTTTATAGTCTTCTTTCAGCTGCAGCCTGAACTCAGAGCGCCGCAGTGGCTAAAACTTAGCTCCAGTCACCATAGCACAGCCATGTCTAATAGCTTGAATGGGGGATGGCAGGAGGGTAACATGAGTAGGAAGTTGAACCAGTCATTTCCTGCAGGACAGCAGCCGTCATCCTTCTTTGAATCCCCGCTCTGGTGTGGGTTGGCAGACAGACTCGGGAGGAGGGGGGGGTCAAACTGTGAAAGGAGCGTCTGTAGATGTGAGCAGGAGAGCGTGACGAAGATGCAGTCAGACACGTTTGCCCTCGCTGCATTTAAAACAAAAGAAACTCCAAACACAACCTCTTCTGAATCAGCCTGTGGCGATCCGTGACAATCAGACCTCCGCTTTTATATTCAGCTTTTCACTTTCTCGTGGTTCTGAAATGAATGTGTAGGAAGCTCTTTAAAAAAAAAAAAAAAAATTCTTATTTCTTTGTCTTGCAGCAACATTTATTAATTGAACCTTTTTGCTTTGCACTACTCCAGGAGCCGACAGTCCCTGAAGGTCCGGGAGCACAAAGTTCTGGGTCCGTATGTGGACGGTCTGTCTCAGCTGGCTGTAATGAGCTTCGAGGTGTGTCTTCCTCCCTGCTGTCGTCACGGACACCAGAATCCGCCCAGTGTTACCGCTTAAAAGCATCTTATTTCACATTTTCACAGACATGATTCATAACACGCTGGGGCCATGATTCTGGTTACACGTCCCCTCTTGTCAGCTCACTGATTTACAGTCACAGTCAGCACAGCGCTGTAATTCGTGCACTACGTCGAGGGGTGCACGCTTGAGTGTCTGCAGCCTGCATGCCAAGCGTTGGCAGGGCCTTTCTGTTTAATTCAACATCTCCACCCTTTTCCTCCGCACTCCGCTCGGCTGTTGCCCGACTGTTTCAGCGACACCATCTCACTTTACAGTTTTCAGATCAGCGTCGTCCAAACCCTTAACTTGAGCACGCCAGGCAGAAAATTGCTTTCACAAAGGAAATTGGGATCCTTGGCGAGGCGTTGTCCAGCGTAGGACTGGATTTGGACAGTCCCATTCCAGTCTTGGTTCTTCCCTGAAGCATAAGTGCACGTTCAGCGTTTGACTCCACTCTCTGTCTCTCTAGGACATCGAGGTGTTGATGTCTGAGGGGAACAAATCTCGCACGGTCGCGGCCACCAACATGAACGAGGAGAGCAGCCGCTCGCACGCCGTCTTCAGCATCATCGTCACGCAAACGCTTTATGACCTCCAGTCCGGGGTCGGCCTTGAACTTATTCTCACAGTGGATTTTTTTCTGTGTGTTTGTCATGTGATCTGATTTGTGACCTGCGATAAATAGAATTCGGGGGAGAAAGTGAGCAAGATGAGTCTGGTTGACCTGGCGGGAAGTGAACGGGTGTCCAAGACCGGAGCTGCTGGCGAGAGACTCAAAGAAGGGAGCAACATCAACAAGTGGGCAGAGTTGCTGATGTTAGCATGGTTTTTTTTTATTTCAATGTCCTCGCCACTGAAGAAGCGTGTGTTTTGCTGTGTTCACAGGTCTCTCACCACTTTAGGCTGCGTGATTTCTGCTTTAGCCGATCAGTCGGCGGGAAAGGGCAAAGCCAAGTTTGTCCCGTACAGAGACTCGGTGCTCACCTGGCTGCTTAAGGTGAGGCACACACGTTCACACCTTCCTTCTACCCAGCATCTGTTGATGCTTCAGTGACCTTTACATGGTTATTGCGTGTAGGACAACCTTGGCGGGAACAGTAAGACGGCCATGATCGCCACGGTGAGCCCGGCGGCCGACAACTACGAAGAGACTCTGTCCACGCTTCGCTACGCCGACAGAGCCAAGAGAATCGTCAACCACGCCGTGGTGAACGAGGACCCCAACGCGCGGATCATCAGGGAGCTGCGGGAGGAGGTGGAAAAGCTGAAGGTTCAGCTCTCGCAGGCTGAGGTGAGGGAGGGTGTAGAGGGGGGAGTGAATCAGAAGTCAGGAATGAATCGCTGAATCCTTTCTTCCCACCATCCCCATCAGTCCATGAAGGCACCAGAGCTGAAGGAGAAACTGCACGAGTCCGAGAAGCTCATCCAGGAGATGACGGTCACCTGGGAGGAGAAGCTGAGGAAGACAGAGGAGATTGCAACTGTATGCATGAAGTTGCGTTTAAATCGACATGGGCGCGGCGGCGATCACACCGTTGTCCTACCCTGTCCCCTCACAGGAGCGCCAGAAACAGCTGGAGAGCATGGGCATCTCCCTGGAGACGTCAGGGATCAAAGTGAAAGACGACAAGTGCTTCCTCGTCAATCTGAATGCCGATCCTGCCCTGAACGAGCTCCTCGTCTACTACCTGAAGGTTCTGACCACCTTAAAGATGCTTTCAGGCCCTTGCTTCGTTTCCTTTGGTTTACAGACGGAAGAAATGAAGTAAAGAGAGAAAAATCGTTCGTGAGTCATGTGGAAGCTGCAGCGTTCAGGGGAAGACTGGGAAATTGTCTTTTTGGCTCCACCACACTGTCAGGGCGGCTGCTGCTTCTCAGCGTGCCCAGACTGTGGTGCACACGTGTGATCGGTCCAGATGAGCCTGCGAGAGCGCAGAGGAAGGGTGGAGGGATGGGAGAAAGCCGGAGCTGCGTGCAGAACAGCAGGTCTTTGTCTGGGTTCTGCAGACCAGCCTGGCATATCAGTGAGGAACGAGCGCAGCGGGTTAGTCTGCGGGGCAGGACATCCTCCTCCAGCCGCCAAGTCTGTTCCACAACACCCACAACACAGGGAGAGCCTTCCGAGTTATTTAGGACTTTGCCTTAAATTTACTCATTTATTTCTGACTGCGTTTTCGATCTGTTATTTCAAGTTGTCATAATCTGTCTACCTGCACGCAGGAGCACACCCGTGTGGGCGCCGACACATCCCAGGACATCCAGCTGTTTGGGATCGGTATCCAGCCGGAGCACTGCGTCCTGGAGCTCTGCCAGGACGGTGACGTCACCCTGACGCCTGTCGGGATCTCAAGGTGAGCCGCTGCGCTACCTTCTCCTCCGTGCTCCGCGTTGATCTGTGTGTAGCTGTGTGTTGGCTCTCTCCATAGATGACTAAACCTCAGCGTTTCACATGACCTCACCGTCCAGGAATCTCATCCCGGCTTCCCACTTTGATTTTAGATCCTTCTGCTACTTTCTGCTGCATTTTTATCCACCAGGTCTCTCTCTGCGTGGACCAATCAGATCATTAGAACTCCTTTTCTTTGTTTCTTCCAGAACATGTGTGAATGGAACAATGATTGACTCCCTGGTGCACCTGTGGCACGGAGATCGCATCTTGTGGGGCAACAATCACTTCTTCAGGTAGCAGATGTCTCATAGCATGTGCTGATTAAATCAGACACCGGTTTTAAAGTGCCACCCTTTGCTAGGATTAACCTTCCCAATCGAAAGCGGCGCGACCGTTTAAAGGAGCTGGAGAGAGCTTCTCCCAGGGAGAGCTTCATCGAGGCGGATGTGGAGACCGCCAGCGAGGCTTCTTCCGAGCAGGATTACAGCTACGAGTTTGCGCAGATGGAAGTCATGATGAAGACTCTGGGCAACAATGGTACGATAGGGATAATCTCCCCTTTGGGATCCACATTATCTTTTGTTCTTTCAGGTCACAGCTGTATGACAGTGGGAGGTCCACGTATTTTCCCTGCTACTCCAGCCATATTCTGTAATTGCATAATCTGTTCTTCTGTTTATTCTCATTACTCTAAAACGCTGCTTTTTCTTAATCTCCCCAACTTCAATTTAGATAATCACAACTCTTTGGTGCTGATGTTTAACCAGACGTGGTGAGCTCAGCCTTAACATGTCCAACCCAGGGGTCGTTCTCTCTCCTCCAATCAAAACTCTAGAGAATAGGTGCGCGTTATATGAGCTGGTTCTCAAACACACCTTCTGTGCCGAAGCCCAGGGTTGCCAAGACACTTTGCTCAAAGTTTTGGTTTGCCGTCCATGCAAGTGTTGTTTAATGCAGGTCTGCTTTATATTATTGTGATGTCAATGTTGCCCGATGGTTTGGAAAGCGCTCGAGCTCGCTTCTCACCATGTGTCTATAATTACTGTAATTAACTTCATGCAAGTTTTGCTTCAGACTCCCTGGATTCCAGAAGAAGAGGGCTATTTGCATTTCCAAAGCAATCTGAGGAATTAGGGGAGGAGGGAAGCCAAGAGGAATTGCAGATTAATGTTGCTGATGAAAATCTAAAAGCAGGGAAACTGTAGAGGAATTTTCCCGAGTGATTGAATTGCTTTAAACGGATGGCCTGTTCGCCAAATGTGATAAATCAGCCCTGGTCCAAAGTCTGCCAGAACCTTTCCTATATGGAAGGCGGATTTGGTTCAGCCTGCAACGGTGTCCTGAATGCATCATTCAATTGTTGCTGCAAAGGCAAAGTGTTTGTGGTGAGAGATAGCCTGGGCGGAGCTGAAAGTCTAATTTGGACATATTTACTAGCTCCAAAATGAAAGCGCTTAGGAGATTCTGAACCACAGTGTTGTAAACGGGGAAATAAACACAATAAAATCAAACCCTTGCAAAGACACATGAGCCTTTTGCAAGAAATAAACTATTTAGCATCTGTGCCTTTACTAAAAGAGTTTTCCTGGCTTTGGAAATGGTTTATTAGCTTGTGACACGACGTCTTTTCCATTTGCAGACCCTATGCAGAACGTAGTGCAGGTGCTGGAGAAGCAGTACCTGGAGGAGAAGCGCACGGCTCTGGAAGAGCAGCGGATGATGTACGAGCGGGAACTGGAGTCCTTACGGCAGCAGCTGTCCCCCGAGAAAACGGCGGCGCCGCACCACCACAGCGGCGGCGAGCGCCTGACGTATCCCGTGGCGCACGCAGCCCACAGCAAGCTGCGACTGTGGACGGAGGAGCGGTGGGTGCAAAAGTCGTACCTATTAAATCACCCCTGTGTGCAGTGCTAGCGACGCTGGATGTGACACATGAAAGCAGCCAAATATGTCATCAGCATTTTTAAGGCATGGCGTCAGTAATGGCGCTGACTCACTCTGACTCATGCGGCCGCTTCTGTTCCAGATGTGGATCCTCAGAAGGGATCTAATATAATGTGATCTTCCTGTCATAATAGAGACATTGTTATGCCTCTTATCGCAAAGTGATTTGGAATATTGATATGATCCTCTAACGGACTGAGATTCAGAGAGAAAGTGCTAATAGGGCATGGAACTTTTGTCTGTCCCTGTTTGTGCGGGTGCAGGGATGAGCTGTTCCGTCAGAGCCTTTCTCGGCTCAGGGAGCAGGTTGTGAAAGCTAACACTTTGGTGCGAGAAGCCAACTTTCTGGCCGAGGAGATGAGCACACTGACGGATTATCAGGTCACACTGCAGATCCCTGCGGCCAACCTCAGCGCCAATCGCAAGGTCAGATCGCTGACTCGTCATTCTATCTGAGCTGCAGCGAGCAGCGGAAAGAAGGGAATCATCGTGCACTGTGTGTTTCTTTGCAGCGAGGGGTGATAGTGAGCGAACCCGCCATTCAGGTGAGGAGAAAAGGGAGGGGGACCCAAGTGTGGACCATTGAGAAGCTGGAAAACAAACTGGTGGATATGCGAGAACATTACGCAGACTGGAAGGAAGACTCAGCGGAAATGGTAAGAAAACAACAGGACCAAAACAGGAAAGTTGTCCCAAAATATTATTCCTATGCCCCTGTGTTTGGATTTGTGTGTTTGTTCCCAGTGTAAAAGGACAAACAGTAACTGCTGCGACCCGTTCTATGAAGCACAAGAGAACCACAACCTGATTGGAGTGGCCAACATTTTTCTAGAGTGCCTTTTCCATGATGTCAAACTCCAATATGCTGTCCCCATCATCAGCCAGCAGGGAGAGGTACGGGGACAGCGCTCACCGACACACAAACAGAAAGAATCAGAGATGGGAGAAAGACTCGAGCTACGTCTCAACGTGGGTGATCTGACTTCAACAGGTTGCAGGCAGGTTGCACATCGAGATGATGCGCGTCAGCGGAGCCGTACCGGAGCGACTCTGCGGAGGCGACGACTCGTCTGAGAACTCCAGCGAGAGCAGCTGCTACGAGGTGATGGACACAAACGGGGAAATCGTGCACATGGCCAAGAGGCTCACCTGCAGGGTAGGTGTTTCTCCTCCTTTGCACGTTGGAGGTCGCGACGCAGCGGAAAGCCGGGGCTAAAGCGCGCTCTCGTCTCTTGGCTGCAGGTGCGGATCAGAGAGGCGACGGGTTTGCCGCTCAACCTCTCCAACTTCGTCTTCTGCCAGTACACCTTCTGGGAACAAGGGGAGCCCGCGGTGGCTCCCCCCATGGTCAGCCCAGACAGGCCGTCCCCGCGAAGTCCAGATGCCCAGTTTACAGTCCAGTTTGACCACTGCAAGGTGAGTTGGGAGGGGGGGGCTGCTGCTTTAAATAATATTGATGTAATATATTTAAAATGTTCTGTTATTGTTGTTTGCTGCTGTTTTTAATCGGTCTGCTCTTTTAATGGAGCAAATGAGTAAATTGTTATGCTGTAGTTTGGACACTCGTCATTTAGTTGTGCTGCAAACCTCTTGTTTTTTTGCAGGACTTTGTTGTCCACGTGACAGAGGAATTTTTGGAGTTCATATCGGACGGAGCCTTGGCCATTGAAGTGTGGGGTCACCGCTGTGCAGGAAATGGCCGTTCCTTGTGGGAGTTAGACGCGCTGGAGGCAAAAACCCAGACGCTTCGAGACAGGTAGAAGCTTTACTTTCAGATAGAGACAAACACCAGTATGCACACACACTCACACACACGCAGACTTTTTTTTTACACGTCATTAATCTTTGCTGCTGCGGGTTCAAGGTGGAACGAGGTATCTCGCAGGATCGAGCTGTGGATCTCCATCCAGGAGCTGAATGAGCAGGGGGAGTATTCCTCTGTGGAGCTGCATCCTGGAAAAGACATTAGCACTGGAGGCGTCTTCCAACTCCGACAGGTCTGTCAAGAACCGAGCCTGGCTGTCACGCACAGCGCAGACAGCAGTCTGACGTCAAAATGATGTGGAACCTTTCAAACAGGGTCACTCCAGAAGGCTGCAGGTGTGCGTGAAGCCTGTCCAAAACTCAGGCACTCTGCCTTTGCTGGTGGAGGCTGTGCTGTCTGTCTCCATCGGCTGCGTGTCCGCTCGCTCCACCAAGCTCCAGAGGCCGCTCGACAGCTACCAGGTCTGTGAGAATGAAGTACAGATTGCGTTGAAATCATGAGTTGCTGTTTGTATGGAGAAACAACAACACACTCAGTGGAATATGCAGCATTATCCTGATGTCCATTAGAGTATAAACCATGCTGGTTTCATTTAAAGGCCCCATTTTCACCCTTTTCTATCTACATCAACAATAGAAAGGAAAGTAAATGGTATATTTTACCGCAGTATCCTCTTTAAGGGCTGAATGAGCTGTAATGTCAGTGTCCTTTCTGGCTCTCCATGACCCTCTCATGATTGACTGAGTCTGTTCTTTCCTGCCAGAGAGAGGTGGAAGACGATATGGATAGTTATCAGGTACCCTCTCAGTCTCCTCTAGCTGCTCCTCCCCCAGTAGTTCACTCTGCAGCATGAAGAAAAATCCACTGACCGTGTGTTTGTAACCAAGGGCATGTGAGACAGGAGGCAGAGAGCTGTGCCTCTGCCAGCTTTGTAAATCATCGACTGCACAGGAAGATGGTTATCAATCTCACCAACTATTGGTGGCTTTTTATGCAAAACTCGGCTCCACCCAACCAGCAGTGCCTTTCCCCTCAGGTTGTGCACACTAATGCCTGTTTGCTTCTCACTACTGAAGAGCTGCTCATATAATAATCGATTCATCGCGTGAGCATTGCATGGCTGCATGATTCCCGTACTTTGCATGGTGGAATTTTTGCTGATGTCGGGAGAGTTACACAGTTGGCTTTGAGGGCACTTGTTTAATGTGGTTTGCAAAGAGGATTTTGCTCCTTGTGGTTTCCCACAAAGTGTTCTGGTGTGTATCCAGGTGGGACTTTTTTTTGGATTAGTGCAGTGGCTGCTTGCAAGGACAAGTTAGCGTGCACATGCTGGGTGTGTGCGTTAAAAGGTGGCTTAAGGGAGGTTAGACGCAGTCGTTTCAGACCTTAGGCTATTCTCAGACGCAAGTGCTGCCCTGAAGGTTTTGATTAAAACACTTGGTGGTTTGGGAAGGCTTAGGTTTCTCTGGGATCGGTTGACTTGTAAGATGTATGAAAAATGATAAAAGGCAGGAATAACACAACACTTCCGTGGCCATGCCAGCTCTGTGCACCATCACTTCGCTAACATCACGCTGTGGAGTGCAGCTGTTGTGCCTCCCCGGGCCAGAAACCGCTGGTTCTAATTTCTGTGTCATTCCAGGAGGAAGATCTCAACTGTGTTCGTGAGCGCTGGTCAGAGGCCCTGATCAAACGGCGAGAGTACCTCGATGAGCAAATCAAGAAAATCATCAACAAACACGGTGAGTCTCTGACTCTGGCCTTTTTAAAAGTTAGTTTGTTGTGGTAAAACATCTCCCCTTCACAAACCCAGAGAAGACAGAAGAGGATATTGAGCGTGAGGCCCGTCTGGTGGAGCAGTGGGTCGGCCTTGCTGAAGAGAGAAATGCAGTGCTGGTGCCAGCGCCTGGTAGCGGTATCCCAGGAGCTCCAGCGGACTGGTAAAACAAACCCTCATCCCAGTACACGTTTTAAGACGTCAGCTGCAGCCCAATAAGCTCCTCTTCAAATCCTTGCAGGACCCCACCTGCAGGAATGGAAGCTCATATCCCTGTGCTCTTCCTGGATTTAAATGGTAAGCTCGTCCTATTTCACAGCTTTCTTTTAAACTGCCCTGACACAACTGCCTTTTACACCACCAGCAGATAATCTGACATTAAATGAGCAGCTGACGGGCCCTCACGCCGCAGGAGTTAACTCTATCCTGCCCAAGGAGCATGGAAGCCAGTTTTTCTATCTGCCAATCATTAGGCACAGCGAAGAAGAGGTGAGCCACTACTTGGTCTCCCCCTTGTGGGCCAAAAAGGAAAAATCCGAATAAACCTTCTAATCACGTGTCAGCGTGAATACTGCTGATTTGTAATTGAGAAAGTTAATTTTTTTTCATATGAAGCACTTTTACCGAGCATTTGATTTTCATTTTTGTCCTGATTTTTTTTTTTTACTGCCCCAGCTTTCAGCAGTTTGCTCCTGGGACTCGTCCATTCACGACTCTGTGCACCTCAATCGCGTCACGTCTTCCAACGAGCGTATTTATTTGATCGTGAAAGCCACAGTGCAGCTCAGCCACCCGGCCTCCCTGGAGCTGGTGCTTCGCAAGAGGATTGCCGTAAACATCTACAACAAGCAGGTTAGTAGAAGAGTCGGGTTGGATTAAGAGACAGAACTATGTTGAACACACAGCTGCGTCTAACATGGTTCTGGTTTGATTCTTCCAGAGCTTCACTCAGAGTCTCAAGCGACGGATGTCTTTGAAGAACACCCTCCACGCCTGTGGTGTGACCTATGAGATAGTTTCCAACATACCAAAGGTAAAACAGTGGCTGCCTTTTTCATATACTATGTGTCATTTTACTAGTTTAATCTGCTCTTTTCTGCATTTTATCTCTTGCTGCTGCGTTTAGGCCTCAGAGGAGCCTGAGGAGAGAGAGACCTTGGCCCTCATGGCTGCTCGCGGGGACAGTGAGGAGACCCAGGATGGAGAGACCTACATAGAGAAATACACCAGGGGAGTTTTGGAAGTGGAGAATATCCTCAGTCTGGAGAAGTTACGACAGGTATTTCATGCATGCTTTGGGCTGTTTTCTAAACTTGCAGTAAACCATTGAGCTGTTCCAGTTTATAGATTCAGCTCCTTTTTATTCTGCACAGGCTGTGACAGTAAAGGAGGCGCTCACTGTAAAGGGGAGACACTTAAGGAGGAGTGTCAGCACACCAAATGTACAGCATGTAATGATTATATGTCCAGATTTAACTGTGTTGACACCAGCAGCAAATTATCAAAGTGTAATGTGTTGTTCTGCTGTCCAGTCTTCATGTAGCAAAATGGATCTGACTGGCTGTGAGGATGAAGACTGTAAGGTAAGAAGGTGACCAACATGTTAAGTTGGGAAAAGGAAAGTCCCTCTGCTGCACCTTTACTTTAACCTCAGCGCGCCATGCAACCTGATCTGTGTATGACCATCTAGGACCACGGTGATCCTGTGGACGACGCTAACTGCAATGCCCAGGAGGGCTCACGCTGCACCACGCCAATTAAGACCAGGGAGACTCAAGGTTCGATACCGGAAATGCTAAATGCAATACAGGTGGGCAACGATAAGGAACAATGCATTACTAACAACATGTCTGCTGGTTTGGCTGCAGACGGCGCCACGTTCTTCAATTCCAGTCCCTTTAAAGTTCTGTCACCCCAGCCGGCCAAGTTCCTCAAGTCCCTGCTGCCTGTCAAAGAGGAGAGCAAGGCGAGGAAAGCACTGGAGGCCCGGCCCTTGTTGGGACAAGAGGTAGGAAGAGTAGATGTTTCTGTAGGGCACAGTTCTCTTTTTATCAGGACAGCTTTGATTAACGTTAACAGCTCCCCTGACATTATGGCTTCAAGGAAGAGAAAGACAAAGACTCACAAGAGCATGATTTCAGATTTTAATTAACCACAACACCCAGCTAGAGAAAGCTGCCTTCAAGTTTGTTGGTGATGACTTGATTTTTTCAGGATATGTCTATGTTCCAGCATTGAAACTAACCCTGCATATGTGTTCTCATTTGTGCTTGAAGTGGACTGTATGAGGTGGTAGGAGGGTTGTTGATAGATGAGTGGAGGAGCATATGTGGGTCTGCAAACAAGTTTATGATCAGAACTGGATATTCTTTCAAAGTGGCCTTCAGGCGAGAGGTGGGGTACGTAGCTAACGTAGAACTTTAGAGTAGCGCTCTCGTAGTAGAGTTCACTTTATCTGTCTTTATCAGTGTTTGAGTAGAGAAAAAGGAGCAGTCATGCGTTACAATTCATGCTCAGAGTCTGACACTTCAAGCACGTTTTTGTGAAGTACTCAGCTGCATGGAACTAACTGTGGAAGTGGCTTGCCCAGCTCCGTGCATGCTGTGTGCGCCTGTATGTGTGTGAGTGTGTGTGTGTGAAGTGTTTGCTGTTGTTCTGACCCATCTGCAGAGCATGCGCTCATGTGTGGACAGCCCTGCACTGCTCCCCCCTCCCTGCCCCTGGCGCCGGCCCAGGGCAGGCAGCGAGGGCCACTGCAAGCCTTCCACCTCCACCCTCACCTCCACCTCCACTTCCACCACTCCCACCAGCAGACAGCTCAGCCACATACAGCCACACACCGCTGTAAGTGCTGCACTCCCCGGTACACGCGCACCAGTATACATGATACTGGTTTTTACAGCAGAATAAGTAACAACACACACGCCACAGTGAAAGAAAAGCTGTGTCAATACTGTTTATAGGAAGATGTCAAAAAAGTAGACTGTTTTTTAAGGTTCATTCATTACAACGATCCATTAAAGCCTGATTAATTGCTCTGTAGAGTCACAGTACTCGTGACAAAGGCAATTTATATTCAATACTTCATCCATCCATCCATTATCATATATCTTACTCCATTTTTCACTTCACTAAATGTAAACACGGTTAAATCAATACAGGTTATCACTGATGTCACGGCTGCCGGGTCGTGTCTTCTGCCCTTCCGCCCTTGTTTTGTTCAGCAGGACTCTGAGGATGAAGAGACAGACGTCGACGCCAATCTCAGCCTCGATCCGGCTCTTCACGACCACGGTGGCTTCAAGCCTTACATCCCGGAAGACTTTGCAAACTTTGAAATTTACAATGCTGCTCTGGAGAGCCTTCCGTTCTCGCGGTCTGACTCGAAGAGAGGCCGATGCGGAGGTGGGAGCGGGGACAGGGAGGTCCCCCGAAGCCCCACGGTCAGCAGTTGCACGAGCGGCTACTTCTCACACAGTGCCTCCAACGCCACGCTGTCTGACATGCCTTTCAGCACCAGCGAGAGTTGCGACCACCTTAGCGGCGCCTCCAGGGACCCCAACGACTCCCAAACCAAAAGCACTTCTGCAGGGAGTGAGAGCCAGCAGCCTGCTCCCTCAGCCTGTGGCGTTCAGACCCGGCCTACCTCCTCGCCAATCAGTATCCCTAATTGCACAGAAAAGCCGCAAACCTTGGCACTGTCCAGCAGCCAGGAGTTCACCGACTTTAAAGGAGCTGATGACAGCGTGGGAGAAAATGAATCAGTGTGTATTACAGAAGGCTGGAAGCAGGGGGGCATAGACATTTCTACAAACCTGCAGAAGAACGCTGATTGTGTAGAAACATGTGACAATCGACACTTAGAACGCTGTGGTAACGGCATTTCTGGTCTAAGTGCTGTATGCGAATATCCAAATATCACAGACTGTGCTGGTGCCGTTAAAGCAGCAGATGCTCCCATGGCAACGCAGGTATCTGACAAAGCACCTTCTGCCGCGTCGACGGCCTCACCTTTACCTACAGTCGGATCCCCTGCACCGATCCCACGGGCGGGAGGAGAACCCCCGATCCAGGAGCCGGCCCAGGGAGACCTCCCCCACGGGAGCCCCTGTCCCAGCCCCAACCCAAGCAGCGCAGAACCGTCAGGGGATTCCAGCGGGGACGAGAGCGCCCCCGTGGCTCAGCTTCCTGACTGGATGGCCCCCGGGGAGCAGGTGTGGGTGGGCAAGCGGAGGGGAACAGTTTATTACGTTGGAGGGGTGGAGTTTGCCAAGGGGATCTGGATCGGTGTGAAGCTCGACCTGGCAGTGGGTGAGTGGGTGAATATACAGAATATTAAATACAGTATATTAACCAGTATTTTCTTATAGGTTTTTTTTATAATCAACACTAGATCTTTTTGTATGGAAATGCCAGACGTGATGTTTATGAATTCCTCTGCAGGGAAGCACAACGGGACCGTGCAGGACCGAGTGTACTTCCGCTGCCCGCCCGGCCACGGCGTGTTTGTGAAGCCTTCTCGTCTCACCAGAGGACCCCCCTCCGTCGAGGCAGAACCGCACACGCTGATCAGATAGGACCCAAAGGATGCCCGCCGAGGCCTAAGGTCTCTCCCGGGATCCAGTCGACCAAGGGCTGGCGTGTGTCCGCTCCGTTTGCCTGTTTTTTTTTCTGAAACATATCGGACCTGTGCATTTCCAGTGATTACTGTATACTGAGCATTTCCTATGCACAAACCTGATCTGAAACGGGGATGTTTTTGATATTATGAGACCATAATTTTTTATTGGGAGTCAAAAAAAACAAACAAAGAGAAAATCAACAGCCTGTACATTTTCTTACGGTCTGAACTTTATATGTGATATTTTTGTAAGACAGTATTCCGGCCCTGTGGTTCACAGAAAAATCTGGGATATGAAGATTAAGAATGTACTACTGTTACTAAACATTGATATTTACATTGAAGCCAATCGTCAGGGGTAACCAAAGAACTACGGTTCCGTATCTGCTGTTTTGTGTTATTTCTCTAATAGAAATGTCCGTGTCCAAGTCCTAAAGCTTTGTGCCATATCTCTCGGAGGAATGCCAGGCACCCCTGAACGGATCTGCACGGCCACTGCAGACGAAAAACGTTGAGCGATCCTGTTGATGTACTGTAAACACTGTGGAGGAACTAATCCCAATCCAGCACGAAACCGTTGCTGTTTGAACGCTTGCACTGGAAAGGATTCTCGGAGAGTTCGTGACTGTCATCACTTTAGTTGGGGCAACAGTCCCACTTGGCGTTGTTCAGAAGGCCTGGTTATACTGCAGCCTTAATTTCCTGGTTGATAAAGGCAGGCACATACATACTCGGTGAGCTCCAGTTCTCTGAGATTTAAACTTAAAACCTTTATGGACCTTAAACCTGTGTGTGTGTGAGGGTGCTCAGAGCTTCAATATGCCATCCAGCCTCTGACTTACAGAATAGCTTTTTTAACTGCATTTATATTCTAACTGACTGACTTATAACACTTCACATGTCTCCAAGGTACTCGGTGTGTTTGTTGTTTTATTTACTTTGGAGGATGGACAACACCATTTACAGATTATGCAAATGTAGCTTAGATCTTTTTGTTTTTGCTGAACTGATGGGAAATAGTTACATATCCAGGCTGTAATCTCAAGTAAGTGACACCAACCCAAGACCTTATTTTAAAGAGGACAAAGCTGCTCTCCATTATAAGGAGCTGTAAATAGAAATGTATTTGAACATAGTATTTACACTATTATATTGTACAGAATTGTATTTATATTGTATCTCAAACTGTTTTACTTGGTACATAATGTTCTAGAATAGAACATTTAAAATCAGCGTACTGTGTCGACTCTATCTGATTTGAGGTGACCTTTTTTAGTGTTGTTGTTTATTGTTGGGTTTTTTTGGACTATGTTTTAGATGTTTCAAGTTCTCCAACAGTATGTTGACACACAAGCAGGATTTAATTGCATTTCAATAGGTTTTGTGTTTTGCTGTTGCGCTCATATGGTTATCTCTGCCTGGAGATGGATCATATTTATATCATGTATCGAGGAAAACATCTATCTGGTAAAATGAAGCTGCAAACACGACTCAGTCGCGGGCGATTCTTCACAACATGTCTCCGATGAGATGCCAGCACTGATATTTGCCCCATGTTTCGGAGCTAAAATTTCACACTTCACTGCCAGATTTATGGTCCCTTTGACACCCCCTCCCCCCCAGCTCTGACTGATGTACAACACCAACATGTGAACCTGCATAATTGATGACATAACCTGGGATTAATAATCTATCAAAAGGGCTGTTTTGTGAACTATCAGCTGGCCGAAGATGTCCCGAACGTCTCAGCTGTCCAATTTTGAGGATATCAGATTAACCTAATTAAAATATCCCTGTGGGATCACCTGGTGTAACTTGTGTCAAATTACAGAACTAGAGACCATGTCAGCTGTGGATGGTTTTCATTTGACACATCTAGGCTACTATTGTCCTGGACCATGAGGCGCTTCATGAATTATCCAGTTCCAGTGCCAAATGTCAGTGTTACAATAGCTGTAAAGCAATTTTATACTCGTTGGAATGGCGGTCAGCCTTCTATTGATTTAAATGAAGTTTTGGCCTTTGCGATAAATTAGATATAACACAGTTAATGTGACTTATATTTAATATTAGAACTTGAAAAGACAAAAGTAACTGAATTGTTCACTCTAGTATACATATATAATTATTTTTTTTAAAAAATATCTGCAAATTGGACCGAGCCGTGTCTGCAAAAGCCACACTCCAGAGGTTTAAACCTCTTTTTCTTCTGTATTAATATGAGCTGTTGTTTTGTATGTTTTTATTTCACTTTTAAACCAGTGGACTTGCAGGGTTTTCATTAAGGACTCAGATGCTAAATAAAATAAACAGTCTATGACATTGCATTCTCCCTGCTTTTAGGGATCAAGTCATAATAAAGTTCAGGCCGATCAGTTTGTCGCGTCTGGATCTGGGTGGAGTTTCAGTATCTGTGTCACCCAAATCTCCCGTAACACACTAACAGGTGTCCTCCTCCACCTCCTCCTCCTCCTCCGGACCCACATCACCGGGGGACAGCTGGTGCGCACGCCGCAGTCTTTCCAACAACTCACCCGAACGCGTTCCTCCACTTCAGCCGAACTCCGACAGCTCCCGGCTTTTGTTCCAACATACGGGGGAAAAGGGCAACCCCAAAACTTGTCAATGATGCATTCGGCGCAAAAAGACACCACATATACCAAGATCTTTGTCGGGGGTCTTCCTTACCAACACCGACCGAGTCTGAGGAAATATTTCGAGGTCTTCGGGGACATCGAGGAGGCGGTTGTCATCACCGATCGCCAGACGGGAAAATCCAGAGGTTATGGATTTGTAAGTAGCAACATGTTCCGTTCCGATTCGGCATTTTAGGTCCCCGGGCACACGTGCACCATTCTGGGCTGAAGTCGACCTATACAAGTGTCTAATTTGTAGTTTCCTGCGACAATTTGTTGCTCTTGGTGGATCCAGAAAGACATTTGAACTACTGGATCAACCCAACGGGACCATTTAAAAAAAAAAAAAAAAAAGATCCGTGAAATACAAATAAAAGTGTGTCATTTGTGGTGAAATGTACTTTCCAAACCGCAACAGGCCGATTAATGCGATGTTTCCTAAAGGTGACCATGGCAGACCGGGCCTCGGCTGACCGGGCATGCAAAGACCCCAATCCCATAATAGATGGCAGGAAAGCCAATGTGAACCTGGCCTACCTGGGGGCCAAGCCAAGGGTCATCCAGCCAGGTAACAGAGTGTGTGCCTCAACAGAGAATTACAGAAGTATTAATAAAAAGCCAAGATGATCTAGAACCTCCTTCCGTTGCAGGGTTTGCCTTTGGCATGCCTCAGATCCACCCGGCCTTCATCCAGAGACCTTATGGGTATGTTGACCTGCAGAAATGTCTCTCAGCACTCTTTCCCAATGTCATTTGTTCCATATGGTTGTAAACATATCATTCTGCCAATTGCCACCACCTGTTAAATCCTGAATGAGGACATGAGAGTGTTGACGTGTGCTCATCTGCTTGGCGTTGACTGTGACGGAAGTGAACATTTGTCCCCAGACAAAATTCACAGGACTTGACTTCATGTTGTCTGTCTCTCTCTGATCCGACAGGGGCGATAACGGTTAAAATAGCTGAGGAAGGGACATGATGGTTTGAGGAATAGCTGAGTCTGCGTTGGGCAGAGCACTAAAGTCTTACCTGTTTACTCTGACATTCACAGGCCGAAATGGTGACTAGATGCATGGAAGTCTTTTGTATTTTTTTTGTTTTTTTGTTGTTGTTTTTAGTTTTCATTAGTACTTAGACTTGTGTGTGCCTTGTTTTCAGTATGATGTGGTGTTCAGCTTAACTGTGTGCTCATTTCTACTTGCAGTGGGGAAGGTTGGGGGGGTGCAGGAGGTGTTCTTTTGTGCAGACTTTGTGAGTTTTGACAGGGAGCTGTAACTGTGCGGTGTTGATGATTTTTTTTCCTCCCTCCCCCTTAAACGATTGGTGTTCTCTGCTTCAGAGTGTGGTTCATTTTTTTCCCTCCTCGCCCGGTTTCCTGTTAACATCGAGTTGATCGTGTTTTGTTGCCAGAGGGGCGGTTGATGATCACTCAAAGTGTGTTGATTTCAAAATCCCCTGCAACAAAACAGCCACTGGCTTGCATGTGGAAGTTCTTTTCCTTCCCTTACTCATGATGCTATGTTTTAATTTAAAAGGAAAAAGGAAAAACAAACTGTATTAACCAGTGCTTTCAGCCGTAGCTTACGCCGACCGGCAGACGTTTCTGTGTTGCCTCTGAAACACGGATGCTGCTTTTCAACGTAACGTGTGAAAATGCGATGAAATTAAACGCAAACTATGTTGACTGACCCCTTTACCTTTGCTAGACAAGCTGCAGTTTCATAAAGCAAAGATTCAAGGCTCGTAAACTTGTGCAAAATGAATGTAGGCCATGAACTAACTACATGTGTGATCACTTTCCTTAACCCATAAAGTCTTTTTCGTGTATGCACTGACTGGACTGTTGGAGCCGGAGATCTTAGCCGGGCTCTTAGGCAGCAGCTGTTGGCTACAGTGATCTCCACGGCCTCTCAAATTCAGATGGAAAAAGGGAGTCACTCAGTAGCACCGTTAATAATGTATGGCACAGACGGGGCCGCTCGGCTGTGGACAACAGGTGGGCCGAGCCATGTGCCCGTGGAGCCTTCTGGTTATATGCTGCAGATTACGCATGTGTCCCCGTGGTTTACAAAGCACCTTTATATAGCTCCTTGCTCACAGCGCCAAAAAATGCCCAACCTCCTGCTCCCTTTCAGTGTGCCCGAAGTCATCTGACTTTAACGAAAGGAGGTCACGTCCCGATCAAACCGTACAAGCGTTTTTGCCCCCCCACACACACACACTTTTTGTTATTTTTCTCATGAAGCTAGCTCTTATTTTAGTAGCTCACACAAACTCTGGGAAGTGACAGTAGAGCAGGCGGCCATCACAGTTGACAAGTACCCCCGCCATGTGTTACTGAAGGAGAAGATCAGCGTGTCCTTGGAGATGACAAGGGGAGCAAAAATAGCAGGCTTGCAGCCCCCCTTGTCAGTCAAGTTGTCGCGTGTGTGTTGTTGTGTGAGGGGTGTGCTTCTGTAAAGGGGGGAGGGCTCAGTTGGACAGATATAACCGTTTCACACCTGCTCCTCTGTATTTTTGCTTTAACCCAAGTTTAAAAGTGGGGCCAAATTTACCCAGATACCCAGGCTGGTGTACACAGAAGACTGCTTTTCCACTGGACATCACCTGAGCTTTGACCAGTTGGTTAAACGTAGACCTGTCTTTAACACAAATGAAGAGGGCCCCCTCATAACCCAGAGACACTTGTCTTCGTAACAAGGTGCTGTGTGGTCAATGGAAAACCTCGGCCGCTCCGTTGTTATTCCTCTCCTGAATTTGTTTGTTTTTAGGTTTTATTAACCTGCCTGTACGTGTGGCGTTGGTGTGACACGTGGTTCTTTTCTTGCGGTGTCGTTTGATAAGCTCGCATTTTGTCCCGTACGGTTTTCAGAGAAACGCCGGGTGCCGAGCTGGGCTGTCTTCACCCAATGCCTTACTGTGTTTCAGATTCAGGTGCTTTTTTTTTATTTTACATTTAAAAGCTGTGCTTGTGTTTCTTTGTTGAGTTGCTGCTTCCTTTTTAACTTTTCGTTTCTACGTGGGGGAGGGGTTCAGTGGTAAATGAATGGATTTGCAGTGATTTGATGACTGAATTTAAGAATTTGTGGCGCCTGCTTTTGTGGTTTCACCGTTGCAAGTGTGACCCAACGCGGCACAATATTGACCCCTTGTGTGTCTTTACCCTACAGAGTCCCCGCCCATTATATCTACCCCCAGGCTTTTGTCCAGCCCAGTGTAGTGATCCCACATGTGCAGCCCTCTGCCACCTCTGCAACGGCTGCCGCTGCCACTTCTCCATACCTCGACTACACCGGGGCTGCGTACGCCCAGTACTCCGCAGCCGCCACGGCCGCCGCCGCGGCCGCCGCCTATGAGCAGTACCCTTACGCAGCCTCGCCGGCACCAACGAGCTACATGACGACAGCGGGATACGGCTACACCATGCAGCAGCCGCTTGCAACAGCTGCCACCCCAGGAGCCGCGGCAGCTGCCGCCGCCTTCAGCCAGTATCAACCACAGCAGCTCCAGACGGATCGCATGCAGTAAAACTTTGAATAAAGCCTCAAAGGAGAAAAGTACGCAAGGCCGCCTCCTCCCACATCAACGGCGATGTTACAGGGGGAGAGCGTCGGGCTGTACGATGGGTGTCACCTCCCGGTTTTTTAATGTAGCACCCTCTCTTCCAAAAAGCCTGAAAATAACCAAAATGTTGACAAATGAGGAATTGTTGTATGTTGCTCAAGTGAGATTGGTATTTTGTCACTATTGAATATATATTCATATTTAATATTTATTAAGCAGACGCATATTTAACGTCAGGAGAAATAGACCTCACTGGCCTCGTGCTAGTTTCATAGATTTACTCTGTTGAGTAAAACAAGGAAAAAAACATCTCCTAAGTGCATTTCTGTCTTATGATCAGGTTTCTTCCCCAGCTTTTTGAAATAAACCACAAACCTTCCATGAACAGCATGTTATCATGCAGTTTTCAGGCCTGTAAAGCTATGCAGAAGTATTTGTCAGTGTTTCATTGGGATTCTTCTTTTTTTTTATTGTTTGGAGTGAAATAGGCACCCTTAAGTAGTTCGGATTTGGATTTTCTTTATGTCACATAAGACAAAATGCTGAGTATCTGGTGGAATCTGGTAAAAGCACTCGGTTTTCCACCACATGTGAGTCCACAAAAGGGAAGAAGCATAGTTGAATGTGAATCCTTTATGTTGACAAAATGTTTCATACTGTGCCTTTTAAATTATAATATTTATGTATTTATTTTTCATTACAATAATAAACCCATTATTTTATTCATTTCTCGTATTAAGCTGAAACGTGTCCACATATGCTGCTGGGTAACCATCAAGACCACTGTGTGTGAAGAACAAAAATAGCAATAAATCAAATCCTTTTCTGCCTCCTGTAGCATTAAGGTTTCAAATAGATTTCTAATCCTTTGTTTTTATACCTGATAGCCTTGATAACAGAGTTTGAGAACCTTTTACATTTGATGTCGTTAGATGTGAAATGCTTTCTAATGCAAGGTCGTCACCATTTCACCTTGCATTTTTTAATGCATGATTCAAAATAATGCAGATGTTTACTATGTGAAATAAAATGAAATTAACCTATTTCCCTTATTTGTCGTACTTGAGCTGCTCTTGTCATAAGAGGTTAGAGTGTAGAATCATGCAAACCAAATATATTTTCTGTTCATTGCAATAAATATGACACTACTTATACAAAGCCGAGGTTGGAAGGCTTAATTATTTTAGTAAAATAACTTTGAAAACGTAATTATTTATATAAAAACATTTATTGTTTTTTTGAAAGAAATTCCAAAGAAGGGGTTGAAAATTATTCCAAACAGGTGAAAACCTTCATTGAACATGTAGAATCCTGGATTGCTAAAACAGTTCAAATATTTACACATATATGAATATTTTATAAAAGTGATATATAATTCAAACGTTACATTCACGATATCTAGGGTAAGCTGTCACTGTATATCACAATACTGACTGCAGTTTGTTATTGTGTAGCCTTCTGACACGAACTGGTTCCTAATAAAGTCCGAATAATATTTTGACTTCAAGCTCATCAAACCGGTTTGACGTGCTGCATTCATGGACTATCCGAAATATGACACTTAGGATTCAATTTCAAACAAACTTCTCAAAAATCACATCACACCTGCAAAAGACGGTCCGGAGCCTTAGAAAACATATATTGTGTCACCGTATGTATGTGTCGTACGTAATTTTGATACCTTATATCTGCATTACATGACGACTTTTTTTACGATTTTCTATTTTTTTTAAATAAATTTCGTTTATTCCAATCATAAACTCATGCGGGAACAAACGAGCTCTAATATTCTCTTTATTATGATCGTTTTCATGTTACTGTGATCAACTTTTCAACATTATTTTTGTCTCTTTGATTGTTGGATTTCCTGAATATATGAACGCATCATTCTCGGTCAGCGACGTTCTCGTTAAAGGAAATCTTATAAAACCCGAAGTAAAAGGATTCTGCAAAAACAAAGGAAATACGGAACGATCGGGGACATACTTTGTGTTTCTGTGCAACGTGAGTACTTTTGATATAACAATCTTGACGTTGTTGTATCGAGCTGGTCATATGTCGAGTAATTTTTTGGGGTTTAAAAAACGTACGGCTGTGATTGGGACACCACGACAATGTCATACCTCGATTGTTTACAGAATTCTGGCATACAGAATTAAGGCAAGAAGCTCCTTTTATTTCATTTAAAGAGTTAAGCGTAGACTGTATTTTAATTCTGTTGTTTAAAAAAAAGAAAAAAAGAAATGTATTTCGGGGCCTATATACTGTTTAAGATAGATGCATGTTAACTGCTTATAAAATGCGTTGTCAAATAAGAAACCTTAAAATAAACGTTCTGATTGCTTCGCCTCAAACAATAGTATACTGAATATTTTGATTCAATTGTTGTTTAATCAAGTTGTCGGTCTCCGTTTGTCTAGTGACACCTACCGGAAGTTAGCATCGTCACGTGATACTCTTATTTCGCCGCATCGTCACGAGCTGTGCAGTTCGACCTGTCAATATCGAAACTATCTTGATCGATTATTGCTATCTTGATCGTTTGAATATTCACCTTTTAATATCTGCTGCAGTCATCCAACACTTTGGTCGGCCTGCGCTCGCACGTCAAACATGGCCGCCGACAAGTCTCCCTACGCTGCTCTCGACGGGGGACCTTCTCCTCTTTCGCTCCCCGGACAATCGGCATTTCCTGTCGCATTTGACATGAACGGGCCAGGCTCCAACATGTTCGGAGGCCCCGCTCCTGGAGGTTTCCCTGCTCCCGGGGGCGTCCCGTTCCCCCCACCGACAGCTTTTGGTCTCGGTGGCCCTGGAGCTTTTGGTCCCGGTGGCCCTGGAGCTTTTGGTCCCGGTGGTCCTGGAGCTTTTGGTCCCGGTGCCCCTGGAGCTTTTGGTCCCGGTGGTCCTGAAGCTTTTGGTCCGGTGGCCCTGGAGCTTTTGGTCCCGGTGGCCCTGAGCTTTTGGTCCCGGTGCCCCTGGAGCTTTTGGTCCCGGTGCCCCTGGAGCTTTTGGTCCCGGTGGTCCTGAGCTTTTGGTCCCGGTGCCCCTGGAGCTTTTGGAGCCATGAACCCGCAAGGTGGCCCTGGATATGGACCCAAAGCATCTTCACCGTATTTTGCCCCCGGCCAGAGTTCCAGCGGAGACTACAATGGTTGGTATAGATAACAGATGCAGGTGTGTGCATTTATTTCCTCCGTAACTTAACTTCATATTTGTCATTTTTGGGGCCTATTTTGGGGCAGATGATGTTTACCACAGTGAGGAAGATCCACCCCCCTTTCATGAGAATCAGGACTTTGATTTTGGATTTGATAACAAGAGCATAAGAAGAGCGTTTATTCGTAAGGTAAGAACCTTGTGCACTGTAAGAAAACCTATAGTGACATAATGAAGTGATGGTTGAATTTAAGCAATTTTAACTAGTTTGTAAAATGGTAAAAAAAAAAAAATCCAGAATCGTGCTATTTTTTTTCTAGAATTCTTTTTACCCACAACTGACACATACAAAGGCAGCAAAATTTGATTGTGAATCGATTACAAACCAAAATAATCCTCTCTTACAGGTGTTCTTGGTGCTGACTGCTCAGCTACTGGTGACGTTTGCCTTTGTGGCTGTTTTTACCTTTGTGAAAGAAGTCAAGGCATTTGTCATGGTGAACACCTGGACCTACTTTTTGTCCTACGGCATATTTTTTGTTTCCGTGTGCGCCATCAGCTGCTGTGGTAATCTCCGACGGACGCATCCGTGGAACTTGGTTGCACTGGTAAGCCTTTTGCAATTACCTTTTTCATACTGATGCAGGAAGAGGAAGTGTCGTTATTTAATCAATGGAAACTATGGCTGTCTTAAATTCCCTCGTCACTACTCATTACATAGGGAGGTGATTTCAGTGATTAGCTGAAATTCTCCTTTTGGATGCTTTGTGCTGTCACGTAGTAAATACGTACCAGATTGACTCCAGCACCAGTCGAATATTTTTATTTTTTTCCCTGATTAATAAATATAAGACACTGGTCACTTGTATGTTGATGTACTATTATGTAATTAATAGTTTACCTCATTATTAATAAGTAGCATCATGTCTAGCTTGTCACATGCAAATGCAAAGGATGATGGGATGGATAAAACTTGATTAAGGAGCATCAGTTGCATACTACTGTCCACAGTGCATTATGGGATACATTGTGCCCACTATACAGGTAAGAAGAGTGTTGCTGCAGTTGCTGATGCATTTGCTTTTTCTTCCTTTTAGTCGATCCTGACCCTCAGTATGTCGTACATGGTGGGGATGGTCGCCAGCTTCCATGACACTGACTCGGTGGTGATGGCGGTGGGCATCACGGCCATTGTTTGCTTTGCCGTGGTCCTCTTCTCTTTGCAGGTTTGTCTAAGTTGCATTGTGTGTATTTGTGTATACTTCCTGGATCAGCACATGTCTGATGTGATGCTGTGTCTCCCTCCTCCAGACCAAGTATGACTTCACCTCCTGTTCCGGCGTGCTGTTCGTCTGTCTGATGGTCTTGCTCATCTTTGGCCTTCTCTGCATCTTCATCCGTAACCGGATTCTGCACATTGTGTACGCTGGCCTGGGAGCTTTACTCTTCACCTGCGTAAGTCCATTAAAGCTCCTCTCAGCTCAGGAGTATATGGTGACATTAACCATCAGAATTTAGCCTTTCATCACCGTATCATTTCCTTTTACTATGAGATGTATTCCCCACAAATGGTTGATTTTGGAGTGAAACGTAATTAATATCTGACTCTCTGTTTAACAGTTCTTAGCGGTGGACACACAGCTGCTGCTAGGCAACAAGCAACTGGCCCTGAGTCCTGAGGAGTACGTCTTTGCTGCTCTGAACCTGTACACAGACATCATAAACATCTTTCTCTACATTCTTGCTATTATTGGAAAAGCAAAGGGGAACTGAGAAACGCAACCAGCTTTCATTTTAACGTGAAGGCAAGTCAGAATCACGTGTAGTTAGATCCCCACAATCTTGCTTTTTGCCTTGTAGTGTGCACTAAAGAGAGAATTCAATCTTTTCTTTCTTCATTCTGTGTTGTTATTTTTAATGAACATACAAGTAAACAATCTTTACTGTAGGCCTGGGATTTATTTAACCTTTCTGAAGTATGTAAACTGATCCATGGAGCTGTAGTTTAGACTGTTAGGCTTCTCTGCTGTACAAAATGACTGTATTGTAAATAATACATTCCATGCCTTTAACTGTCCAGAGTGGTTTCATCTGCACTTGCTTAACCTTTTGGAGATAAAATATATAAAATTAAATTTGGGTTTCGGTTGTGATTTTATTTTTATTTCACTTGAAGTAAAACTGAAAAAGTGGTTATCAGCTAAACTGGCACAAAATGCCAACTTTTACATTTTTACACGAGTAAGCAGTGTCAGAGCAGGACGAGGCCAGAAAAATAGATATTTGGGACGTCTCGAGACTCAAATAGTCAGATTTAAGGCCAAATCAAAGGCCTCAATTATCAGAGGATTTTACAGGCTTGAATTGTTGAGAGCAAACCATCATCCGCAAACATCGCCATGGAGACCCTGCACCCACGATCAGCAGAGTTGGAAGACCTGCGAGAAACTTTAACAACAGTTGAGGACGATAAAGAAAAGCCTAGTACTTGAAATTACAAACGTGTCTGGTTACCTCCACCAATGGAGGTCACGTGACAGCCGAGCTTGGTTTTGTTAGCATCACTCAGTTATAAATTCTAATGAAATTTGTAGGAAATGATAATAGGCTATGGAATGGATGATCAGTTTTTTGGAGGAGCAACTTTGTCTTTGGTCTTCTTTGGTCAAAGCCTTTGATCATAAAGCATACTGTGTAATTTACAAGTGCCACTAATACTGCTACAATTTACAATTTTGAGTGGGACGACCGTGAAACTGCAACGGAATGGAGCTGGAAGAATCCATCGAAACCTTGCTGTCCCAAAGTGAGCAAGTTGCTGAGGAAAATGACCGCCTGAAGAAGGTTCTGTGCAGCGTCATGCAGGAAAACCAAGAGCTGAGAGGCAGAGTGCGGCGCTCCAAGAACGACCAGATGTACAGTTTCATCCATGACACGAAGGACCAGTTACGAGGTGGTGTAGTTCGGCCTCCCGCCGTTAGATGGCAGCCATACTGCAGTTTAAAGGGGCTCAAGTACAGAAACGTTCAGATCATTGATCCTAATATGCTGGAATTGATTTAAAAAGTAGCAACTGAGTTTGGCGTTCAACGCTGATGCATTAATAGACAGTAAAATCTTATTTTTGTGACTCCAGGAATTTAGATTTTTTTTGCAAATTGACAACTTTTACTAATTTTGAATCCACCTTTGTTGTTTTTGAGCCATGACATTCAATTTGTTTTTCCATTTAACCCTTCTAAGAGTACATGAGCTTCCTACAACACATCAAAATCAATGTAATATAAAAAGGGGTAGTGAAAAGCAACATGAAAACAATGTATTTTAATGCATAAAATTGTGTGATTGTTTCATTGTTTCATCACCAGAAATAAAACAGCCCAACCAGCTGCAGAGCACCTGTGATGAGACTCAGTTCCAAAAAGATTTAGGAGAGGCCAGACAAAGGACCTCGTCCCCCATCAACTTCAAGTCCTTTGTTCAAAACTCAATGGCGGTGGATGGAACTGAGTTCCAGAACTGCCCCCGTGGCCCTCTCCCTGACCTTAAAGGTTAGCTTTGAGACCAGTCATAAAAATATTTTTAAATGTTTTCATTGAATAATTCCATGAGCAGATCCGGAGAGGCTACTTGGAGAGATCATTTATCAGCTGGACAGGAGAATTCTGTCTCACATCTTCCAGGGTCAAAGACGATTTTATGGCTTCAACCTGCTCAATATTCAAGACAAAATCATAGAGGTCAGACTCAGAACTGCTCATTTTCTAAAGTCATGATTAATAAGTCATCTATTCCTATTATCATTATGTTGATCTGAGCAAAACTCACAACGGAACGGGTGTAAAATTATTTTCTTTCTCTCCTGGAGGTGAGCACCCACCCCCTGACAGGGAGGGTGGATGAGGGCTATCGCCTCTATCTCGTTCAGAGGTATAAAGACCTCATGGAGGTCTTGGAAAAGCTTGGCTACAAAGCCACTCTTCACCCAACTTTATCGGAGTTCATCGTGAACACCTTCGGGATCCTGTTGAAGAGGCCGGACAATGGCCCCAGCCGGGTGGATGATTACAATGACCCTGAGCTCCTGAGGCAGTGGATTACTTCAGCTGCGCCCCCACAGCTGGAGAAGGAAGTGCAGATTTTCCTCAACTGCCTCTGCCACATGGCTAAGAAGGACAAAAAACCACTCATCCTCTGGTAGACGAGAAAGCAGCCGACAAAACTCTAACTGGGATTTAACATTTCAATTTTTTAAAATTATTTGTCTGTGCAAACATCACATCTTAATCTGTGAACGAAATAAAAGTGCTACGATGCCTCATCGCTGTGGACCTAACCTGAGTGACTCACTATTTGGGATTAGTGCTGCAATATTTCAGACGTAGAAAGGGAAAGGTGTGGAAATGCATCCAGGGATGGAGTAATATCACTTGTAGCTCTGCCAGTGATGCGGGAGATTTCTTTCATCAGCTTTGCAGGAACTGAAGATGTATTTAAAACAAAAGCAATTATGAATGAATGAAAAGTAGACTTCAATCTTAAGAAGGTTTCATAAAAATAGAGCTGAGGCATTACAGCCATTATACAAGAACCCTCAAAGAAATAAGCAGATTTCGCACACACACACACACACACACACACACACACACACACACAGAGTATCACTCAAGTATATGATTATGTCGGTTTCTCTATAATTCTCCAACTTCAACTCCTGATATCTCAAACTTCCTTTTTCTGTTGCAAAATGAAATAAAACTCACGTTCTATTGCTACTACTATTATTACTATTAGAGGAACAATGATAACATACAGGGCGATATAAAAACTACAAAAAACAATATTAACACACAAAAAGAAAACACTCGGAGAGCGCAGACCTTCATTTCCTTGGACTTATTAGCAACATTAATTAATGCCATTATAATTAGGAGCCTTTTAACTTATGTACAGGAAGAAAAAGCTACAACTGAAAAAGACATCTTCACTGCTCCATCTTTACGTTTTTGAACTCCATCGGATCAGAAAGTGATAAATTAGTGAGCCTCTTGGACTCCTGGTCGGTGCCATAAACGCGCCGCGTCGACGCGCAGACGGACGCCGCCATCGGGGCGTGGCTCAAGCGGGCAGCCCTGACGGAGAGCTGGGTGTTAATGCTGGGACCATCGGCTCAAGTGTGTACATTAGATAAAACTATGCGTTTCGCTTACACATGCACGTACGTCATAAACACGGGGGATAGTGACGCGCTGAGGGTTTCGTGTAGCATTACTTTAACCGGACCGTCCTGGTTTACGGCGCAAAGGTAAGATCAGATTTAAGCTAGCAACGACAGGTAAACGCTTCCATTTATGGATTCATTGGGTCTGAAAAGGTATAAGCAAGACAGAGGGGGTGTTCAAATGTCTGTGCCCTAATAGCAGGGAGGCATTATACTGCAGGATATTCCAACATTTATGTATCTTTCCGTAGGGATTTATTCAGTGGAGCGGTTAGCATACCTGCACTCGGCTGCAGCGACGCGCCTCCGCCAGTCGGAATTTACCTGTTTGAGTCAGGAAGTTCACACCCGAACACCTACACGGAGTTAAAAGACGTCTTCGTGTGTCTATTTATCAGGATGTGAAGGGGTCACTGAACATCCATCCTCCTCTTTAACCTGGCGTCGGTACGAGGAATGACTCGTTAAAGCGTAAATTCGCACTAAAATAGTTCATCATGGCTGCGAACTGAAATAAACTGTCTGTTTGTCCATGCAGATGTTGATAGTTGGATTAGGTTAAACCGTGTTCTTGTCCTTGCCCCCCTAAAAGTGATCATCAAGCATTGCGTAAGTTCACAATAAGCCAGGCTGATCCTCCTCTGACATCTGGCTGTGTTACATTCATGTCGGCTCAGCTGTCAAGTGCTCCATATTTAGCACAGCTGCATGAATGGATGTGCGAAGATAGTCATCAGCACAGGAAAGAACAGCGAATCAATAAATGTCTTCATTTTTTCTCCTGTCTCAGTGTCCAGTGGCATTAATGCAGGAGACACTGAAACCGGAATGAGGCAACAGCCGGAACCTCTGACGTTAATTCAGGCCGGCGTGTAGAGAAGCAGTGGAGCCACGATGGTGCTGCGGGCATCTCCATTTCCAAATGGGTTTGTGGCGGGCATCCATGCCATTGGATGGGCATTCATTTTACCGTGCTTCTGGTTTCTGGATCGTCTAATCGCCGTGTGCAAGTCCACCACTCAGGAGCGGACCCAGCGGATGGAGCAGGAATGCTATCTCCAGCCATTCAAGGTCTTTTTTGGTTCCATTACTTTCTTCATCCTTTTTCTGGCCACGGCTCCCTTGGCCTTCATCGGTTTTCTGCTGTGGGCGCCTCTGCAGGCCTGTCGCAGGCCCTTTTCCTACCATCGGGAAATGCCGCCCTCTCCACAGAAGGAGACACGTCGGGGCTTGGAGCTGGAAACGAGGGTGTCATTTGGATTTGCTACAGCCAACTTGTGTCTTTTGCCAGACAGCCTGGCTCGTTTCAACAACCTGGGACATACCCAACACAGGGCAACCATCATCGGCCAGCGCATCGCCCAGGGCGTGTGCAGACCGAATATTCGCATTTACGTTGACTCCCCCAGCAGCTGCGGAACTCTCAGTCCATCCGTCAGCACACTCCCCGCAGCCCAGCCCTCGGTGGGCGACCGTGCGGATACATCTGAGGTCCACTTTTCCACTCCAAAGCCCAGCGATCACGTGGTCCCTGTGCCCTGTGATAACACAGAGGAACCCTCGGTGGAGTCGTATTCCGTTTTCAATTCCAATCAGAATTCCAACCAGCAGGGCCACCGGAGCGCCCCCCGAGCTTTGCTGTCCCAGGGTCTCCGTCAGCAGGGCAGTGTACCCTGGGAAGTGTCCTCGCTCTTCCCAGCCAACGTGGACATGCTGTGCCTCGAAGAGGTGTTTGACAAGAGGGCAGCGAAGAAGCTCGCGCAAATACTGAAGCCCGTGTTTGGACACATACTGTATGATGTCGGCGTGTACGCTTGCCAGCCACCCTGCGGCTGCTCCCATTTCAAGTTCTTCAACAGTGGCTTGTTCTTAGCCAGCAGATTCCCGGTGCTGAACGCTCAGTACAACTTCTTTCCCAACAGCCGAGGGGAGGACGCACTGGCTGCCAAAGGTCTACTTGCTACTAAGGTATCCCCAGTATCAACACGGCTTCAGGCACTTTTGGAGTTGTTGTTGTGTTGTTGTCTTCCCATTAATTATGTTGAATTTCTCAGGTGCTTATTGGAGAGCATGGGAACAATAAAAAGGTGGTTGGTTATTTCAACTGCACACATCTTCATGCACCAGAGGGCAAGTTTGATCTTCTACAGGGTTCTGAATAGGAAGAGAACACAGACGGACAGTTGTGTGTGACAGTCTGTGTCTGGGGATCGTGCCCGTAGGTGAAGGCGAAGTGCGCTGCGAGCAGCTGGACATGGTGCTCAAGTGGATCGGCGATTTCCAGGCCGCTAATGCACAGCCTGAAGAGGAGGTCGCTTTCGATGTGCTCTGTGGGGATTTCAACTTTGACAACTGCTCACCCGGTTTGTCTTCGATGTCTTCATTTTAGTCGTTTTATCATTTTCTTATTGTTAAAGCAGTTTGGAACGTTAAAGTGTTGTTCTTCCTCTGTAGACGACATCAAGGAACAGAATCACCGCATTTTTGAAGAATACAGAGATCCTTGCCGAGCAGGCCCTGGAAGGGAAAAACCCTGGGTCATAGGTGTGCAGTTTTTACCATTTTGACCAGTCGATTATGCACACAATATAAATAAAGCCATTTAACTGGACATTTTGTTGGTTTCAGGCACTCTGCTGGACCAGCCCACACTGTATGAAGATGATGTTAACAATCCAGAAAGTCTTCAAAGGTGACACCACTCTTCCAAGGCAACGCACAGCCTTCATTCATTGTTACTGGAAGATTGACTCCACTTTTTCTGTGTCTTTTGTAGAACTTTGGAGAGCGAGGACCTGAGAAAGCTGTACATCTCCCATCCAATTCCAGCAAAAGATACCCCGTTGGTCTACCCAGAGGCTGACCAGCCGTGGATTGGACGTAGGATCGACTACATCCTGTACCGCGACAGCTCTGTTTCAAAACACTGCCGAACAGTAAGCGTGAGGTTTTAATCTCTTTGACTGTGTTTGAACTGTGATTAAAAACCTCTGTCTTGATTCAGGACATTGAAGAGGTGACTTTTATCACCCATCTGGCTGGCCTGACGGACCACATTCCTGTTGGCTTGAGACTGAATATAGTTTTCAACAATGAACGAGATGGATGAGACTTCAGTGAACTTTTAATCAAAGGGATCAAGATTTACCAAAAATACTTGAGATTTTACACAGGTGCTGTTCTTTCACCACCTTTTTTTGAAATGTTTGAAATTTACTGCCAGATCATGCTTTAAGATCAGTTATAGGAATGACCTTTTTTGTAAAAAAAATAATTTTTACCATGAGCTATTTTTATAGCTAATTTTTGATTTTAAAATGTACATATTTATCGGATTTTATACAACAAAAAAAACCACTTCCGATATAAATAAATACAGGTTAAATCTCCTTTGGTGTCTCTTGCTTGGAATTAACAGTAAACCTTAATTTTTTCCTCTTTGAAGGAAAATTACCTTTACCTTATCCTTTATTTTAATTTTGGGGTATGTCATCATTTGCAATATAGTTTTACTAAAGCCTAAAATTGATGTGCTAATTTATTAGGGATATCAAATAGACACATCAGAGGTTCTTGACTGATATGAACACAGCCTGTTGGCTATGCCAATGTGGCCTACAGGGGGTGCTATTTTTTGGGGGGGGCACAAATCCCACGAAGAAGTCGTGCCGACCAATCAAAATCCAATGTCAAGAAATACTTCCTGTTCTTAGACTACGGAGTTGTGGTTAGAATTCGGCTGCATAATTTTATAATGTTGAGATTTTTAAAATGTTGAATATTCTCAGTCATTGCAAAAAAGTTGCACCGTCGCTTTTACGGGCGCAGTTCACGTATTTTATAGGCGTCTGTCCGGCCGTTGCCGCTCGTGGTTACAGTCGGAGTTCGTTTCGAATATTGACGGCAAATGTTGTCTCCGGTCCGCGTTGTTGTCATGCACAAACCAGCGGCACCAAAAGATATCATTCAGAAAATTACACCGACAGCAGCATTTCAAACAGCAGTGTTGATGCCTTCCAGAAAGAATCACATGTGACGGACAATGACAGTAATCGGAGTAAGTAAAAAGATTCTTTTACATTCAGAGAATTTAAAAAAGAATCCCCCCCTTGAGTGGCAGCTGCTAGCCATGCTATTAAAAATGATCATGAAATTAAGCATTTTGCAGCACAAAACAAAATGACTGCTAAATAATGTGGGAAATGATTTGTGAACGATTATTATCCTGCCACCCCGTTTCTGTAGGCTCGTTCTCTCTCGATGTCCTGGTGTCCCTGCTGCGTCAGGAAAACGCTGTGGACATCTGTGTCATTAAAATCCCCGACAGCATCCTTTACACAGAGTATGTCATAGTTGTCAGTGGGATTTCAACAAGGCATCTCCAAGCAATGGCGCTTTATGCCGTCAAAGTGGTAAGAAATCATTCAGTTAAAATGTTCCCAATCTCTCTGTGCTGTCCAATTGTGAAATACATCGTTTTTCCCCCTCAGTACAAGTATTTTAAGAAAGAGAAAGAACGAAATGTCAAGATTGAAGGAAAGGAAACGGAGGACTGGATGTGCATCGACTTTGGTATGTGAATGTCAGGTTCTGCCCATGAGTGTCAGTAAAGTAATCTAAACCTTCTAAATAGATCTTGGAAGGAGTGTTGGTGTCTCTGCTCATGTACGTGTGTTTCTGTCTCAGGGAATATGGTCGTTCACTTCATGTTGCCAGAGACCAGAGAGTTATATGAACTGGAGAAGCTCTGGACCCTCCGTGGTTATGATGAACAGCTGAGGAAGATTCCTCCTGAGACATTGCCTGAAGACTTCATCTATGATGACCTGGAAGTCACCAAGTGACAACAGATAGACTTTGATATTCCAAATTTTTGATACAATTTCTGTCAGTGTAAGCAGGGGAAAAAAAAGATACCTGGTATGATATCTCTAATAAAGCACCTGAAGTATGTGTTAATGTAATAATACCGCTGACTTGCTATTAATCAAAAGATAGTTTGGATCAGCGCTAAAGTGTAAAATTAAGGTCCACGATTGGGGAATGTGGAGCATTTGGCAGGTAACATTTGAGAAAACATGCTGTAACCCAGTAGCCCTCGAAACTGAAATATCAGGATTTATCAGGATTCTTTCATGTGTGTAGGTTGTAGAGGGGTTTTTTTTTTGCTTGATTTTTCTTGGTGTTTCTGCGAGGAGTTCTCACGTGACCCTCGTTGGAAACGGCAGCAGGCTGCCAACTTTCTGCAGAGTGCTCTTCAAAAGAAAACGTTCCCATTAAAGTCATTTTACCAGTCAGGGGCTGCAGGACTCTTGTCCCCTTTGATCAAAGTGGAAAATGTACAGGTTGGAGGGGAAAATAATCCCACTTATTTGTGCAATTTTGGAAAATAACTGCTAGTTTTGCCAAAATTGTTCAGACTGTCTTAAAATAATTGTCAGTCAATAGCTGTGAAAAGGACTGAATCCCATTGTCTGTTCTATAAACAGTATTAATCTTTATGTTTCAAGCCAAAAGGAACATTAAAAAACTTGACTTGAATATTCTACTCAACACTGTCCTCTAAAAAGTCTTGATTTCATTCACATCATCCTTAAACAGCAGTTAAACACTTCCTGTTCCACGCCTCCACCAGGCCGGAGCGTCTCCATCGAAGACTCTTCCAGGGTTTAAAGTCTTGGTGCTAGATTCCGTGTTTGGTATTGTTTTATTTTTTAAATTCAACAACTTAAGGCTAGTTTTTCCATCCTGTCTTGGAAAGCTAAAGGAACCCGCCACAGAGCTTCCTTTGATCGGCTGAAAAAAAATCCATTTGAGTGAGAAGCTTTGAGAATAAACCTGAACGGCTGCCCCTTATTCACCCTGATTATTATTGCGTTATTGCCCCTCTGTGGTGGTCTGTTGAGGCAAAGTGATAAAACCTCCCGTGTCAGAGTAATGACAAAAACAAGTGCATGTCGGTTTAATGTGATGCCAGACGGCCTTCAAGTTGCCACCTTGAGCCTGTTATGGAGATTTGGAGCCCTTGCTGCGACGCATAAATGCTCCGGGACGGTTCTTCTGTGCCAGAATGTGGAACCACCAACGCTTTGCTCCATTTCTCTCTCCATCTAATGACACCCAAACACGCTGGGTTGGCCTTCTGAACTTTCACCCTTTTCTAACTCCATGTTCTGTAAATAAAAGCACTAATTTACTGCCTTCCCCTGTGTGCGATAGGCAGTTTCTGAGGATATTTAGATGAAATGGAAGGGGGGGTTACAGAGCTGGAGAAGCACCTGCCAAATATCCGAGTGCAGGTTATGCTAATAAACATAAAACATGTCTGCCCCTGAGCTAGATGATTAACATTGATGCTCTGATACCACACAAGTGCTAATATAGCTTAATAACTCTGCTTATTTCACTGGCTGCTCTTCCACGAGTAACAAACGAGGCAGCAGATATTTCTCCAGAGCGCCCTAAAAGTTAATTTCCCCCCCTCCCCTCCTGACAGACTATAAAACACAGGCAATGTTGGGAATCTGACAGTTGGGCTTTGATCAGCGAGAAAAGGACGCTTGTTTCCAGGGTTGAATGATAATGTGAGTATTTCTGATGTAAATAACAGAGGCTGAATGCTTTGCTGTGAAACTCCTGCTCGGCAGGTGTGGACTTGGCTCACTGCTGAGTGTTTCCCTGCTGTTTATGCTTTCCCTGTGATTCCAGGAGTCGCTCTGTCGCTGCAGCCTTGCTGACTCTTTGCCTTCTGGCTTGCGCTCCCTCTGGAACAGATGCATATCCATCCAAGCCTGCAAGTCCCCGGGAAGACGCGCCCCCTGAGGAGCTGGCCAAATACTACTCTGCCCTGAGGCACTACATCAACCTGATTACCAGACAGAGGTTCGTCGGGCTCCAGGGGGCTTTTGGGAATTGGGGAGATGAAATTCTTGCCGAAGGGTGTGTGATGCTTGTGTGTTTTGATGCAGGTATGGAAAGAGAGATATTCCAGATTCTGTGTTCACGGACATGCTGATGAGGGAGAGCACAGAGAGCATCCCCAGATCAAACTCCATCAGGTAAATCCTGTTTTCTGTGCTCATCTTATGTGTATATTAATATAGTGTTCTTTTTTAAATTAGTTGACTCTACGCTTCTGTTTTAGATATGATGAGCTGCCCCTGTGGTGATGTTGCTGAAGCTGTTGCCACACACTGAAGCTGGATTTGCCACTCAATCCACATCATGCATGCTGTGCAAAATAAACACATTAAATTGCAAACTAACCTGGAACTGTGTGCACTGATTCCACCTTCAGTCATTTTTCATCACGCCTTTTATTTGTTGACCGAGCAGCTATGACACTGAGGGGAACGGCGCCCTCTGCGGGTAAAATATAGTAACGACTCTAAAAATCCCTCAATTTAAATCAGTTCTTTTATTTCACAAACCAGATTTGTTGCTATAGACTATTAATTTAATGTAAACTGATCCTAGCGTGCACTTGTCATGATGTCATGTTATATCCCGAGCGTTAAAATGCTCATGCACCTGTCTGAAAACAGATTAGCAGTTTAATCCTGTTAAGTGACCTGGATACATCAAAAGAAAATGCCTTAACTAGAATGGTAAACTCTGCTCAGGCTGCTGGATCTCTGTGAATCCTAGAAGATCTGGATTTCTTTTTTTTTAAAGGGAAAAAAAACCCTCCAAACAATATTTGATGAATGGATCATTGTTCTATCGTTCTTGCTCGTGGAGAAATAGTTTCACCGGAATGTATTTGATGGGCTGAAATATGTGTAGCATGTTTTGTCCTGAGGTGAGTATTTATAAATTCAAACATAAGCATGTTTGGCTAATTCTAATTTTCGCCTGTAGAGTACTTGGTAACGAGAAAACAGAGAATTACAATACTGACAAGACTGATCTGCTTATTTTCTTATCTGGTTCTCCTTCTATCTCCGTTTGAAAACTTTTGTTTTTTCCTATAACTAAATACAGAATATTTACCTGCATTAATATTCATGAGTATTTGCAGCAGCCAGATAGGAGCTGACTGGAAAATCATAGACTTGCAGATGCTGTGCAAACATAGATGCTATTTGATGCGTTTCTCGAGGGTGTTTTGGGTGTCGCTAAAAGAGATTTTTACCATTTATTGGGAAGGTGTGTGCAGAATAAACACGTTGGTTGTGGGTTTCAGTAGAACAGAGGCTGTGGGTGTCGGGTGGGGGCTGAGGGAAGGGGCGCAGCTTCACCAGAGATGAACGAACAAGTTACTATTGCGTAAGTGTTCCGCAATCTAGGACACTAAAATGAGATGAAGAATGGAAGCCTGACTGGATGATACCGAGCGATCGGGTAGGAGGTCATTCATTCATTTCATAATAAAAATGATCGCAATCGGAGCCTCCACTTTCTTGATTACAAGCACTCGTACAGCTAATGTTCGCTAACGCGAGTCCGTTTATTTGATGCTAACTACTGTTACCGAAGGTGGGGCGAATGAAAGGAACTTTTACAGGTGGCGTCGGCTCGGAAAACCACTTGGTTTATTGCGTTAGTTTATGGCAAAGGCAAGGTCAGACGTGAGAGACATAATGTGTTAGAACATGCTATGTTTGCTGGTAACATTAGCCATGCTAGCTAGTCTGCGTGATACACAAATTAGCTATTAGCACGAAACTTTGAATGGGACGGATACGGGCGGAATTAACATTTAAAAGGACTTGGAAGTATCCAGCTATTCCGCAACCTAATCCACACGGTAACCCACCATCATGCGGCGGTCATATTTAACGTTTAGTCGTATTAATTAGCTTGTATTGACTTGTGTCCTGAACAGTTACTTCACATTCGGTCGTGTCACGTGTCCAGTGCGCGTGTGGCTTGACATCAGCAGGCAGCGTGTTTCTGACATTCGTGGAGTCTGATATTGATTTAACTTCACTTCGTGATCGTTTGGTGTTCTTCCGTGCAAAGAGAACCAGTTTCTGGGGTTCTCTTGCTAATCTACACCGCGGCGCGGCGCCTCTTCCCGGGATCGTTTGGTAAATCTCTGGGGTGCAGCTGTCCTGTGGTCGGTAAAAGTGTTACCTTATTTTAAAAAACACACCCGATCTTTTGGAAAGTTGACATTCAAGAGGATAAAGAGAAGTCTTTATAACACATGCACACAAAGGCTCAGAATCCCGCACCTTAATTTCAGGTTTCAAATAATCAAACGCGTTTTAAAGGACGTGACGCGGATCTTTTCCTCCAGTTTGGGAGCTTGATGGTGCCAACAAAGAGTACAGTGACTTTTGTTTTAATGTCAATGTGTCTTGCTAAAGAGGCTCCTTTTTATAAATAGCAAAAAGTCATTTTAATTCCAAACATTGCAAACCTGTTATTGATGCATTGCAGCTTGCAAACATGAACTCGGTCTTCCTCTCCCGAGGTTGCCTCACTATAAGATTTCAGTGTTGCAACATTTGTTCATTTCCACCCAAATGAGTGTGTTTAACATGAAGCTTTCAGCTCTTTAAGTTACATTTGATGCATGTCACCAGACCAGAGTATCTATTTTAACCCCAACTCTTTTGTTTTGTCCCGTGCAGAGTTCAGACGAGCGTAGAAAACCCGGGGCTCTGCGTGCACCCATGATTTGACCAGAGTTGGTGAGCGTCTCCTTTGTTCTTGCTGTTTGGAACAAATTGTGTTCAGATTTGCATCTGTTTGTAACAGGTGCCAGTTTACACTCGCAGCAGGTTACATGCAATCAAACGATTGAGCCGGTGCTTCTGTTTGTCCACCTAATGAAAGCTCCAAAGCTCCCAGAGGGCCGTTCTTCCAGCATGTTTGGAGATCATGTTTGCACAGAGGTCCACAGGAGTGTTTGCGTGCTTGTGTGTGTGCACGGCTGGCACAGCCTCTGGCAGAAGAATGGGAGACTCATGTTTTGTCCCTGAAAGGTCCTCTTTGTCGCTCAGTGGGCCCCAGTGCTCACACGTGCACCAAGCTTTCGTTTTTACGTCTCTTTTTTGTCTGTTCTCGCAGGAAAGAGCCGTTTTCAGGGTTGTCCTGTCCTCCTGTCCTCCTGGGAGACTTTCGCCGTCCTCATCTGAAGCCGTATTAAACATGATGGTGGCCAATGCAACGCCGGGCACAGGTGAGCCCTAATGAGCCCGTGCGCTGCACGTGGGGGGGTTCAGGGTTTGTGACGGTGTGTGTTATCCTTATCAAAATCTTTATTGTTCAGCTTTCACCTGTTATTCTCACTTCATAAATGCTTTAATTGTCGACAGGTACCTGATTCATTTCTGCTGTCGTCTCCTCTGTTGAACTTCCTGATAAACATGATTTCCTCTGTAAATCCCTGACTTATTTTTTCTTTATTAAAGCCATGCAGCAGGTGTTGGACAACCTGAAGGAATTGCCATCGGGCACCGAGGCCAAAGACATCGACCTGATCTTCCTCAGAGGCATCATTGAGAGCCCTGTCGTACGTTCTCTTGCTAAGGCACGATCCTGCTCACAGTATTCCACAACCGTCCAGTCCAGTTATTTAGTCACGGAGCTCTGGTTAAACCACAGAGACGGAACAAACGTCTCCGCGAGAGAGTCAGGGTCATGACCGTCACGATTTTGCAGCATGTGATGCCTTAAAAATGATAAAATGATATTAGATGCCGTCAGGACGACATAAAGAAATATTTAAAATAAGGGAAGCCGGTTGAGATTGAGGTTCTAGTTTCTATAGGAAAACGTTACGCCACTTCTGACACTATCAATGTTCCCGTCTGTAGGCCCACGAGCGTCTGGAGGAGGTAAAGCTACAAGCGGTGCGCAACAACAACGTCCAGCTGGTGACCGAGGTCTTGGATTCCCTCAACAACCTGTCGGGAAAAGACACCGCAGCTGCCGAGCTCGCCGGGATCCTCCAAGAGCCTCACTTTAAGGTCATTCTGAAGCTCTCTTTAGATTTCATCCTGACTTTAAGGGTTCCGAGCGGCCTGCAGGACGGTCAGGCTGACTTTCTTGATGATCCGTTCGTGGGAGTGCATGTCAAAGGGGTTTGTGGCTGATCGCCTCTGGAAGACGGAGAGCACGGGAGGTCAGGCAGCCCTGCTCCCTCACGCTCACGCTCACGCTCACGCACACGCCCACGCTGCAGCTCGGGGCGGGTTATGCTCCCCTGCTCCAATAGCTGTCTAAAGTTATGTTGGGGGAGGTTGCACTGGAGAAATACTGTGTCAGGAAACCTTCCATGTGCTGATTGGATTCCGTGGCTATTGGAAACGGGGCGCAGGCAGATTTAGCTTCTCTGGATATCAGAAATGCACCCTTTGATGAGGAATTGTGGGTAATGCGGCGTCGCCTTCGTTCATGTCGTTGATCCTTTCCAGCTGTGACACTTTCTCTCCTTTTTGCCGTCAGGCGCTGATAGAGGCTCACGACCTCGTGGCTGCGAAGTGTTATGAAAGTCCGCTGCCCGCGGTGAACAGCGACGCCCCGGCGACGACTGCGCTCATGCCCGCCGACGCCATCAGGATGATTGGCATCCAGAAGAGGGCGGGGGAGCCTCTGGTATGTTGGCAACACGTCTGTTTACGACGTGACGAAGTGCTCGGCGCCACTTTATTGGTCGTCTTTATGACAGAGCGCCTCACTTTTATTAACTCAACTCGGGTTTGTTCGGTCCTGTCAGCAGAGACGGGCCATCTCCGTCACATGGAGCCCCCGCCCTCCCCCCGCGTGATGAAAGTGACATTTGCCCTCTTTCAGGGGGTGACGTTCCGCACGGAGAGGGGAGAAATGGTGATCACGCGGATCCTGCACGGCAGCTCCATCGACCGGCAGGGCATGCTGCACGTCGGCGACATCATCCGCGAAGTGAACGGCCGCGAGGTCGGGAGCGACCCCCACCACCTCCAGGAGCTGCTGAGGGACTGCAGCGGCAGCATCACGCTGAAGGTGCTGCCCAGCTACAGGGACGCCCCGGCGCCTCCACAGGTGAGTGGGCGGGGCTCTCAAACACCCGTGGGGCGGCTCTGATCCGCAGGAGGAGGAATGAGACGGTATTTTCGCCGCCTGACCTGCGTGAGCCCAGAATGCCAGGCTTTTGAAAATGGAGCAGGGATGGGGTCTATTAATAACACCCCACACACGATCTGGAACACGCAGCCCTCTGTTGACCGGAGCATCCCCCACGCTCCTCCTTACAGTAGCGCGCTGGCGCCGCAGCTGACGCGGAGCAGCATGTATGTCAGATGCTGACCTTTGGTCCAGAGAGCTTCAGATGGTCGCACTCCTCCGCCCAGTTCTCTGCCCGTCACACGTCGTGAAGCTGGATTCAAAGCTGAACCGCTCACACACTCAAATTCGTCAACTTTCTAAAACGCAACTGTTAATCTTTTACTGGCTCGTGGTGTCGGGACAGGAAATGAGGGGAAATGAGAGCGTTGCGTAACAGAAACATCCCATAAAACAGGAACTTCTACTGTTCTGCAAGCGTTGTGAAAGTGCAACTTTTTGTCCTGCGGTTGTCAGTCCAGTGTTGGATCTGATAATAGATGAGATGTTCATGGGTGCATGTTCTGATATCTTGTTTTGATTTTTCAGGCCTATCTGAAGTCACACTTCAACTATAATCCAAACACAGACAACTTGATTCCCTGTAAAGAGGCGGGACTGGCCTTTTCCAAGGGGGACATCCTCCAAGTAGTGAACAAGGAGGACTCCAACTGGTGGCAGGTGAGGAGGTGCATGTTGTCGGTGCAGTTTGGGAAAAATGGATCAGCTGTTTCCTGACAACTGTTTTGGCTTTTGCACAGGCACGCAAAGTCATCGGCGGAACCACTGGTCTTATCCCCAGTCAGTTCTTGGAGGAGAAGAGGAAGGCTTTTGTGAGAAGAGACTGGGATAATTCTGGTGCAGGTCAGTGCACGTTTGTTGGTCCACGCTCCTCGTTAGGTGTACTCATCCCTATAGCGCCCCCACGTGGTAACCATGTTTATTAAATACAGGGATTCTGTGTGGAACCAAAACTATGAAGAAAAGGAAGAAAATGATGTACCTGACTTCAAAAAATGCAGGTTTGTGTCTTTTCTTTATTTAGCTTTAAGAATCCAAATGAAGACACGTTCCTCATCAATCTTTCGCATCACCTGAACAGAATTTGACCGTTACGAGCTGCAGATCTACGAAGAGGTGGCCAAAATGCCGCCGTTTCAGAGGAAAACGCTGGTTCTGATTGGGGCTCAGGGGGTCGGTAGGAGAAGCTTGAAGAATAGACTTATTTTCATGAACCCACTGCGATACGGAACCACGGTGCCATGTGAGTACACACCACGGCAGGCCCGCGTCATTACTGTTAACAAACTGACGGGTTTCTCACGTTCCCTCCCCAGTCACGTCTCGCCGGCCGAGGGAAGAGGAGCGGGACGGTCAGAACTACTGCTTTGTTACGCGGGAAGAGATGGAAAAGGATATCAAGGAGGGCCGGTACTTGGAGCATGGAGAGTACGACGGCAACCTTTACGGCACCAAGATGGACTCCATCCACGAGGTGGTGGATGCTGGCCGCACCTGCATCCTGGACGTCAACCCTCAGGTCTGATGGAAACGCTCACGCTGTGGAATTCCTTCTGATCTTTTGCTCTTCACGGTGTGTGTCCTCCTCAGGCCCTGAAGGTGTTGAAGACTGCTGAGTTTATGCCATTTGTGGTGTTTATCGCTGCTCCTGAGCTGGACACTCTAAGAGCTATGCACAAAGCCGTGGTAGACGCCGGGCTCACAACCAAGCTCCTCACGGTATGACGCTATTAACCTTTCGCCGCTCGGGTCTGTCTGGTCTCGGTAATGCTCAAAATGTCCTTCCTCTCCATAGGAAAATGACCTGAAGAAGACTGTGGACGAGAGCGCCAGGATCCGCAGGGCCTACAGCCACTACTTCGACCTGACTATTGTCAATGACAACCTGGACAAGGCCTTCGACAAGCTGCAGGAGGCCGTGGAACAATTGCTCACGGAGCCGCAGTGGGTCCCCGTCAGCTGGGTCTACTGACGCTCTACCTTCAAACGGACAGAGGAGCCCAGTGGCCTCGGATCAAAAGCAGACATCCAAAGGGAAGGAGGATTCGGTGCCGTACCTCCACCCCTCCAAACCGTCGGACGTCAACCCTGTGTGAATTTGGGTCTTGCACGAAAACTGCGTCACCTTGATCTGAACTGTCAGATTTTCTTTCTAGCACACTATGCAACTCGCAACACACAGGAAGTGTACTTATTTATTGGCAAAAACAACTTAGTTTTTAATACTCTGTTCATGTGGATTTGAAGGAAAGTACGGCCCGGGCGTGGGCGTGTTTTAAAAGCAGACGCGGCTTTTGTCATGTTTAATTTTTAGGGTACAGTATTTATTCTTCAGAAACGAGGGCTTACTCATGGAAAAGAACAATACCTCAGTGTCACGGTTTACAGTGCAGATGCCAGTTGTTCATCTCATGTCATCACTATAGCAACTAGAATCTCATTCATATAGAATGTCACGTTTGAGAGCTTTTCCCTCCTTAGGACTGTAGTTAAGCCTTTACCATATTAACTGGAACTATGCCAGAATGCCAGTCTCTGTACAGAAGGAAAAATGACTAGAATTAACCGAGGATGTCTCGTTTCATTAAGCACATTATCTGTCTCATCTGTCTGCTGGGCCTGTCTATACGGTGCTGTGTTTCTTTGGAAGAACAAAAAACAAACGAATCCCTTTTGATGTGACATTACTAGAAACATAACCGTTTTAAAGAAGGTTCAGATGGACCTAAAAATATATATTTTACATTATTTCAGAAACCGGGTGTTTTCAAGATGTCATTAAACAATTTGTTTTCTAATGGTTGATGCCAATTTTTTTTTTTTTTAAATGTTTTACCAGATTTATTAAATGAGAAATGTAGTAAGGTGGGTGGTGGTTGTAGCTCAGTGTGTTGGCCCAGCAGACACTGGGCTATGAAGCACTGGGTTCCTGGTTCAAGCCCCAGAACAGACAAAACATGGAAGTCAGAGCACTTCCAAAGTGCCCTTGTGCAAGGCACCAAACCCACAAATGCTGGCAACCCACCCAGGACTGCCCCCAACCCAAACAGCACAGCCAAAACAAAGAAACACTTCCCCAAGACAGAATGATGGCATAAAATCAAAATTCTCCAACCACCTTTTATTTGGCTTGTTTCATAGAAAGTGAGTAAAATTACAAAAGTCGATCAAAACATTGAAATTTATAAAGCACCAAAACATGGCAGTGGTGAAGGCACCATGACTGTGATTCCTCTATTACCTCATTCCTGCACAGTGACAACTGCTTCTGGCATCTTCTCTTCAGTCACTGAGCCAGTGAGGCGAGACCTCTGATGGCGATGCACGTCACGAGAGGAAGGTGCCTCGGCTGCTGCCCGACCTCCGCCCTCAGCACGCCGCCTTCCCCCCTCCTCAGAGACATACCCGAGGAGGCAAACAGACGCTCGGCTCTCTCGTAAACATCTCCGGCCCCACCGCTGGGAGGCCCCTCCCCCTCCCCCAACACACACCGCACCTGGAACGGGAGCGTTAACCACTACATACCCACGGTGCGTGATTTAAGGAAATAAAGGCAGGAACGCGCCGTTCTAGGCGCCTTGTTCATTCGGTCATTACTTACACAGAGTTCCAGGGTGCGCAACGCTTCCGGGCTGCAGCACGTCTTCAGCAGAGCGAGACATTCCTCCGTCATCTCTGAGGGCAGGAAACAAAAGCAGATGTTAAATTTACAGGGGTTTTCAGGCATCTCCTGGCAGATGAAGGTGACCACATACAACAGTGTGGGTGTCATTCCAAGCAATCCCTGCCTACAAGGTTAAAACCGCAATTTTCAACAGTCATCAAAGCGTTTTCTTACCATCCATGGCGCTGACAGTGAGGTAAAGAGCTGTGAGCGTCGGGGCCAGCTGGTCCGCCTGGGCCGTCTGCTCCAAGAGCTCCAAAATCGAGTTCTGTTCCTGAGACTCCGCGGCTGTAACGTGCCCCAGAGACGCCCTCTCATCCGGACACGCCTGGTCCAGCTGAAACAGGGGAAAGAGCAACCATTTAAGTTTGCTGCATTGATGGTGACTACTGCCACCATCATTCAGGGACGTGACCTCTCGGCGCCGCTCACCGCCCTGTGCAGAGAGCTGACAGCCCCTGGCTCCCCCAGGACCTCCGAGAGTTGCTGGAGTAGAGAGGACCTTGTGCTGAGCGGCAGAGCGGAGAGCAGGTGGAAATGTTTACTGAGCATCGCCATTTCTACCCAAAGAGGAAAACAGGTTAATAAATAGGTGACATCATGAGAATGGGGCAAACGTCGGGCCGGAAAGTGCTAAACAGCACTTCACCTTGTCTGAGGTGGGTATTTGCTGGAGCTCCTGTGACACCCGCCGCTGTTGTCCGGGGGGGGCCGTCCACTTCAAAACCTCCCTTAACGTCTGACATCAGGCACAGCTCTGTGGACGCCGCAGCGCATCAGACGGGACGAAGGGTTCTTGTTGAAATAAACCACTGATCTCAAAGTTCTCACCGAAATGTCCGTCGTGTCGGATCTCGAGCTCGGTGACGGCGAAGGCGATGGTAGTTTGGACGGGAATCTCCATGGTAACGTTGCTGTCCTTCATTAAGTATGCGTTGTCCTTCAGGAAAACCTGCAGATCGGTGCAGTTTGACAAGGACTTTGAAAGAAAATAGTCAACATGTGGCAGGGTAACAGATTCTGATAGGACACCTTCGGTCTGGCGAGTCCACAGAGGCTCAGTCCTCCTCCACACTGTCCTCCCTGCTGGACCTCCTCTATGACGGAACAAGGCTGAGTGGTCACAATGCGCTCCTTCACAATCCCAAAGGTCCGTCTTGGCTTGTCCTTTGTCTGAAGGATCAGACAGTGGGACATATCCAGGAGCCTGAGACAAAGGGTTTAAATATGTTCAGTATATGCAATGAATTATGAGGGAAAAATGAAAGAAAAAAAAAGCCTCTTGTTCAACTTAACAGGTTGTACGCTGGATATCAGGCGATGCAGGGTTGTTTTCCCCCATGTTTGAGCTAACTCATCACTAACCGGCCTTTGCAGTCTCGCAGCAGCTCCTGCATGTCCACTTCTTCTTTCTTCAAACTTCCAAAGGACATGTGGAGCTTGGACGAATCTTTGCCCTCCAGGGTCACACTGGACTGTAAGGGGCTGAAGTTTGCACCCACATTTCCCTGTATGTTCTCACCATACGTTCCGGTGTATTTGAGGAAGTGTATCTCTGCTATTCCTGTTGACAGGCACAGATTATCAATTTCACTTTCATCGACGCGTCCACCGTCGCCACAGATGCGTACCTGGCTTTATAGGCGGCTCTCCTGTTAATATATCGTTGAGCTTGAAATCAGTGGGAGTGTATTTTGGCTTCTGCCAGAACCAGAGGCGTTTGCGCTCCACCACGACTGTCAGCACGGAGATGGTGTCGTTCGGGCTGGACACCGGGATCAGCGACCCTCCGACCTCCACCTCCTCCACAAAGTTCCGGGTAGCTGCGGCGAACATGTCCTGGCTTGACGCATCCAGGTTGTCAAAATTAAAAAATAAAAATAAATGATGTATCCATCTACAGTGTATCTTTATATAACTGTGAGGATGTAAAGAAGAAAAAAACAGCTACATGCTAACAGTAATCCTAAATCTGGAAGCGCAGCCTGGAACTCCTCAATGTAAAAAAGTGAAACTAGTAGAGATATGATCGACCGCTTACCCCCTTCCTATCGTTAAGATCTGGACCGGGTTTCCTTGTCTGAAACCTTTGCAGGAGTGTTCTGACACTGTCCGTGTACACTGACACTCCTTCAGCTGCGGACAAAAGACGATGAAAGACGCTGACAGGCCACGCCCACAACCGGAAGCGTCAACGGTGTCAACGGTCAAAACCCAATAATATTACTAAAATTAAATAATATTACTAAAAATAATAAAGGAAATCCTCTATTTCTAGTCGTGTGTACTATGCGTAATAGAAATATGTATTGCTTATATCTATAGTCATTCCATAACTATATTAGTTACATTTCTTAATGCAAAACAATGATGAAAATGCTTAAAAAAATAATCTTACAATTTTCCTATACAGAATATTAACTGAATCTGCTGTAACACAGACATTTCTTGTGTGCTGTTCTTTCAAATGTGCTGCTGGAATTTGTAAAATTTCCCTAAGGGAGCCATCACAAACTTATAAATTCATTATTCCATCCACTCATTCATTTCGCGATGGAATGTCTGTGATTTCAACATGATGTGTTGTTATTGATCTGTTGGTCCTGCAATATAGAGATGTATTCTTTTAAAAGTAAATGTTCAAAAGGAATTTTCATAGACCATAGTAAAACCTGAGCTGCAAATCATGTTTCTTCTTCCAAGGGCAACCCGTAAAATGATTAGCTTGCACCTCACTGCAAACCATAAACTGGTGACCTTTAACCCTGGTCCCATATATTTATCATGTCTCTGAAAAAAGTTGTGAAATAAGTAACATGTACCATGTAAACAAAGATTCTTCTTAGCTACATACATGAGTTAATAAACAACATGGTGATATGGAGAGTCATGAAAACAGACAAAAAGGAAGCATCACAGGTTTTATTTGAATCCCAGAGAGCTTGAGGATAATGGACAGAGTGAAAAAAAGGTTTTGGTTTGATATTTGCTGCTGCTCTTAGTTGCACAGTCATTCATGTAGCCATAATAAAAGAAAGACATTTGCACAAAGGAAGAGGCAGTGCACGGTTTAAGGAGGGGGAGTCTAATTTTGTCTACGTTACAAAATAGAAAACATGAATTAAAATAGAATAGAAAGAACCAACTACCGGAAACAGCAGTGAGTAAGGCATCGGGCAAGTGCTGAATACATATGAACTTAAACAGAATCGATGACATGTCAAGTTTCATGTCAAGTAGAGAATGTTGAAGACCAGTTAAACTGACCAGTAGGTGACTGCATTTGACACCGATGTACAGTCAATGATGACAGGTAACTGTTTGTCAGGTGAAACCGAAGGCAAAATACACCAAAACATATCAACATTCTCATTCTCAGAATCTCAGCATCGACAGGTTTCTACAACCTTCAGAAGTGATTGTTGTTAAGGCAAAAGTGCAATAAACAGGATTGAAAGTATGTCCATTTCCTTTACTCAACTGGGTCCAATACAGATGTCACCAGAACTGGCCTGGATCAGAATGCAGCTCCAAATAGGGCAGCGTGTCACCACAGTTTAGGGAAGTCTAACTGGGAGAAGCCAGGGTCCTTCCTCAGCTCCCAGTATGTGTTGTTGCTCACCCAGGTATCGTCACTGGTCTTTCTGTGGACGCAGGAAAAAAGCAAGACTGCAGTCAATGGGCTGCTGTTGAACTCACCATATCTGAGGATCCGGTGAATCTGTTGCACTTGCCTGAAGAACTTTGGTTGGTGTGTGAGGTTTTTCTCTTCCAGCTCTTTCCGCCGCTCCCTCTGCAGCTCTTCTATCCTCTTTTTCTGCTCCGCTGCAGCCTCCACGTTTCCCTCCTCCAGCAGTCTGCAAGCGACATGTGGGCTCATTCATTATGCAAACAATCATCATCAATCCACTTTAGATCCTCAGACATTTTCAAGCGTCGAGTCGTTCAAAAAAGACATTGAGACCCGTTTCGCCTGAAGGGAAAATTATGGGCTTACATAAAACCAAGTGGACTAAAAAAAAACACATTTCTACTGTCTTTTCCCTTTAAAACCGTTCATAATCATAATCATAATTTGTGTTCTTGCATATATGATACATTAAACCTTGGTGTTAAACGCATTCTTTAAAAAAAAAAGTCATTACTGTTACTGCTTTGTAAAAAAATGTTGCCTTTTATTTTATAAGGTCTGATGATTTAATCCAGAAATATGGTCAGAACAGGTTAAGTGAAATATATCACATGTTATTAAAGCCCTGGAACAGTCACATGACTGTCACCTGACCACCACAACAGGATGTTAAGTATATGTTGCTAAGGTCAAGAATAAAGCTGGATAGATTAGAAATTCAGGCCTTCCAAATGAAGCCATCAAATTCCCCCTTTAATATTTTGTCCTACCTTTGGTCCAAACGCAGCCGGGTGTCTGTGGGTGGCAGCAGAGCTTTAAGGGACGGCTCCAGCTCGTTCAGCTCAATGGCAAACTTGGAAAAACCGTAATGATGCTCATAATCCACTGGCATTGTATCTGGACGGCAGAGAGAAAATCCCCTTCACTATGCTTCACAATGATATTATTGGTGCATTAATGAAGAAACCCATCGTACTGGCTTTCCAGACACATGTGGCCAATGGTGGCTCGCCGCAGTAAATGGCCTCGTTCCACTTTCCGAAGAGCTTGTGGATGACTTTTCCTTTACGATCAGTGATAACTGCTTCCACCTCATTCACGCGTGGATTCCAGTATTTCGACTGTGAAATGTAGAAGACAACCATTGAGTGCCGGGGGGGTGGTTGGGTGGGGCTGCTCATCACCCTGTGTCCTCATACAGTCAGCAGATGTTGCTGCTGCTGTGCAGCCCTGAACCGTGAGCTTCTGTTGCCCTTCTGGAGAATTTAATAAGCTGGGAGGAAACATGATGACTCCTGACATGCCTCGACTAGATATCCTCCACAGCTTGAGGGGAGGTGGCACGGGCGTGGGGGGGTATCCTTCAAACACTAAACCAATTAACCTTCTCCTCTCTTAAAGGAGTCTTCCATACCTGACATTGCAGATATCGCTGCAAAAAAGGTTTATAGACTAATAACTAATGTGGCAGTATTTGATGTAGCTGGGGCTGATACATGTACCATATATGTCACTTGCAGCTGCGTGGTGAATGTTCCAAACATATACTAAGTTTATGCAACTCTTTACTCTATTGTCCTGCGTGTATTTGACCAGCAGACCTGTCTTTAGTAACTGGAGCTGCTCTATTGAATCTAACTTGTCTGTTGGGTTGGCTGTGACAGCTCTGATATGAGTTGAGAGTAGATCTGTTGCCTATAGAGCCAATGGAAGGCTGACAGGGCTGTGACCTCAGCCCTGACAGAACGGCTGCAGGACTCAGGTCTGCCCCTCTGAGCCCACCGGGCTGAGAGAAGGAGACGCTACAACAGTTATGAATGCGGGGATCGGGGTAAGCGGGGACAGAATGGAGGACAATAAGATGGTAATTGATGATCAGCAGCTTAATTAGCTCTACTGCAGTGGAAGTGTAGCATGTGATGCGTATACAGGCTAATGTCATACCTTAATAAAAGTGATCTTGCACTGACAGATGTCACTGTTGTTGTTTTTGATGTTGATCTCTCCGTAGTGCTCGATCCAGCGCGGTCCGCTGAGAAGGTTGTGGATGCAGGATGTCACATTTTTCCATTCATAGTGGTCTCCAAATCTAAAAGCAGAGATTGGAAATGTGAGACATGGGTGCACATTTATTTTGTCACGATCACCCCAGTCGCAGAGGCAGAAGACTCACTTTGGCAAATGCACATTAGTGGTGCCTATAGGAAAAATCTCCATTGATTTCCCCCAGAACTTGTTCTTACACCTCAGGTCTGCAAAAGATACCATGAAAGAAGATCATTTAACCCTTTCATATCCATCCATTCCAACACATCTTTGTCAATTTGTGTATTTAATCACCTTGCCAGAAGACGTAGTCTTTAGCCTCTGCATGACAAGCAGAGATTGGTGGGTGGTGGCTGACCTGTGGTCAGAGGATTGATTGAGTGATGCTTTACGTGTCCTCTGGATGATCATGTGACCGTGACTGATGAAGTCTACGTACCTGCTCTGCCACAAACTTAAAGCCTTTATCAGGCCTGTCACATTCATACGTCTCTCCTAGAACGGGGTTGAAAGGCTTTCCTCCGATTCTGTAATAGCTGAAAGTGTAGATCGACACCACAAATGTGGCAATGTATACCTAACCAAACAGAGGGTGTAACGACAATCAAGGTTTGAGGCACAAGGATATGATTTAAGCATTTCTGATATTCTCAATATTTCTGCCGTCGTTTTCCCAGGCCAAAACACATTGGTCATTTATATCTCTATCCTACACCACTTTAAGATGACTGTTTTCAAAATGTGTCCATATTAAATGGAAGAGCAAAAATCACTACGTCATCCAAGGCCAATGGTAGAGTCTGCTTACACGTTAGTGGTGTTTACAACCACGTCTCCCCTCATTTGCTGCTGGTTATTGCCACCTCTTTCTTTGAATATTATAGTCATCCCCCTGAGAGACAGAAGTAAAAGCAGCACAAAGGTTTCTTTTTGCCCTGAGCAAGAAGCCACCTCACCATACGCTGGAACGGGTCGGGCGTGTCAGCGGCCTTTTCCAGCAGCTCGCAGTACTCCAGCTCCTCACACATCCTCTGCAGGGTGTTAAGCGGCTCATTGAACTGGACGGGCATCTTCACTTTGGAGAGCTCTTTGCCGATGTTGTTCCTGAGGATGTCCCACAGGCTGATGTTGATTTGGGGGCTGGGGGAAGGAAGACAGGATCTACGCACAGGGACAAGACTCCCCTCTTCCACGGAGCCTGGAGACATGAGATGGAAAGGTGTTTAATGCATACATTGTAATGTGTAAACCAAACCCCCCATAGAGTCTCTTTTTACTTGAATTTTGTTGGTCGGCGTCCTTCTCGTTATTCAGATTATCCGTGGTGATGTTGTCACTAACGTCGCTAATGCAGGACTCGTCTTCCGATACCTGAAGAATCCAAAGAAAAACTGTAGCCCAGATAAGAAATAAAACTTAATTCTACCCGCAGAAACGTCTCAGAAGGTCACTTTTAACACCCCGTCATAAAAAGATCTAATGTGTCGGAAATGAACGGTCTCAAATATGGACTTGACGTATTTTTAGGTTGACTTAAGAAGTAAATATGGCGTAATTTCCTCACACCAGCATCAGGATTCAGAGGCTATTGAAACATTTAACATCGTTAGCAGACAGAGCAAATATCCCATTACTCACGATTAATTAATTAATCTATTTTCCATTTCATCCTAAAGATGTCATGGCCCATTAAAAATCACTCTTCGCATCATTACAATGGATCCATTAGGTGGTTCTGAACAATGGGCCTGGAACCTAATGGAGCTGCCTCCCTGTGAGGGTGGGAAACGCCACTATTGCTGGTGTTAGTGTTCTCTCACATCCACCTCAGAAGAACTGGTAGACAATAGGAACTCCTGAGCGTCAAAGAACTCATACAGGGACTCCGCGACGGACGCTCTGCTCTCACAGGACACCTGTTGGACGAGGTCATGGGTAGCAGCTGTGGCGTCCTGTTTCTGGGAGAGATGACATTTAAAGGTTTAATAAAACAGCCTGGAGGGAGGAAAAATGGATTTGCACGAGTTATAATTCATTTATTATCTCTTAATAATAGAGTGTGTAGCTCTATAATAATACACACTTGGTCTACTGTCTTTTTATGGACTCACATGGGGCAGTCCTCCACCTCTTATCCTAATCACAAATCTCTAACCTTAACCCTGACCCTGACCTTAAACCACGTTTAACATCAATTTAGCAACCAAGTCAATTTAGAAACCCACTAAGAGCCCTGTAACAGTGTGACAAGACAAAATGTCCTCACTTTGCTAGTGAAATTTTGTATTCTGGTCCTCACTATGTAGCATTTACAGTAAAGATACACACACACTCACACCTACCAAACTTAATTACACAGATGCAGCGTTTCTCATGGAACTAATCGTAACGTGAGCACATTTGTCTTTGCCTTGTTAATTATCCTAAAGATAATTCCAGAGGGATTATTAGATCAAAGAGATTTTAATGTTGCTAATAAGCAGACCAGGTCAGTCGCTGAGGCAAATGAGCTCACGCAAACAAAGGGATTACATTTATAGATGATAACGTGGTGAAGCGTCTGTGTCTGACACGTGCTCGGGGCAAATAACGTGTCTTTATTCACAGCTACTGATGAGTCGGTGAGAGGAAAGCTAGCTGAGCGAATCTGAGTTAGAGTAAAAGACTGCCCAGTTATCCTGTGGCAAATTATAGGTGGTGCAGGATGAAAATAAAATGAATGATGGTAATAATCACAGTCATCAGGGCGAAGGAGGAAGTGGAGTACCCACCTGCACATGAGGGGAGACGTTTACTACAACGTCCTCAACGATCTGAGACTCAGAGTGAATCTTGCGCAGTCGCTCTTTCAGCTCAGAATTCTCAGCTACAGCCTGAAAAACAACAACCGGTTTAATGAGAGTTTAATGCACCGATTCAAAATATGAATGGAGTCACATCCCCAATTTCTATATGTGGAAAGTTAACATCTGCGTGATCACACAAGGACAAGAAACCAGAGCTTAGAGCTGAAAAGTATATTAAAATAAGTATATTATTCATATATTAGTGCCTGTGGAGGAGCTGTGTTGGTGAACACTGACTATCAGCATTTAAGGGAAGAAGCTACAGGACAATGAAGCTTTTCAATTGATAGCACAGAAACAAGCGCATGATTGTAAAGGAAACAGGTAGGCAGGGATGAGAGCAGCCAGGCATCCCTGCGCCAGGCTCGCCGATGTGTCACCGCGGGTACGTGGCGTGGGAGGAAATGGCATCGGAGAGGAGTGAAAATCTGATGCAAAATGAAAACCCTGACATATGTCGGGCAGCTTCCCGCGTGAAAGTGTCTGAGTTAGTGTGTTTTCACCCACCGCCGCCAACGCGTTCTTCAAGCCAACAACCTGTTGCGATGTAGGGGAGCTCGTGTCGTTGTCCAGATATTGTTTTAACCGCTCTCTCTCTGACGTCATGGAGCTCAGGGCTGATTTCATGGTACTGTGCACTGATAGAAAGAGGCGCTCTATTTTAATTTCAATGCAAATCTGGCAGATAATAATGGCAGATATGTGAAACATCTATTAGCTCCCATTACTCTGCTCGCCACAGAATCTTGTGTTGTACCACAATTGCGTGCATTGGTGCTTGAAAGTGAACATTACCAATGGTAAGAGTACTCATTTGTTTATCAGATTAAGATCATTACAGGCCCTCGGTGGTCATACTATTGAGCGTGCATTATCCTGTTGAATCGAATTAACTCAGAATCAAAGAGCGGCCACATTACGCAGAGCTGCGTGGCACAAAATATCTTGCATATGTCATATAGAAACCACATATTTCTGAAAAATGCAAACAAGAAAGGTGACACTTGTATTTTTCTACGCTTTTTAAACAGGCGCAGATGTAAAAGAATGAAATCAATCAGATTAAGAGGTGCTCAAAGACACCGAAGTCAGGGGGAGAAATCTGGGCGTGTTGATCCGCTTTCTCATAATCTGATAACTGCTATTATCTGATAAAGCATGTCACATTATTTGGTTTACACGATCACTTCCATAATCTGTTAATCAGATAATGATTGGATTTTTATGCTCAAGTAAACAGGCTCAGTGAGTCCGGTTCACTCAAACGTGGCTCACAGTTCGAGGCCACTCGACAGAAGTCCTCCTGCAGCTTGGTCACGTCAAGGCCACAAGGCAGGGACTCGCCCTCGTTCTTGTCGTTGCAGAGCGTGGTGGAGAGGTTGGGGTTGGAGGCATGGAGACGAGGCATGCAGCTGGGTACCTGCCACAGAGCCGCAGGAGTCAAACACAGACCCAAAGAGTTTTGTGCGTACCTGCGGTCTCCCCACACACCTGCAGCGTTGTTTTGACGTCTTTGTTGTTGTGCTTAACAGGCCATTTCTTTAGAAGCCTCTTCTCTTTCTTCGGGCTCTCGTATGCAGATACCTTGAGAGTTATTTTATGAAAAAAAAACAAATCAATCAAGGGAAATGCTTTATGGCTGTGAGGACAGTCTATATTTAGCACACAAAGATTTAAGGATGACTAAAATAGAGCAGAGAAAAAAAAATGACAAAAGAGGAACCCGGAGAGGCAGTTTGTCATAACGCTGTCACATTTGGTGGTGGTCTTATTTAGTTAGATCTGCTCTGTGCACGAGAGCTACACAAATCACAAATAGTGCAGACCTGCAGCATTTGGATGGATGGAGCAGAGTAGGTCCGATGGAGGGCTTCCATATTCTGTTGGAGGTGACTGAGCTCCAGCAGGTAGTCCTCACATACAGATATATCTGTTCATTTAAAGATTATGCAGTAAAAAAGCAGGAGAGAGAAAACCAGATGAATCTCACAGCTGAATTACAGCTTCTTTTAATTACCAATGACTTCATACTACAAAAAAAAATACAGAAACCAATTAATCCTGCGAGTCTCTAAATCATCATTTTATATGGTTTCACTTTACAACCAACTAACAAACCTGTCAGACAGGTATTAGTATAATTAGGAGTAATACATTAGGATGTCACACAGAGCCGAGTCTCAGGACAACTGTAAATCATGGGGCAGCTCTAAGCTCTCACCTTTGGAGCACCTGTCCATGTCCTCGGAGGAGTGGAGCCAGGCTGCTACCTTACCCTGGCTGCTACAGGTTAGAGGGGAAGCTGCAGTAGTGTGCACGGTGGACTGTCTCCGTATAGACATGCACTGCAACGGCAAAGAGACGCAGCCATGTCGCATATAAAATAAGAAAACAGTATCCATGAGTGCACCTTGAAGTGTTTGTCTATACCTTCTTGATGGGGGCGTTGTCAGGCACGCTAGGAGGGTTGGGGCGCCAATGGAAAGGATAGCAGACGACCTCCTCATACGCGGCAATCTCCTTCTGCCGATAGAGCCGGTGGTGACGCAACTTGGACACCCAATTATCAAACAGGTCCTGTTCTTTAAGCTGAAGGACACAGACACATGCACTTTAATGTTAGCATTCTGTGGCTAATCTGAATAACCCGTTCCTTTTTGTGCTCTTGTCCTTTACCTTCAAGTGATAGATGTTGTCTTCTGTGTCGAGGTCAATGCGCATTGATTTTTTCTTGATGGCCATGACCGAGAGACCCACATCAATGCTGCCTCTGAGCTTCCCTTTCTCCAACTGGAGGACGACAAGCACCGAGAGGAACACGTTTGATGCTAAACGAGGCATTTCTGTGTTTCAACAACAGCAACAACAATGTCGACTTCAGCAAAAGTCACAGCAGATTGGTGTCACTGACAGCGAGGTTGTGAGGGAACGGGGGCCTTCAGCGCCAAGATGGATGTTTCTGGGGAATACAGCCAACACAAACATTAGGGTGCCCTCTGCAATCCCTTTGATACTCACATCAGCGAGGCACTTGCTGTACTTGAGAATGCCCTTGTCCAGGGAGAAGTATCTCTGGAGGGAGAAGAGTGTGCGTTCAGTGTCTGGGTCTAGAAATTCCTCTATATGCAACATGCCTGACAGCCAGTCTGAGGTCATGGCTGTGTGCTTGTGAGATTCTGATTAAGCATGATGTTAGAGTCCCAACTGAGAAAAACATATCCTGGTCTTGTGTCTGCCTGAGTTGCTTCTCCTTCTCCTTCTCCTCCTCCTTCTCCTCCTCCTCCTCTGGGTGAAAGTGATTCAGCTCTTACTGTACATCACCCGAATAAGCGCGTTGAAAGCAAAAAAGGCCAGAAACGCTCAGGCTTTAAATCAATACTAAATGTATGCAGCTCTATTAAGCAACAGGCCATCAGCTAATGCACGTCTGCGCGTGAAGACGGCATCGCCGAGGCAACATCATCTCAGTGAAAGCTTTCAGGCTGAGCCTTGACCCAGGGCTCACGTGACTCGTCACTGGGTGATCTACTGAACAAGCACATTCAATTAGGTTAAGAGACGAACGGCGCGTGTCAGCAGAACGTTTGTCGGAACTGACGTCCAGCTCTCCCCCCGTGGACCGAGTGGGCCTTTTTAAGGACCCCGCGGGTGTTAGCACGTACCGTATTATATCCCTTCAGTGGCCACCTTCTCTTCTTCAGTATCTCGCCTTCGTGTTTCGGAGGTTCCGGGACATGATCGACACCTTCGCGCAGGCCCCGCACGATCTCCCAGCTGTCCTGTGGACGAATTACACCAAAACAACAGCGTGACACATACACATTGAATTCACCATGCTGGTAAACCATAAGGTTCAGAGGATTTTTTTCTTCTGCTTTTTATTTATATCACAAAACCAGAATAACTGATGCCTTTCCTGAGATGAGATGCGTCTAGATCAGAGATGTTTTTACTGTTCAGCTGTTCCAGAACGTGACTAAACAGCATTCGTTAAGCAAGCCGAGCGTGTCTACAGTGGCCACCCCCGTTTCTGAAGGGCACTGGGTGATGAGGGGGGTGTGGTCCCTGGGCACGTTCAAGCCGTGATTCAGCCGTCACTAAATTACCCGAATGCTCTTCCGCAAGGTCATGACACCTTCAGGGAGAAAATACGGTGACGTAACTGTGAACAGCGTGTGCTGTCAGCAAGTCTGAGTATGTAAAGAGCAACCGTACAGTATTTATTAAAAATGAAGCCATAATCTACTAATAACATCTACTAAGCATCTACCGGCAAATTTTAATTAACAGTCGAAGGCGTGGCCGACTAATGGCCAGCTTTCATTTTTTAATGATGCTATAGAAATCAAAATATAGTGTAATATTTTAGAGCAAATCCACATTTCTTTTTCGATTTTCGTAAACGGAATTCCACTTTTTGAATGTGACTATTCCGATAATGGAGTAAAGTACCGGTATTTCTATTGTGAAAACTACCAACAAAACATGTTCTTCAGATGAACGAGAGAAAGGCAGAGAGTCTGCGTGTTTTTCTCCCTACTCGGGTATTTTTTTTAAACAAATTTTAAACTAATTATAGGACAATAACCCAAATCACCCAAGTTGGGGTTTCCAATCAGCGTTAGTAAGCCCTTCTTTGACTGTACCCCTGAACTTGAATAACAGAATGCACAAGGCGGCAGCAAACTGTACATGGAGATGATGAGTGGCGAGGTCAAGCTCCTCCCATCACGCACACACACACACACACTGTTACCTTTTCGATGTCGTGTAAAGATGAGGAGCTGCTGTTGCTTCGCGACAAGGATGAAAACATCTGGGATATGAATGAAGTGAACTCCTCTGTAACCATCTTGCCGTAGTCTTCCTGATGCAAGTTATGGCTGTAGCAATAAGACCGTTCCTCAGCTAAAAAGAGAGCGGGAAGAGACGATTTAAGAAGCACGCCATTTAAAAGCCTTTTAGTCGGATCTCACTAAAAAATGCATTAGCCTATTCAGAGTCATTAGCCCCCCCCCCCCCATCGTGCAGCTGAATATGCGACGTAGTGAGAGACGCAGAGTTCACAACATCAGCAAATGTGACATATCTGGAAGAGATATAGCAAATGGAGAGACCTGAGGTTTGAATAATACATTACTCCTCAGCATCTAACTGATCGATTGTCAGAGGAACGTGCATCTAAACGAGAAACATGTTTACTTGTTATTAATCAATAATATTTTCAGACTCCTGGGCCAAATGAGGGCCAAAGTTTTCATTTTTCTGGTTGGACCAGACTATATGACATCACACACACCATTAGAACCTGTAAAATAAAATCAAACATCATGAGTAACACCTCAGCTCTACTAGTGATGGTTGGGGCCGATGTCATTAGGTGCAGAGTGATCTGTAACTGACAAAGCAGTGCACAGCTGGTGTTCTGGTGCAATGGCCGTAGGGCTCAACGCTAAACGGGGAGTGCATGTGTAAAGATGTAGACTCAGTGTGAACATAAGTGGTTCTGTTTAACAGAAGCAGCAGCTGGCAGTCGGATATGGGAGTCTGCGGCACCAAGTTAACGGTTGTATTTTCTCTACTTGAAATAACACCATTAAGAAGAACGTGGTACACCTTACGCTGCAAGGCATTCATTTTAGAATCTTTCGAACTCTGATGAGCATCTAACCATCCTCTCCTCTCCTGTTTTAGTCATCCACTCCCCACTGATCTCATCATCTGACATCCTTCAGGACAACCTCTCCTGTGATACATCACTTAAATGGAGGTGACACAGCACTATCAGGCGTCGCCACTCCTTTAATTAACTTTCTCACACAGGGTAATGAAGCACCGCTCTAAGTGGTCCCGATAAAGGATATTAGACTTCCGAGTCTGTGCTGCAAGATCGTGGGTCGTCATGGGAATGTTTTTTATGATCCAGAGGAGAAAGCAGACGCTAACAGAAGAGTCACTGACACTACAGCGCCCCACCGCGAATATGAGAAATGTCTGAAACCAGCAGGTGAGCATTTGCTGACGTCACTGCTGGCCCTCTGGCACTACTTCCTCTTACTGGAAGCACATTTTCATGTACATATTAGAAATGATATCTGCCAGGTGTCGTGGAAGCAGACACTTTCCCAGTAAGCGCTCTAGAACCAACATCCTCCCTCTGTTGACTTGCTCTCAGTTGTGGATGATGCAGTTCATGTCTTCTTACCACAGTTACTAACTGCACTGCACGTGGTTCCTAGGATCTGCACGGTGCACTTCTGTTTCCTGACAGAATTAAGAGTCTTTTGATTTTAATGGCTAAGCTTGTTGTATTTTGTATTTATTTCTGTTGTTGCTGACTGAAGTTAATTTATAACTAATGCTAATGCTTAATGTATTATAATAATAATAATACAGAGGGCAGGTGTTAAAGTTATTAAAGCGCTTGTCTCTCTTTGACCTTTCAGTCCTTGAATGATCAAAGATCAAAGCTTCTTTGATCTTTTAAACTCCAGAGTTTCTATTGATCCTATTTTTAAACGTGTTTTGGGGTTATTTCAGTGCTGCTACAGATATAGGTTCAGTTCAGCAGAACATTAAAGGTCCCTTTTTTAAAAAATATAATAAAGCTCTAAATCCTCAGCTGAGAAGTTGGAATTGGGCTTTGTGGAAGTTACAGATGGCTTCATTTCCTTTTAAGCTGCACTAATATAATTGGCAGAAGCTGAAAGCCCTGTATTACATTTGTCCATGTTGCAGATGTTCGTCCGTCCGTCCACTGAGTCGAGAGGCTGCCAAAAGGCTGCAAAGCCCAGCAGGCTTTCAGGCATCATTAAGGACGTGACTCACCAGAATCACCGTCTCACGGTCCCGCCGCCACCGTGCGACTCTCAGCAAAGCGGAGACTAATGTTTACAGAAATGGATGCTAATTTGAAGCCGGAGCTGCCTGTAAAAGACTCTCCCGCTGATCAGAGGCAGCATAGCTGCAGCTCGGTGATGGCGAGGGGAAACAATAACGTGAAGATACTGAAGGAATCAGCTCCAAGGGAAAATTAAGTCATTTTAAATACATTTAGAAAGGATACTTTTACCAACCATTGAGGATAATTAAAATGTTGGAGGTTCCTTGAACTACATTGCTCTTTTTATTTGCTTATTTATTGCAAAGCCCAACTTTGACTATTAAAAATATACTCTGACAAGCTGCCATCTTAATTAAAATAGCAAACACTTGCAGCCCTTCTAGGAAAGGCTGCAGCTTTATTTGAGTGGCTTTTAAAAATACCTTTCGGCCCAAGGAGAGTCCAAATAGATTCAGTTCCATGTGTAAAGAGCGACAACAGAACATTAGAGAGATGGTTTCAATGCTATGGATGATCGGTGAAGGTCACAATCAATAAAAAAAATAGATGTTGATGATTCAGATATGGAAGATGCTGCAAAGAGGTTCTCAATCATGTGTCTCTCTCTCTCTCTCTCTCTCTCTCTCTCTCTCTCTCACACACACACACACACACACACACACACACACACACACACACGTCAAGATTTTAGGGTTGATATGTCTAAAACTGACTGGAGCACAGAGGAGCGGCAGCAATATCTGATGGCAGCGTGAATCTCTCATATACTGGGATGATTGAAGGTCTAGATAATTACTGGTGCAGCGGATGTTACACTGATGTCTCGCTCCGACAGAGAACACCGAACCACCCTGATCCGATCGAAGATAGTAAAGATTACTCAGTAAAGTAGCAGTAATTATAAGTAGGCGCCAAATAATAAAACACTTTTTGAAAGCACAAAAGAATAAATTATGTGGCTGGGTTTTAATTCAGGTGTTGATGGTTTTACTGTTTAGGCCTGTGGACGGTTTAAATTATTACATTTTACATCGTTTATCTGCAGACGACCAGTGCTTGGTGGAGTAAATTACAATACTTAAATAAATTAAGTGTCAAGTAAGTGTAAAAAATGAGGTCAGGAGGTTCTAGTTGGTCCTGGGTGGAGGTCACTTTAGTTAATCACTTTCCAGCTTAAATCTTTCCTTGAAAGTCTTGAGGAGCGTAAACGGAAGTAGGGCACACTGAGGCCCATCTCCTTACATCCGTCTGCAGATTCAGGGCATCCAAGGGGTCTTAAAGGCTTTCCTAGTTTAAATATCCCTGGAGCGGCACCGCAGGTCCTTACAGTAGCATGTAGCAGGCCGTTTACCCCCGAGCACTGAGATGAAAGTGGCCTCCTCCCAGCTGGATATCTATTATTCAGCACACATCTCTGCATCAGGCATGTTTCCAGGCTCCGTCTGTGGCCGCGCCTTCTCTGACAGGGGTGCACAGATGGCGGCGCTCGCTTCTAATCAGCTTAATTCATGGCGTTTAGAGGTCGCCAAGGCTCCTCCAAGGCTCCTCCAAAAATTCATCATCTCCCAGTTTTCTCTAGTTCAACTTTTAGGTTAAAATAAAGAACAGAAAAAAGGAGTTTGGCCCAACACGGAACTCATTTCCAAGCATGGAATAAGGATTATGCAGAGACGGATGGAGCTCGCCTCCCTAACCTGCTGCGTGGGACCTGTTTTTCTTCATGTATTGCCTGACACATGACAAGCTCTCATCACACCACAATGCATCCTGTTAATCAGCCACATCCTCACGGCCCTCCTACGCCCCCGATCGTCCTCTCTTAACCTCCCGCGTCCCTCCCCCCTGCAGGGGGTGAGTCTGACAGCCTCATAACTCAACACTAGTTCATTTGGCTCATTAAGCTGCAGAGTTGAGTCACAGATGAGCTGGATACTCACCTAAGAATAAAGGGGGGGGGGGGGTCCTAAACATCCTAGAGTTTGGGGAGAGAGCTCTCAATCTAGTCTCTGTGAGTGATGGGATTCAGCCTCTGCTTCTTCCAAATGAAAGATTAATGGCTGTTCTGCTGCTCTGATTAGGATGCAACAGTAGAACCTGCGCATCGATGATCCAATTCACTCTTTAGAGTCAACCTAATGTGCACAACACTGGGAGGGCTGTCGTTAGATGGCTTAAGAGCTGACGTGGCTGTTGGGGGGGGGGGGGGGGGGGGGGGGCAGCTACAACAGCACAAGCAAGCTCCAAGTTGTTCAAGCAGATGCATTTAGACATGGCGTCGCGTGTTTCCCTATAGTGAGCAGAAATAAACTCTTCTGAGAAAGGTCTTTGCCTCGTGCCTGAACTCTTTGTATGTGCTCCGGTCGCTGTTGTGTTTTTTGGTGAACACACACACACACACACACGAACACACACGGATTTTCAGGCCCAGATTTGCCACTGCTGAAGTTTAATTTGCATATCAAACGTTAAAAAATAACCCGGAAAATCAGCCGCAGACACCCGTTACTCCACTGCCTCCTCAACGAAGTCAACAAAATCATCAAACTTTTATAGATATTAAATATCACATTCAAAAGCAGAAACTTTTCAATGATGTAACGCTGAATGAGGATTCCATTTTCTAACTATGAGCTCTACATTATTTAAGCGAGAGGGGGCTTCCATCCTTTAAGATTGTGAGGATTATGAATAATAAATGAAGGATGACCGAGACGAGGGCGCTCCAGTGATAACATGCCGTCGCCTGTGGAGGGAACTCCCGTCATGGTTAAAACCATTTCTACTGAACGTCAGCTGGACTGTCTGTTCTGTCTTTAGATGTACCAAAGAGGCAGCAGCTAATCTTTGGGTAAAAAAAAGGATCTGAACTTCTCCATCATTACTTACGAAAGCCTGAAATTGAATCCACCTATAGAAGACACATGAAAAGGGAAAAAAGGGTCCAGTAAAAGAGGAAACACCTGCTGCCACATCCTTGGCACACTCAGGGCGGCTGAAGCGTCGATAATCTAATTTCTGTGTTATTTAGTGCAGATAGAAGTGAAGATCGGTGCTGGAGGGTATTACTTATAACTGCAGCCCTCATGACCTCATTCATTCATTCATGTTCCTCAATGAGGGAACCACAACAGGAACACCAGAGTGAAGAAGGTAAAAGTAAATCCTGACTCTTGAAGAATGGCGCTTCTCGTTTCCTGCACACACACACACACACACACACACACACACACACACACACACACACACACACACACACACCACAACCAACGACACCATCTTGCCAACATCTTCATCATCCTCATGATCTCATCTACTGAACAACAACAGCTACACATTATTCCCACTTTAAACACGTCTTGGTTGGATCTATAGGGTGATGCAGACTTACAGGCATTTAACTTGTTGGTACTTGTCACGGGAAGACGGATTGGAGTTGCCATGGAGACCAACGGAGACTGTTGGCGTGCAGAAGGTAACTTGGCGATAAGTATCTCGTTTGGCTTACAAGATTTGGGCAAGAAATGTGACAGCAACAGTTGAAAAAAGTATTGCATTATTTTGAACGAGACAAAAAAAAACAAGAAAAGGAAACACTTACCTTGATATTTTGAACTAATCTCCAGTCAGGAGGTCTTTTAATGGAGCTCAGAGCAGAGAAGACATCCATCTAGAAGCCAGCAGCCTCCCACGGACGGTGCGAGCGTTCCGCTTCACCGTAGCACTCGGATGGAGCCTCCATCATGCCACCCATCGGTGTCGCTGGCGCTTCTGGAAATGTACAAAAAGACGAAAGCCGCGCGTAAAGACGCACACGTGCGCACCCTCGGCGCAGATAACGTCAGTCTGTGTCTAAGAGGAGGACGAGAAGGAGGAGAGGGAGGAGGAGGGGGGGGGACCCGAAGTGACGGACCGAAGCCAAACTCCAATTAGAATGACGTCAGGTTAGCGTCACCCCCCCCCCCTCCCCCCACCCAACACCACACCACACCACCACAAACACATCAGTGTTTTTATTTTTATTTATTTTTAATTACGGAGATTTTCCAAGTATTCCAGAGGTGCTTCTGTATCTGATGGGGTGGCGTGACGTCCACCTTATCTTGAAACTAGCACAGCCTTTGTTAGTACTCATGTTTAAATCAACAAATAAGCGGAAAAAAACAACTATTTCAATGTCCTCGTACAATTTTAATAAACCTGTGATATGCTGCCATCTGCTGGCAACATTGGTGACTCACAGGGTGTTCAACAAATATAATATTAATATTATTATTAATTAATATAATAATTATCGCACATGCGCGATCAACATGCAATCTTGAATCTATACGTGCAAATTAAGAGATACTTGAGATGACTATATATTTTGAAATATATAAGTATCAACCTTTTACAAACTACCATTCCCTAAAAAAACGACGAGCATTTAAACTGCTGATGCTGGCCTGGTCCATTTTTCTTTTTCATGTCTTTTTTCTCCACTGAAGTCCAAATGAAAAGCGGTTATATCTTCCAGGGCTGCAGGCTTGCCGCTCAAGGACTTTGCTTTCACAAAAATAACGGCTTGCCTTTCAGAGCGGCAGATTTGACTTCAACGGAGAACGCGTGCAAAGGCATGTTTTCTATTCACGCAAGCTACAAGGTTACTGCGGTGCCTACAGCATAACGCAGAGATTGATTTCATAACCCAGGCAACGCAATGATCCGTGCCGAACCCCGGGTCACATTTGTGGAGGGAAAAAATCCAAACACGGCACAAATTGTCTCTTTTCAAAAACGGAATGACCACAGTCTTCAGATGAGCTGTAATTTGAATTCAGGGCCATTAAATATTCCTTCTGTGTGGAAGGTGCAGGTAGACTGAACTCCTTCAAATAAGCTTTGAAGGTTTTCTTTTATTCCACCCTTACAATCATCAGAAATGGCTTATGGGAGCTTTATATAAGACTGTTATTGTGTAACAGGCTGCAAAGTTGGATGAAGTGAAATATTTGAGAACTAGCATAAAAAAAATCTGAGGATATCTTCAAATCACATGTCGGAAAAATCTTCATAGTTGTTTTATGACGAGGATGTTTAAAAAGTGAATTAAAGTAGCTATTCCATTTAGCCGCGGAGATAGCAGCAGTTAATCCCAAAGAAGTTGTGTTTTCTGCCTGTAGCCACACTGTCCCTGAGATCGACAGCTGCTCCTGTGACGGAGCTGTTGAAGCTCCGATGAGCTGCTGACTTGCTGAACGAGCCCTGGAGCTCCAGCAGGGTGAGGGCTGCAGCTTCCCCGCGTCTGGCCGCCAGGCGAAGCCCTGAGGACGCAGGCGGCCTCGGCAGGACGCGGCGATGTGACGCGCTGCCCTGCAACGCCTTATCCCGCTTGGATGGGTCATGGTGTGATCCCACTCCTGCATCCGCCAGGATGAGGTCAGATCCTCCTCTTGCTGCTGTCACTGGCTGAGTATTCAGCTCTGTGAGCCTTTTCTCTCCTTCGGACTCTAATTCTGGCTGGGGCGGAGCCCACTTGTACTGGTGCGAAGGCCGCTCTGCGCCTGAGCTGTGGTGGGAGTTGCTTTCTTTGCTGCCTGGTGACACTTGCTTTAGAATTTCATCAAATTGGACTTTAAAGTTTTCTCTCTTCCTAGGTGAGATATCCTGGGACCTTGCAGAGGCACTTGTTATGTTTGAATCTGGAGGCTCAGTATACTGAGCTGTGCTCAAATCCGGTCGGTTTTGCTGGTTCGTAGCAAAAGGAGAAGCGCTCTGGTCTGGATTCAGGTGCCCAAGAGGGCCGTGGGCCGACCTCTCGACACACATCTGCTGTCTTCTGCATTCTCTCCTTGGTTCGGTGGGAAGAAACATGGGAATAGACGTTTCTCTCTGTCGGGAGAGGAACTCACAACGGGTTAACGGTGCTCAATGTGAATGTTGACCGAAACAACAACGCCGCTGGTTGATTTTTACCGAGTGTGATTTTGTCCGAGCGAGGTCAATCACGTTTTCACTGAAGTCATCTGTCTTTGGAGGCGCGGCTGGCCCGGACCCTTCCACAAACAAGCTTTGATTGACGTAACCGACATGAAAAGGTGGATGCAGTGTAGTAGCACTTTCTTCCCCTCTGATTTGTAATTCCACCTTCTGCATCTTTACCTGTGTGCTGCAGCTGGTAGGAGGTGATCCAGCGAGACCTCTCCAGATTTCTCAGCATGTTACACGTCCGCTCAGACAACGATGGGGACAAGTCCCAGTCATAGAGTTTAGGGTTGGGAAACACAGCCTTTGGAGGAGTGGGGTGAAACACCTGCTTCTGTCCCCCCGATTGCTGTGTGTGATGGAGTAAAATGTCACCAGAACAAATGTCTTGGATGATCAGAGATGATAAGAGCATTTACTCACAGGAAAGGATCCATATTCTTCAGCGCTCTTGCTGGTTTTTGTGGGGGACTCCAAGAGTTCGTGTCTATATGAGCTGCCTGTCAATGACAGTCCTCAGAAACGTCCTCAGAGATGTCTGATCTTTCACCTCTTGTCACAGAATGTGGCTTTCTTACCCTTTGTTTTCTTCAGCACGCTCACGTCTGAGTTACGGAACGGTCGAGAAGATGCCCTGACTCCAGGCTCTGGGTCACCTGGAGGGTAGAAGGATGGGAACATTGCAAACTTCGAGATGTGGGATGAATAAGGATGCTGCTTTGGAATTGGGTTGTTTGTCATTTTGTCCCTATTAGAACCACAGAAAGAGAGAAGAAAATGAAGCGCCTAATAGACATCCCCCCCAAATATCTGCTTAAAAGACACAAAAAAGGCACTTACGCAACATTTACATCTGTTGGTTTTGGTAGGCTGAGAAAATGAAAAACAAAATAAATGTTATTGCTGTGTCTCATTATAAAGAACATATGCTTAAATGATCATGTTTAAGGGTTGTTGTCTACTCACGGATGGTCACCAAAACGGACTATTCTTTTCTTCCCAGTCCTATTACCGGACTGGGTTTGTCTGGTGAAGTAACAATTCAGAATTAAACTGCTGAGGACTTAATATGCAGCTGTCCTTGACTTTCCTCCGATCCTTTTTTCTACACTCACACAGAAAGAACGGCTTCTTCACGGCCGCCCAGATAATGGCTTTGTGCTAACCTGCCCTCCATTTGTTGGCTGGAGCCTTGACTCCGACTAAAAGAGCAGATTCTGTGGTTTTAAAGCAACACTCATCACATGAAGGTTACCACAAAGAAACGACAAACATGCAGATCTCTGAGAATCAACTCGCTGACAGGTGAGCTGGTGGATTTCTCTTTCAGGCTTTGTTCTCAAACCTCAGATGTGAAGATGTGTTATTGTCCCGGTCCTGGAACCTTCCTTCAAGCTCCAAACTGGATCAAAAAGATCTGAAGCCTTTGTTGACAGGTCTGGACTCCGTCGTCCTAGGATGCGACTTCAGAACTGGGTTGGGATTCCTGTGACAGCCGGACTGATTCTATTACCATGAACAATAGATCCAGGGTGGGTGACACCTAATCCGGCAGCATGTGAGCAGCTACATGTGGTTTAGAAAGCTAAAAAAACACACAAACAATAAAAGACACAGCAACAATCTACCAAACCCAGACAGAATGCTGAGGCCTATTATAAAGCTCATTTCAAATCAAGGCACAGTTCCATTTTACTCATCGTTACACTATTTAGGCAGATAATCGCTGCCAATCAAGCACACCACACAGCCTCCCAGTGCGAATCTGATAATAGTGCACAGTTGCTGTAATGGAACATGAACCCCAATAAAGACGAAATCAAACTGGTTCTGGATCCCGCGGGATGGCACCTGAGCCAAGCTGGGTGCAGGCCGTGTTGGGTTGCAGGGAATCGCGTTTGATCGTCTCTTATTGCTCCGCCACTTGTTCGAGCAAAATGTGACATCGCTCCATCCAGGAGATGCGTTCCACTCTTAGGCTGATGCGAACGATTTTCTGGAACGTTCTCTTCTGTGCTGCCATTAGTGTCATGAATATCTTTGAGAAATCAAGCAATTATATGCCCCCGTAAAAACAAAAAGGAATTTTAAAAAAGCTGCTGTTATATCACCGGGGTTTGCAGAACTTTTCCTATTACACAGCTGGTTTGTGTAATCCTCAACTCTGTTTGATGAGATTTTCCCCCAATTAAGGAATCTCATTCTGTAACCCCCAAGAGTGGGAATTTAAATAATCCCTGATTTTACGCAGCGATCCCAGAAGGCCTGAAGGTGCCCTGACTACATCTCAAGTTAGGTCTAATAAACTTTTTCTCCATAGTGAAAACAACAACAACCTCACTGCACAACAATTAAAATGAAACCACCTTTGCTCTTTCTGCACCGTTTAAAACATCAGAAAACTTCAATCTGAGTTGGGAAACCTCTGATTAAGCAGCACAAAACCAGGATTTAATCAGTGAAGCCGAATCTCCCTGGATAAGCCTTGGTCTGCACTATAACAGCCAGAATTGTCTTGTTTGTTACCCTTAAAAAAGGGGGGGGATTCAACTCTCTGCTTTTTAATTGGGATTCCCACGAGACCTCGAACACTTTCAGCAAAATGCTCAAGTCCTATCAAGCAGCCTGAGCTAAGTCCAGTAACCAATTACCCTGCTCTGCCCCAGCGGAGCCGCTGCTCTCTGGATTACATTTCTTGCTGCTGCATTGTAAATGTGCCACCGCCTGCAGCCATTCCACATCTATAAGTGCAGATGCAAATTGATTCTTAAGCCCTATGGGCTGGAGGCAACACACCAAGTGGAAATCTGTTCAATCACAAGTTAACAATTATTTTACTTTCCTTTCCCCGACAAAGTGTGGATAATGTGGGCCAATCTGGGGTCTCCCACATGTGTTTAAGGGACGTGTAGTGGAGGTTTACTTGCTCTTTGTCACCCTCCCATCAATATTTGATGACTGAAAAGTTTTTTACCATCTGAGGCTGCACTCCCCACACAGTAACTCTGTTTTATGAAGACGACCTGCTTTTGGCAGATTTACTCAAGTTCCATATTCCTCACATTTCGTGATCCTGGGTTTACCTGAATATGCTGTTTGGTAGCTGAGAATTTTTATTCATTTATTTCTGTTTGTGTGTGAGGTTTGGATGGTCTGTCCCTGTCTGCCTGGCTTTCTCTGGTGTCAGTCTGACTGGTGCAGGAACTACAGCCGCAGAGCTCCAGCCAGTGTGTGGGTGTTTGTGTGTGTGTGGGAGGTTTATTTACCACTTAACTCCACGTTTGTCTCCCTTCCTCTAATGTTGCCTTGAACATTTTACATCCAGCATACACACAAAGTCATGCTTATGAGTGTTTTCATCTAAGTTAGAACAATAGACAAACACAGTCTGTTTTAATACATTCCACACAAAAACAACACAACATGTAAACACTTAAGTGCAGGGAGGAAAAAGTATGTGAACCTCTCGGCTAAAGACTTCTCCAAGAGCTAATTGGAGCCAGGAGTCAGAAAACCAGGAGTCCAATCAGTGTGAGCAGATTGGAGGCGTTGGTTAAAGCTGCCCGGCCTTATAAAAAACAAAACACAACAACAACACACACACACACACACACACCAGAGATTGCTGTTCTCAAAATGCATCACCTGATGTGAATCATGGCTCCACACAAAGATCTCAGAAGCCCTACAATCAGCCGCATGAAGGGTCCCAAATCTTCATTGTTCATGTGTCCACGTTAAGACTGGCAAAATATTCTGTGGACAGATGAAAGCAAAACTGAGTCGTTGGGAAGGGGGAAAAAATGTCGCAGCACATTGACATCAAAGCCTCATGGCAACTGTGAGATGTGGCGACGGGGCATCGTGGTCAGGGCTGCGCTGCTGCCGCAGGGCCTGGGCAGATTGGCTGCCATTGGCAGAAAAAGGAATTCCCAAGTTTATCAAGACATTTTGAAGGAAAACTCAAGCTGAACAGAGGATGGGCGACAGAACAGGCGAACAACACCAACGTATAGAAGCGTATAGATTCAACAGAATTTGCTTCAACAGAGGAGAGTTCTCCTTTTGTGGTGGCCCAGTCAGGGAGTCCTGACCCCGACCTGAGTGCCGCGCTGTGTGTGAATGGTGAACATTTACACATTGTGTAAAACACACATTTTGAAAAACACAAAAACATCTCCTTTTCGGTGCAGAAATCCAAGCAATCCAAAAGGGTTCACAGACTTTTTCTTGCAACTGCACTTTTCGCAGTCAACATCGATTAAATGCACCCAACTGGCAGCTTGAAAGTTTTGATTTTTACCTTCTTCTGTTTAGACTCTCCCTATGGCCATGCGGGTTCGTCCAGATACTCCTATGAATACGTGCGCGTTTAATTGGCGCTGGGTTTGAGCGCACATATTCCCCTCTCTCCTGCGATGGCCCGTTGACCTGTCCTGGGTGTGCTCCTGCCTCTGACTGCAAGGAAATACTTCACAAACAATCATTAAAATATGCTTATTTGCGTGCAGAACATGTCTCCAATAAACTAAAATCAGAAAGACTGTCAGACTAGGACTCTTTTGTGAGGCTGCGGCTGTTAGAAGAATAACAATGCCTCATCCATCACACCATTCTCAGAAATCCTTGAGCGAGAATTTTAAAAAAGTGCTGAATTTTTGAATGTAAAATTGTGATGCTGATCATTTATTATTTCCCAAAAACCAACCGTGCGACTCTTATTAGCATCTTTTCTTCCCCCACCCCATTTTTTGTTCCCTGTTAAACAACCTTATTTAAAACCGATGGTGTCCAAATGCAGCACAGCAGAACACCGAATTCTTTCTGGGACTGTATTATGTGAGGTATGGAATATTGAGCACCTGCCCCGCAGTTATTTTTCAAATGTTCTTGGCAGAAGATATGTATGCGCGGTGCTGCTGCTGCTACATCTCTGCACAGTCCACAGAAGAGCGCAGAGAGTTTCCTCGCCTCTCCTTCGTAATCGGTCTGAATCTATGAATCTATTTGACCAGATCTGCTCCAAGTGTGTAAGGGGAATCAGCTGCAGGCTGTTTTACGTGCAAGAGTGACTGAATCATTGTTTTGAGGGCATCACTTCTTTGAGAAACTCGGCTGCAGGAGCATCCTCCCATCTCAAGGCTACTCCTTTAACTCTTGTTGTGATTTGGAGCGCCTCACTTGGTCTCCGCGGCGCCTTTCACCATGACAACGTTCGACTTCTCTGATGTAGAAGCGTTTTTGGACTGCCACCCGGACCTGTTCGAGGAGTACCTCGTCCGGAAAGCGAAATGTGACCAGGTGGGCAGATGGCTGAAAGAACATCAGCCGTCCAAAGTATCTGCAGCCGAGGAAAGGCGCGGCGCTCCCAGGGATCAGACCTGGTCCACCAACCCGGAGGCACTCCGGCGCAGATCGTCCCACATGGAGCTGCGGCGGAACTTTGCTCGGTCCAAAGCCACCACCGCGCATCGGACCTACGACGAGCATGTGAACCTGAGCGAATACGAATACGAGTCCAGCATGAGGCGCCGTGCGCTCCTGCGTAAAGCCAGCTCCCTGCCTCCGACCACCGCGCACATCCTGAGCGCTCTGCTGGAGTCCCGAGTCAACGTGCCCCAGTACGCCTCCAGCGCCATCGACTACAAATACAGACTCAAGGAAACCAACGAAAGGGAGTTTTTCTTAGAGTTAGTCAAAGACATTTCCAACGACCTGGACCTGACAAACCTCAGTTACAAGATACTGATCAACGTGTGCATCCTGGTGGACGCGGACAGGTGCTCGCTTTTCCTGGTGGAGGGGCCTGCGCACAAGAGGACACTGGTGTCCAAGTTCTTCGACGTGCACTCGGGTACCACCGTCAGACCCTCATCCAGCACCCTCAACTCCAACGAAGTCCAAGTTCCGTGGGGCAAGGGCATCATTGGCTACGTCGCAGAGCACGGAGAGACTGTAAACATCCCGAATGCTTATGAGGTAAATGCGCCCTGACAGTTCGGTGGGGGGGGAGTGAAGCTTATTTTCCTAGTTCCACTCTATCTGCAGCGTATTCTCTAAGAATGAACGATACGAGACACGATAGAGTGCACGACGGTCCTAGAATTCGACAGCATGCAAACATTCGAATCAGCTTTCTATATTCCACATTGCGCATCTATAGGCCAGCGCCACCAGTTGCGCTCCACATCATTATATCTTGGCCCTGGGCTGCTCAGGTTAAAGCACCGTCACGATGCCTGATCCCCTGAGCGCTGTCACTGAATCACTGCAATGTTGGAGACATGTGTCAGCACAGGCTCTGGATAGGGTTTTTCTTTATATAAAAAAAAATCCTTAATATACTTTTTTTTGTATAAGATAGTATAACACACACACACACACACACACACACACACACACACACACACACACACATACACACACACACACACACACACACACACACACACACGTTTAATAAGATGCATTTTGATGTGCATTCCAGGACCACCGCTTCAGTGACGAGATAGACAAGCTAACGGGATATAAGACACAGTCCATTTTATGCTTGGCCATCTGCAACAGCGATGGGGAGGTTATCGGTGTTGTACAAGCCATCAACAAAAATCCCATGGGAACACCCTTTACAGAGGATGATGAGAAGGTGAGACTCGTAAACATTCATCTGAACTGTGTTAGTAGGTGGACTGCGCACTACTTTCTGCTGCATTCTTTATTGCTGCAGCGTTGGCTATTAAGGACATTTACAACTCACAACACACACACACACACACACACACACACACACACACACACACCACACACACACACACACACACACACACACAGTTTACCATGCATGAAAACTGTTGATCCGTGTACCGTTTGCACTCTAAATCTTTTTAATGGATGTGGAGAGTGTTCCCTCAGAAGCAAATGGAAGGGAAATGAAGAGAGGTCAAGCCTTTAGTCACATGCAGCACATAACGACTGACTGTGCTGTATAGGTGTGTATAGATGCTTTGGAAACTGTAAACACTTTCAACTGCTCTCCATGCAATCTCTTTGACACGCTAAAAACTCAAAAGCATTTTGAGTTTTACATGTGTTCACAGTGTAGTGATCATCCTACAGGGAGTATCAAGTGGGCAAACAACTGAACTGGGCTCAGGTGATACAGTCTAAGATGATAAATCTCTGCGAGGCAAAGGGGGAATAAACAGCGGGGAAAAGAGCTTGAAGAGGATGGAGACATCTGACCACAAGATGGCAGAATAAAATTATGAAGGGAAAAGGGGTTCGGCTTCAAGATGCTGTGAAGCCTCAGATAATAACTTTAGCCAAAGATTTGGGTTTGTAGAAATCAGGGAATCAAGAATAGAACTCTGAATATAGCTCAAGGAAGGCTGCCTCTGTCTTTGAGCTCTGCATTTGCTGAAAATAGAAACTGAGGCACGTTGGGACATTGAATTCTGATAGATTTAGGCTTCATCGACGGGGGCTCTCTTTGAAAGAACATAATCAAAGTGTTCAGCCTCTCCAGATAATTTTCATTACACTTTCTTTATGATCTCCATGTCTGTCAGAGTTGATTTTTTCTTCTTCGATTTGTTGCTCAGGTGCTGCAGATGTATCTGCCTTTCTGTGGAATATCCATTTCCAATGCCAAGTTGTTTTCAGAGTCTCGTAAAGAGTATGAAAGGAGTCGGGTAAGAGACAGAACCAGCGTGTTTACAAGAAAACAAGCGTTACGTCGTGAACAACACTTTTATAATGCTTCACTGTGGTCATATAGGCTCTGTTGGAGGTGGTCAACGACCTGTTTGAAGAACAAACCGACCTGGAGAAGATTGTTAGGAAGATCATGCAGCGAGCGTTAACCCTGCTGCAGTGCGAGCGCTGCTCCGTGCTTCTCCTCGAGGACATTGACTCACCGGTCCACTCTTCCTCACCTTTTACAGTCTCTCCTCACAGATCCATTTGCCTCGACTTCATCATTTAATCCACCTGGCCTTTCCTGTGCAAAGCGCTCTTATCTCTGCTGTGCTGTCTTGTCTCCTCCCGCAGGTGGTGAAGTTCTCGAAGACGTTCGAGCTCATGTCGCCATTGTGCACCATGGACCACGACATCAGGTGACAGTGGCACCAGGAAAAACACACAGAAATGTTATGTACGGTGGCATAAGTGGAAATAAGAACAACATACATTACAGTCCTCCATTCAGAGCTCCTCTCCATTCAGAGTTGTATGTTCCTCTTTGACTCAGAGATCAAAATGTATGTTTTCCATGTCTGTATCGTACTGCCAGCTAATGAGGTCACATTTATTGTGCGAGTTAGCAGGCAAACCGGGCATTCAGGGCACAAAGGGAGATTACAGACCCACTTGTTTTTTACCTTAATTAGCACAGAAGCTTTGGTTAGTTTAGCTTCTTGTAGCAACGTTGTTATTGGCCCGAGGTGACACATACTTGGCCTAAAGGTTGTCAATCAGAAGGTCCAAAACAATGGAAAGCAATAAAAAAGGAGAAAAATAAGAGCTGTGTCTGCCTATAAAAAACACATCTCTTTATCTTTAAATGCTCAGATCTGACAGTTTTTTCCTGTTTTCTGGGCCGCATCAGCATGGAGAAGCTATCGTGTTCAGATTGGCTGATTAATAACAGCATCGCTGAGCTGGTGGCGTCCACGGGACTTCCTGTTAACATCAGTGACGTCTGTCAGGACCCACGCTTCGACGCCGAGGTGGGGGCACAACGAAACCATTTGACCTCAGGCGAATGTAATGACCGCAACTTTCATGCTCGCGGCTATACGCAGACCCTTCTCCTGTCTTCTCACCCCATCCTTACAGGCAGATCAGGCCTCAGGTTTTCACATCAGGTCCGTCTTGTGTGTTCCCATCTGGAATCGGACCCATCAGATCATCGGTAAGTGACCCGGAAAACAGCCAATCGGCTCAGAACCCGGAATTAACAACGGCGGACATGTGCTTTTTCTCAAGGTGTCGCGCAAATTCTGAATCGCCTGGACAGAAAGACGTTCAACGATGCAGATCAGAGACTGTTTGAGGTGAGATCCTCAAACCTGAGTTATACCTTCCATTAAACAAGGCAGGAAATCCACGTTATATTAAAGCACAACTGTTATTTCCTCTGTCTTTTTCTGGTCGCAGGCATTTGTAATATTCTGTGGACTTGGAATCAACAACACTATGATGTACAATCAGGTCAAGAAGACGTGGGCCAAGCAGTCCGTAGCACTGGATGTAGGCCTCTCAAACTGAATTGTGTCTGTTGGTGTGACAGTTGGGAGTTAAATGCATGCAAAATCATATAAATTAACTTCACAGTTAACTAGCTATGGGAAATTTATAACAGGATCAATTAAGCTGCAGAGGAGCCGTAAAAACCAGGTCGTTCTTTGTAAAGGACGTGCTTGGTGCGTCTGATTGATTCCCATGATTGGCTCCCATTAGTCTGCTGTGTGCTACACTGCCCGATATCCAACCCGAGCCATCACATTATCCTCAGAAAACATTCTTTCGCCTGCGATACGATAAATATTTCAGCTGCTTTCAATAATTCACGATAAATACATGTGCCAGGCTGCTCGGCCGTCATCAAAGGCAGTGGCTGTTCAACACTGCTTCTGTCTCTCACCTGATGATGGATGAAACTCCAGAAACAAACTACTGATGAAAAGACACCGTTTCTGCCTCACAATATGACATTTTGATTTGAACTGAAAAAAAACACCCTCTTTGTGAATAATCTCTCTTTCAGATGTTGTCCTACCATGCAACCTGCTCCAAAGTAGAAGTCGACAGACTGAAGGTAACGTTTCAGGATGCAAAAGTCAAGTATGATGTGTTTAAGGACACCTGATTTTGATGGGATTTTGATGCTTAGATCTCAGTGCCTCCAGTGATTGGCAGAACTGTCCTCTCTCCTTTAGGCGGCTAAAATCCCCCTGAGCAGTGAGCTGGGCATTGACGAGTTTCACTTTAACGACTTTTCCTTGGACAACGATGCCATGATCACCGCGTCGCTCCGGATGTTTCTGGAACTCGGGGTGGTTCAGAAGTTTAAAATTGACTACGAGGTGAGGGGATAGCACCATTCTAAACAAACACACCACCGAGATTTGATAAGCTAATTTGGTCCGACTCCACTAAGTCAATTTTTATATCATATGGAATGCAAATTATCCTACTGTGGGACATTTACAGGAATTTCTTATTCAACTATACAACTAATTATTCTGTTCCTGCAGGTTTTGTGCCGCTGGCTTCTGACTGTGAGGAAGAACTATCGAACCGTTGCATATCATAACTGGAGGCATGCCTTCAATGTTTCACAGTGCATGTTCATAATGATTACAGTGAGTTCAAAGATCAGGCCATGATAAATTCATGCACTGTTCTGGCCTGGCCTGGCCTGGCCTGGTCTATCCTATTCTATGTGGCCTCATACTGTCATGGTCTAATCTATACCTAATAGGAAGAATTTCACAAGAATAGTAACTGTATATTTACATTTTCTTTGTGTCAGACGGCCAGTTTCCAGGACCTGCTGTCAGACGCAGAGATACTGGCTCTGATGGTTGGCTGTCTCTGTCATGACCTGGACCACCGCGGCACGAACAATGCTTTTCAAGCCAAGTGCGTGTCCGAGGTCTGGGGTATGACGGCAAACTGGTGCCACATAAGCGAGGCTAAGAAGCCCAACTCTGTTTATTTCCTTCCTCCAGGACAGGTTCTGCTCTGGCTCTCCTCTACGGAACATCCGCCACGTTGGAGCACCATCACTTCAACCATGCAGTCATGATTCTGCAAAGCGAGGTAGGAACATATTTGCTTTGATCACAATTAGCTTATTACAGGAGACATTTTTGAGTGGTTAACATCACCGACTTTCCAAAACAGCAGAACGATATCCGCAGTTTAAAATATTGCACCCTGGTGTGGGGAACGGTTCTGTCCGGTTGCTGCTCTATCTCAGGTGTTGATCTGTTTAGCGCCATGTTTCCTATTGATTTCTGTTAACAGACTGGGACAGAAAGTCTATACACATATGCAATTAACTCCGAAAACGACAGCTTCATTTGACAGTGAGCAATGCCTTTTCCATCGCATTGACTCGAAGGACGCGTTTTATCCAGGGCTACTTGCCCCCGTCTGCTTCTCTATGTCTGCGGATCCGGCATTCTCTTTTATGTTATTTCCTCGCAGGGTCACAACATCTTTGCAAACCTCTGCTCTAAAGAGTACAGCAACATGATGCAACTATTGAAACAGGCTATTCTCTCCACAGACCTTACTTTGCACTTTGAGTAAGTGTTTTTTTTTATAATCAGTCATAAGCTGCAGTATTTAATAAGAGTCGTGTGGGGGGGAAAAAAGTCAAATTGAGTAGACTTATTCATGGATGAATAGCAGGACTCTAATTTTGATTTCTGGAATCTTTTCTTGTTTCTCTCCTAATCGACGTTCTCACTGTGGAGGAGGAGAACCAAGTTCTTTGAGAGTGTTTTGTCTGGAGAATTCAAATGGACCGATGAAGGACACAGAGAAGTTTTCAGGTTTCTGCCTTTCTTTTTCAATGAAAACATACTGAGCCAAAATGACCCAGGAGACATAAACTCGTGTGCTGTCGACAGGTCCATGCTGATGACGGCGTGCGATCTTGGCGCCGTCACTCGTCCTTGGAAAATTTCTAAGCAGGTCTGGGGCTCTTGTTGGTATTCACATCAGTTCTAACTCCAGTTTTTGGCCTGGAGATGAAACCGTTTGCCGAAATCTGTTTGTCATATTTAACTATTTTCATTAGGAGCCCAGGAATTGTTCCCTGAATTTTCCTAATGAAATCATTTACAATTAGCAGATAGAATGAAGCTAACACCACTGTAGCAGCCCAATGTTTGATGCTAACCTGTTTAAATAATAATTGCATGATATTGATGTAAAAGGTGGCAGAGCTGGTGACAAGTGAATTCTTTGAACAAGGTGACAGAGAGCGTGCAGAGCTCAAGTTGACCCCAGCGGTAAGTAAGAAAGACTTCAGAGCGTTGCGCGCCATGCAATTCACAGAATAAATCTTCATTATTATTTTACTAGATAAAATGACACGATCCATCCTTAGACGTGATCAAGGATTATCTTCTCTCCACAGCCCATATTTGACCGTAATCGTAAAGATGAGCTGCCGGACCTGCAGCTGGAGTGGATAGACGGCATCTGTAAACCACTTTACAAGGTAGAAGCTTTATAAATAGCATTATCAACTAAGTACTGGTGCAGACATCACATGCATGCTCACATGTCTCGTCCCAGACGCTGCTGAAGCTCAACAGGAAGCTGCAGCCCATGGTTGATGAAATGGACGCCAATCGGAATAAGTGGCAGGACCTCTGCTTGTCAGAGACCAGGAGAGCCTCGCTGACCAATCAGAGCGCAGATCTGAGCCAGAATCCGGAGTCCTGTGAAAACAGAGAAGACGCTCAGCACGGAGACGTGCATGTTCAGGACACCACACGCAGCCCTGATGAGACGACGTCCCCGGAGTCCAGGAGTGATAAACCAGCATGAATCAATCAATTAATGAGTCCTTCTATCTATCTATCTATCTATCTATCTATCTATCTATCTATCTATCTATCACCAGATTGAGCCAACCGTTAATACCAAAGAGGGCCACATGTTACCGTAATGTTTGTAATAGGAGCACAAATCCACTGGAATGCCTTTAACAAACAAAGAAGAAACACTGTGAGTTCTCGCCATCATCAAAAACTGCCATTTTGAATGTAGATCAGAGCATGGCCTTGTTCCTGAATGTTCCTTCGTGTTAGGGTGTTTTTACCTCACTTGCAACGGCTTTGGCTGGCTTTCACATTACCGTCAGTGTTTTTGGGGGTCAGATGAGCCTTCAAGCTGCTGTGAATTGCATCAAACAAGCAGCGCAAACTGTATGAAAACGGTCACTTTTCCACCAATCCTTGGCCTTCGTGAAAAGAGATACACAGCTGTTGTTAAAGGAGCAACTACTGTATAGTTCTGTGTTCAGCTCTCAATGTTATAATTAAGGACTTTTATTGTGTGTATAATTTTGTTCTGATCTGCACATTTAATGCACATCTGAGTGAGATAAATAAGACAAAACAGGTCTACAGTTATAATCCCACGTTAAAAATATAACATAATTCACCTACAATTTATTATAGTGACAAACTTTGATTGAAAAAGGCAAACTAATTGTGTCAATCTTTATAATTAACCCCTATAGGATTTAAGTGTCATATATGAATGGACAAATTTTTCCTTTAGATAAAATGAATGAATTAATACATTTATGCTGCATTAGTGAGAGGATTCTTGTTACCTGCCTGTTTATCTTTGCTTTAATGTTCAGTGACCTGCTATATTTGATCTTGTGTTATGTTGAACCCTCAGGGTCTGAGTGATGCCTGCCTACGTAGAGCTAGCAAAACAAGATAGCATCAGTGATTCTTTAGAAAGTCGGGGGAAAAGTAGCTTGTCTCAGTCTAAAAACCGAGCTATGCCTTGATAATCCATCAGTGTAGACAGAATATACCTTTTCAAATGCCCCAATAGGCTATTAAGCTCTTATAATGCTGGGTATGTCTAGGTTTGTTTGTGTCTGAGCATGCTCTTTATGGTGTAAATGTGCTGTGCCATGTTTAACGTTGATGCCTCACAAGATCTTGATGCCTTTGACAGCCGATGAGATTTGCTTTGCATGAAATTCCCCGCAAGAGTAAGAAGAAGCCTCGGTGTGTCATGTTACAGCAAAGTGATGTTGGGAAACAACTATTTCTATTTTCAATCACAGGCAGCACCAAAATAACTTTATTTTTCACTCACTGGGCTCTATATTTATGTACAATCTGCATTTCCTCCCCTGCTATTTATAAACCAACTGCTAAATATAGAAGATAAGAAAGAAGAGGAGAAAATGGTGTCCTGATGTCTGAACAAAAACTGGTTTGTTGTCATTTGTGGTTAATAAATGTAAAGTTTTGTATTCCGACTTTGCCTAAAAATGTTTTGATGGATTATAGAAGCTTCCCACAACCCTTATCATAATTATAAGCTGATCAGTGCCCCGTCTTGTCCTTTCTTTTTTATTTAGCTTGCGTATATTTGCAACCGTCAAAACGAAATCGTCGTGCTGATACAGTAAATCGCTGGAAAAGCCCCGCGTTTGGTGGAGTTATTTTTGGTGAATAAAAGATTAGGGGGGGGGGGGGTATTCTCAGTGTGGGAGGAAAGGTCTAACTCAGTCACGAGTGTCCGACAAAGGCAGCCAGAGAGCGCTTTGTCAGGGGAATCTTCCATATTCATACAGTCTCTTTTAAATCCAGTGACTCATCTGCGCCAAAGGTTTCATGTTGCTTCGGATACGGCGGCGAGGTGACGCAGCACGAGTGCGCGGAACTGCGCGCAGCTCCGCGTTCACGCAGCCGCCAGCTGCCAAACCAGCGCTGGTCCTTAATCTATAATTTAACAGGGATTGAGTTTATTCTCCTCGGAGTCGATTCGCTCACATGGAAACAGATATATTTTATATGAGTAAAACTGGCTTCATAGTGAAATACAAGAGTGAGGGCTTGGTGCAACAACACACTGAATGTAAGCCTCTACAGTCTCTTAATCTTTTCCTAATTTATGAGGAGGCTCCTGTAACTAGGCGCTGTCCAATTTGTGTTTTTACATACGGCTACTGTAAACATCTGCTAATATTAACTGTGCAAACAAACTTGAAAGCAGGGTAATTAGATAAGGCTGAGCCACCTCCATTGCAAAGGAACTTTTGATCATCCCCCTGTGCTAATTAAAGTGCCGCTGAAGTTGCGTAATCAGGATGCAACCAGTCAGAGCAAATTAAATGAGGAAATTAGAGGTTCTTTTGGTTTCTGTTTAAGTGGAAGGGGTGGTTTACAATTTTTTTTGGGGGGGGGGGGGGGGTAGTAAAGATAATCTGGAAGTAGTGAGTGACACACTATCATTACTCAGAGTTTGCGCCTCATGATTTACTGCAGACATGAAGAGAGATGCTCGTCCTCCCAAAAGGCGGAGAGAAAGTCACGACCGGCTCTAAAAGAACCCTTTGAACATTTACAGCTCTGCATCACGAGCAGCCTGGAGCAGATGTTGACGGTTGATCTTCAAGACGGGTTGTAAATCCTGATGCACTCTACTGTCCAAACTCTGGACTGACCTCTGCAGATCTGGCCTTTATGGGCCCCGGGAAGTGATGAAACGCGCCTGAAACAATGTGCAGAGTGTACTTTCTCTCCCCCCCTAGAATGACCAGGGCCCTTTTATGTCCAAACTAGACCAGCAAGCCCTGACTTCCCAACTGCCGTCGGCAACAAATAATAATAAAAAAAGAAAATCAAGTGTCCAAGGCAGAGCGGGCACAGATTCGGTGGGGAATGCGCGCATCCACTGCGCTGCCTTGTCTGGCTGTCTGTCATAATCAAAGCATCCTCGGAGTTGTGACACGGAGCTGAATAATTGATCCATGCAGGCAGCTCACTGCTTATGTAACAGCAGACTCGGTGAAGCATCACACAGTTCAGTGCTCTGGCACTGCTGCAAGTGAAGCCGGAGTTGATATTCACTCTGTGCGCACTCAAGTCATCCTCATCGTCCACGGGAATGCTGACAAGACAAGGCAACAATTTGTATTGGTGTTGGAACGTAACCTATAATTCTTCCTCGATATGATAGTGCCCCCTGTGGGCAATTATAGGGTGATCATATTATAGATATCAGTTTAAGGGCTAAAGCTTTGCAAATATGATCGTTTGTTGCGTTGTTTCAAAGTTCAAAAATCAAAGTTAACTAAAGAAATGTGCCACTTTTCATTGGACGCCAGCTCCGAGAGATGTGACAAAGTTTTACTTTTGTTTTAACAGATAATTGGGCCATCTAGTGAGATAGGTGTTTGTTTTTTAAAGACACTTTGGTGTTAGATTACACAAAAGGCGCAACAGAGTTTTGCTAAATATAGTCAGAAATGTGAGATTACTGTGAAAACAATTTGGTGCCAAATAGCCGCGATATGCTTGGCTGAGTTCTGGCTCCCTCAGGTGACAAATAGGAGTATTTACACCTTGGGTAGCACGTTTTAATGCAGTAGAAAAGCCTTAAACATTTGTTATATGCATCATAAAAATACAGAGTGAGAGCGAGAAGAAAGGGGAGCATGGGCTCTTGAAAAAGGCTCTGGATTTGACCAAAAAGAGCAAGGTGTGGCTCTTGTCCTGACAGCTGGGAACACCCCTCCCTCATAACAAGCCTTTGTTCAATGAGAAAGAGCTTTGTGATTGTTCACAGGGAGGCCTCTGGTTGGGCTGAATGGCTGTCAGCCCCGACAGGGTGATAGACGGGCTGGCGTTTCACCTCTGATAGAATCAAGGCCCTCTGGCGAGGAGCACAACTCACCAAAGAGCAGGACCTCTGCCAGACAGCTCCCAACCTCATCCCGAACACAAGGGCCCAATCTGTGATAAAAGAGTTTGGCAGCCCAGCAGGTAATTACCACCAGTGACGTCTCCATCAAGGGAGCCGTTTTTTGTTGGACACACTTCCCAACAATGGCTGTCGGAATTTAAATTTTTTTTAAACACTTCAAACTACTTGTGTTGATTCCACTGCAGGTACTCTATTCTTTATCTGGGGCCAGACAGAACTGCTACACATGCCTCTGATGAGAGTCAGGAGTCCAGCTTTACATTTGCACCTCTTAATGTCTGTTTAGACTGAACTGGCCGTGTTGATGCAGAATACACACCAGCTCCACTGTGATTGTTTATATTGACCTCAACTTAGCCGTGAATCACTCCCCGCCGTTGCGGCAGACCTTCACTCGGAGGAGGTGCGTCTCATCGGGGAGAAGTGACGGCGGGTTCGTGTGGGTGTTCAGACAGCTGTGACCTTCAAACGTTCGACAAACAGAAAGACCTGAAAAACAGATGACAGAACATTCCATTCAAACAAGTTTTTTACATTATTGCTCCAATGTGTAACAATTGGCAGTGACAAAATTGATTTTTCTGCAACTTCTGCAAAAAATAAAATAAAAATCCCCCTGAGGTGCATTTAGACATTTTAATATAACCTTTAAATGTCTGCTTTATCACTCTTAAATTACATAGTGTCACAGGAAAAAAACCTAATATCAAAGGGGACACACATCAGTATTTATACAAATATGATCAATTAATGTGTTCTGTCATTTGATGGGATGAAAAATCTTTACCAGTGAATCAATAAAACCCTTGAGGAACAACAGAAGCATCTCCTGTCCCTTTTACACAGGGGCCACTAAGCCCCCCCCCCCCAGAGTTGCTGTGTGGAAATCTGACAGTCAAGACCTTGTGACAAAACAACACTCATCACAGACACTTAACATCTTTTTTAAATAAATTTAAAAAAAAAAAAAAAAAAAACAACCATTGCTGCAGTGTTTGCCGTGGCCTCCGTGGACGAGAGTTGGAGCCATCGTATCTCCAGCTAAATTTTTTTTTTTTTTTTAAATTTGAAAGCAGGAGGGGAAATGTAAGCTGGCCTGTGCTCGACACTTCATTTCCTGGCAGGTAAGAGCCCGTTTCCTGCACACCAGCTTAAACATGATATTTCACCGGAGCTCCCCCTCCCTTAATTTGTCTCAGCTGCAAACAATTTCTTTCCAAGGCATTTTGACTGAGGGCCTTCAGACTGCAGACTGATGGGATTCTAATTTAACAAGACATTTTAGTGGATGGCCAGTGTAAATAAATTCTGGGCTTTGTCAGGTCCAGGCACCGGATCCAGTGTGTGCGAGAGAGACGGAAACAGGTTTTTCACAGCCAGATAGGATTTCATGCCACATATGAAGCTTTCCCCATGACAGATCAGTCTTGTTGCACTTTTCAATTTGATTTAAATTAGCTCTGGAGGTGAGAGCCTCATATGTGGGACAAATGTAGATTTTTCTCCTCTTGTAAATCCAGAGTGATTAAAGGCACAGATTTGGAAAGTACTTCATGCTCATGTGGTCCAACCATAGCAAAATAGGGATGGAGCCACTCAGAATGGCTGCACTCAGGCTGAAATCCTTCATCTCTTCCAGTTGAAGTGCCTGAATGGGTTTGTCAGAGTGGAATAGTTAGCTGCCAAAGCTACGTGCGAGTTGGAAACCATCCACTTTAATAAGAATAGGAATCTCCCCCCCTACCCCCCCCCAAAAAAACTCTTTAACCAGTGTTAACGAGCGCCAAATAACAACCAGTCTTCAGTTGCTGGATGTGAGTGACTCACAGCGACCTCCTGTCTCCATTATTTATCCAGTTGTCACCACAGAACATTCAACGCCTTTGTTCGGCGCTAGCAGGGTAATTATGGCGGGACCTGCTTAAAGTTGTTATTTTCCAGATGGCAGATTATTCCAGCCATGTGCTCACCTCAGCCTTCACTTGCTGAGGAGGTGCAGAAGTCCGGCCTTTGCCAAGGAGAAACGAGAGAACCTGGACCCAGAAGACAAAGGTTGCGGGAATGCACAAGAGCGCTCGGTGAAAAATTCGGCCGAAACCTGATTGGATGTGGAAACGAAGTTTAAGACATGCAGCTGTGCGAGACAGAGCAGAAGGTCGACAGGCTGCAGCCGTGAGGATCGTGGAAACGCAGTTAGTGAAAGAGAATCTGTGCAGTGAGTCCCGATCCAGCTGTCTGTCCACTGAAACATGAGGTCAGGCCTCGTATTCATATGATAAATACTGTGGGGAGTTTCATGTTTGATCTGAATCACCTTAAAATGCGTTACGTTTATTTATAGCTCACTTATCAGGCAGAGCTAAACGGGAGTTTCACATGAAGTTAGAATCACTAAAAGAGATGGAAAAGCAAAAGGCTGTTTGGATACTGTTGAGGTTTTTACTCAGCGAAAACCAACGCTATTTAGGTTGTGAATCACCTGTTGACAATTAGCGCCAAGAAAAGAAAGATGAGAAGAATGGTCGACACAGAGAAAAGGATGAGAAACCGAGGTTCAAAGACCGCCGTCTCTCCTCCATTCACACCACACCGGCCTGTGGGGGGAAACTGGAGTTGCCCTCCACTGGCGCCATTCACATGTCAGTCACAGCGTTGCCAGAGCTGACGGCTTCCCCGCTGAGGAAAATCCCCAGCCCAGAGGCTCAGGAGCTGAAGTCACTGGGATAAAGAGAAATCATCTTTGAATTTGAGCAATTGCCTCTCAGTTTAGCTCCTGCTTTTGCTGGAGAATTTTGCTGTGTGCACCTGAATTCTTCTGCGCGATGACTGCAGGTTATGGAAGCCTCTGATGCAAGTAGACTGCAATACAACACTGCGGCGTAAATAACTGGACCGCAGCATCGCCTCAGAATGAGATTCACTTGGAAAAATGAATATATTTTAATATGCATCTTCATGTATAATCAACCCAATAAGCTTGTAGTCACAGTTATGTAGAGCATGAGTCAGCAGAATTGAGCAGAACATGACTTGGCAGAGCAGGAGGTACCAAGGCACGACCTTGAGTGAGAAGCTGTGATCTTCAGGTAACCATATATAGAAATGCTCGGGTGAGAAGACTCCCCTAAAAGCTGAAACATAGCCAAATAGGGCAACTAAAGCGGAAGGATCCAGGACCCAATGATGGATGGCGGTCTCCTACGCATCGTCTGAGGTACTGTACGTCGTTGGCTGTGAACCTCAGTGTGGTTTTCTGTCCGAGGCCCCAGCTGGTAATAAAGTTCTCAAAGCACTGATCTTCACCTCTTGGATTTGTTTTCCTCTGTGCTGAACACCTAAGGATATTTTGTCTCCCGATGACCAAAGATGGTAATTTTATTCATCCAGAGACCAATGTTGTGATTTTGAAGCATCAATATAATTGAGCAAGACCCAACTCTTTCAGGTCACCATCTACTGAATACATTAGCAGGTTTATGCAACGTCAGCCTACAGGGATCTGGCCTGAGGTCACAATGGAGTGAAGCTGGTGGCCAACAAGTTAGCTTTACACCCAAGATTGACATCTTTGAATACACGGCCAATGTGGATTGTTCTCTGCTTTATTTTCCACCTCAACCACATCCTGCTGTGGAGTCATAAACACGGCATCCCATTCATTTTGTTTTCATCTAATTTGGTGACGTCCCGTTGAACTGCGAGTGGCAGATCTAAGAACGCTACCTCCTCAGGCCCTGCAGCTACAAATTCAACCTTTACTTCCTTTCAGGGTTTCCCACAGACCACCCATGTACGGGTAAATACAGTCACAATGCAAGGTAAATTTTTAGCAATTATCTCTTCGAAATTAGACATTCGCATGGTTCAGTTCCAACAAAAATGATGTCAAGTGCCACCATCACACCAACCCCCAGGGGTTCAGCTAACTAGAGAGGGAAACTAGAGGGGCAGAGGTCACTGCCCCTAGACACTAAATAAGACAAGAGAAAAACCAAAATACCTATATACAAACCTAACCTTCCTCCCTCAAATCCCAGCAGACCACGATCTGGTCTAAACACAAACAAGCCACTGTTGACGACAATAAAAGGGAATGTCTAAATAAGAAAGGCACTATTTTGCTACTGAATTAAGGAGGCAATAAGAACGGCAAACAAAAACCAAGAAGCTAGGCAGGATAACCAGTGGCCCAACACCAGGCCACACCAGCTGTTAGTTACATGAACAGTAGAAGGCAAATGGCACCAAACTTACAGCATATTTTACCAGTGTAGTTCAAGGTTGGGATGCCACCACAGAGAGTGACTGACCAAAAAGCTGAAGCATATAAACAGGCCCTCATTAGTTGCTACAAATCAGCTGCGCTAGGTGTTGTTAAGGGCTGTGCCAAACACCTGCTGGAAGCACCACGGCAACCGGAAACAGACCAGGGACTCAGGAGACAAATGCAACAGACTCTCGCTCCTTTCACGGAGCCCTTTAATGCAAATTCATTAATTAGTTCTCTCTCTTTTGATAGACTGTTCTCCTCTATCCATGTCATGCATGCAGCTCCTCCGCTGTTGAGATCACTAGACAAAAGAAAAGTCCGGCTCCACTTGCAACTATATTGGTGAACCAATGAGCGGCAGCACCTTTGGTGTGAAAATCGATCCTCTAAAATTTCCTAAAGAAACGCACATCCGCTGCAGAGGCTGTGTTCATTCCCAGTAACTCTATCGACACAAATGACTGCATTAAATACCCCCCTGAAGCCTGAACCAGCATATAGAATAACACAGGGAGGCAGGTATCTGGCTGTAAGCGCTCAGAAAAAGGAGAACCAGGTGGTCTGCCCCCACCCCCCAACCTTTATTCAGGAAAAGACACTTTCCTTCTGTCACTACTTATATAGAGAACCTAAAGACCACCAGACCATGCCAGATAATTTTGATATAAAAGGCTGAATGTGAGGTGACAACAGCAAGCTGAGCAGATCAGGAATGTTTCTGAAGCGTGCGTGTGTCCTCGTCTTTGCTGTGTATTGAGTTAGTACTCATTCCACTAGTAAGGTGAGGACATTGTTGCAAAGTGGGCCCATTTTGGCTGGTCCCCACAACTCTAAAGGACTGTTTGACAGCTAACACACAGTTTTAGGGTTGACGTTAGAATTGGGTTCATGTTTGGGTTCGAGGGTTATAGAGGTGTGTGTGTGTGTGTGTGTGTGCATGCTACAGTATATGGGGGAGAAATGTGTAAAAGAACACTGTGTAAATATGCAGTCAAGAACAGAGCTGATGTAAATCATCCTCCTCCTTCCAGGGAGAGCCATGAATATTTCATATTAGCAGCACTTCTTACTGGTACATGTGCTCGTTCGCTCAATGTTACGCTTACATGAAGTTCAGTGTTTATCAAGAGCAACAGGACAGACGTGCAGCCGAAACCCAAAACTCCCGAGGTGATGCCAAGTGAACACCAGGAGCCTCCCGTGAAAAGGGTCCAGTCAACGTCGGACCTCCGTCCACGTCTCCTCGCAGCAGGGTCCAACCATCTGGACTCATATCTGCTCAGACAGGGCAGCTCATGAGGAGGGGGCAACAGTACATCCACTGTGGCCCCGGAACGTGCCTGTCTGCGAGGGGAACGGAGCAGATTTAAAGGGATGATAGCGCGGCACCATATATCGTTCCTCCTAGTACAGTAGAGTGCGCCCTTTCATCAGCGCATGTATTTCATTTTTATTTCATTTTCAGTCTTGGCTCCAGTCGGCTCCATTTCATTTACAAAAAGAAGGCCTCCGGTCGCTCCAGGGTTGCATAATGTTGAGTCATGTAGGCTGCACACACATGCAAATCATAAAACCTGATTTACTCACACATGTTGGGTATATATTTTCTCTCACTCCTACAAATACTTGATGTCATTTAAACGTTTTTTTATGGCCCTCTGGTAGTTGGAAACAGATGATGTTTCTTGCTGAAGTATTTGTAGAAATGATGCGGTCGCGACAGGAGCCCACTGTGGGCCATCCTGACGTTCCCACACTTGCACTGACAGCTTGACCCTAAAGGCTATTGTGTTACTAAGGGAGCTATTACTAAACAAGAAGCAGAGTTGGAGGGTAACTCCAGCATATCACCATTTGTGGAGGAAGGAAGAAGAAAACTCTATTGATTGTAATTTATGTCTTTAAAGGGACCCCAATAATGCCAATAACGCATGCAGCCACAGCTGGGAAATCAAAGTGAGCAGGTTCCTTTTAGAGGGGATTGACCATTTAAATCAAGAGCTGATGAAAAATGAAAGTCCGCCTTAGCTTTACCGCGTAGCTCCTGATGGCCACAGCTCACTTCTGAGTGACTTTGATCAATGAATCCCTTTTCTGGAGACAACCCACATCGCATTCATCTTCTTTCCGAGCATCCGCAGGCTTTTTTCCCCCACTGAACCCAGTTTTAATCACACCCCGTGGGCTTCCCCTGTGTTTTATTATTGAACTTAAAGGGAAGCATTAATTCTTTCAGGGCAATGAGATATCACTGCTGATTTTATTCCCGGCAACAGAGCGTTTGTGCAGTGTTTTCATTCCAAATTGAATGCATTGATATAGTATAATCCATGAACAAATGTAGCCGGTCTTACTTAAGACTGCCTGCTTGATTAAAATAGACCATCAGATGGAACTAAAACGTGAATCCGTCGCTGGAGAACCGTTGGTTTTCCTGCTCTCAATAAGGGTTAACAACGCCCCCTAGTGGTAAGTTTGAAAACGCTCGTTAAAAAAAAGAAAAGAAGGGAGAACTCGGATATGTGGGCTGGATAAATGGAGACCCAATAAGGAACTTTCGGGTTTCTTATTGGCCAGACGGGAGCTGTAAATCCAATCATCCAGTGGGTTTACTTCAGGAGGTCTTGTGACATGAGTGCCACACTTTTAACTTAAAATGCTGCATCACAGTACCAACAAATGTTATTTTTAGATTTCTCTTTTTGCCAATTTCGAAAATGAATCGCAGCCACTTTAATAAAAAAAAAAAAAAAAGCTTGTTTCCATTGTCCAGGTAGGCTGGGCAACAGTCCCTGTCATTCCCTTCTGGCGCCCATGGGTGGCAGGAGTGTTCCGGTCTCCTTCACTGGGGGGGACGGACGAGCGCACTGCTGTCTCATTGGTGGACGAGGCGTGCACGTCCCCGTCCTCTCTTCCCGGTTTTCCTGGCATGACCTTTTCCCTTGGCAACCACTTCCTCCGTACATCCACGGCCATCTTTATTTTGAAGTCATTAGCATCAGCAAAAGTTGCCTCGCTCATGTCATCGTCGCATTCGCGCTGAAAACGGCATCCAGCGCCCCGTGCGTGCACACAAACCCCCCGGCGATAGGCTCCGAGCAGCACCGCGGCTGTGCATCCGTCCACGGAGATCCAGTAAACAGCGACAGCGTACGTGCACAATGCTCCGACCATCGCGTTTCCTGCCTGTTGTTGGCACACGATAACTCCTAAACCGACCGACGACTCTGTTGTGATCGTGCACGTACACGCATTGAACGGCGTGAGTATGTGCGGGTTGGAAGAACAGTAAAGAAGCGTAGGAACAGCAGGTGGGGCAGCTGGAGTACCGTATGTGTGCGGGTCATTGCTCCAGAGCCTCGCTGCCATGTTTCCTGCGCACTTCCAAACTGGGCAAAAAAACGCGCTGTTTCGTTGCGCCAGTGTCGAGTTCTAACGAACGCTTGCAAACTGTTTGGAATGCGCTCCTGACCCGCCGCCCTTGTGTTTGTCGTTGACGGCAGGATGAGGAAGAAGCAGACCGCCAAGCAGAGGAAGACCGAGGAGACCGCGGTGGTGCAGGAGTTTGCGGTGGACAAAATCATCCGCCGCAGAGTTCTGAACGGAAGAGTTGAGTACTTCCTGAAGTGGAAGGGCTTCACCGAGTGAGTGGGGCGTTGCACTTCCATGTGTGCAAACGTGTGTGTGTGTGTGTAATGATTAACTGACCCCTCCCCCCCCTCCCTTTGTCCTACAGTGCAGAGAACACGTGGGAACCTGAGGACAACCTGGATTGTCCTGAGCTCATTGAGGAGTTCCTGAGAAACACGCCGTTCCCTGACGGGATTGAGGAAGGACAGGAGTTTGTGCCCAAAGAAGAAATGACGGAGCAGGAGACGGAAATTGTGAGTGTGAGCACAAACACGGCGGCGGAGTGTCTGTGTGAGTGTGTGTGGGTGAGATGTTTCCGTGTTATAACAAAACTTCCTCACACAGATTCCTAAAGGAAAAATGAGCTCAGACTCACGTTAAGTTAAGCTGGACCTGCCTTTCCTGCCTCTGGGGGCTAAAAACTGAAGTTAAAGGGCACACGTGGGTGGCTGACGTCACTGTCCCTCTGCGTTAAAGAAACAAAGTAGTTAAATTGCACTGTTGTGAAATCTGCACCTGTTTTTCAGTTTAAAAAAAGAAGTGAATTCATCTCTGTGGTTTCTTCCTGAATGCTGGAATCCTGCGTGCAGCCCCGGCCCCCGAGCGATGGCGTCGTCCCCGAGCCAGACGAGGAGCGCTCAGACACCCACAGCGACCGCAGCAGCTACCCGGAGCCTGAATGCATCATCGGCTCCACAGACCGGCAGGGCGAGCTGGTGTTCCTCATCAAATGGTAACTGCTTCCTCTTTTCTGCAGCCTTTTTAAATCACTGTGGGTAAAAGGTTCTGTGACTGTAAATGTGTCGCTCACGTTGAAAACGGGGCCCTGACGTGTGAACCTGAAGAAATGCCACGGCAGCGGCATTTTCAGGACACGTGTCATTTACAGGAGTGGGGAAGGGAAACCCGATGAACCATATTGAAGAGAAATCATCTGAGCTTGTCAGTAAATGATGGCTGCGATATTCTGGGTTTTTTTAAATTAAATGCATTCACTTTTCTGTCATGTAATTATATCTTGTGTGCTTCTCCCCACAGGAAGAACTCCGAAGACGTGGCCCTGCTGCCGGCCCGTGAAGCCAGCGCCCGGTATCCCCAGATGGTCATCGACTTCTACGAGCGGAAGCTAACTTGGCACTGCGGCGATGAGGAGCAGTGACAGCGGGGCGAGCTGGCAGCTTTGCTCTCACCTGAAGCTTTGTTTAACCTCCATCAAACACTCCCCACTACGCCCCCTTTCAGTTGACGTTTGAGTCTTGCACCTGTAATGACGTCCAGGGTGCGGCGTCCACAGCGGGGTTGGTGCCGAAGCCCCGCCGCCCTCGGTGCAGTCCCTCTTCCTGGCAGCAAAGACGAGCTCCAACCTTGTAGCAGCCTGTCTGAGGTCAGGCTAACCTGTAGCAGCATTCGGTCCCGCGCGAGCAGAAACGATCACTGTGGAAATGGGATTTTTGTGCATCATTTAGCGCCGTTTTTTTGTCCAGTTTAGCTGCAGAGATCTTGGTTGTTTAGTGTGTGTTTGACACTGTCTGTACTCAAAGCTAAAACAAAAGTTTGTACAATGTTGAAACTTTTTGTGTTGTATTTGTAGTTAAAGCTTTTACTGTATCCCTGTGTGACCCCTGTGGTTGATGTGAAGTGCTTTAACACACACACCCCCATTCCCCTTAATCAGCTGCTGTAAACCAAATGTTCTTTTTTTTTACATTTCTGGCCAAATTGCTCAAAAGCTTGTAGTGTTTCCAAATGGAAAATACTTTCATTTAGTAAATTGTTGAAACGTGCGACCATTGAACTGAACCTATGTGCACTTGTAACTGAATACCAAGATTGTAGAATGTAGCACTTTAGCCATGCAACGGTCCAGTCTTGCAGGGCATTGTCTTCCAGGAATTGCACCAGTCCCTGTCTGTAGCACTGTCCTGCGTCAGCAAATCTCCAACCACTGAGCAGAGCCTTTAACCCCCTAAAACACCCCTGCTACTGATTTACTGTATGTCCACCGATGGTCTGTGTGAATAAATGAAACGTTTTCTGAACCCTGTTTTTGTCCTTTTTTTTTTTTTAAACTTATATAACAGAAACAACAACACCTGGGGTGAACAGATAATGCTGAGTAAGAGTAACAGTGAGGGGAGGAGCCAAAGTTTATTTTGAAACCTTTGTCCCATGACAATAAAATGTAAAAATAAAAGGTGCCGGTACTACGAGAGGAGCGAGGGATTTTTTTTCTGTCTGACTGCCAGTAAACTAGAATCTTTGGATTATGAAGGAACAAACAGAAATGACTGAGGTAAAAAACCATCAGAAGCTCAACAACCATTTTAGAAATATTGGGCGTTTCAGTGGGGTTTTCCTACCATTCATCTACTTCCGTTGTCTGCCGATAAAAACTTCCCTTTTTTTCACAATGTTCAGTTCAGTGTCTCCTCTGACTTCTTCATCCATGCAGCAGGTCGTCAGCATCTGGGTGCGGGACCCGCGGCTACAGAAGAACGACTTCTGGCATGCCTACATAGACTATGAAATTTGCTTGCACGTGAGTAAATGAAAGGAACGACTGTTTTCTCCCCATCCATCGCATAACTGTGATGTTCTGTGCCAGACGACCAGCGTGTGTTTCACCAAGAAGATCTCATGTGTGAGAAGGAGGTACAGTGAGTTTGTGTGGTTCAGACAGAAGCTCAAAGCGAATTCCATGCCAACGTAAGCTGTAATTTTAAAAAACATTTTGTTTTTTCCTGTTTTTTTTTTTTCCGCTGAATATTCGCTGTATTTTTTCTTTTCCCACTGAAGGACAAAACTTCCAGACCTGCCCCCCAAGAACCCTTTCTTCAGCCTGAACAATGCACAGCAGATCACCGAGAGGATGGTAGGCCTCCAGAAGTTCTTGGAAGAGTGAGTAACAGCCCGGCTGATCAATACATGAACCTTGCCACACAAACAGAACAAAACCGGTGAATCACCAGATTCCACACGTCACGCGTTTCCACAAGAAACAAACAGTTCAATACAGAGCACAGCGGTTCCTCACCGTCCATCTTCTCCAGGATCCTCCAGGACCCTCTGCTGCTGTCCGACAGCTGCCTGCACCTCTTCCTGCAGACGCAGCTCAGCGTGTCCAAGATAGAGGCCTGCGCTGCGGGCAGGACCCACTACTCTGTGGTCCAGGCGGTCCAGGGTTACGGCCTCAGACGGTTCCACTCCACAGAAGATCTGCAGAATAGCCTCAGCACGTCCTGTGACAGTGACTCAGACTGGTACTGTCACACTTTGGTCCCAAAATTACTTAAGGACTAAAATAAATCATATCTAACGTATCATATCTATCATATCTAATCTCTTTTTAAAATTTGCTCATCTTACATCAGATGTTTGCAAGTTTGTTTTTTTTACCCCGGTTCTACATATTTATTTAATCTCGTTCCTCTTTGATTTTGTCTTTCTTTCAGCTCCGAGTGTAGAGAACCGCAACCTTGGATTAAAGATTTAGCAACAGCGGAATCGAAAACTACGTCTTCCCTTGATCTCAGCTGTCTGGCTGGCTCCAAATGAAACAGTCGTCATCAGACCTGATCCGATGAATCTGTCAGGACACAAGGATCAACTTTACCTTTTACCCAGCACTTTCTTCTCCAGCACTTTTCAGGCACAATTTTCACACGTTACAATGTGCATTGTGGAAACAATGAAATGTGCATAGTGAGTGAAATGTAACGTCTCTATCGTTAAAGTATTGTTTACATTTTGTTCTTGTAGTGCTAAAATCTTCCTGTAGATGGCAGTAGTGTTGCTTCCACCCCCCCCCCCCCCCCCTCCTCCGCTTGTGTTCCATGAATTGACAGTTGCTATTTTTAATAAACCAACCTCCACAGTAGCATCGTGACTTCTGGTCACTCAGGGTGAGTGTTTTCTCCACTACAATAGAATATCGCAAAGCTGTGGTGACTTAATATCGCCAAGCTTCCCCCTAATAAAGAATAAAGTGCAGGAAGGGTGTCATCTTGTGGCCACTACAGCGCTCGGCCATTTGATCTGTAATAGGGTCTCTGTAGAGTGTTCGGACAGCCCCCTTGTCAGATGTTTGGTTGGTAGGAGGTCCTGTGGGATCTCTGGGGAGTCGCTCCTGTCTGCGAAGGCGACCAGGTAGACAGCTTTTATTGCTCCCTGCTGAACAAAATGCCAGCTGCACTGACAAGTCACCTTTTCTACCTCTCTCTTTTGTCTTTGTGTTCTTAAGAGCCTGTTCATTACAGCTACTCTGTGTGTGTGCTGGATACACACTCCCACAGTGAGCAGCACCACGCTTATGCAGAGGTAATGACCATTCAGCAGAGTGACAGCACACTGACACATCTGCACAGCTAATTAGATTAGCTGGGGATGTGGTATTCATTATAAATTCAGAGAGACAATAGAGATCAGGGAGGCGACGTCACTTCGGACCTGAGCGTCGCAGGTTTGGACAGGGGGGGAAACCCACAAACTCAAATTAGGACTTCCCTTCAAAAGAGGTGATGTTGCTGCCCACCATTTTACCTTTGGTTCCACATGAAACATTCTACATTCATCTTCTATTCTTGTCACCAGGAGCACATCGCCATGACAGTTGTCACATTTTCTGTTTGCTGTTTGCTCAAGTTCTGTTAAATTCTCAGCCCTAAAATTCATTGAAGTTACCAGATGAATCAAGTCAAATTCAAACACAGCCCTATTTTAATGAGAGAAAAGCTCAAATATCTTAAATGTGAAGGGTATATCAGAGCTGGTATTATTGCTGGAGCAGCCTGGGGTTATCATACATGCTGAAATTGCACATTATGCAATATCACATAACTGTTAACAAGTGATGTCGCTGGATTTTGAGCCTCCATAAAGATAATGGATGTGCTCTGGGCTGAGTAAATCACATATGCATTTGTCAATGAGTTTACTGTTCTGTCTCTTTTTAATGGTGTGTGACTCTTTTCCACTGGCTGTTAACCTTGAGTCACTGCAGCCTAGGTTGTCAGCGCAGCTCTAACGCCATGACAACACTGACATGTTTAAACCCATCCGATCGATTGTCTGACAGCTCCCCTCTCTGTGCTGCGAGACCCACTCCCCAAAAGGTCAAACGGAGCCGAGGAGCAGGTAAACCCGACGAGGGCCATCTCAGGGATCTCGATCAGGCGGATGAATCTGACCCGATATCGCATTTTCCGCGATATCCCTAAATGATCGAGCTGAAGTGATAAGCTTGGCTTTCGCACATAAAACAGCAGATGATTAGACAAAAGGGAATGGCTCCCGGGGGAGATGCCCACATCCAGTTCTGGCCCCCTCGGCCTGTCATGCAGCAGGTCATATGTGTGATCTCATGCTTGACTTACTACTCCCTCTGTTAAAATCAATTTAATGTGTAGGAAAGGACCAAATTCCTGTGTCGAATGTAGGTATGAAGTCCTGATTTGAGCCAGAGTCAAAAACAAGGAAGATAAGCTACACTGTTTGTGCATTTCTAAGGGTGAGAGAATCCATTAGGAATTCAGCAGTACAGAGATTTAAATCTCTTTTGCCTGCAAGCTAGTGGACCGAGGATGGGTCAATACCCCTGCTGTCAATAGGCAGCCGAGGCCACCTACAGGAATGAAAGAGTTATATACCATCAACATCTATATGATAAGGCACAGGCTATAGTAATGTGTATCCTATATATCACATTCATTAGAGATAGATGGTAGAGGACGGTAAATGACGTGCAAGTCCGGGGTTAATTGAACCGTTAATAACGTACGCCTCTGCCAAACATGTGCGAGGTCTCCCACATTTCACGCCAGCAGTGATATACTGAGGGCCACAAAATGTCCAGAAGCCTATGGCCCACAAGAGCCCCCTGCATATGTCACATATCGCTCCTTATGTACGTTTCTAGTATATTTAAAGGCTAACAAAATACACCTGCAGGAGTCTAGAAAACGTCTCATTCTCCACCATGCAGGATTGTTTTTCCCTCTAAATCAATCAGAGAGAAATTAACTGAATTATGAGGGATCTATTGTTCATTAGAGTGATCATCCCAGTGTGCAACAAGCTCTTCTGCTGTCAACACATGCACCTGGGGCCAAAACCGGGACGGTGGAGCTTGGTGATTTCCTGAAATAAAAGTGTGGAGTAAAAAGGTTTGTGGTACAACAGCACAACATCGATGTGCTTTGGCAAGAAGACCGAAATGCTGCGATACACCTCGAGGGTTTTAGATGCATTTCAAGCAACCATATGACTGTGTGTCTTGGCACAAGGCAACAGTCTTGTGTGTGAGTAATGTCTTGTTAGAGGTGAGGAAAGGGAGCTGTAGGTCCCCTGAATGAGAGAGAGACGCCCGGCGGTAGCAGAGAGAGAAGAGGGTAAAAAATGGAGGGGTAGAGGGCACCGTCTCTCGAGGCCTCCGCGCCTTCCTGCCAGGGTGTGTAAATCAGCAGCTCATGGCTGCAGAGAGGTTGGAAGAAAAAAAAAACATAAAAATGTCCAAGTGAAATAAGAGGAAAGGAGAAATCTTTTATGATGGGCCTAAATTCTCCTCTGTCTACACTGGAACCTGTCTGACTGGGATTGTCTTCTGGAGACAGGGTCTCTGTATCTGCATAGAACCACAAATTACTCCAACGACCCCACCTGCTATTCATGTAATACATCCATAATGAGTATCTGAAATTGGTATGTTAATAGCCCCGTGTCAAGTTTATTAACGGGATGTAAAAATCACGTGGCTCACCAAATCAAAATGTCCTCAAAATGTCCTATAAATTCATTAGAAAATGCCCTGAAAAAGGTTTCAACTTTAACCTTTCTTCTGGATAATATAACAAAATAAAGTTTGTCGCGACATTCTCTTCTTGTCCATCTTCTTATCCAAGCAAATATTGTGTCACTAACTCAACATATTTCTGGACAATAAAAAAAAAAGATGCTTTCAGTTTTCAAATGACCAACCGGAGCTCCGAGTGGTGCAATTCCAAAATACCCCATTGCATTAACAAAAAACTTTCCCAGGTGATGTAATATTAGATTACGTGCACACATCTACATGTTCTCTGTCACTAAATTAGCTCAGGTTAGCCTGGCAGGGCCTGTGTTTGGACACATGCAGAGCCGACGCTCGCAGTAATGTCCCACGTGTCAGCGCAGCGAGCTCCTAATAACTCAAACTTCACACCTCTACTTCCTGTCTAATGGAATAATCCTATATTAAGAGCTGACATTGAGACGCCGCCTCAACCGGAATGCGGGGTCATTACAACCAGCAGTGTCTCACTCTGTGGGGGGTTAAGATGAGAAATGGAGAGTATTCAGTTTGGCCTGAGAGGCTCGTCAAGGGGACCCAGCTAGCAACAGTCAGATCATTTCTGGACTCTCTGACCCCTCCGGATTACAAACTCATATCTCAGTGAACTCGGGGTCATTATTCACCTCACTAACACTAGCACTGACCTGATATTAGAGCCACAACAACAGAGTAAACAGGGACAGGGACGCCTGTAAATAATCTGCGTGGAGATGGGGCACAAGGGAGGAGCGGGGAGATGTTTATAGCAGGTGAACTAACAGCCGTCACTTTGATAAGCCTGATTTATCCCGAATGATGTATCAGAGCATAGATCTGCTATGACTGACAGCCTGGAGAGCCAACTTTGTGACCTGGAACATGAGACGTGGTTGCAGCAGCGATGGATTCTGCAGGTGAGACCAACCTTAGGGGCTCCTCAGAGCAACATCTAGCAGAGATAACATTTTGGGGGAGGAAGATGACGTTGTTAAACCAGAATCCTCCAGTAATGGTGGGTTTTTTATTTTCCCAAGCCCAGACAGGGGCAGAGTGAGGACCGCTTCCTGCAGCCCACAAAATGCACTTAACAAGTAGAAAGGAGAGACTGTCCGAGAGCTGGATGTGGTAATAAATGACCCGTCTGGCCCGTTATTAACCCCGCTCTCCCACTCATTATTTTCTTTTTTTAAACAAAAATCACTGAAGGAGTAAAAAAAAAAAAAAAACCAAGACTGGAGTTGCAGTAATGTGAATTCTGATGATTTTCCAAGATGGCGGTCATGATCTTTGTTAGCCTTCCCTCTAAATACATCATCTCCACACCTGCAGCCATGGAAACCTCTGATTGACGGCCACCGTGAATTACTCTAACAGGAACTGACCTCATTTAAGAGTGACTTGCGAGGTTTTTTTCTGTAAAAACACGTCTATTTCTGATTTGAAGATTTAGACCCAGGGAAGAGGCTTTAATGGATCGCTGACAGAGGGCCAGATGGAGGTGTGACATATTTACAGCAAAATGCCAGGGGATGCCACATAAATAAAGCGGCGCTATTCCTGACAGAAACTCTCCATGAGGCTGGGGCGTGATCTACGGCCGAGTGACCCGGTTAAAGAGCAGCAGAAACAGCTGACAGCTTGATCAAAAATACCCGTGTAAAGTGGTACGGATCAAGTCTCGGGCCTCCTCGCCAACCCCAAGGGTGATGAAATGGTGATGGGACATGATAAAAGTCAATAAAGACGAGCAGCTCTCGCCGTGAGCACGGCCGCATTAATAACACTTTGAGGGTTCTTCAGCCAGGAAGTGTGTCAACACATAATAACAGGGCTAAGCTGCGCTGGAATTAAAACAACACAGCAGCAAATCATCTGCATAGAAGGAGTATGATTGAATTTTGTCGTGAACGGGGACACATTTTACATCCAAAAAACCTTTCTCAGCAAAATTGCAGTTTATTTATTATTACACAGCAGTGCAATCTATATATTTGGCTGGCGAAAGTGTTCCTTTATGGCCATGAGTATTAATTAGTGATATTCTGGTATCGTTAGTGTAATTTAGTGCTCTCTGAATTAATGGCACGGTGGCATTTATCTATGAAACATTATATCTTGTTGTTAAATTGCAATAAAAGGACCTGTATATTCTGAAGATATGGCTGTCAAACTGTAATGTGGGGGGATGGAGGTGTAGTTGACATCCATTAAGGAAATCCTTCCTCAGAACATAAAAAGGAGAGGTAATATTTAGCCTTAGTTGCCTTGGGAAACCTGGGGGATAGTCTAATATTTAAAAAAGAAAAAAAAGTAAAAAAAGGAAGCATTAAGGAAGATCAGAGATTATCAGAGTAAATTCTGGTCTTGTTTTATATCCACAGCTCAACACAATTCACCCAATCGCATTAGGCTAAACGATGACGTTCCACAGAGTGATAGTGATATAGAAATACTCTGACCAAATAACATATTCCATCCTGTCCTAAAACAAAGCGCTTCCTCACCGTGTCCAGTGTAGCATATTCAATAACTAATTATGGTAATTCATTACATCTGCAATTAGCAGAGAGGCTTTATCACTGCGCTATACCATAAAGACGATTTATGTCGGCTTTGAATGTCACCCAGAGGACAGAGGATAACTAATCACTCACCGGGAACAAAATAAGCAGCAACAGAAGAAAAGGAATGTAAGGAGGAAACACGCTTCCCCCTCTGCCTGCAGCCAAACCCAAATCTGAGCATGTTACTGTAAAATAATCACAATAATCAAAAATAAATAAATGTGCATGGCTGTAAAAATGTGTGCGGTATGTATGTAACCTCGGCGGGACGTGCCCCGCTGCCACGCCTGCTGTCAAACAGCCCCGCAGAGGGCGATAAGCATCCCTGCTCTCTGTCGTCTGTCTTATTAGTGCACCTCCGCCGTTTCACTGGCACAGCACGGATAACCATCTGCCGCGCACCGAACCTCTGCCCGGAAAAGCCTCCCAGGCGCCATAAAAAATAAGAAAGGATCCCTCTGACTGTGGAACAAAAGTGCTGATCAGATTAGTAAACACAGGGGTTTTTTTTAGAGGTTGCGTGCATATATTCTGGTGCTATGCTATATATGACCTGTGGGACCACTACCGCCACCTTGTGGTGGAACCAGAAGCATGAAAACGCATGAAAACAGCTTCCCCATGACTCCAAATTCTGAAGTAGAAAATTAAAAATGATTAGACCAATTTGAAGGGCGCTTGGTTGTCTGGCATATTCAACATAGGTTGATATTTTAGTTGTTTTTTTTGTTTGTTTTTTTAAAAATGAGGCTGCAACAAAACTGCATAATGTGGATTTTTATTCAATGTGCCAAAGAAAAACTAGAGATCATGAAATGTTCTTGTGTATTAACAATACAAATGGTGCAAAGTGCAGATGATGAAAAAACCAAACCCATTAAATCATTTCAGTCATAAATGAGTCTTTCAACCGATAAGAATTTTCACATGGGGGGAGCGGCTCCTAAGAACGACACAAAAAAGCCATAAAAAAGCAGAGGAATTATTTACGGTCATCTATATATATAAATCATCTTTCAATGAACCTAATTCTGTGATCGGTACAGATGGGAGCATCTTACCCAGGGAGGTGTTTCACAGGGCGTAAAGCTCCATCAGGTAGTCTTTAGGGACGATTCCGATCTGGCCGTTCTTTTCTCCAACCCACCATCCAAAGGTCTGGTATTCCTGGAGAAGCCACAACAGTCCTCTCTTAAATCATGGAACCAGTAACAGGGCAAATTATCAAATATTAAACGGGACATTCAGCCATTAAAATGTGCCAATTAAAAGATGGCGGGAATGACGGATGGCGCCGCTGAGCTCATCTGGTCAGAGATTTCCCTCAGTTAAGCATAAAATGCTTTTTTAATTTACAGTTCAGACACCTACATCCCATCAAAGGCGGCACATATTTCCGCCTTCCCATCTGTGCACATCAGTCCTGAGACAGCACACTTTTATTCCCACCCCACACCCACAGAAAATAAATCCCTCAGTGTATGTAAAGCTCATCACACACAAATCTGCCACCCGGTGACATGTAATGTCTCCAAATGCCTGTCAGCAAGCTGCGGTGGAAGAGCCAGGTTATGACAGAGAGCGGCGTCACACACACAAACACACACACACACACACACACACACACACACACACACACAGAGGAAAAAGGTATCAAAGCTGTACAGTTGTGCCATGGATGAGATTAATCATAACTCGGCATCAGACAAATGGGGGGACATTCATCACGCCGGATGAAAAGGTCCTTGACATATTGCGCATGCCACAACTTTGCAAAATAATAAACACGACAAAAAGACGCGATATTTTATTATCCGAAAACAAACATCACAAGGAAACGTCAGTCCTTCCATGACTCATATGGTTTAAATGGCATTTCAGCGGCCGGCCCCCCTCCACCGAGGAACAGTCCTCCAGATTGACACGATGATGTGTGTGTGAGAGCGAGTGGCCGAGTGCGTGTGTGCACGTGCGCGGCTGCCCATTATGACTTCCTGCAGCCTGTCTCAGAAAACATCAACACCTCATTGTTGGTTCCTGACTGGCAAGCGAGACGCACGTGAGCAAGCTTGGAAAACACAACTAGAGAATTCATGCCTGAGAGCTGCGGCAGACTAATGGCGCACACACACACACCACACACACACACACACACACACACACACACACACACACACACACACACACACACACACACACTAAAGCTAAAGCCTGGATAATATCACTGTAGGACATTAAAGCTCCACAGCTGACACATCAGGAACAGTGCAAGAACAGATCTGCAGGAATGATGCTGACAGCAGGAAGACGTTCAGGTCATCTCCACATTTGATCTGCTCATACAACCACTTACATGTTACATCTTTCCATTAGTTTTATGCGCTGTGACTCGAGGGTTGGAGGTTAGGGGGTGGGGGGGCATGGAGCAACGGGGCGGGCTGACCATATCCGGACAACCGACACTCTCAGTCAGGCCCTATAATCAACACCCAGGTCCTGACAGGGGGGTCTCGCAGCTGTAACACCACTGCTATTTCTGGTCTAAGGAATGGGGGAGGGATGCAGGGGAAGTGAGAGAAAGGAGAATGACTGGGGGGGTGAGGTGGGGGGCTGAGGTCGACCGTCCCTTACACTGCAGCTGGCTGCTGTAGTCCAGACAGGTTTTATGGTCATTGCCCTCGCAGCGGGCCACAACCCCCAACACCAAGGTTTCAGCTAATGGCACTCCCAGTCTGAGTGAAAAGGCAACTTGAGTCTTGGTCTTTTGCCACATGTGAAGAGGGAGCCATAAACAGGCATTTGGCTATTGAGCGCTGATGGGCCGCTCTGCTTTGTCTGTCTGTTTCCTTCAGTGCTCAGTCAATCAGATCAATAACACTGATTTTTGTGTGTGTGGGGATTAGCCACTGTTGAAGCTGTTGAACACAAATAGCAGGTTTACGTTTTTCTTATTAAAAAGTGTTTGGTATTTTTTCTTACATTCTGACGAAAGTTAATTTGTGAATATTAAATGAATAAGAGTCTCATAAGCAATAGCCGATGAAATTACTAATCTTGATTTAATGTGCAGCTCGTGGGTTCCTTAATTGTCATGACTAGTCGGTGCCACTAGATGGCAGGCTTGAACTTGGAAAGGGGCCCGGCCATCACGTCATGGTTGGCTCCACGCTCCATAGAAAGCAAACGGACAGGAAACAGCCAGTCGAGAAGGTCCACTTCTCATAGTTAAAGAATCACATACATATGAAGGGCCGATGTGCATCTGACAAAACGTATACATTTCTTGGATTCCTGAACAATAGGATTTGGACATTGACCAACAGGCTCCATAGGAAGGGCTACAAAAGGTCCCCGAGTTCTTCCACATTTGGCAGACCAACTGTGCGTCTACTACACGTCGTCACCTGGTATGGAGGGAGCGGTGGGTGGAGCCGGTGTGTGTGAGAGAGAGAGAGGTGCCGCTCCCAGTCCCACCTCCATCCCGCTGCAGCAGCAGAAGTGCACTTGAAAAAGTCCAGATGGCTACGACGGAATGGCACCGTGTGCCAGCTAAGCCCCACGTGGGCCAGCAGCACTAAAACAGTTTCCGTCATGACACAACTAATCCCCATCACGGTGCCAGAGAGAGACCCAAACCCAGCAGGCCTGTTACCATCAGTCCTGCACCTCCAGGCAGTGGGCCAGATGCTGCCAGTAAACTACATGAACAGACACTCTGAGGGCTTTGGAATAACTCTGTTTTGGTGGTCTGAGGCCAGCAGAACCGCTCTGAGTACAAACCTCATCTCACCACTTCAGCTTGTTAATCCTGCTTTAACCGTGCTTCGGGTCAACATTTTCTCTATAAATAATAACTCACTCTGCTCAGGATGTAGATGGCATCGCCACGCTTGAAGGACAACTCATCTGGTAGGTCTCCCATACAGTCCCACAGGCCCTGATAGTAATTGGCATAGTCCGTGCTCTTATCAACTGGAAAGAGATGGGAAAGATGAGCACAAACAATGTGATTTGTTTTGCAAAGAGGAGGTCTGAAATCTGGTTTTTACATAGCCCTTTAACCACGAACCAGCAACACTGGCCGATCACCGATAGGTGGCAGTGGAGAGTGACACAGTGTGAGTGGTGAGCCATGTTTAGATGAAAAGACCAATCTTGTTCATAATCCCGCACTATATTACATAACAGTAAATCGAAAAGACGACTGAACAAAACATGTTGAATACTGATTAAACAGAAAGAGTCCTAAACGTATTAGTATTCATTTAAAAAGCTTGTTTATCATCGTCGATACGGGCAGGGCATAAACTTGCTTCTTAATGTGATTAGAATGTTTGCTTTTAATGATCTCCTTTCAGGTAGAACTTTAGCTCAGAGTGTCACATGAAGAAGGAAGTCAGTCTGATGTTATTTCCAGCATTGGTTAACTTTCAGTTGACAGCAATGACACAAACTTCCTTGTTTCACTCTTTTAGCTGTGATCACGAGAGCCAGCTCTCCTCCCAGCCACAAAAATAGAGACAACCAACTTCTGTAGATACGTTACATTGTTCTAAGAGCTACCTGCAGGAGTAGGAGGAGGAGGTTTGCTCACTGGCTCCACTTTTGGAGGAGGGCTTGGCATGTCCTCCTCTGGTGAAATAAGGGAAGACATTGGCTGGTCAGTGTATGCAGTGATCGACTGTCCAGTTTAAAACTGATCAATAAAATATCTTCCAAATCTGTCGGACAATATACGTCTGATCAGACCTGGGAGCACTTCGTAGATCTCGTCCATCTGCCCCACATCGTCGTAGAGTTCCTGCCCCTCCTCTTCTTCTTCAGGAATGATGCCTGTCATATCTGGACGCAGAAAAATCGGATTTTTATTTTTTTGCGAGGAGGAATTTTGCTGTAGAAACATCTGATTGTGATATGAAGCGTTGGGACCTTTCAAAACAAAGTCAATCTGCTTCACCCATTCCTCTGCCTCTTTCACTGATGATGCACAAAACTGCAGTCAAAGAGAAAAACAAGGGTTGTGACGTACATTTCCACCCAACAGCTGACTTAGTCAAATAATTCTAATAATTCTTAGTCAAATAGAAAAATCTATTTTTCAACCCTTTCGTTGCGCTAAGGACAGGCAAAGGCACTAATGTGTAAAAACACCAGCCCACCATGTAGCTCCGCTTGTCCGTAGCTGAGATTTCAAAGCAGAAGTCTTTCTTTGAGTCTTTCCGTAAGCTGCTGTTCATTTTCACTCTGTAGCCCTCAATGTTAAATTCCCCTTTCTGCTGCTTGTCTGATGTAGGGAAAATCAATGAGAAAATGTTAGAGTTTGGACAGATCGACTCCAAAACACAAGGGGGAGTCCGGGTTCATAACAGACAGGGTAAACTGACCTTTTTCACTGCCGTAGTAATAGAAAGTCTGGCCACTTAGAGCACACCATCGCTTCTGCCACTCAGTGCCAAAAAAGCTATGATCTGTGGAGGCAAATCCAGAGGAGAATGAGTTCGAGTCACAGTTCTGATGTGGAGGATAAAAGGCTCATTATTACGCTCATTAACAGTACAGATATGGACCTTTTCTGCGCTTCTCAAGGTATCCGGCTTTAAAGACAGATGTCAGGTCCTGAGCTGCCACAGCCGGGGCCTGCTGAGCACCTGCAAAAGAAGGAAGGAACCCCCACAAAGCAAGTTCAGAAGTCTCTCTTAGCTTATTAGCCTCCATTTTAATCCATCAAATTTAAACTTAAATACCACATGTATTTAACTGATGTCAATCTTAACAGCAAAGGCTAAGCTAGGCTACGTAAACCAGTGTTTGTTTGAGTGCAACTTTAATGCAAACGTTTGACCGCTGTGTCAAAGTTGCTTTGTGTAAAAGAGCAGCCATAAAGCTGGCAGCTGCTCACAGCCCATAAACCCCAAACCCCTAATTGCCATTACACAAGGGTTTCCCAGACACTCTGTTATGAAAAGTAAATGCAAAATCTTAAATATTGCCACGATAGTTCATACATGGCTAAGGCTACTGTATGCTGAATGCTCCCCCCCCACCCCACCCCCCCAAACAACAGCAGCCATTTTCAGCGCCCTGACTCTGGCTGAGCAATAAAGCATGCTCTAGCTGTCCATGGGGTGGGGTGAAAGAGGTGGTGGGAGTAACATATGTGCCCCTAAACTGCTTCCCAAGTGTGTTGCCAAGTTACACTTGGAATGTCTCCCTCATTGTGCCACTCAGAGTCACTTTCTCCACAGAGCACAACCACAGATTAGTATCTTTTCTTGCCAGGAGGCAATTTTTAGAGGCCAAAACTCTGCAGCTTGTTAGCAGTTTTTCTAAGTGAACATATGCTAAGTGGGGCTGTGGTTTACCTTCGCAGGCCTCCTCATCCTTGTCCGTGCGCTCAGACTGCAGCGACCCCCCCTCGTTGCTGTCCCAGTCCTCGTCTTCTTCAGAGTCCTCTGCATCTACTAGAGGACGCCATGCAAATTAAGCTGTAACATACGGGCGCTTGTGTCCCTGTGAGCACGGGGCCCTCAGTTTTTTAACATTTTCGGACCAAACAGGAAGGACAAGAATGTTGAATATTTCAATCTAATCTACAATATTTGTTGGCCTTAGAGGCGTCTGGCTGCGGTCTCATCTGTTTTCATAAAATATTTACTTTCACTTCACAGCATTAAACAGCACAGTACCTTAGTATATTGATGTACTTACACCCCTGATAAATCCAGAGCATGCATAACTAAAACATGCACCGCGAGAGATGGTTTGGAGTATTACGGACAGGATAATAACATAAATATGAGGATGTTTTAAACTCACATTTGTCCTTGAAATCTTGTGGGAAACTGTTGGGGAGACAGTAAATACCCTTTAGCAAGCTGAGGTCTCATATTGTTGACCTCTGAAACCCGGAAGTGGACACACCTCAGCTTGACCTCTTTGATCCGTTTGATGAAGGCTTCCCTCTTTTCTTTTGCCTTCTTGCTCAGGTTTTCTCCCTTTAATCCATCAGCGAGGTAAAGTTCCAGATCTGGGAAGCAAATCAAAGGTCAGGCGATCGCACAGCCGCCACCTGGGTCGTTTTATTTGGTGGTCAAGTCTCCAGCATGGCTTCTGGGGATCACCTAACCGCTCCAAACACAACGCGCAGTCACGCACGGACGCACGCGCGTCGCTGACTGAAAACTACACACGCCGAGTCTCAGCTTCCTCTTCTAACAAACCCTCTAAAACGCAGCAAAAACGCACAAAGCAGCCCGCACGCACACAATTAACAACGACTCGGAGATCTTACCCGAGATCAGCGTGGTGAGCTCCTCCGGGATCGGACGCATGCTGGTAGAAGTTGGCTGCAGGCGTTGATGGACCGTCTGCCGACGGGGACGTTTTGGACACGGAAGCAGCAGATGCGGAAGTTGCTGTGCTAATCATTAATCGATGACCAAACACTTCCCAAACTCATTTTTTTACACCTACTGTGACATTTATTGCGAAGGATTAAGAGGTTTTTATGCTTTAACAGAGCGACAGGTTTTACGCACTCGTAAAGAGGACGCAAAACGCATGATCACATTTTCTGATTGATGTCAAATATCTCTCGCTCTCTCTCTCTCACACACACACACACTCAACGTGGAGACGTTGTTTAGGGCCTTCACAGTAATGTCAGCACTTTGAGTTTATGAATATGTCAACATTGTAAATCTAAACGGGCATCATTAATAGTTGAAAGGGCAATTAAACTGTTCATGCACCTGATTTATTCACCTCTGAGCAACAGGGATGCTTCACAGTCTCCCTCAGCACTTGTTTACCTCTAAATCACATTTTAAATAGTCAGAACATTGTTTCTGTACATATTTGAGACATTTTCGTAATCAAGTCGCATTGTTCAGTCAGGGACGGAGGAGTTTTCTGATGAATATAACAGCTGACAGGAACAACCAGCACTCAGACCTTCAGCATTGGGCCTGAAATGTGTGAAAGTGCTCGCTGACATAATGTTTATAAAGATGTCAGTCATACAGTATTCATCTTTTGACATGCAGGGGGTATCGGCCCATCCGGGCTGACAGGACAAACCTTTAAGCTTGTTGTTGCTGGGAATTGAGACAGAAATATCTCTGGAGGGGCTGTGTGATGAGTGTCAGCTCTTTCTTCTGCTGCAGGTGTGTGTGTGTGTGTGTTGTGTGTGTGTGTGTGTGTGTGTGTGTGTGTGTGTGTGTGTGTGTGTGTGTGTGTGTGTGTGTTACTGCTGCCAAACACACTGTCTCCAGAGGAACATTTAATGTAACCTACTTAAATTTCAGTGCGGCAGGGAGCTTCGGGCAGGGGAGCCACCGGAGGGTGACCACAGGGGGCCCCCTGATACAATTGCATCCCCCAGAATTGGCCTCCCTTTGAAACATTAGTACATTTTGCTCCCAACAATCATTGTACTTCTTCAAAAAAAAGCTTCATATGTCTTCATAAATCCTTGCACCAATGGCACACCCATGACATCCAACAGCACTCACAGCATCAGGCTACAGGATGTATCATAACAAGAAGGAAGCAGCACTGGATGGAGATGAGGAAGGTAACAAGAATACTCTATTGCAAAGCGGTCTACTTCTCCTCATAACCTGATTAGGTCAGGATGTGGTGGTGCTTGCTAGCACTAGCTAGCTAGAATGAGCACTAGCTCATTCAGTGATCTGTTGCAGATGAGACAGTTCAGGGATTTCTATTTAATGGGAATCTCCCAGAGTGCTGCAACATTCACAACCCAGAAAAACAAGACCTGAACTCCTTTTTTTCATTGCTTTGCAGCTGATAGAGTTCCTCATTTCCTTGTGTGCCATTAAAACCTCACACTATATTTACATCGTCAGTGCTTGACTTCAGCCCTTTTTTTCATGTCACTTCCTGTTTCTCATCAGCGTGCCCATAAATGGCTCCATGAGCCTCAAATCCTCTTTGGAGGTTCAAAACCTGACCCCCTTCTGACCCAGCTGGAGTTCCTCCCGGTTTGAAGAGGAGAGTCAGTTTGACCTTTGACCTGTGTGTGTGTGTGAGAGAGTGTGTAGGGGGAACTAAGGCGTCTCTTGTGTTTCATGGCGGAGGCATATTTTCTAAGCTGCACTCTGAGAGCATTTTCTGGCCTCATGGCTGATCTGTCGTGGTGTTGGTAAAGGTGTTGGAGACAGAAGGAACACATTCGTGTGAGTGTGTGTGCAAACCAAAAGGGTGACTTTTACAGGAAATTCTACTGCAGCAATTCATATTTAGGAATCTGATCAAGAGATTTCCTACAATGTCCAACCCTTCCAGACAGGGAAACACAGCACAAGCTTTCATTTTGCATTTACTGAGCGCTCTGACCTTATAAATAATGCTGCAGTGGAGCCTTTGTGGACAGTGGAGCCTGCAGAGAGGCGGGCACAGTGTGCTCACAGTTTTCAAAATGCATGAATTCTCTGCCACAAAATCAGGTCTGACTGCCTTCTGGGCTATTCATTCAATTTCACACTCCCACTCGGTTTGTTTGGTGACTTTACTTATCACCTTATTCCATAAGACAGTAAACACGTTCCGCGACCTCAGCCCTCCGTGTTTATTACTGCCGTGAGCAAAACCCAGAGTCGCTGGAGCAGCAGGCCACCAGAATCATCGATCCGTGCTGCTGTTATTCTGCTTCTATCCTTGGAGCAATCTTTTACTGTAGCTTTTCATCAACCACTGCAGGACCATTAGAATCTTTTATGGAGATATTAAAAATATTATGATGACTTCAGGGCGGACAGTTGATATTTGCGCGTGGACGGTGTGGAAAGTTCCTTCAGTAAATGTAACAAATTTAGCTTATTTCACGTTTGCGCCAACGCCAATAAATAATGAATGCCGACGGTGGTCCAGCTTTAATTAAGTTAAAGTCTTTTAGAGAAGATAACGCAATACACACAAAAAAACCTTTAGAAAAATGAAAGGTCCAAATTATACGGGGATCTCTCTATTTTCAAAAAAATAATATGGTATTATTTTTCGGATGAGGCCATAAAAGAGCGCCCTCGGTGCTGTGAGTTTTATTGGCAATAAAATTTAATTAGAGAGTCACAAAAAGTCATCACTTTTGGGCCGAATCTCAGTGACTAACTCTCAGTGCAGATTTTTTCTTTCTGAGTTTAACGTGTTGGTATAGCAAACTGCGTATCTTTTATGGAAATTTGTGTCGATTAAAATCTTACTTCTTTAATTAATAAAGCTTGCTTCTTTTGCAAACATATATTAAAATATTATCAAGCCTTTTTCTGTAGCAAAAATAAAACAATGTAGCGCTGCTTGTTATCACCAATGTAAAGTTTTATTTCCAGACGAAAATATTCTATTCATAGTCCAAATTCATATAAAAAATAAATTGTGCATCGTCTAAATTGCTGGTTTTGTTTTAACTTACCTTATTTGTGGGACCTAATCATTTATTCCTCGGTGCTACAACAAAATACATAGCCTGGTGTTTAATATGGACAAACGAGGAGATATTTAATAGCTCAGGTTCTGCAGGTCGATAGTTGTGAGTGTTTCTGAGAAAAGGTCAAACGTTTCGGATGATAAAGGCAGGGAACTCTCTGTAGAATCTGAAAAACTCGGTGAGAAAGAGGAGGATGAGAAAACAGGGAAATCCTGCAAAGGAAGGTCCAGTCCCGGGGAATGACGATTGTCCGCCTCTATTGTTGACGCGCAGTTTGGAACAGTGGGTGCCACGTTTGGAAAATGTTTCAGATTTTTCTCATTGCTGTTCAAAAGGGCTGCACTCAGGCTTTGGCTCTCCCCATTGTTCCCGTTCAGACATTGCTGGGAAGTGAATTGGTTTTGCTGGAACTGCCTCTCCCTCTCCAGGAGGGTCGCGGCCACGCTGCCGCCCGCCTCCTGCTCGAACTCGTCCTCCGGCTCGTCGTCCAGGCAGGCGTATTTACCCTCACTGTCTCGGTTTTCCTTGCAGTGGGTTTGCCTTTTGTGCTTCATCCTCCTGTTCTGGAACCACACCTTCACCTGCTTCTCTGTTAAATCCAGCAATGCGGCGATCTCCACTCGCCTCGGTCTGCACAGATATTTGTTGAAATGGAACTCCTTCTCCAGCTCCAGGAGCTGGGTGTTGGTGTACGCAGTCCTCAACCGGCGGGATGTTCCTCCACCGGGACCAACATCTATGGCTTCTGGTGAACCTGTGGAAAAATAGATAATGCGTATCATGAATAAAAAAAAATATCACGAATGTGCGCGGTAAGAAGCAGCTCCGTGTGGAGAAACTTGTGGCAAGCCATGAGCCTGACTGGGAAGATTTATGGGCCGCAGGCAGAATATGACGGTGAACAGAACGGGACGGAGGGTGAAGATTAATGAACATGCCAGCTGCAGACCCGTGTAAAACTAATCCATCACTCTCCATTACTGTCAAACATTAACACTCTTACACTGCATCACAAGCAAGCGCGTTACTTAATGAGATTAAGCATGCTTAAATCAAAATCCTATTCTGGCTTTAAGGGACGCCCACGTTGCACAAGGCCCAAGGATTGCAGCTCCTTGGTGAGAACTCCTGAGACAATGAGGAGCCTTTTACATAGAGGTTATTAATCATCATGTCTTGCCTTGGGGGGAGAAGCAGAGCGGCGAAGCGTCAGGCGCAGCAGCAGCAGCAGCAGAGGCAGTCTGGCTCCTCTTGATGCTTTTCTTCTCCTTCATCCACGGGTACTCCGGGGGGAGCGACGCAGCCTGCAGCGGGCTGCAGCCTCGCAGACTCTGCTTGGAGCGGCTGTGGCGTGGGTGGGTGCCCGGGTTCAGGCCGATGACGGTTTGCTCAAAAGGAGGAGGAATCAGTGTCGAGGGTGAAAGCGCCGAGCTCTTGATTGATGAACTCTGAAACGCATCACCGACGGGGTTAGACAGAGATGTCAGGCACTCGGCGAGCGACGGCTGGCTGTTGATAAAACCGCTTTCTCGCCCAAATTCGTAATTCATCTCCTCCTTCTTCTCTCGAAAGTCCTCTAATTTTAAGCGTTTTAAGCTCCAATCCGGGGTTTAATTTTAAGATGCTAAACAGGTAATAGTCGTATAGGGACCCCTGTGCCATAAACTATTGCTTTCACAAGGATGTGGTTGGAATTAGACCGTGTTGCTTGTCACATGATTAAATCTGCCCAATGACAATTTGAGTTTTTTTTTCCTCTATCAAAAGAAGCCACTGTCCCCTGTGATTGATCGAGAACGTCGGAGGGGTAACGCCTCATTCCGGGGGTAGGGGTTGCTTTATTTACACATTTTTGGGGTCAGTATGTTCACTCACACACACACACACACACACACACACACACACACACACACACACACACACACACACACACACACACACACCTTCTCACTTAGCGCACACCTCCGAAAGGAACCCCAGAAGCCGTCCCTTCTCTGCGCGTCCCCGCGGCCTGCCTCGCCTTCGTGCCGCGTGCGTGGCCGTTTCCTGCGTGCACCGAGCACTCACCTCTGCGCTTCTCGATTCATTTGCATCCCCGGACGCGTCGGCACCCGACCCATCGGTGTCCAGGCGTCACTCCTGAAATTTAACTGAAAAGTTTGCAGTGGAAAGCTGCCGCACACCCAACCAACAACACATGCACCCCTCCCCCAACGCGCCCACCGCACACGCGCGAGAGGAGACGAATTAGTCAGTATATTTCATTTATTTCATTCAAACTTTTGGGGGGGAAAATGCACTTTCATTTACCTCGTATTTATATTATAAATATGCCCTTAATGGTTTACAAAATGTATCTAAAATATATAAAACAATTACCATATTTTTTGCAGTTATCACCATTTAGAAATAATCTCCTTCAGTTTCATTTATAGATCTGCAGTTCAGCAACACTTGAACACTCTCAGATGATTTGCCAGAGCTGTGTGAAGCAGAGGAAAGGTGGGATCTGATGGCTGTTTATTGCTCGGACTCTAAACAAAGACCTCGGTCCCTGAGTGTGATCAATCTTTCACGCCAAAAGGTCTGACAGCTCCCTGCCCTAAGAACACATTTAAAGCATCCAACACTCCCTGGGATCATATAGTGCCAGGACGTGGACCAAGCAAGGTGTGCATAGGACACATTTTCTTTTTGTGGGATTTGTTTAGAGGAGCTGGACGAGACGCGCGGCCGTTACGCACAAGGCGTTTTTGCGCTCCGGCTCGATTATGATTGAGAAATTCATTTATAGACGAAAGTCTGTCGGGTTTTCTCCAACAAAAATGCACAATTCTGGTACAAATATGCGATGAAGATCGGAATTGTTTTGCTTAGTGCTATAGAAACGAACGGAGCAGCTTTTGTTCAGGATCATTTGTCCGCTGAGGTGAGTGGGTGTTGGCTTTCAGGAGAAACGCCATTCAGCCTCACACCTTTAGCTCGGAATGATACTCAGACAAAAGAGAAACATTCTCTGGCCTCTTCGTTTGGTAAAATTTTATATTTATTTAGTTTATTTGTGCACGTTTGAAGACGATCTCATATCATTTCCGGTTCTGACGAAACAAGTCAACATGTAATGTTTAACATAACAAATAGGTAATATAATAATAATAATATTCGAAAACACTGGAATTAAAAGAGGTTATTCTTATTTGAATATAAACTGCTTTTAATCTGAGGTTTTGGCATTTCAACATTCGTCTATACTACTCACCCATGAGTTTCCTATTTCTTCCTGTTAAAAATTAAGGGATAAATTCACGTGTAAATAGAAGTCAAATAAGATGGTAAAATCTTGGATACATTCAGTTCACAATACATGTCCAACGTAAATTATTTGTATTTGCATTTCAAACAGTTCTAGAGGACTTAATGCAATATTTAATGCAATATTTGCGGATAGATTTTAATTCTGCTGTTTGTGATTTGGACAGAGCAGGAGTTAGAGTTTGGTGCTGGCTTTGAACAAGTGCAGACAGACGACGACGTCTGGACCGGCGCGTTTCCCGTCTGTTCGGAGACAACAGGAGACATCTGGGAGGCAAGAGGGCCAAACGTGCAGCCACCGACCCACTGCAGCATGCTTTATATGGGACACATTTTAATCGCACGCATGTCTTTCGTTTAAATTTATTACATTTAATATACATATAACTGTTATTTTCAAACCTGTAAAGGTAGACATGACTCTTGATCTCCCTGAAATACGTTTTTAATTCTATATAAATAAACAGACGTTTGTAAACGATTATTTATGGCTGCTGTATCATATATCACACCATATTGTGTTGGAATGAATCCTGTGTTGCCCTTCTGGAAAAACAATTGTGTGTGTGTGTGTGTGTGTGTGTGTGTGTGTGTGTGTGTGTGTGTGTGTGTGTGTGTGTGTGTGTGTGTTTGCCAAAGCATTACAGTTTTATTTATTGTGCCCTCGCCGTATTCATCAGAAGATTTGACAGATACTTGAGGCGCGTTTAGGAGCTGCAAATCAAGGTGTTGCGTGCGTCTGTGCGCGTGTAAACACCGCGAGGACTAAAAATAAGCGGTAACGCACACTCCTTCTGGAGGGCTTAAGATCACTCAGATTGAAACGGTTAAATATGGCGTAATGGCAATGAGGTAAGAACAAGAGCTACCGTCAATTAAATGGCTTCTTCAGAAGCTAAACATTCCCTGAATAATTTGTAAATTCCACCAATAACGCAGGACCACCAAGGAACTGACTAGTAAACGCCAAACTAATGATTCCGGGAAAAAAAGGAAGCACGTATTGTGATCAAATGGCTGTTATGAAGCTACGACTGCGCCGAATAACACACAGCAGAAATAAATATCCACACAGCAAATAATGAGAGTGTGTTGGGGCTCATTCCCATGTGCTGCTGATTTTCGCGTCTCTTCACGCCCTCCTCTGTCACCGGTGGTGTCATGTGATGTGATGTATCGGGGTCAGGAAAGGTCACGCTACAAGCAGCATCCAAGCAACTTTCTACTTTTCCTGCACAAATGCTGCTCTAGAGGCTACATTATCAAGGAGAACATGCACGGGTACCACGCAGGAACTTCATCTACGTGCACCGTTCAGGGGACGAAAGCCCCTGTTTTATTAACCTTCTGTTAATAAAGTGTATCAATGTCAGCAGAAGATTATCGTTTTTCGGGGGCGAGGGTGCAACAAAATGGAACAAATGCTTTTAAAAGTTATGAGATGGAAATTATGTGAGTTTAATGTCGAAATAAGTGATGAAAACCGCGACGGTGAAGGAAACAGGGAAGGGCAGGAAGGTGGGGGAAGTGATCTGTCAAGTTCGTATTCGTGGGTATCCAACATTCTCCTGCTTTTAGCTGCCCCCACTGCTGACATGTGTGTGCAGGCTTGTGCGGACGTTTTAGCATCTTCGACCACAGGGTAATATTCCTCACAGTGGAGGTTTAATGTTGAGCCTTTATCTCGGATGCTGCAATGTGAAGTGATGATAAACTGCAGAGTTGAGTCGTATGTACACTAAACATACAGCTGGTGTCGATTTGTAACACGCAGGTAGTCGTGGTGTTGCGTGAAGGCGTCACCGCAGGCGACTGACGTTTTTCAGACGAGCCGCTGCCTCCCCCTGCTGGCGACAACTAGAACAGCACTACACAAACGAGTCGAGATTTTAAAAAAAACATTGCGGATTCCTCATCAGCAGAATTCTGTGGTTTATCTGGGTTCACATGCACTCTTTCCCCATTCCCCACATTGTCTTAACAAGCAAACTAACTAAACCGATTTATCTATATTTGCAATTAAGATTAAAGTGGATTGTTGATCACACTTCACTGCAATATTCCGCATCACGCCGATGATATCTGCTGGCTGGACGAGACAAGACAATAAAAGGAGGTTTCTGCACTGACACACACTAATAGCTGTGCTGGATGATGTCGTAAAGTAATTAAACCGTCTCAAGCAGACTCATCTACAACCCTGTGTGTGTGTGTGTGTGTGTGTGTGTGTGTGTGTGTGTGTGTGTGTGTGTGTGTGTGTGTGACAATTGCAGATATCTGACTTTCATGCCCGAGGCTCACTAAAAACACTGTTTTACTGCTGTCACAGATCCTCTACGTGCTTTGCTGTTATCGCAGCTTATAAACAGCTGATTCTGCGGGGGCATCTGGTTCGGTTTGCAAGTTTACGTGTATTTTAAGCAGCGTGGGCTCCTGCAGCCTGGATTTTAAAATGTTTAATTGGTTTTGATTTGCTGGCGTTTCTCTAAAGTACTTTGGGTTTTGACGTTTTCATGCAACTGTTGTTTCTCAACGTTATTTGTATCATTTCAAACACGAAGTCTTAAATTCTAAATAATAATAATAACGTTAAAATGAATCGTGGTTTCATTAACAATGATACTCAAATATATTTTACGAAGGCGTAAATCGAGAGTAGTAACGCGAATATTCAACACAAATGCAGCAGGCTTCCAATGGATTTTAGATATGTTTTCAAAGGTAAAATCTCTTGAATTGTATAAACAAGGGAGTACTATTATTGAATTTATCTAACTGATTACTATGTTGTTTATTCCATATGTCGTATTCGTACTGAGAGAATTTAAAAAAAAGAAAAAGAAAATCTAATCCGATTTTTAGGTTCCATACAAACTACTTTATTTACTCTGAGAGCAGGAACGATGAGGTATTTGAAACGTCCACAGTGATTTCACAAATGGATCAAAAGCTTATGGTTATAAAACATCTATATTAGAAAAAAATCAATAACTTAAACAACGAAAATAGGTAGCCGAAAGACATTCAGGTAGTTAAGGATTACGTCATGCAAACAACTATCATTCCCTATATCTGTGCGTAAAACACAACACCGAATTCCGACAAGACGCTCTGTCCTCTCAAACATGTTACAGACATCACCAAAAATATCCAGCATCACCTAAAGCACACAAAGTTTACAGCAACACATGTAACAGGTAAGGAATATTAGAGGAGAGGGGGGCCTCCTTCGCCTCTCCTCCACCCCCATTTTCAGCCCCCCCCCCCCCGACTGTAATCCAGCATCAGCTCCGAGTTAGCTGTCCCTCCGCCGGTCTTTATTCTCTTTCTTCATCTTCATCCTGCGGTTCTGAAACCAGATTTTCACCTGTCTCTCGGTCAAATGCAGCAGTCTGGCCACCTCGTATCTACGGTCCCGGGGGAGATACATGTTGAAGAGGAATTCCTTTTCCAGTTCGAGGATCTGGTGCTTCGTGTAGGGGCACCGTTTTTTTCTGGTGGGTTTTGCGTGAAGCCAGTTGGACGAAGGGTTATCTGGAAACAACGCAGGTCAAAAGCAGGAGACAGGGCGGTGAATTCGCTCAGTTAAATAAAAGGAACACATCTTATATTGTTTCTTTATCCCCCCACCCCCACATTGACTCTATGTATTTCAAAGCCCGCCATTATTGTGTGTCTCAGAATTTCTTTTAGCCAACAGATTTCCTACAATGGGAGAAGTCTGTGGCATCACTTCCTCCACATGCAAGTCAAACCATCTATATGATTCTATAGACTGACACTAATGAAGAGAGAGCAGCGTCTTACTCACTCGCGTCTGTTTCCCTCGTCTCCTCTGCGGTTTTGTCTCCTTTGAGTGCTTTATCCGTGGATGTGCTTTCGCAGGGAATCTTTGCGATGGTCGCATCGTTTCCTATGTCAGACAAAAGAGGTGTGTGCGTCTCCAAAGGTGTACACTCCGCACTCCCAATCAGAGGCTCGGGTTTGATCTCATAATGCATGGTCGCCGAAGGTAAACCCGTCAGACACAGGGACGCGGGATCCAACGCCCAGGAGCGCGTAAACATGCCATCGCTGTCCCCGCTCGTGTAGTGGTGATGGATGTAAGTCGGGGCACCTGGGTTCGGAGGGTGGGTCGTGATGGGACTCCACGATCCGGCAAAAAGGGTGGATTTACCCTGCAAGGGGCACGATTCGTGTCCGCCATATTCGGTGAGCATCGTCTGCTCCACCCCTGCAGCTGATGGGTACCTCGGTGCAATCTCGTCCTGCTCCGAAAGAACGGACGCCTCCGCGTAATAACTCGTCCCCAGCGTCGACATGGCAGAACGGAAGACGGAAATAATGTCGCCTCAGAGTCCTGTAATGTTTCGAAAAACCTGGTTCATTGCGTGCCTTTCTGCACCATCTAGGGGACCAGTGCGTCCAGCAAGTTGAACCTTGCCCAAGACTGGATAGGGCGCCCCAAACACGTGACCGTGGGACAGAACAATAAATAATAAATCAGCCTGCTGCTCAACTCAATGGCCACCATCCCCCCTTCCCCCCCACCACCATATTTTAATAGCAAATTCGCGCGCATTTATTGGGGAAAATATGACTTTTTATAAGCTATAAAGGTTATGATTTTTGTCAGGAGATTATGTTGGTTTAATCGAACGTGGTTGCGATAAAGGCAGCGAGGGGAGCACTGCGTTCAACTTTAAAGCTCCCATTTGTGAAATAATCGAACAACTTCACTTAATTCTTATTCATAAAATTTTAATGGGATGATTTACACTGTAAAATAAAACCCTTATAAAAATGAATAGCGCTCGACTCCAAAGGAAGGGGGAAATCATCTGTATCCGCTAGCTGGAGCAGTCTAACGGGAACAAAAACTTAAACAAAAATCCAGTCAAAGAAGGGCAGATTCCAGGGTGCACATTATGTGTCTGCAGGGTTGTGGGACTGCTTTGAAGACAAAACTGAAAGCGGAGTGAGGCTATTTAGGTGCTATATAACAGTCCGTTTTATCACGGGCAATTGAGTTGTTTTTCTTTAGGTTACAACCTGGCTGTCTAAGCTAAATATCACCAATAAAGTTCAGCTTTTGTGTCCCTTTTCTTGCCGAGGCAGACGCATCCGGCATTTCCTACGGCGAAGCAACTGGCAGACTGCAATGATCATAACCGAGGCCTTGTCCTGCAGTCCTTTCCTCCTCTGCTGGACACACGCAAGCCTTAATCCTTTCACACAGCCTTCGTCTTTGCTTCCTGCTGTTCAGATCACGTAGAGACGCGCCACGTCCTACGCTCTTAAATTACCAGCCATAATTTTTGGCCGAAGACTGCATGTTATCATGTCTGTTGTGTAATAGAAATCCTTCCAAAAGGAAAAACTAAAAGAAATACTAATAGTAATGATAATAATAATAATAATAACACCGCCGCGTTCAGTTTTTCATGTCGCGATGAATTTTACTGAGGTAATTAAGGCAGTGTCCTGTTGTGGGAGAAATATTAGAACCCAACAACATGAGACTACCTAAACCACACAACAGCTCACTCTCCTCTTCGACAACAGCTGCTCTCGTGTGTTGGTAGTTGGATTTTTCAAAGTAATAGTAATGGTAATAATAATTTGCCAAACCTGTTGAAAAATAAATCAGAATTATATAGAAACGCGCAATGCGTAAATGCGCAAAAGACAGTGTTTGACTTAATGCGTATTTTTAAAAGTTTTATTTCTTTTTCTATTACACGTGGTACTATTTAACACGTTAAAATATATCATTATAGTGCTGTATTATCAAGCCGTTAATTGTTGAAATGATACGATTTCATTTCATAACAATATTAAAGGTCAGATGTTCAAAACGAAGAGCACCAAATGTTTTAGCGGCCAAAATACAAAAACAAAACATCCTGCTTACAATATTACTCATATTTACTACACAAATTGGAGTTATTCAATAAAATCTTCGTCGCCGAGCAACGCGCACATATTTCGCTTGGAATGAAATAGAAACCCTGACCTTGCATGGATTGTTTTATTAATTTTACCAGCAAAAAAATGTGCAAATATTCACCAGAGCTCTCATGTTTCAGCGGTTACACAAGGGCCTGGGTGGACGTGTAACACATATGTTTCCATATTTGTTACAACAAACATGTTTCCAAACCATTAGTCCAGCATGCAAGTTCCAACGGTTCACTTTGAAGCCTGCAGCTCGGGAGCACTTTAAAGAAGATGGGGTCAACCTCATATTTGTAGCAATTTATAAATACACATTCACGACAACAGCGACGCGAAAATAAACAACAGTGAATAAGTTAACACGAGGGTCCATTTTGACATTCTCACATTGGGTGGCGAGGCTTTATACAGGCGCCCTGCCATGGATGGAGGAGGGCCACAGGCTCAGGCAGTCTCAGGAGAAGCTAAAGCTGTTGGAGAGCTCTCGGATTCTGTTCTCTCGGGTCATTTTTTTCAGTTTCATCCGCCTGTTTTGGAACCAGATTTTGACCTGCCGGTCGGTGAGGTGCACGCTGCGGCTGATCTCCAGACGGCGCTCCCTCGTCAAGTACATGTTGAAGAGGAACTCCTTCTCCAGCTCCAAAGTCTGGTGCTTGGTGTAGGGGCAACGCTTCTTTCGACCGCTCTTAGCCGTGAGCCAGTTAGCCGCAGTTTCATTTTTTCCATCTCCTGTGATGACAAAAATACAGGACAATAGCCAGCGGTTGTGGTGCAGAATGAGGATCTTTCGAGTAAATTATAGAGTAATAAACATTCAAAACGTAAAATTAATATGGACGTGGACTGCCCAACATGTGTGTGTGTGTATGTGCGTGCGTGTAGCCGAATAATGATGATTAAAAAAAACTTTGAACCACATATATGTCGTCTATTTAATTGTCCCATCTTACGCACAGGAATAAACCCATACTGGGATGGCTTTTAAGAATAGCTTTTCTACTTTTAAGCTCCAGTCAATGGGAGCAGGATTTTAAGGCATTAAATACAGTCCAAAGAGAGCTAGAACGTGTATAAATAATTGTTTCTGCGCACTATAAACCAGATACGTGAACACGTATGTTTAAAAATGGATGTCTACCCCCTACAGAATTCTTAGATTTTTTACACAAATCCTATAACGTGTGCCGATTATTCACCTTTGCCAGACTTTTCTGGACACTCCAGGCTGGGCGTCTCAGCGGGTTCGGGGGAGGACGAGCCTTCCGAGGAGAGGCGGCTGTCCTCCTCTCTGACCGGGACGCAGGGCGCGCAGACAGGCGACTCCTCTCGGTTCGCCCTCTGCTCCGGCTCAGCGGAGGCAGCCTGGCGATGGGACGACCGGCTGTCGGGGCGGGCAGATTGTTGCAGGGTAAAGTGATCAGTGTTCGGATGGGCGTCGTGGTAGTGCCTCGACGACGCGTATGTCTGAGAAAGACGGAAATAGCCAGGCACCGGAAAGGTGCTGGTCACTGGACACGATGACGCCGAGTAGGAAATGTCATCCACTGTTGCTCCTTTAGGACATTTGTCAGACTCGTACAGGCAATACGTGCTCTCCTCTTTTATATTCGGTGAGAATGAACACTGAGCCATGTGCTGACCTCTGGGTTGATCAACCCGACAGGGTCTGGACGCTTCCAGCCACGTCTCCATCCCCTGGACGTAGGGAGCTGGCGTGGAGATGACGCTTTGGGCGCTCGGCTCGTTGCGCTTACCGATCCCCGGGAAACATGAGCCTCCGGAGAGTCCATACGAAAATTCCGACCCCGGTGGCAGATACACGCCGTTACTTTGGTAGTATGAACCGCTGTCGGGTCTCACGTTGATCAGGGAGTCCACAAAAAACGAATTTCCAGCCTGGTTGTTGGGGCATGTCATCTTTGTGGTATAATTTGTCGGAGGATGAAGATAGCCCTTTCTGGCTGACATTTCTTGTGCAAAACATTGCTGAATAATTACTGATACTCACGCTTCTGACTGTAGCCTGCAGCCAATTAAAACACTAGGCGGCTATAGACTCCTCCCAACCCGCCCAGGCTGCTCCACTGTGTCGTATATTTTGTTTGGTCTGTATAGAAAAACCTGGAGGAATGTTGAGCATCAGAAGGATTTTTTATCATAAAATCCACCTTCACTATCACACGTTCAGCCCCGATCAGCAGCCCAGAGCCGCACATAACAACGCCCACATTTGACAATTCGGTTGTTGAAAGCTGTCCCTAACAATTATGCACAATGCGTGGCTTTATGGCCAGTTTTACAGCACTGTAAAAATGAAGGGTTCTGGGGGTGCCCCCAAGAACCAGCGCGCATCAAAACAAAATGTGAATCCTTCTTTCAGGCGATGCTCCAAATGAACGTTTATTCGATAAATGAACAAAAACTTGGCTAAACCAGTCCCGACTTAGTCCGGCCTGTTGAGAATCTTTGGGTGCAGCAGTGTTTGCGTCCAGACACGTTTTTACTGCAAATGCTGTGTTGGGTGTTTATAAAGGTGGCGCAGGCACACTGAAGTTGAGGGCCAGAGGAGAACAATGCCCTGGAGCTGCATTTTTCCTTCTTAATGGTCACCTAACAGCCATATTGGAAAGCCTGTTAGAATTCCAGTTCCATACTGAGCAGATTGGTAACTATTAACAATCCCTGTGGGGTTTATTTTCGTACGGTTTCTCTTAATAAATGGAATGAAAAACACATTGTTACAATAAGAAAATGCTTAGTCTCGTTTTTAAATGAGATTATATTTTGCTGAACATACTTTAGTTTTTTTTTTTTTTTACACTTTTAACTATTTAGTGAGAGAATGAGGAAATTCTATTTGAAGGTATAAATAAATATAGGAACTCAATGCATAGCTAATGGAGGGGATTGGCTATCTCAAAAGGAAATTACTGATCGACACGTATGCTTCATTTAGAATAATTTTGTTTGTTTGTTGAGTCAAATTCGAGCGTTATTTCTAAGTTTATGCTTTTTTTAAAATAAAAAAAGTCACGAATCCACCAGTAACCTTCCCGCGTTCACCAGGGTTAAGAGTTTTGTAACACAGACTCAGATTTAAGTCATCATAAAAACGTCTCCAAAGGTGGGTCCACGCTGAAATACAACATCGACCACCTCCATTTTCCTATAGGTCTGGAGCCATAAAGTCTAGAAATTAGAGCTACAGTTTATGTACAGCCATTTGAAATGGCGTCAAACTGCAGTCTCGTCTCCGAAAATGATAATAACCATTAATCCCGCTTGATATTACCTGAAATATTTCAGTTTCTGCTCTCGATGCTTCATCATATATTTAATTTATTTATTCATTGAGTCGGTTTTTTTTTCTTGTTGTAGTTTCTTCCATTTTTAAATTATCTTTAAATGTTTGTGCCTGCGTATAGAGGCTTAAAAAGGGCCGCTGAGATATGTCACAAATCTTGATTCCAAACGATTAGTTGCTGAAGGTTCGCAGCAGCTGCCCTTTTGTTGGATTAAGTGCGGATTCATTAAAACTGTATATTGATTCTAAAACTTTGTGAGGCCCAAATTGCGTGAAGTATAGGCCCCTGATCACATTTCCTCTGGCGTATTAGTCAGTCCGGCTCTGTTGGCGAAAGCTGCAACACGAGAATATGCAGTAAATCTGATCCTTAGAAGAATCAAAAGTCTTTCCTTGTGTCCCACTGATGCATCGCGCCATCAGACGTGCAATATTGGAGGAAATGAAGGGAAATCAACAGGCCCACCTCCTCAGAGCGCGCAATAGATCCTAATAGAGTTGTGAAACGCACAGCATAATATATTTGCCTACCTTAGCAGTGGTATCCAGAAATGGTGACAATTTATGTCATCTGAGCGTCGGGACATTCTTCTTTTTATATCTCAATTCGCGGCAATGACATTGATCTGATGGGCGCCACCCAGTGGGCGAATAGGGAGATGGCATCAGCCAAAGCGGAGGATTCCTGCTATGGTGGGATGCAGAGACAAATGACGCTGGGAAGTTCTGGGCGCACAGGTTTTCAACCTCTCAGTCACAGTTAATAACCTTGGTCGCAGACGCTTTATTGCGCTGCTCTCCAAATGCTTCAGACGAGTCCGCGTTTTATGGCCAAGTTACTGGAGCAACTGGGAGGATGTGCAGCCATCAGGGCGGAATTCCTCGGAACCTCACAGGATGCACGCAGTAAGGAAGGCATCAGGGGCCTTATTGGATTAGGGCAGGCCAATTCAAGCTGGTTTCAGTTGCCTGGTGGTCGATACTGACCCACCTGATCCCGATTTTTACGCATGTTTATTTATTTATTTAGCATCAAACAGACTAAATGCAAACCTCAATTAAAGATCGGTGTTTGTGGTATCCATTTAAATCGAAACACTTAATGGTTTTAGTAGTGTCTAGAATTCATAACCTTCTTTATTTATCCCATATCACTGGTGTCAAAGGGTGAAATGAATATCGTCTTTCAATGAGGTGAGCACATTCTCACAGATTGATCTTTGCAAATAGGGCTCCTTAAATGTGCGTTCAAACCAGTGCTGCGTACCAGCAATGGTGGAAAATCAACCTTTAAATGAAGGAACTCTTTGTAATGGATATCAAATAACATCTGCAGTAGATCGCATTTCCATGAGGGAAGAAAAAGCATTACGCCTCTTACGCAGCCTGCGCATATAAAAGCAAATGTAGGATTATATTTCCTTCAGGCTTTCCTTTTATCAGCAGTTTGCGTTCAAGGATAATCCAATTTAACGACCAAGAGCTCAACAAAAGGGGGCTGCAGCAGGGGTCAGACACAGATGTGGGATATCTCTGAAAAATCAGCCCTAAAGAGCGTGAAATAGAAGAACCAACCTTGCATGTTCTCAATATCTGATTTGTAATTTTGTGTCAAACGAGGCGGTCAGACGTCCATGTAATACCAGAGCGCGCGCACACACACACACACACACACACACACACACACACACACAACACGCAGACACACACACACAGCAGTTTCCGTTCATGTGTTGTATTTAAACCAAGTGAAAAAAGTCAGAAACACGAAGATGATCCGGGATCAAGGCTTCCATAGTTCCGTAAATGTGGGGAAACAAGCACACAAAACAAATGAAGCTCTTATTTTAAGATTAAGAGAATCTTGCTGCACGTCTGGCTCCCTGCGTCGGCGCGATCTGGGCGCCGACACCAAACAGGGGCAAGAAAAATAGCTGACAATCGAGTAAGCACAAAAGCAATAATAATAATAATAATAATAATAATAATAATAATAATATAATAATAATAATAATAATAATAATAATAATAATGGCAGGAGTGATTCATGGCTGTAAAATTCGTCCTCAGGTGAATTTATATGATGGAGGTTGTGTGTCAGCGACGGTCTTTGAAGTCTTTGTTGTGTTTTATAGCAGGGGGTTCGCAGTAAAGTACTGTAAACGGTCTCTGTTGAGTTTCTTCTCCTTCATCCGCCGGTTCTGAAACCAGATTTTGACCTGGCGATCTGTCAAATTGAGCATCCGTGAGAGCTGCAGACGCTTCTCTTTGTTGATGTAAACGCTGAAAAAGAACTCCCTCTCCAGCTCCCTAATCTGGTACTTCGTGTACGGACACCTCTTCTTGCGCGCCCTCTGGCCACCTGAGAGATGAACATATAAAGACAAAAGTCATCATTTCCATATCATGGCCCGGTTGCAACAACTTTAAAATCCGTATACAATTTCCTCTTGACGGGATGGTGTAACATGAGCTTTGGAGTTCAAGGGTTCCCCCTGCTTTCAGGCCCACAGCACCAAGATTTGTAAACAACGTCTGGACCTGATAGGGGAGGCTGTTGGACAAAAGGGATTACGTAGGAAAACTTACAGAAAACTGTAAAATTAAAGTTTGACAAAGTCTAAAAGAGGGGGCTCAAGCAGGATGAGTATCATGTATCTGATATCTGTAACGGATGCACTTGAATTCTGCGTGCGCAAAGAGTAATTCTGTTGTGGGACAAATTTAATGGAAAGAGTTCATTTATATCCTCGTAAAGCTCGTGAGTTTGTAAATATTTATCTGTAAGGAAGCAAAGTTTAAACTTACATCTAGTCCGAAGTCAAAGGGAATTTCTCAAGGGCGGAAAAACAAGTAAATAAATGAAGTGATGATATAGATGGCCTGTGTTGGACTAAATAAATGAAAACAATTAATCTACAATATTTTATGTGTCACGTAGGTGACAAATTAAATGGGATTGGTGGTTTGGGACAAGAACGGAACTGAACATTTATGGAGTCACATATCAGTCTTCTGATGTGAGTTTCCATAGGTTTACAGGCTCGAAATCAATAAATACATATTCGTAGACAACCTCGAACCTAACGCCGAGGTCTTCACGGCCAATTTCAATTCCAAGCACGTGATCTTGCAGTTTATAACATAGTTTTGTTAGGGTAAATCGGCAGGCCTTCCATAAACCTTACGCGCTTATAAAACAGCATATAAAAGCTTTAAGAGCAATGTGCTGGATCGTTCCGTGCACGGAGCGGGACCGTACTCACCGCTGCTTCTGCTCTGCTTCTCCTCGCTGTGGCCGGAGGACGATTTGGGGCTGAAGCTCTCCGCCGAGTCGGAGCCCGCCTGCGCTGATGCGGGGCTCGTTTTGGCTGCCTGTCTGTCCGCGTCCGCTGCGTGTGCCGTCGGCGTCGCGCTGCCCTCGGAGCTCCCATAGGCGGTGTCGAAGAACTGGTCGAACGCCTGCGGCAGCACGCCGTTCCGGCCAACGCTGCCATAGAAGCCGGGCGTGTGGTTTGAGGAGCCGGGGTGACCACCGCCGCCGCCGCCGCCGGAGGAACTGCCTTTCACCAGGATCTCTCCGCCCCTCGGTGTGGGGCTCGTCCAGCCGTCCCTGTGCACGATGTCCTCGGTGTAGCAATGTGACAGGCTGCCCCTGCTGTGATGCCATTTATTGGAGGTATCAATCCCATAGTCTCTGAAAGCCACATCTCTCACGGACGGGACCTGTGGCAGTGCTGTGGACTGGTAAGGGTATGTCATAGGGCAAGTGGACTGGTTCTGAGTTAAATAATGAGGGAGACCCGAGAAGTCGGCTCCGGAGACGTAGTAAGTGCAGCTCGGTAGATACATATTGGAGGCAGTGATGCGCTCATCAAAATCCATATTTCGCGGTGGAAACGTCCTACAATATTCCTCGCATAGTTCCTCCGCGGCGCTGTGCTCCGACCACTTTGAGGCGGACTGGTGGAGCAGAAAACCTTAGACGCGCAAGCTGACGTGGGAATCCATGTCTATCCATTCCTGAGGGCCAAAGCCATGTGACCACTGGCACAAAATGACAGCTAACCAACGCCTCGACGTGTAGGCTACATGAGTCAATGGCTTCATGGAGCAGACCCTTGGCTGTGCGGGAAAAGGAAAATACTGCCACGGAGTCTACAGATTATTTTCAAAGGGAACGTTTTTAATGGCTCCTTTCATTGTGGGGGTTGCACACCGTTACACCACCACATAGCAACTGCTTCACCTGCCTGATATTAACCCTTGTTCTCTTTTGCAACCCTCACTTTAACCCCACCATTACATAGAATTGTAAAGGTGAAGATAATGCCGTGTACAGGAATTAAACCGTTTTACGCACGGAAGGCTTAGCACAGCCTCAGATAACATTCCGCCCGTTATGCGGAGACCCTCTGTCTTGTTGAAGAGGTCAAGTGCTTTGGAGCTCTATTTTAGTTGATCTCATCACTGAGACGAGTGCAAGTATAAAGTCACCGCCTATTTGTGTCAATTTAAACTCGGGCTATATATAGGCTAATTTAATCCACAAGTGACGGAATGCGAGTGACGCCGCCCTCATGACAGTCCATCTTGACACCCGAGGTCAAAAAGACAATAGCAAATAAGGACGAAAGATCTCGTGTTAAACGTTCTTGTGTTTGCTGGACGGGTATCTGCCTGCGCGTTAAAACATGCGGGATGCACTCTGCTGACTTCATTACGCGCACATCAGGCTCCAATCGCGGGCTGGATTTGTCTCCACACTCAAAGACATTTTCATTTGTCATCAATATGGACACACTGAAGTTCTTTCGCGCCGCCAGCCGTGGAATCCAGCCCGGATTCTCTCTCCAAAACATCTGATTTGGTTTATGGGTGCCATATTTTACGGGCGCGGGCCGTTTGATTCTACGGATCAAACTGGGTCAGATGATTTATTCTCACTAAAATTGTCTTACATAATTAGCAACAATGGGGAAATATATGTATTTCTCAGTGAGACAGAGCGCCAGCAGGCCCTAGGAGCGGCCCAGTTTGACACGTTAAAACAGTTTTCCTCTGAGAAGACCTTTTCAGGGAGCCTCAGCCACAAATAATATGATATTGGGTTGCGTATGCTGCAGCCCGAGCCAAAGCTTATTAAATGACTATTATAAGTGGTGCCGAGTTCCTTTTGGAAGATTTTAGTCTGTATTTCATCCAACTTCGACTTACATGGAGTCATCAGAGTTTCGTCTTTCGAGATATATTTATTGTCTCCCTTTTGTCTGTGTCCATATCAGGCCTCTGTGGGCCTATAGCGCAGGAAATGATCATTTGGGTTTCCATCGGACTCCCGTTCATAAAACTGAATTCAACGTCCAAGTTATCTTGATCTTGTCTGTCTGGCATTAGCATGCAAGTCACGGCTGTCTGTGCGTTTCTGAGACGCCGTGAAAAGGTCAAATGCAAATATGGAAAAGAGGATTTTTTTGCTCGCACCACGAGTTCCGAGAGAACGCAGGATATAAGATTTATGGATATAGGGACAAATATATACACAGTTGCTCTAAAATTAGATAGAATTGCTGTTGAAGAAAACACGACAGTAAAAGGGTTTGAGTTTTCCGTGGATTCAACTGTGAAATGGCCATTTTAACACAACACGGAGTCCAAGCGACACAACAAAACGACTTTGCAATTAAAACCAAACAAACAGGCTCCAACAATGGTCACTTAGTTAGATTAGAATGAGGTTATAATACTTTTAAAATTAATGTCTGTGTGTGTGTGTGTGTGTACGTGTGCGTGTGTGTGTGTACATGTGTGCGTGTGTGTGTGTGTGAAACAAAACAAAAAAGAATTGCAGGAAAAAGATCAAATCCAACATTTATAAATAGAACCCAGCATTTTTAACTGAATGTCGTTGCCTTCGTTTGTGCAAAAAAACGAACTGCAGTTAAATATTTCATAAATTCTCGTTGGATTCGGGAGCTCATGGACTGGACACCCCGAATGAACAACAAACACATTTGGACAGAGGTGTGTGTGTGTGTGTGTGTGGGGGGGGCGCTTCCGGAAATATGCCCCTACTGTTAACCGAGGTTTACAACTGGCCTTACTTTAAAGCTTACGAAGTCTACTCAAAACCGTTTCTCGTCTTTTTTTGCATTCACATGGAACCAAATTAACCAGGGGACGTGTTCCGTGAATTCAACACTTCATCTCCGCGGTGCTGGAGTGCGGGAATGTCGGGAAAATATATGAAAATAAGAATTCCACATTTGTTTCAGTGCAGCGTGGAAAATGTTTGCGTCATCGTGAAGTCTGCCTCTTTTATTGTTTTGTTTTGAAACGGATGCATGATGCTACAGAGGCCTTTCTGATAACAATTTTTACTTTAGTTTTTTTTCTTTCTAAAAAGGGTTAAAGGAAAATCATGTCATGACTGCATAGTTGAGTCTGGAGTGGGTGCATTAAAGCGCTTGACTGTTAGGGGGAGCACAGGCGCATGAGACCATTGTGGAGAGGATAACAAAGGAGGAAGAAATGTGTTCCATTCAGAGAAATTGTTAAAGATCATTCCCTTAAAAAGTGGGCCAATGGGACACAGTGGGACACAACTGTAGCTTTTAACGAAAAGATTTTGATCTTGTTATTTGGATTAAGATTTACAGATTTACACATATGCCTCTGCGAGACAATTTCTGTTAAAATCCCGTTTGGAGTGATACACACACACACACACACACACACACACACACACACACACACACACACACACACACACGACCTGCTGCCTTGTTACTGTGACAAATGCTCTTTTTTATGGTCGGTCTAGAAAACGGAGAGAAAACTGAACCTGTCGGTCATGGTGAACTGCAGCAGGTCAGTGCCATGGCCCACATTTACACTTAAGAACCAGAGCCAATGGTTTTGTTGGGTTTAGAAGACTGTGGATAAAGTTTGTAAAATCCATGCGCATTAAATCTATCATGTGATCACTTTACAGAAACCAATGCATTGTGAAGTTCAGGTCCCTATAGTTGTGCTCTATCTAAGAAAATAGCTACAATTATATATCTTCCCATGCTTATTCTAAATGTTTCAACAAAAGAAACAGACTGGGTGACTATTTCTGTATCAGCCAAATGTCAGTAAGGAGTAAAAGAATAACGTAAACAAATGTCTAAGTTTGCAGTCCATGACCAAAAGAGCCTTGAAATGCGAATGTGCCGAAAAGAACTAATTTCTAGTCTATTTTGTTGTGTTGCAATTACTGTACTCATAGCATACTGTAAGAAACATGCATGTTATGAACATTTCTATTTAAATGTCATTGCAAGTGCTTGAAAATACAATAATTGGGGTTTTGCTGCAGCACCAAATCATATGGACGTTCTACTTGACTTGTTTAGTTGTCTTTCAATCGTTCATGATATAGAACACGCGCGCTCACACTCACACACACACACACACACACCACACACACACACGACCTGCTGCCTTGTTACTGTGACAAATGCTCTTTTTTATGGTCGGTCTAGAAAACGGAGAGAAAACTGAACCTGTCGGTCATGGTGAACTGCAGGAGGTCAGTGCCATGGCCCACATTTACACTTAAGAACCAGAGCCAATGGTTTTGTTGGGTTTAGAAGACTGTGGATAAAGTTTATAAAATCCATGCGCATTAAATCTATCATGTGATCACTTTACAGAAACCAATGCATTGTGAAGTTCTGGTCCCTATAGTTGTGCTCTATCTAAGAAAATAGCTACAATTATATATCTTCCCATGCTTATTCTAAATGTTTCAACAAAAGAAACAGACTGGGTGACTATTTCCGTATCAGCCAAATGTCAGTAAGGAGTAAAAGAATAACGTAAACAAATGTCTAAGTTTGCAGTCCATGACCAAAAGAGCCTTGAAATGCGAACGTGCCGAAAAGAACTAATTTCTAGTCTATTTTGTTGTGTTGCAATTACTGTACTCATAGCTTACTGTAAGAAACATGCATGTTATGAACATTTCTATTTAAATGTCATTGCAAGTGCTTGAAAATACAATAATTGGGGTTTTGCTGCAGCACCAAATCATATGGACATTCTACTTGACTTGTTTAGTTGTCTTTCAATCGTTCATGATATAGAACACGCGCGCTCACACTCACACACACACACACACACACACACACACACACACACACACACACACGAATCCTGGAAAGCAGGGTGTACTAACATAGTTTCACCACACGATGGCAACATACACTCTAAATGACTGTAGGCGTTCTCTGTGAAGGCCAAAAACGCGAAATACTGAATTAAAGATTTCATTTAGGAGGATAAATAATCGTCTTCAGTCTTTTCTCTTAAGTTAAAGTTTCCATTGTGACACTAAAGACACGAACGACAATAATGAGATCACACTGCGCCTCTCAAACGTTTATTAAAAAAGGAAAACTTCTATCAGAAAGGGTGATTACAGTAGCTGTCAGAAAGCAAGTACGCGGTCCGCAGTGGCAATATTGTGTTGCAAACCCATTTTTGAGAGAAAAGTTGAAAATACAAAATTCTGATGAACGGCCAGTAATTCGACAAATGTTGAATAAGTGTGATGCAAATTTTGAGAAGCCGTTATTCGGTTAAGATTAATTAACTCGTAATAATTGGATTTTTAAATAAACGCGTGACTTTGTTTTCATTGTTACTGACTGGGGTTTATTTCGGGATAAGTCCTTCCTAAAATGTGTACAGATATTTTCTCTTATAAAATAGATACTAACATTACCTGTCCTCTCGTTTAATGTTACTATTTTTCTCTTCAAATTTTCTTTCTTATTGTCATGAGGTTTGCAGATTAAATTAATTTGTATAGTTTATAATGCGTCTACACATTGACTTCAGTTTACTTTCTAGTGGCTTCTCCTTGAATTTTTGTATTTTATAATGTTATAACTTAACAAAACAGTGACAAATTAAGGGTGGCTCCCTGGCTTCAGTGATTTCTTAGTATTTGATGAATACCTAAAAAAGTTGTCGAATCTCCTAAACGAATGGTCTTTATCTCGCTGCTCCAACCCACTTCCGGTCTTCTGTCAACAGGCCGCACGAACTGGTTCCAATTAAAAGGGAGGAAGGAAATGTATAGGTCAAACAGCGTCAGGAACGCTTCGTGTAATATAATAAATTATGGCACAGTTTTTTCTCGGATAAAGCCACATTTCTGTCAGCCCGTCTCCATAGTTCAGTATCTGCAGAGCTAACTGGGACTCTTAAACTTATTGACGACTTTCTTCTCCTTTACGCGCCTGTTTTGAAACCAGATTGTCACTTGTCTCTCAGTCAGATTGGTCTGGGCGGATATCCTCCTCCTTTTGTCTTTGGTGATGAATTTATTGGCAGCGTACTCCCGTTCCAGTTCCTTGAGTTGCACCTTTGTGTATGGCACACGTTTCTTCCTCCCCCGCCGGACACCGCTGTCTCCACCAGAGATATCTGAAATAAACACACAGGAATAATAGAATATATAGGGTAAACATTTAGATTTTTTTCGTTGTCATATGGCGCATGCATGACGCAAAGGTTTGGAACGTTTTATTTAAAAAAAAATATTAAAAGTCTATGAGTAACTACCTTGTAAAGAGGATTTCCACAGAGGATTTGACTGCGGTTGCTCTTTGGTGCAGTAAACCTGTCCACTCCAGCCATTGGTGATGGTCCATGGCTGATACGGTTCCATGGGTAACAGAGGCTCATGTCTCGTCTCAGATGGGGCACTGAGGGCAGGCACAACGGGGACATCCAAGTAGCTGGGCTGGTACGGAGCAGAAGAGTAGCCCTGATAAAACGCGTATTCCTTCGCCCTGGATGAGAACTCCTCTCCAGAAACCGGCGAGTCCATGTATTTATCACCATAGCCGGAGGGCTGCGCGCAAGCCTTGACGCTGCCGTGTGACACCCTGCAAGGGTAATAACTGCTGCCAAAATATCCATATGGCAACGACGCATTGGGCGAGCTCTGCGTAGCAGGACAAGGGCTGCACTGCTTGCCAGGTTCGCCGATGCCAGAGATTGGCACATCATTCGAAGTGTAGGTCGTGTTTGGAGCCAGCGAAGTCGGATGGGCTAACAAATTCCTGCACTGATTCGCGGGGAAATTGCTCCCAGTAAATCCTTCCATGTTCTTGTTTCTTTCATCCAAGCCGTTTTCGTAGAGAAACATCACCGGGTCAATCCAGTGCGAATGGAGGAGGACCGAAGCAGTCATAGCATGCCTTACATCGAAACGACCAACTCTTTTTCAAAATCCCCTCAACTGAACAGAGACAGGGACTCGGCCAGAGTAACGATATTAGCACGACTAGAGCACGAAAAGATCGCAAGGTTATTGGTCAGGGGCAGGCACGTGATATGCAAAGGAGATGATAAACGTCCAGACATCAGATAACTCACACCGAACTGTGTGCTTGCCGTGATGTGCTGCGTCACTTTTCTCCTGTTTTGTCCACGTTTTCCCCCAAACAACAAAACTGGGAATTTTCCGACTGAGAGACACATTTATGAAGACAACTTTACCCATTGTTTTGTGCCACTACATCACTTTTTTTTACGAGCTGACTGCTCAAGAAGTGAATATATGCAAGTATTCTCATGCGTAATTACGCGTGCCATTTCTGTCACAGATACGCCAAATGTAACAACGATGCAACGATACTTTTTGTTTAGGGCTTTTAAAAGATTTAACTTATCAATATGGTTTCAATCGTAATTTGTTAAGCGTGCAGCGATATGATGAATATTGGGGAGTTACTCTTTGAGGCACGACCATTATGCAATTTTAGATTATAAAAAAACTAAACAAACAAACAAACAAACAAAAAACAAAACCAGGAACGTAACAAACAGAGGGCGATGCATTGCTAGGGGCTTAAAATGCAAGACCTTTAAACATGTTAAGCAAATATGTCAGAGCAACACGTTAATGGAGACACAAGTTCACAGTCTGGATAACCCACCGACAGTACGCCACATTTGGCTGCGCGCTTCCTCGCATGGTTTAGGTATACGGCTGGAGGCCAAGGTCAAGTTGAAAGTTGTAATCTGTCCAAATGGGCCCTTTACACCATCCCGATGAGAAAACACCACTAAATACCGCGGGGAAGAGCTCGCCAGCAGACTGCGGTCTTTTTAAAGGCGAGTTGTTTTCACATTGATTTAACTTAAAGAGTTGGAAGCGCTCAAGCGACATGGAAATAAAGTGGTCCATCTTCAAATATCTTACAGTTTTTACCGAAAAATGCGTAGAAGGTAAAATAAACACATTTGTAGTTCCGTCCGAGTTTGGCTGTTTTTTGAAACAAGCGCGCGAGCCATAAGAAATTATTTACTGTGACATTTAGGAAATAAAAGCATAAACTTGGTTATAATTCACTTTGCAAACAAAATAAGTTTCGAACCACATCCCATTTTAACCTATATGATTTTGTGAGATCACGTTGCAACTTGTCCATAAATAAATTTCAACACTTCTAATGTTTGTCAGCCTTTGGAGACTATAATTCTTTATGGATTAACTTGATCTTGTAGGCATGTACGATCAGTGGTGAGGGGAAGGAAGAATGAGCTGTTTCCACATACGATGAACGACAGCTCGACCGAAATGATTGCATTCCTGTTTATTTTCTATAAGCATTTGAACTAAAGGGAGCTAGGAAATGAGTAGATAAACAGATATTTTTGGCATTGGCTCGTTATCGTTCAGTTCAATAAAAGGCTCTTAAATCTCTTCACTTGCATATTCAGAGTCTTTTATTAAATTTTTTATCTGCGTTGCATTTTTTAACTGGTGGTTAAATAAGAATTAGTTACGATTTTGTTGATATTACGTTTCAATAGTCAAAAAGTATGAAATTTATATGAATATTCAATTGTTTTCGTTGTTTTGTGAAATTAAAATTGGACAATTCAACAGTGCAACAGAAAATTACATCTAGCCTTAAGAACTATTGCTAGATTTTCTGCACGAGTTAATTAGGAATGATTTTTCAAAACAAATAAAAAAAATATTTGGGCACTCCAATTTTAGAACAGGCTCTGCAAACATTTTAATAAAAAGATGAGTGGCCTAATCGTCACGGTTGATCGTTTCATTTTTTCTTCTAAATATGTAAACGTCAGCTGAGCTGATGTTTCTATAGTTTTTAGACAATTCTTTAAAAAGACTGCTAAATGTAGACTACATGTAAAGTTGCATGTATAATGGCCAGGAGGACTGAGCCCAAAGTGCAGCTCTGTTCGCAGCCCCGATCCATAAGACAGCGCAGCTCTTAGCCAACAGGGCTTAATGGACTTTTTATGAGTTTGTCTTGTGATTGCATGACCTCTGGCACCTCAGCCTTTCTGTGGATTCTTTTTTTTTTTGGTAAACGACATCAGAAACACGTTGCCCTCGCACTCAGACGTAGAAACGGCGGCATTAACGACGCTGCGGGTGCATGATGCGAAAGTCGGTCACAGGGTGTGACGCTGGTTTTAATTAAAAACGCGTTCTAAATTTTGAGAGAGGGACTTTGGAAAGAAGTAGACAGATCAGAGAGTTCTAAATGAAACAAATGAATGTCACCCCCCCCCCCCCCTTTTTTTGGCCCCCGCTTCTGCGCTGCTACTGCAGCCAAGCTCAAAAGGCAGATGTTTTTTAGATGGTTGTGTCGTGACAAGAGTGGGAAGAAGGGCCAGCTACAGCGATGTGGAGTTATTTAAGAGGAGAGCGGCTGTCAGGTGAGGGTGCAACCATGGCACATACACGCATCGACATCCAAAACTGGATGCTGTATCTACGGGATGACTGAAAGCACATCGTGAATGAACATGGCAATATTAAATGTTTTAACCTGTGACCACGTCAAGGTAAAAGCCCAGAAAAGATGTTTTAGAACAAATGTAATCAACCCATGTTCTGACATCACAGCTTCTTTTATTTTGTAACTAGACATGTTTACAGTCCAAAGTAACAGTTCATATATCAGGTGAAATAACCCAATAAAAGTTGGAAAAGGGGGCCACCTAGAATGATGAACAGGTTACGTAAAGCCTATCTTACAGTCGGCCTTGAATAACTGGGCTACGGTCTCTGAGATTCCACCAGACCCTCGAAAATGCAAGTGCAAAAAATGCTATTTTCCTTTTATTCCATGTATTTGCAAAATAGCTAGTTTTTGCCTTTAAAAGGGAGTGCTGCGTTTTAAAAAAGATCAATGGAGTCTTTCCCAAAAGGAAAGAAGAGCTCTTGTTGTTCTTGGTCTTCTCACAACTTTGAAGAAAAAGAAGAGAATAATCACAGTCCTCAGGGCAAAATGCACCCTGCCGTGCGAGTCCTGTGCAGAGCCAGGAACTGGTGAGGCTGGAGACGGGTGGGTGGAGGCCCAACATTACTGCTGCCCTTCCTCCTCACGCAGGAACGCAAAAACAGAGGAGAAATCTTTACTGGCATAACCACGTGCGCACATCATGCGGTAAATCTGATGAGCCAAGGAACCGAGAGGGACAGGAGTTTTAGTGTTAGTGGCTGTGTTCTGAGCGAGTCCGAGATCCTGGAGAAAAGAAAAGAAACAAATATGTTCAAAAGCCACCATTGTTTACATTAATGGTGATTTAACCTGCAACACCTATAAACTGATGATAATATCACAGATTAACTCCCTATCAACCGAGAAGTCGACTCAGATTCCTGACTCGGGAAACCGAGACCAGGACGTCCAGCTGACCTTAGCCATGAGCTGGGTGCCGAAGCCCCCCTGGTAGTTATTCCCAGATGGGACTCCTTCCATGACTCCAGGCACAGGGTTATAGGTGTCACTGGACCAGCACCGACCCGAGCTCATGTTCAAGATCTTGGCCAACAGCTTGGGATCGAGGCCGAGCCTGTGAGTGAGGAGCACTGCCGCGTTACCAACACTGCATAGATCACGGTTGAGATATCATGACCTATTTGTACCGGATTCCCAAGTTCATTGTCTCCGCAGTCCCGATCATTCCAATGGCCAGAAGCATGTTGTTGCAGATTTTGGCAGCCTGGAACGAGACGATCACACCGGACGTTAATGAGCACAAGGGTCAACATTCCATTTGTAATTTGGGAATTATAAAAAATGTGGCTCGTACCTGTCCGGTTCCAACCTGACCACAATACATCACGTTGGCTCCCATGCAGCTGAGGAGCTCTTTGGCTGCAGTAAATTCCTCTTCTGCCCCTCCAACCATGAAAGTCAGTTTAGCAGAACTAGCAGCCCCAACACCTGGGAATGAGAAGTTATCCAGCAGAGGTGCTCAGTGATTTTAATGTTTTAAATCCAGTGAACAAACGGTAAAATGTGAGATGCAGAGAAGAAGACACAAATGGAATTAGCTTTAAAAGAGGCATGGAAGCACAACTGTGTCCTCATGTTTTGGGCAATTTCTCACATTTACTGCTACGTTCTCCCTGTCCATAAAGAATCAACTACCATTTATGTCATCTTTGTCTTTAAAGAAGCATTTTATCATTTAAAACCAAAACAAACAAACAGTTTCATCTAAATACAATCAGATTTTGGACCAATTGGCACAAACCATGCATGATCCCTGCTGTACAATGTTTACCACCCATGTTCCGGTTTAACTGGGATTTCTATTCGCTCCGCTGAGGAGAAAAGGCTGATTCAGCAGCACGGCTGAGAAATCAAGACTTGAATGAAGAACTTAAACGTAAAGGCTCCAATGCTTCATGCATCATTGTTTAAAAATGTGCATTCATTGTTTATTTACAGCACATACAGGCAGTATAGAGATTCACAGTCAAAAATGTATGAAACCATTCTGATCAGTACCTCAAAACAGGGCCGAAGCTCTGAGGGGACCAAATGTTCTGTTGCAGCTCCAAAACTGTGGAACGAGCTGCCACTGCTCATTAGCCACCTACTTTGCTTTTCACGCCACATGGATTGTTCATTTGATGTGCACTGGGGTGGACAGTCTATTATACTGTTTTTTTATGTGATCTAAATTTTATGCTCATCTAATTTGTATTTGATCTTTTTCTGAAATTTCTTTGTTGTGTCTTTTACTGTACAGCTCTTTGGAGAACTTCATGTTTATTTAAAATCATGCTTTATAAATTAAATGGATTGGCTTGAAACAAAGGTTTAACCCATGAGATGACCGTTACAGACCACAAACATTAACAGACTCACTTCATGTGAGAGCCGAGTCCTGGGAAAAAATGCCACTTCTCAGCATTGTGTTTTAGTAAATCCCAGTAGTCACTTTATCAATAAAAACAGCAAACAACTGAGAAAAGGGATTTTAAAAAAAAACAAAAAAACAACAACACACAGACTTTCTCTATTTCCACTGTAGAAATGTGAAGCTGTGTCCTTCCCAGTCTAATGAAAAACGACAGTTATGTCCTCTTACAACGTGCTAGCCACATGCTAACATATGGCCGACAACGTGTCCTTTTATATATCAACATAAACCACAGACTACATTGCCAATGTTGTTTCAGCTTTATCTGACAACTGTAAATGATCCATATGCATCGAAGTAGAACAGACGCTGCAGTTTGTGACAGTTTCAAAGCAAAACGAGTAGATCTTTATGCGTTACAGTAAATCATTAGCGTGTAGGAAATGGCTGTACAAAGAGTGGAAATGCATTGGAAGGCAGTTAGGATGAGGAATTTGTGTGCAGTCAGGGTGGGGGTGGAGCTTTCTTTACTGGGTGAAAATGAGTCCTTTCTGGATATAATAATATACAGAGCATGCTACAGCGCACACAGCTTTAAAAGGGATATATAAGAGCATATAAGACTTTTTGTATGGTATTTTATGAAGTAGTTTGAAACTATCAAGTATCATTGTTAACTCACGTATCACAACATGGTGCTCATCAGCTCATCCTCGCGTGAGCGAACGGAACCTTTTAGGTGCAACTCTTTCACACCTGGTCAGGTTTTATGTCTCATTTGATCCGCGTTTGGGGGTGCTTTTCTTCCATCTTTCAATGCTTATGCTATCAGGCCTAATAGCTAGTTATATAGCAGTACAGCTTATTGTTTAAAGAAGTAATTTAAATGTTCTATGTATACACTGAATGAAATGCATGGATGATTTCCTCATTTAAAGTTTCAGTTTTTTGTCATTTTTCCATCACCCAATCAAGAGCCACGTAAAATAATTCATCCCCTTAACATTCTCAGTGAAGCGGTTTCAGCCAAAATGGAACATTTACCTCCCGATACCGGTGCGTCCATAAAAACTGCCCCCATCTTTTCCGCAGCAGCCGCCATTTCTTTAGAGACAGTGGGGTCAATGGTGCTGGAGTCAATTAGAAGGGAGCCTTTTTTCACTTTCCTGTTAAACAAAAACAACATAATCTATACCTTTAATACAATTCACATTTCAATTCATGTGTATTTAAGTAAAAACCAAGACGCACTTGAGGATGCCATTGGATCCAGTGTACACTTCCATAACATTGGGACTAGAGGGAAGCATCGTGATAATGCGGTCAGCCTTATCTGCTACCTCTGCAGGACTGTCCACAATCTGTATGGAGGAACAACAATGGATGATGGGAAATATTCCACCAAATTAAAAAAAGAAAACAGCTCGTAGGTGTGTTATTCTTATACCTGTGCGCCAAGCTCTTGCACTTCCTTGCAGGACTCTGGGAACACATCAGTGGCTATGATAGGGTATCCGTGCTTTAGTAAGTTCTTTGCCATTGGGTTGCCCATATTTCCCAAACCAATAAACCCCACTGGGGTCTTTGAGGCCATAGACCTTGAGGAGACTACAACATAATGGACACATTAATTCAAATGAACACATGAGCCTCACAGAGCACATAAAAGAACCAAAACATCAGCATACTTCCAATCTTGATTATTTCTTATTTTTGAACACCTAATCTTTAAAACTAAAGGACATGGTGCATTAAGATCCACAGTGATATGCACTCAAATATATACGTCAAAACATTTTAATTTTAATAATTGCTTAACGCCTCAATGAAAATGTAAATCTACACACGAGGAAGGTCACAAGAAGCAGTTATAGAAGCTGCAGAGACAGCTCATCTGACTCGACTGTGACCGACAGTAGAGAATATCAGGACAGTGCACCCACGCGTGTTCAGATCCTTTCCACGCGTTTCTTTTTTTTCTTTTAAATACAATTATAGAATCTTGGAAACATTTGCCGTTTGTTGCAGGGAAATTCGGGTTTTCTAACCAGTCTGCTGATGGCTTAAAGCCCATCGACAACTGACTTAAACTTCTCTGAAGATTTCAAGGCAAAATGATCATTTTCGAGCTTTCCCGCAACAACTCGGCGCCGCGGCGTGCGTGACGCGTGGACAATCGGGTCGTTGTTCTTACCGAATGCAAAGGCACCATGGTTGAAGCTCCTTCCAACTAGGTATCGAGACCCTCTCAACACAGCGGCCATGCTTCTTTTTTCTTGACCTTACATATGACGCAACAGTACGTGTATTAAGGACGTGTCGTTCCTCCAATCAAATATCAAACTCTCTTTACACGGCCTCCCAATCCAGCCAATAGGCTGCGGGGGGAGGGGCTTTCATATGTCCATTATATGTGGTATAGGAGCCTTTCTGCTACCTACAGAGAACAGCATGTATCAGTGCAAAAATATCCACAAAGTACATTGACACGGTCACTGGTCATATAATAAGAATCAGAATCAAATGTAAATGTTAGTACATATTCAAGAGTGGGACTCGAGGGATTGCTGAATGAAGAGGCAGGTTATGAACTAAGATTCTGGTCAGAGAATCAAGGGTGTTTCTGTTGGAAGGTGTGGATGGATTTGGCTTGATTTTATATATTTTATTCCGACTTGAGATCGTCCTATAACTCATGTACAGGTTTGTACATGAGTTATAGGCCCAGGCAGATATTATGGGTCTATAGGTCTCTATAGGTCATTGATCTCAGAGTCATCCCATATCACAGTGGGTGTTATTGGTAAATAAGACAAGATAAACACTCCTACAGTAAAATCGAGTAAAATAGAGAAAACCAAAAGACCGGGGTGGTCATATGTGGTGCCATATTAACTTAGAATAAGAAAGAAAAAAAAACTATACTAATCCCTAATCACCTGTTGCGGCTGTGGCAATGTTTAGATATTAATGCATAGCATATATTCAAGAGTGTAAAATTTGGAAGTGGAATTACATGATTTATTTAACAAAATAGTCTTTTCCTCACCACTCAACTGGGTTTAGAGACAGAAAACCATAAATGCCAAAAACAAATAGTGGGACTATAATGTTTGGATTAGAATGATATACACATTCTTGCATGAATTATCACTGGAATTAAATTGAACTTAATAACGACCTTGGTTTTATTCTTTATGAAAGAAGAACGTTGATGAGCGTCTTATGGGTTTTCCCAGGTTTGCCCTCTTCCGGAAATGACGTGATGTTGTTGTTATTCCAGGAAGCGAAGTGAACTGCGTCAACTGTGCTTTTATCATACTTTTGGTTTTCACCTACTGTTCAACATGGCCATTCGGTATGTTTAAGGCTTCATTCTACAGTTAGAAAGAGTAAATGTTCTTTTTTTAAATACTGTCAATGTTTACGTCGTCTGTTCTAAAGATCGGCGACGTTGTTGTTAGCTGTTCGGCTAATTTCGTCCTCTAGTTCTTATGTAGTGAGCTGCACTTTTTTTTCGCGACGTTAACTTATATATATATATTCATCTTGTCGATGGTAAACTTGGGCTGTGTATCTAACCAGTCGTACTAAATATTTGAATATCGTACATGTCTCCCAAGAACGAGCCTTTTTTTGAGAGGTACTCTTTTTGAAGTAGCGTTAGCTAGCTGCAAAGCTAGTCAGATATGATTAGTATGATCAAATTAGGCCTTACTCTGCCTTGTAACCTGATATAAGCGTTTATTAATCTGTGCCAGGTTTGCTAAATGTAGTTATTACATGTGATTGCAAACCTCGGTCGTTGTTAGATGACAAACTTTGTCGATTATACGGAGTAAATGTATTTGTGGTCAGGGGCCTGGGGTAATTGCGTCGCTCAAAATCATGAGCTGAGGCCCTTGTGGGAAAATCTAACGTGGAACAATTAATCAAGCGGCCGATGTTCGACAAAACCTCGATATTGTGCGACAATACGATGGTTAAAACACATATTTAAAAACAGGGTTTCAATTCTGTGTATTATTTATTTCCTCAGCAAGTCAGATCTCAACATATGACAAAATTTTTTTAAAAAAAGTTTACTGATGGTTTCGGAATTAACAAGAGTCTCTTTTATTAAATATGTGTAAAGACCCTTTAACAAGCTTGACACGTCACAGTCATTAGCCAGACTTGGGACTTTCCTCTGTTGACTTAAGTGTATTGTGTAGGTGGTTTATTCATAGTGAAATATTGTATTAAAATACACCAATAATCACATCAACTAAAGGGAAACTTTGTCTAATTGTTTACACAGATCATGCAGAGAATAGGTGTTTTATACACTTATTGTGTATTATAAATGCCTTTTTAATCGATTTTTAATAGAATGTAAACCATAAGTTCCTGTTCACAAACTGTGTACTTCTAGAACCTGTTAATCACAGCAGTTTTTATATATGTCACATGTCTTTCCCTTGTGTTATGTTTCTGGTAATAATGTTATCTCCCTATCTTTGCTAACCTATCAACTGTGCAGACACTGCTGAGTAATTTATGGCACTGTTCCTGGACGGGACTTTACAAAACGATATGGACACATCAAACTTTGCCCACGTCATCTTTCAAAATGTGGGGAAGAGTTACCTGCCACATGCAGCCCTGGAATGTCATTACACTTTGACACAGTTCATCAGGCCACATCCAAAAGATTGGGTTGGCATATTCAAGGTAAATAGCCAGCTTTTTACCTTTGAATGAATGAAAATAAATTACATATGATGAAGGAACAGAAGTTCTGCTTGTATTGTGTTGGATGCATTCTGATAATATTGTAAGATACATCTAAGGCAATGTGTAACAAATTGTTGGGAAAATATTTTTCTGTCTTCTCAGCAATAACTTGTGCTGTAAAGTATTTTTTTCTTGTTTGTTTTATGAAACACAAAGTATAAAGAAGCTCCCAGGATACTTCCTGCTTTGAGTTGCTAGGATTAACCTTGGGGTTATTTTCAGTCTGAACATTTTTTTTAGCACTGTCTTCAATGTTTATTCATTATATTTTGTAATAAATAGGGCAAATCTGCAAATGTATTTGTACTGCATGCGTATGTGTTTTCATTATACAGTCATCTACAGGTGTTCAGAATTGCTGCAAAAATATAAGCAGCCCCCCAAAAAATCCTTGTTTGGTCCTGCTTTCAATTTCTGGACCGGTGTTGACAGTTGTTGCTTTACTCACAGCCCATTTTAGTGGTGGCTTCCTCTGCGTGTGCAGCAGACAGGTCTGTTTTTGAAAAGAGTCTCTCTGAGGTTTCACCCACCAGTACCACCACCATCTTTGCTCCTTTTAATGTGTAGTCTGGAAAGGGCAGACCTTCAGTAATGACAGTCACTAACTAGGTGCATGTCTTAATTGCTTCCTGTTCTTTACTACTGGCAGCTGGAGCTGCACTACCAACAATTGGGAACTTTAGGAACAGCAGGACCTTCTGTCCCTTTACTTTGATAACAATTATGCAAAAAAACCCCAGATGGTAATGTAAAAAAAAATCAGTTTTTATCTTAAAGTAGTGGTATGGTATTTTTAATATTTGTGTATCTCTATTAATTGTGTATGTTTATGATTTGCATCGTGTAATTGAGTGATTTACTGAGCTCGTGTCGATGCCTGCACGCTCGCTGAGCGTGCCCGTCGAGAGCCACCTAGCCTGACGTGACTCTGATTTAGTGTGACAGCTTTATGGCACGAGCCCGAAGTTGTGGATGTATTTTCTGTAATCCCCCCCCTCATCAGCCATCCGTTAACAACACATAAAATACATGTAATTACATTTTGGTTTTCATTTTCAAGTCGCCTATGTATAAAATTTTCACCTATTTCTCTCTTCCTGTTAAAAGTGAGTTGTAGCTTTGTGTCCACAGTCCTGACAGGGGCCAGGCTGTGGTGGCCAGGAGCGCTGAAAACAAGAGATCAGTAGTCTTGTTCCGAAAAGTCCCCCTCTTCTTCCCACTTATCCCAAACCTCATGAGGCCACATTTAGATAATCCTTATTTTGGATATTCTGGATTTTGGAAAGTGTTTTTAATTAGGCTCCATTGCATTTGTCTTTAACAGATGTGGTGAGAACCTCTGAATAAATGCTTTCTTTATGTCTAAACAGGTTGGCTGGAGCACAGCAAGGGACTATTACACATTCTTGTGGTCACCTCTCCCTGAGAACTATGTGGAAGGAACAGGAGTCCACAGAACAGTGGTCTTTCAGGGTAAGATCGTACAAAAGTCTTCATATTACTGGCACCTTTTAGTAAATAAGATTGTTTTGCTTCTTGGCTTTGCTGTGCTGACTGTATTTTATCCTTATCCAGGTTATTATGTGCCCAACGATGATGGTGAATTCTACCAGTTCTGTTATGTGACCCACAAAGGGGAGATTCGTGGGGCCAGTACACCGTTTCAGTTTCGGGCCAACAGTCCGTCAGCGGATGAACTTCTGACAGTGGAGGATGAATGCAACTCTGACATCCTGGTTGTCACAACCAAGGCCGGTTTCCTGGAGGTAGGCATGTTGGAAGTAACAATATTTAGTGTTTGTACCTGTTTTTAGTGCAACGAGTTTTTAAACAATGCTGAATTTTGATATGCAGCAAAAGGTGGAAGAAACTCAAAGAGAGAAAGAAGAGCTGGTCAAAAAGGTGGCTCTCCTGGAGCAGGAAAAGGAGCAGCTAGAAGCTGAAAAGGAGAACCTTAAGAAGGAGTGTGAGGAGGAGAAGGAGACATGTGCCCAGCTCAGAAGAGAGAATCAAGTAAGCTGGGGGGAAAAAAATCAAACCTCAGTCCAGACTGGAAGAAGAGCCCCGTTTTGTCACTTTTATACAAATCTATTGTAACCTGGAATATTTTTTTCCTGTTTGTTTTTGAAGAGAAATGTTTTCAGTAAAATCAGTCATATTTGACAAGTCTCTCAGCTCCCCCTAGCGAACAGCTGCAAAACTGCAGGAACCAATTCGTGATCCTCCAAGAGTAAATCATAATCTGACTGACTGACCGTCTCTATTTTCAGAGTTGAAATTCAGAATTTTATAGCAAAACATTATGTCTTAAAAGCAGTGCCAGCAATAATTCATATAGCTCTCTATTTACCATAAATCTACAGGCTTTAAAATGAAATCGTGATTACAGATTTTGTGGCTGTTAATTTTATGGATATACTTTTATTGTTTTTTTTATGTGGTGTGAATATAAAGTTTAAGGTTTTCTGCCTATATACAATCTATAAAAATAATTTATTTAATATAAGCCTTTCAACTTTGGAATGACCTACTTAAAGATTTAAATGCCTGTATAAAATCTTTTTTTTTTCCATTTAGACCACATGAGTGTTTTAGAGGGATAAAACATGTAATTATTTTTCATATTAGGTTTGCCTTTTTAACTTTATTTTTGTTGTAGTAAAGTCATTTTCTTATTTGATAGTGAATTATAAAACAGACTACTGACTGACTGACTGCTACCATTTTCTATTTTGTTACACTGTACAATGTCATTTTTTACTATCTCCCAGGAGGTGCAGAGCTCTTCCCAGGCCCTGCAAGAAGAAAAAGAGGAAGTAAAGAGAAGACTGGAGGAGGCCAACGCCAGAGTTGTTCAGCTGGAAGAAGATCTGATCGGAGTAACTCAGAAGGGCCTTCAAAAAGAAACTGAGTTGGACAAGTAGGTTCACTCCAGAGATGGTGTTGCACCGCTACTGAGTTGCTGTTATTGTTTACAGAATTCTATTTCGTTGATATGTTGTTGGATTCCAGCATTAATATTGGTGGGGTTTTTTTTATAGATGAGTACAATTTGATATCAACCTCCAAGATTTGTTATTATACTTCTAAAGGTGTACATTAAAATCAATCACATCTGATTTTATTGCTACATTTTGAGGAAATAAATCCTATATCATGAAGTGATCCATATTTATATAAAACCTTTTCATTTACCATGAAGGTGTAACAAGATTTTTCTTTTCATTTAGCCTTAAGGATCGTTTGAAGAAGTTCACAGTAGAGAAGGAAGCTCTTGAGTCTCAACTCAAAAATGAAAAAGACGAGAAGGAGCTTTACAAGGTATTACGATCAAAATGTTGGCAGATCGAAATGTTTAGTTGCTTTCTTTTTTTGTGTTTTTTATACTCTTTTACAAACCGGAGCTCCTGTTTTAAACCGGCACCACTTGACAGAACAGGCCATACCATTTCTGTTTTCCTCTGGTTTCTTCAGTCTTTCTCTCACTTTGTTGTGGTTGGTACTACAGAGGAACTACTGCACTGTCGCCATGGAAATAGAGCCTGAAACCCATACCTCATTTAAGTTGTACATCACACTCAGGGTCCTTCAGAAGAAAAATTTTATGGGTCTGTCTCATTCCGTGTTTTGTAATTGAGGTCATGCAACATTTATTTTAATGGTCATAACACTCTGTTTGGTACCTGATTGGTGTGTTAGAAATGTGAAGAAAGCCAGAAAGTGTATGTTTTCTAACTTTTTGTGTGTTTGTGTGCCAGATTCATCTGAAAAACAGGGAACTGGAAAATACTAAGCTGAGTGCGGAGCTACAGATGCTGAAATCTGTGGACGTGAACAAGGAAAACACCATTGCCCAGTTTAAAGAGGAGGTGGGGCGACTGCAGGCGTGCCTCACTGAGAAGGACAAACAGTACCGGGAGATCCTGGCCAAAGTCTCGCCCCTGGTATAACTATTTCATTTCTTAGGCTGTTTGAAGTTGATGATTAATCACATACTTTAGTATTGAATAATGATGAAAAAATCTAATTAATTGTAAATGTTTTTGATGGATACAGAGATGAGGAAAAAGTAAATGATCATTCGAAAATGTATTACATTTAATCGAGATTAAATCATCCACCATCATACCCTCGCTGTAAAACCTTTTGCCTTCGGCAGGCCGACGTCAAGGTCCTTAAAGAGCAGCTGAGACAGAAGGAAGAACAGCTCCAGGCCAACCAGCAGCAGTTGTCTTTATTAGCTGCTGAGCTGAGGGACACCTCAAGCACCCGCGATCGCACCATGTCCGAGCTTTACCACATGAAGCTGGAGGCAGACGCCCTCCGCCAGGCCAAGGCTGAAGCTCAGGCTCAGTCTACCCAGCTGAAGACCCTCATAGAGCAGATGAAGGCAGAGGCAAAGCAAGAGGCTGTAAGAAGGCTTGCTAAACTACCACAAAACATTTGATTTAAATTACATACGCTGAGTACATGATATATAGAAATCAGCTCAATAATTTTACCTAGCTTCATTCTAGAAAACTAAGATTGTAAAAAGGATTAAAGATGCTATTCATATTTCTACCTGTCTATATTATAGATCTTTGCATGTGAGCTATTATTATGGTTGGTTTCTGGACCGTTTTTTCATGCCTTTCAGCAGGCCAAAGCTGCAGAAGAAGAAACTGCAGACCCAGCTGTGGTTGCAGAGCTGCAGAGAGAGGTGGAGGACCTGAAGCTGCGTCTCCACATGGCAGCAGAGCACTACAAGGAGAAATACAAGGAATGCCAGCGACTTCAAAAACAAGTTCTAAGACTCTCAGAACAACAAGGGGTATGTCCCACAGGGCAAGACATTGCATTTTGTGCTTATTCCCAACAGGCAAGAGAACAGAAATGTAATTATGTTTCTGTGTCTGATGTCTCGAAATGGCCTCTGAAGGTTAAAAAGTGGTCTTGGTCATCTCTTGTATTAAATTTAGCAGTTATTTAACTAATATACGTTTTTATAATGAAGTATACCACAATGAAATGTAGAAAATACCTGGACATCTTGGCGTCACGCTGTTTATTTAACATAGCACTTCTGTCTGTAGGATGTGAAGAGAACTTCAGCCCAGGAAGCTCTGAACATCCCTGCAACACTCAGTCCAGACACATCAGTCCCAGGTAATTCTGATCTAGCTGCTGTAGATTGAGCCACAAAATCCAATTTACGGAGAGCTTTATTTTTGCTTTTTGCTTTGCCTCCAAAGGAAGTCCAGGTTCTGCTGATCCCATGCTGGAAGTCATCATTCAGGAGAAGCTTAAAGGCATCAGCAGAGAAGCGTCCGACAGGAATGACAAGTACCGGAAATGCAAACAGTTGCTAATGGTAAAGCTTCCCGTGTGCATCCCTTATGTTGGTCATTTGTGCTTAAACTGTTTTTGTTTATAAGCCCAGGTCATCAGAAGGTCATATTTGCTCTTTAAACCAAAGAAATCCAATAATCCTGTCCCTCCTTTAGGAGGAGAAGGATCGTAGCTGCATGTACGCTGATGAGTTGGCTAAGTTGGAGTTGAAATTTAAAGAACAGCTGAAGACCAATGAAAACCTTAAACTCCAGCTGGCAGCAGAGGAAGACCGCTACAAGGTCAGTTCAGCAGACTGCTCATTCACTCACAGTCGCGCCGTTTCTTTCCAAGCGGCTCAGCCGTAGAACAATTACTGCATTTTTTCCTCTGCAGACTATGGCCGCTTTAGCTCAGGAATGGAGCCTTTGATGGTCTCTCTCATTGAAAGTAGTCACTCTGACAGTGTTATTTACGAGCAGATCCATCCGTCAGACGACATTTTACTGCTGTTTATGTCAGACTTTGGAAACAAGCTCAACTCAGCTTAGTGGAGTCTTCTCCGGTTGCCTGACTAATGCTGTGCTTGGCTCTGTTCGGCCAGATATTTGCTAAGTGTCTGCAAGGAATTCAAACAGGTTCTTTATCTCCGATGTATATTTTACGTAAATCAGTCTTCTGCTTAGGGGAGACTTTATGGCTCCGATCAGTCGACTTCAGGCATTCGTCCTGAGCGACATGGTTATAATCAGGAGCTTCTTAGATGTTTGAAAATGTCTTTCCGTGGATGTTTAAATTTCAGTTTATTTTTTATTACCTCAGAGCCAGGTAGCTGAAAGAGGACGGGAGCTCAAAGAAGTGAAGGACACGCTCGCCCTTGTTTGTAAAGAGAAGGAAAAACTACAAGAGGTTCGTGACTTTAACTGACTTCACTGCAGAAAATCCACCAAATGCACCAGTCATTTCCAATCACACTTCTCTCTATCTGCTCTGTATTCAATATGCCTTTGATGGAGGGAGAGCAGTAAATTCCCTCTTTTTTTCCATTCCATTTCTATGGACCACAGTAAGGTCTCCTTGGCCTGAAATCTCACTTTGAGGTTATGACATCAGAACTCAGCACAGCAAAATGACCCAATTTGAGGTTTTAGCAGTAAATTAAAGTGGCGCCTACAACATCAGTGACACACAGATGCCAGTTTCTTTTTTAATGAAGGCACTAATTAAACTGTTGGTATTAGTGACAGCAAGGGCCACAGCTCTGGGGCTGCTGTCTGATCTGATGATGCATATCGTCTCTTCAGAGGATAAGAAATGGATAAAACTACCTGTGCAGCTAGATTCTTAGAAAATGGCTTGTTACTTCAGTGGCTTTTTATGCCAATTAATGATGCTATTTCCTTCACAGGAACTCCAAAAGGTCAACGGAGGAAGAAAGGGCGATCAGGGGGGCAGCCAGAAAACCAGTTTGGAGAGTAACCAGCCCAGTGTGCCTTTATTCCTGCAGTACCCTGTCCCATACACACAAGATGCCCCCACCCCTTTGCTGGTCGCTCAGAGCCCCAGCAAGCTGCAGTTTGGGAACCCCTACTCCATTTCAGACCCAAAAGGCCAGTCTTATTTCAGAAAATCTCAGCATACATTTGGTTGAAAATGCTCATTTTAACAGTGTTGTCTCAAAACCATCCTCCTCCAGATGATGAAGATGAGGAATTCTCAGATAACCAACTGCTTAGACTACCCCCCGTGGGTCCACCCTCCTGGGACAGCAACGTGGTCTGCATCCAACCCACGCGCAACCCCAGCCGCCCAGAAGGCCACGAGGAGCCAGAGGAGAAGCAAAACAACAACAACAACAACGTGAGGCTCACGGGTGGAGACAGGCATCCTGTTGTTAAGCACCTGATTGACTTTTTTTCTACACTTCTATCATAGGATAATCCCAACAAAGAGCCCCCGGCAGCAGAGACCCGCAGCACCTTTGTCAACGATGGTCAGACTGCCTTCTGCTTTGATCCCAGGTAACGGAGAGCCTCGTTAATGGCGTGCAGGTCTGCTGCCGCCCGTGTGTATCGTAGCATGTGTGAAGTGTTTGTTCTGCTGCACACTCCTTTCAGTTGGCAGTCGTCAAGGAGGGGGGCCACCCACGACGCGTCAGACAGATGCTCTTTATTAGTGTGCGCTTAACGTGCGCTGACGTGACTTCACTGCTCACCGTCTGTGATTCTATCCCCCCCCCCCTCCCCTGTTTCTGCAGCATGGACATGAAGCGCTGCCCGCTCTGCGAGGTCATCTTCCCGCCCAACTACGATCAGAACAAGTTCGAGGAGCACGTGGAGAGCCACTGGAAGATCTGCCCCATGTGTAGCGAGCAGTTTCCCCTGGACTGCGACCAGAAGGTGTTCGAGGCTCACGTGCTCACTCACTTCGAAGGCCACCAGCTCAACTTTGACTAGAGGAGTGCGCGCCCACTTCCGGTCAGCGGTGAAACCAATGTCTGCGCGCTCTTCTCTGCATGTATTGCCGTAAGGATCTGCTCTGTAGGACTTTACCCACTTCCGCTTTGGTACTTTAAAACAAGAGTGATTTAACATTTTGACAGTTTAGCTCTGCACATGGCAGAGCTTCTGAATTGGTTTGCCAATCCAAATGTTACGTTGTAGGAGGCAGATTTCCATTCTTTTGGATTTGAGGATAAGACTGTTTTTGATCTTACTAACTTTACATTGATTTGGGCTCTGGCAGATCCATAAGCCTGCAGGATTTAACGAATCAGGGAGGGATGAAAATGAAATGTTTACCAAACATGCATTTCAAACAGGTTCCAGCTTAAAGCATCACTGTAGGTTTCATTGGCTCATTTTGTATAGAAAGCAGCCGTAGCTCTCTATATGCAGTCAGGGAGAAGTCTTCAGTGATTGCAGACATGATTACACTGTGTATCATCGCCTATTTTAGGATATTAAAGCCAATGTTGTGAGAGCTTCGACGCTTTGTGTACGTTAGACTCGTGTGATTTTAGGTTTCCTTTCTTTTGGTTTTAAATGTTTTAAAAGTCATCAGTTAATCGGTGCACAGTGAGCTCATGTCGCCTCCTTTCACTCTTCTCTCAGAGTTTCGTGTATTTAAGATGAACTAATAAAGTTGGCTTTAAACGGCGCAGTCTCGGGGGAGTCGATGACACAGGAGTCTTCAGGCACACACACCACAGGAACTTTAATTCTAAACATAACCAACACATGTTTACATGAAGTAGCTCTTAAAGAATTACAGTACATCACACTCTGTTTCTCAAACACAACCTGTTTTTTTTTATTACACAATACAGGTTTAACTCCTGAAATATATGAAAATATAATTTAATGCACTTGACACACAATACATTCACTACATACTATCCTCCCCCATACTGGCAGTATAACACTGTCCAAACTCTTAATTGGACCATAATTAATTCAACACTAACATCCATGCAGTGAAAATGAATGCTTGATTTGATGGCATTATGATCTGAGATTTATTCTTTTCTCTTGGCACATAGAAACGGCCTCTGTGTGTTTCCACTTTTAGTCTAACAGTATGCTGAGCAAGCCGAGTATAAAGGGACGAACCACCCCGAAATCTGACATGAGGATCTATGAGGTGCTAAATCTGTCAGTGTCTCCTGTTTGGGGGATCTGCTCAGTTTTAGATGATAAAGCCTGTAGAGATTCTATCTATGAGGAAATTAAATGCTCAAACCAGAAGCAAAGCCAGACAAGAACCTAAGGCGAATGAGGAATGTTAATATCTTCTTCTTTGTCTTCCAAAACTGCCAAATTCCAACCCTTAAAGAAACTTTATTGTATTTGGGATTTAGGGGTGGACAGTCCCGTTGATACGGGCACCCGATGACAGGGGCGGATCCTGGAGTCATAATTCAAGGCAACTGCCATCACAGTAATCTCTCAGCAGTGGAAACATTGCAGGCTCGCCGTGCATCTCTCCTGGTTTATACATCGGCAATTAGATACTGGCAAAAATACTCATCTCTTAGCAACTTGTTACAAAAAAGTGCTTGAATCCCTCGTTATAAAATAAGGAGGAAACGGCTTTACGAAAGTGACCAGAAACATTAGTAACAATGGCACAGGAGATTCTGAGGACCCCACCCTTGGATGTGTGTCCTGTCTGAACACTGGTAGTGGCGGGGGCTGAAATGCTTGTAAACGTCACCTGAGATCATCCTTTGGCACTCACACACACAAAGAAATAATTGAAATATTGCAGATACGAAAAAAGTCCAGCAAATGATTATCAACATGAGCAAAATGCACTATTTTTTCAGCACTATTTTAGCACCCACACATTCACTTTTTTTTTTTAACTTGTTTGTCGCATTTTTAAGCATCACTGAAAAAGAGGCGAGTTAACAATCCTCAGACTTCACACATTGTACATGCTGGCGTGTGTGTGTGTGTGTGTTTGTGTGTCGGTTTAACCTTATAGTTGATAATGTCTTTTTCAGTATGTCACCATACAAGAAACAACAGGAAATGAATAAAAAAAAAAAAAGATAGCTTAAGTGTGCAAAATACAAAAAGGTGAACTACACTACACAAAGAATTGGTACTCTAAATAAAAATTAAGGATTAATAATAATACATTTATAACATGCAAAAATAGTAACGATATAAAGTGGGAGATGTAGAAGGCGAAGAGGAGGAGCGGCGACAGCTGTGGTCCGACTGTGGCCTGCTGGGTACTCGTGACGCCTCTACTGTTGCATCTTGCGGATGATGTCAGTGGAGACGGGTGGGTGGAAGTTGATGGTGTGGTGGCGGAGACCCTGAGATGTTTTGTAGCTCTTCCCGCACCGGCACTTGAAAGGTTTGCGCACTCTTATCTGGGTTCGGTGGCCGTTCTTGGCGTGATACTTGATCCCATTTACATTCTGTAATCGAAGCATAAAGAGGCGACGGTTACCGACTGTCTCGGTCTGGACTTGAACGGGGGCCCAGACCTGCCAACGCTCCCTCAGACCAAGCCGTCGCCCGTAACCTCCTCATTCACGTCAGCGAAGCAGTTTTCTCAAGCTGCACATAATTTATCCAACCACAAACACCAGATGTGACTGGAAAATCTAGTTAAACCCACCTCAGAGCAGTGCACTAAAGGCATGCCTTTATATTACATGCTGCGCTGCACAACAACTGGATAACTCTTAAACATCACACATTTCAGACTTTCAGCAGTGAAAATATCTGATTTATGTCCTACTTGGGCTCCCTGGGTGTGGTCGAACCGTTTCACACGCGGTTAAATCCACGGTGCATGTTCTGAGGAGAGGCGGGGTGGCGTGAAAACCTACCTTGTACCTCTTTTTACAACCCGGCACGGGACAAGCGAACGGCTTCTCGTCTCCTCCGTTCATGCACATCGAACTGAGGATGGACTCGGAGCTGATGGCGCTCTCCGTGGTCCACGACTCGTCGCTGTCGGACTCCTCGAAGTCCACATCCTCCTCGTCGCACTCGCTACCTGTGAGAGGGTGAAACGCAGTCTCAGACGAGCCGTTGGACAAACGGGCCTCAGCTTTATGGGCTCGCTGCGGCCGATCATTATGGCCTTCAGGCCAATCGGTGTGAATCATTCTAACTCAGCCTGCTCTTTGGGGCAGCGTTCCCATAATCTCTACTTCATGTGTCACAGTGGAGGTTTCGGGGAAGGGTTGAAATATGCCAACAGTGGGAAAGAATGCATCCGCTTTATGGAGGTCAGCGAGCTGCGACTGTTTTGCTGATTAATTAAGGATGTTGTGCCAGAGGCGAGCTACAGAAAAACCCACAAGACCTAAAACCCAAGACGGAACATGAAATGCTGCATATTTCGCTCAGTCCGTGCATGGGAAACCATTCCTTGAAAAATAAATAACGACTTCCTGCAATATAACGTGCTTACTGACAAGTAGGTGGAAGCTGCACTTTGCTCCCTATATACCAGCTCAAAGATTAAAAATGCATTTACATTAACATAAATCAATCAAAGTCAGAACCAGGTTTGATGCTTAAAGTTAATTTTTATCCATTAAAGCCTTGATAATGCAGAAATAAATCAGCACACCGATTTAAAGCATGGAGTTTACATCAACCACCAGTAAACGCTTGACAAAAGAGTGTCGAGGGTGGTTTTCTACCTGTTGGTGTGCTGCTGCGAAAGGAAGAGGAAGGTGTGATGGGTGGCGTGACCGGAGGGGTGAGGTTTCCAGTGCTGTGGCGAGGCGGCGTGGGAACGCTGCTGCGACACAGGCCGCCTGTCAGAGGCAGCGACAGCTTGGGCTGCACCTTCTTCTTCACGGCCTCGTGCTCTCGCCGCGCGGCGTCCGTCACGAACCTGGAATTATGGGACAATAAACCAGCTGTTTTTTGTCCTATCTGCAACCGTGTGGACGGCTGGAGAAACCATCGCCTCCAAAAACAACTCGAGAGTTTCAGCCGCGAGGAAAAAGTTTAGGTTGGGCTGCAAACTCTTTGGTAAATGTCACTATAAAAATAGACATCGCTGAAATAAAAGTGGAATTAGCAAATTAAGCGTAACCACATCAAGATGTGTTTGTGGGGGCAGGCAGACAGCGGCAGGCCCTCCTGTACACTGGCTTGTGGCCCCCACTGTTCAGGCACCATATTAGAGCGACTGGGATGATCTTGGTGCAATAAAAACCCAGCAACCGAACACTGAAACAACCCACCCGTGACCGTTTGAAAATGCCGGTTGAAACCCACAGGGGGTTTCTTTTGCCTCATTTATCACATTCGTTTTACCTGTTGATGTAACTGAGGGCGACGTAGGTGGGCTGCTGCTGCTCCTGCTTTTCCAGAAGACGAGGGTCTGTGTCTAAGGAGACGAAGAAGACAGTAAGACTTTAGGGTGGCCAGGATTTCATATCGCATCCTCCTGCTAACACATTTCCCTCAGATTTAACAGTGATCCCTCCCTGGCTTCCTACCTGTAACCTGTTGCCTGGTAGCACCACTGGGGATAAACATATCTAGATCACTACAGTAGCTGGCCGGTCCTTATCCCTCTACCAGGGGTACCGGAGAGTAACATTTAAGATAAGAAGTAGTGGATAAACACAGATAAGTAAAACATACGCCACCATTTTTAGTGTTTTGGGGTCATTTTCCTCCACCATGCTGCAATTTTCATTCATTTACAGGCTCACACATGTTTTCCTGCTAAAAGCTGGCATCATCAAAATGAGTTCCAACATGCATATTAACACCATTTAGAATATAGGGGGGGGCAGTACATCTGAAGTGCTTTCTTTGAGTACGTGGGCTGCCAACAATCCGTTTGCTCAGACCTGACCGCAGCTGACACACACTGAGCGTTCCCATGCTGCGCTCCTTGCTCAACAATGGCCAATCTCCTCATCCTGATGTGAAGCTGGCCTGACTTCAAACGCTCGCTCCCTACCTCCGTCAATGTGGGAGAGGAGCGCTGCCCTATAAAAGAGAAGTGTCTGCCACTCACCAGCTGAGTCTTCCTGCCCCCCTCTGAAAGGCCGCTGCCCACACTTCATCCTCCATTTTGCCGTTTAAACTTAACGTAAGCCTGCCTTCAAACCTCTCTAATAGGCCTCGAGGAGTAGAACGAGCAGAATGAGTCGGCCCCCACACACTGTAAATCACACAGCTCAGGTGGAGGCTGGCCTGCAGTGTCCAGTTCCCCTGCAGCCTCTGCTTTTCTTTCATGGCCACCAGCAGTCGGGGTCTGGGCAGAAGGCGCCTCAAATAAAGATGGGAACCCCTGTAATCAGCCTACACAGGTGGTCCACCCCGGTGGCCGACTGTTTCCATCACTATGGGGGGAAAAAAGGGGCCTTTATGGTTCCAGAGGCAAACAGTTCTGACAGGCAACACTGGTTTACATGGTCCAAAAGGATGTTCTTTGAAAACTGAAACAAAAATAAGCAGAACACAAAACTGGGCAAAACAAGGTGGCAAACAGGGGTGTTTTTATTCCCAGCCTTCATTCTAAAAACAAAAAACTCCTCCTTTCATAATAGTTTCAAGTGTTTTAGATTTCTTCTGGTGTCGGTGTGTATGGGAGCATTCACCAGCTGACTCAGAAGTCGCAGTGTTTTGGTGGCTAAAAAACCCCAAACCATGATGCAATTGTGCGTTCTCATTAGGCCAACAGGAAACCCAGAGACGATCACACAACAAACCTTCCTTAGGCAACAGAGGAAATGACGCCTGGTGCCCTTAACGACCTCCATGACCTCCACACACACACGCACACAGGTCCCCCTCTCATTTAAACCAGCGTCTGGCTTCCTCAGTCGCCCTCATGGCCAAAGGCAGCGCGGGGCGGAGCTGAGTGGCGAGCGTTACGGTGACATCTTTATGGCGGCTCCGAGCAGCGGGGGGACGTTACCAGGAGTGGTGGCACAGGTAATTCATTATGATGTGACCTCTGAGGAGGAAATGAAACGGAGTGGAGCTCCATGTGCAAGCTGCCTTTGTAGGTTAGTGACAGAAGCACGGGGAGGATAAAAAGCTCAGTCACACAAGCAGAAGCCCAAATATATGAACACAGACAAGAGTTACACAACCAGGCACAGCAGGACATAAACAAACATGGCTGCCTTAAAAGTGTTATTACAAAGCATGTAGAGTCAATGACGTAATAACACATTATTGAAATATGAGTTTTCATTCAATTTTGGGGGAAAATGATGACGTACCGATGGTGCATTCTCTGGTTTACCGAGCAGAAGAGACACCACGCAGGAAAGGAGCGCTGGTGTCGGGGGATGGGGGGAAATGTAATTAGGCCCACCAGGTGCACAGATCAGGGAACCAGTTACCGCTTCACAAATTTATTACTTCCACACTGAGGGGGCGGGGGTCCACACCGGAGCTAAATGAGCTTCTTATTAAGGGAGCAATGCCAGCAAACAGGCCCCTTTTGACCAGGCCTGGACTCTTCTGTGGCCCCCGCTGAAGCTTTACACTCACAACATCAACGTTTCAGCAGCTTCGCGTGCGTGTGTGTGTGTGTGTGTTTGGATGTGGCACCAGACCACTGCTGAGGTCCCACCACCGCACATCATGTCGTGGATGTCGTGTCCCAAAGTTCCCGGCGTGGCAGAGCTCGTTTTCGTTCGCTACGTTTGTGTGATATTTGTTTTAGCACATCTGGATGTTGACGCAAAGGAGAAAAGGACAAATAATGACAAGATTAGTACGCTGAGCTTTTAACTAAATGACTCGATTGTCAGATATGCGTGGTTTAAATTGATAACTTTCATTGTTAAATTAAGAGAGGACTTTTATTCAATGGACTATTTCGGTGTGTAGTTTTCTCAGTAAAGCAGTAGCAGGGTAGCGCCACCTTATGTTCACGGAGCAGAGCTGCAGGAGCCAATTATGAAAGAGAATGTGTTTTGGGCAGCAGGCCTCCAGATGAGGAGGAAGACAGGCCAACTCCAGCACTCTCTGTCTGTAATTACGCTTCACAGGCACTTGGCGCAGCAAGCACGTTTTTGCACTTCTTGGAGTGGGCAAAGTCCGGCACAAAGGAAGGGGGCAGGGGTTTTTCCCCACTCTGAGCCAGCTAATTGCCTCATTATTCCCCAATAAGTCATCAGGAGGCCTTTTTTTTCAGAGACTAACACCTTGGACACATGCGTGGCACACAGTCAGCCAGCAGAGGATATTAAAGGCAGTCAAGCAACAAACAAGAACAACAGAGACAGCTGCACCTTGTCAGCTTCAATAAGAGCAGCTGAAATATGACATTGGTGACCAGATGTAAGGACTTCCTAGTCAGACCTTCATTTATTTTCAGAGTTTTTGTTCTTTTTACTGCATGCACCTAATACTTATGTTAAGGAAGCAAACCACAATGAAACCGAATCAAAAATAACGTGTAAAGTGGAAACATAGGAAGAAATTCAGCTCGATAGCCTCATTCTTCGTCGACGCACGCGACAGGATAGAGTTCTCCATTTGACCTACATTACTGAAAATGCACATTGACACAGATGTTTCTGAAACACAAGAATTACACACTGTTGCTCTCTGATTTAGGAGGCAGGTGGCGTGCAGTCTGCAAGGCAACATTCGGAGTGTGCAGGAATGAGTGTTTGGTGCAGGTGAGGAGTTATTAATGCACACATTTGATTTGGTGTCATTAAATATTATGAAGTTAATCAATCTATCTATCATCTATCTTCAATGGATAAATAAAAACAGCTCAATAAATCAGACACTCTTAGTGTGAAACAATAAAACGGAGTCAAATCAGTCGGTAATACCCATCTGGATGTATTTGTCACTATGGGTGAAATGTTTAAGCTTTGTGTCGTATTCTTTAAAAAGGATTAGTTATAAATTTGAAAGAAACCCCCCTCGCTGAAGGTGGTGTCCTCGTCATCTTAGTTAAGACATGGTTACAACACTACCTCCATGCATCATTCATCACTTATAGACGCCTGAGTTCAGGTCAAACGTGGCTGCTGCGAACAAAAACTTGTTGCTTCTTAAAGTGATAACGCGTCTTTTTAAAAAGATAAAAAAGAGAGAGAGGTCTGGAGAAAGACTGTCGACTCATTTGTGAAGTGTCGCATTTGTGCAGCTCAATAATGGAGGCGTTCTCGCTGCTTCCTGCCCGCTGCAACTTAACTTACGACGCTTTCGGGGCGGCTACGTGCACGGGCCTCGCGCTTAATGCGCTGCAATCAATTCGCTCCAAAAGAACCAAATGAAATGAGCTTTTAGTCAGTATGTTTGGAGACTCAATTACATGGACTGATAACTGTACCGAACAAGGAAATGTAGTCTCTAGCGACGGCAAACATCAAAAGCCACCACACCTAGCAACAGGGTTGTCAAGACGCAGGAAGTAACTAGCTCGCTAACTTAGCCACTCCTGATAGCTCCGCTACGGCTAGCAGCGGCGCTCGTGCCGGGGGAGTGGTGGGGGGGGGGGAGCTTACCGATGTGGATATCCTCAATGTGTGCGATGAGCTCGCTCAGCGACTCGAAGTGGAGCCCGCAGCCCCCGAACCTGCAGGCGTTAGAAAAAAAAGAAGCAGCGGCGATTCCTGTCATGGTCGCGGCTGCATTTGAAATGAGGCAGCAGCGGGGATCTGCGGGGAAACAGCAGGCGAGCAGCGGTGGAACAGCTGGAGCGCTGCGATGACAAGTTCCCGGCTCGTGAGTGAGCTCCGCCGGAACATACGTCATTTGGCTTTCAGAATAAAAGCATGACGAGCGCGTAGAAAGAGGATGGAAATAAACACGATTTAGCTGTTTACACCATCAGTCAGAATCAATGTAAGGACTGTAGAGCTGCAATAAACGTACAAAACCTAAATATTTAGCTCTCAAAAATTTGTAGCAATCTCCAGAAGGGTGTTTCCTGGTTGGGACCTATATTTTAAAGCATGTTTTCCAAGTTTGCACAGTTTTTAATATGTTACAAGACTATATATTTTTTTGCCCAGAATAGCTGCTTCTACAATGTAATATGGTCCTCTGGTTTATATTCCTTTTAATAATGCCTTTGGCAGAAATAACATCTTTGGGTTAATACATCGATTTTCACTTACATGCCATTTAAAACCGGAGTTATGCACATTTGGACTGTGCAAGCTGACCAGTGAAAGTGTGATTAGTCTGTTATTAATTTCATACAATCATGATAGGGACTAAATATTAGTAATATATAACAACAGCAGCAAGACTTCAAACTTCAACAAGTAGTTAAATACGTCTAATGGCCACAGGGTGGCAGTATAGTTCTGTGTCTAAACATCAATTCTACTCTGATTTTTGTGAGCTAAAACAATTTAAACTTGTTTTCTGGTCACATTAAAACATGTGATGTAAACAAATTATAATCAATTAAATATATGCACACTATTTAGCATACACATGCACTTTTAAACATGTACACAGTTGTCATGTCCATGTATTGGCTAGAAATCTGTTTTTGGAACTTTTAAATTCTAATCCACAATCTTTATGATGGTGGTGGGGGTCATGACTAACATCCATGCACGTTTGTGCACACTGTGAGGTTCTTGCCCCTGAATCAGACACTATCCTCTGGGAAAGCTGCGGGCTCTCAGGTGCCTTTATTTATTGATGCTTGTGTTTGATGAGCATCATTATTGCCAGTCATTATCTTCAGTTTGTTACAACCCATAAATATAGATGAGGTAATGGATGCACTTGTGGTTTGCGCTACTATAGAGGTGCTTCATAGGTAATGGAGTTACAAATGCTGGAAAAATCACATTTTATAGTTGCCGGTAAATAACATTGCTGTGTTGTCTTGTCAACTAAAACCTCAGAAGGTCTCAGGGGCAAGAATAAACTCTCCTCGTGTGTATTGTTCTGAGTCCTCTGGGTTCCAAAGTTTGTCAGGAAAGCAAAATATGTAGAAGGCTAGTCAGTAAATTCTCAAAGATGATAGATGGAGCTGGTCCCCAGGCTCCTCCTGCTTCTAATGGATGCGTTCAGAGCAGACAACTGACTGCGATTGTGAAAAGAAGAATCTTTGGCTTGGGTTCAATAGATAATCAAAACAAGTAAATGCAAACGCAGGCAGAAATTTACAAAGCCCAAAACTCCCCTGAAAAGGTCACGTTGTTGAAGTTTTGATAATCCTTCTATTTGAAAAATTATGATTAGGGTTTTCTTTAGCTTTATTAAGGGTTTGAAGGTCTTATTACAGGACAGAATAACCAATGAGTATCGTTCTGGTAATATAACAACTCCAAACAACTCTTGTTCCAAATATATTTAAACAAAATTAAATCAATACTTATATATGACACGCTTCTGTCAGAGTAAAAACAGGAAATATTATAAAATGGAATTTTGCATAAAGGCCCTGCATACAGCTAGATGATGGATGTGTTCATGTCACCCGAAGGTTGTGCTCCCAGTAGAGTTAAAGGACCTTTATGCTGTTAAATCCAGCCACCCCAAAGGCAGCATCATTCAGCAGGCACCTAATGTCAGTATTACAGGGTTGAGTGCTTGGGAGTGTTGGTGTCACTGGGGTTATCTACAGGGAACCTCCCAGCACATATGTTTTGTTGAACTAGTCTTCCAGTTAAGCCGAGTTGTTTGTCGTCCAACCTCTCCTGCAGCGCTGCTTTTCAAATCAGCGGCCTCGGGAACACAGAAACATCAAGTTAAAACAATCTACACTCTTATTTTGAAGTTGAGCCCGAAATGTGTCTTCTGTCTTCTTTATAGAGGAAACTCTGAACAAACACATGAAGAAACATCAACGCTAACGTGCATTTCGCTCCTCGCTGCCAGATCAATGTCAGTAACATCATGCACCATTTCCTGATATTTCCTCAGTCAAAAATGACATTTCTCAAAAAAAAGTCAAAGGAATTCAGCATGCTATAAAATGAAGTTTATTTTAAGGTGTAGCAGATTATAGAATTGTGAAACTTAGATCTGTTTACATATGAACAGTTCAGGATATGCAGTCTAAGGGCCATCTTTACTCCACCTTAGCTTGAATGCTAACAATATTCTGAGGTAAACCATTCGTGTGCATTGTGACCTCTTTTGGAAATGGTGAGAAGTTTTAAATGACACTGAATCCAGCATTTGTCTGTAAGCAGGACTGTGGAGACACGTGGTGACTGTTTTTTCTAGGAATGTGGTGGGTGTGTAAAGATTTTTGTTACTAAAATCAAGACAGCAAACACTTCACTAAAACCATTCAGAATCTGACATTTCATGAAATATCTCAGAGACCTTCAGCCTTGTTGATAATCTGCTCATGCACGAATTAACATATTTAATGTGTGTTTGATATTTCACTCACAAATTGAAAAGAACCTTTTTTTTTCAGCAGCTCCTTCAACTCTGGCACCTGCTGCAGGGAAGCGTCCTAACCGGAGTTAATCTTCCCAAGGTGATCTTACTCAAAAGCACAAAGGCATAATAATAAAAGGTTTAGTATAATATAGATCAAATCCGCTTTAGTGTGGGTCACTGACCCAAACTGTATCGGCTCTTTCCGTCCTTAATAGTCTTCTCCTCTGGGAGCATAATGTTTGGATTGGTTGGGAAATATATTGGCAATAAAGAGACAAAAGGATGTCATAAATGTTGATTAAAGCTCTGGTTAAAAGACAGAGGCGGAGAAGCCCTGAGTTATGGGGGCTTTTCAGACTGCGTTATTGTTTCAGTGACAGAGCTCTTAGTGCATCCTGTGGAGTGGCCGCCGGCCAGTGGTAAACATTTCTCAACGTGTGAAGAGTCATTAATCCCTGGAGCCGAGGTTGGCTTCGCTATCTGTGTCTGTGGCACAAGAAAATCACAGCCGCTTGGCACCGGCGGGTCGCAGCTGGTCAGAGCCCCAACACAAATACTGGGCACTTTAAAACTGTTTAAATCTCTCCTGGTCTGCAGCAGGCACATATTTCAGTCTAGAACCACTATTGAATGTTCAGTTCATGTGCAGGAGAAGCTGTGAGTGATGCACGGAAGGACACGTTATGGCTCTTTTTGCTCTGCAGGGAAAGACAAGATGCTAATTTATTGCTAATTTAGTGTGACGTCTGTATGGACTGTAAGTATAATTTTGAGTTTCTCTATTTCACATTTATATTTTAGAGACATGGTTTGTGCTTAAACCTATTGATTCGGTGTGACTTATTTTGGGGGGATAACAGAAGCAAAGTATTACCTTTTATAGACAAACTCAAACATCAAGAATCAGATTAAAACCAAGTGCAGTATCTACAGAACTGTGGATGCTAATATATTCATTTACGTGCGTAGGATAAAAATTTCAAATCTTTATGTTTAATATTTGACTATAGCACAGAATGACAGGATGTCACTGTTATATATGTCCGCTTCTCAGTGAGCTCTGGGTACTTTTTACAGCGATGATATGTTGACGATAATCCCGGTTGGCTTCATTTTTACCTGTTATTGTGGTCAGGTTGTGATGTGACGCTACAGTGTGCGTGAGGTGCGGCAGCTTTGCGGGGTCGAGTCCCATCCCCGACTCAACCCCAGCACGTCGATGACCCCGCCGGCCTCATTTGCATGCTTGATTGGTTCCGACCTGAGTCCCAACTTTGCGCCACACCCACCCCCGCGAGTCCGCGCGAGCGCCTGGGCGTGTCTGCTCGCAAACCCCGCCCCGCTCGCACCGCCCACCCGAGCGGACCGCAATGATTTAGAAGTTCAGGAATCCCACGTGACGTCACCCAAGGGTGACGTTATGCTTCTCTAAATAGATCGTATTGTAATCTTTTCTCAGTCCAACGTGGTTTCTTCTGAGAGACTGCTTCGCATTTTCTACACTTGTCTGGTGAGTTGAAACCGCTCTGCCGCCACGCAGAGCGGCGTGCACGCGCCTTCGCAGCTTTGTTGCGTTCGCTCCGTCACGATCGGCGTGCCTTTTCTCCTCTTTTACGCCCGTGCAACAGCTTGTTTTCGCGTCAGCATTCCGGGTCGAACTGCTGTGTTGTCGTTTTTTTCAGGTGCGCAACTTCAGCCGCGGCGTCGTCGGCGTTGTAGCGGCGCGTCGGGGTTCGTCCGCGCGGGCGCGTTGTCATCCGCGCCTCTGTTGACTTGTTGCAAGTTGAGTCAAGTGCGGCTGCTCGGTCCGTCAGGTAGCAGCGAACAGCCGCCTGCAGGAATTCACGAGAAATCATAAATCACTGCGCAGAAATAAAATGAATAATGGCTGTCAGGGTCTCCGCCAGCACGGGTCTCCTTTAGCCTTTCCTCCCCCCTGTGGGCTCCAGCGCTGGATTCTTGCATCACCATTTTCATGCCTGTCCCATCTCGGGATACGCAGGGCCGGCTGTCTCGCCACCACTCGCCCCCTTTTTGCGGCTCACCAGATGCTGGGAAATGATAACCTCGATAATTCTGCCACCGTGTCAGTTAATTAAAAGAAAACCGAAGAGTGATTCTCGCGTCCCCGTGAAATTTATGTCCCATTTTCTCCACAGGAGCAGCGTGGCCAAGATTACGTCATTCTGCAGGCCAATCGATAGTTGATGAAGCACCGAGATGTTGAGGGTCACTTTAAATAAGGCTGTGCTGAGCCAGCGTTAAAATATGCTTTGATTCATCTTCGTCTGTCTGACAAAAATGGGCTTATCAAAATCATCATTCACCACCTAGTGGTGTGATATCTGATGATGTTGTCAAGTGCTCAAATGATATATTTCCACCTGTATCTGTTGTAAAGTTAAACGAGAACAACAGTTGGAGAAAGGTTTTCACATGTTCCCAGAGTTTTCCTTTGATTTACTTCTTTAAGTAGATTCTGCATTTTCTGCAGAAGAAAACTGACTTTTTGTGAAACTTCTATGCAAATTCATAACATAAAGAGGGGTGAATTTGTATTTTCTGTATTACTGTATACAGAAACTACACTCTATTTTTGTGATTAAAGCGGGCCAGTGCATTATAAAACCACTTTTCCGGTGATCATCACAGTCAAGGCGAAACCCTAACTTAAATAATGACTGCTCGGATGTTGTAAAGGCTGAAATATCGGCTACAACACTACTTTGCACAGCAGAAACGTCGTTTTACCTTAAAAAAAAGTCTTGCAGCTTTAAATATTTCACTTTTTTCTTGGCTGCTTTTGTAAATATACCGTGTCCCACTCTCTGAAATGGCATCTCTAAAGTTGTCTAAAGAAGCCAGTGCCTCACAAGCGTTAAGGCGTATATCACATCAGGCTTGTTGTCATGTATTCGCCTCAGCAGCAGAGGCTGAGGGCCAGACACCGTCTGAAAGGGCCGTGCTCTTTGCCTCGGGGATCGCTGTGATCCTGCCTTGAACCCGCTGTCAAAGGCTGTGGGGAGCTGGAGAGTGTGTTTGTGCTCGCTTTACCCCGTATGCCTTTGCACCCCAACCTCTTCCCCACCATATTGTTTAAATTCCAATATGCGCTCTAACCTGGAGAAATGGTCCCCAGCTCCTCTTGAAATCAAACACCAGACTTTAATCCTTCCCCCCTCACACACATCAGGATATAGTTAATGTAAAGTGTAACCAAATTTCCTCTGCTAAACTAAAACATCGATATGGAACGAGAGCCAAATGCCCTCTCCCAGGGAAGGGCCTCGCGTATCGATAATTTGGAGCGTTAAAGCTTTTGGATAATTCACGGAGACATACTCAGGATTAATGGTTAACAGTTTTATGCGGTCATGTGGTTTGGATTTTATGGGAAATGTGATGAAATGTTGAAATTCCCTTTTTAGAGGAAAGGAAGCGCTCGCTTTTACATTGGTTTCATTCTCTCGTCTCATTTTCAACGAGAGCTTTCTGGTGATTTGTTGTCACTGTTTAGCCATTAACTGAATATTTGTGGGATTGTCGAAATTAAAACCTACTAAACTGTATAAAACCTCTGTGTACACGTCTGAATTTGAGATAATTAAGGTGGCAAGAAATGTTTTCCAATGATGATTAACGAGCGATTGGTTTTTCAAGTGCGGTTTTGTGGCTCCCATCATTTTTGCTCGGGGCTCCAGGGTTCGGATCACCGGCGTTAATCATGTTTGTTGTGTCAAAACAGGGCGCACAGGTGAGTTTCTTCTCACACTGGTGACAGACAGAGTGCCCAGTTCTCGGCGCTCTCTGACAGAGAGACCCTGTCCAGATCCCCGCTCTCTGGACTCCGTCATGAAGCGCAGCCTGTTAGGAAAACAGCACCGCTAAGCCTAGCACAACATGAGCGTGTTTAGACTGTGCTTTAGGAAATAGCCTGCACCCATCAGAGCGGGACACCTGTACACGCTGTATGAAGGTATTCATACCTGAGAGGAGAGGCGCATCACCGGGGCTTCTTGTGACATAAGCTGAATCTAGATCCTAGATTCATGTTAGAGCGTACTGTAGCATTTACTTTGTCGTTAAAAGAAATATTTGGGAGAGGAAATTGAAATCCTGTCATATTGTTTACTTTAGGTATTCATTTGCTTTTAACTCTTCAACACCTGCGGAAAGAACAGATGCAAACGTGTGTGAGATCGTTAATTCGCTGCAAAATAAGATTCATTTCCAAAGCTGAAACCGCTTTAGTTGATACGCAGTCCTACACAATAATTCTACACGTAGCACAGCTTGTCCTGACAGAAAACGTTGTTTAAAACAGCATTTTATGAATGAGCAGATTGATTACATAATTCTAGTACCAGCTACAGACTTTGGTGGTTGTTTGTAGAGTTCCCTTTCCTCTTTCATAGACATTGACATAGAAATATAAACATAGTTGTACTTCTTTCCAAATTATTGTTTTCTGGCATCCCTTCATAAGCGTGTTTGGACTGCTTTCAACATATTGTTGGGCTGGGAGGGCAGAATCCCTTATTTCTGCTCTTGATTTAGTTGGTCTAAGTATACAGAGGGACAGGCTAATATACCAAAACTGGAGGCTCTTAATGTTCATGTCTCTGGTTGCAATTTCTATGTCTTTTTACGTACAGGTGAAAGGCTGTCTGTGTTTCCCGGGAACATTTTGGTCTCTCTTATGTACATTTTTTAATCATCTTAATACGGACACTGCACATCTGCCACCAGTGTGATCGCAGTGTTGCAAATGTTTGCTGTTAAAAGTTGCACCTTTGGTGAAAACTGCACACTTTCTTATGGTTTTCACAGGAACAACTGAATATTAACCTTACTTTGACTTTTTTTTTTGCCTAATCTAACTGTCTGCCGCTGACTTTAAAATGATACTGGAATACTCAAGTACTTTTCGTCTTATTTGCCGGACCAAAATCATACGTGTTTGATCCGATTCGGTCGATTTGTGCTTTAAATAGGCGCCTCGACGAGCTTTACAGAAACTCTGGATGCGTCAATGTGGTGGACCGGTCTTTGTTCAAAAAGCTGCACAGTTGTTTTATGGTGCAGAACGTAGCCCAGATGTCATTTTAGGTGAATACTAGATTACTTTAGTGTGAGAAACCAGCATTTGAGCCACAGATGTTTCAGAAGCACCGGCAATTTAATGTCAGGCGTTGCACAATGAGTATGTTTTTCCACGTGGATGCTGGTGGGGAAACTGTAATTCATCCACTTCCTCTTCTTACTTTTTGCCTTTGCGTGTATGCATGTGTGTCTGTGTGTGCGTGTGTGTGTGTGTTTTTTCTATAGTTTATGAGAAGGTGGCAAGAGTGATGAACTCAGACCAGGAAAGGCCGTTCGTGTGCAACGCTCCTGGCTGTTCCCAGGTGAGAGTGCCGAGACAATAAGAGCATGATATTCTGCGTGTGTGGGGGTGTGTGTGTGTTTGCCTGTGTGTGTGCCTGTGTGTGTAATATGAGGTCCACATCGAGGAGGCCTGAGAAGAGGGTTATTAGCTTATGTACAAGGGAGAAACTGAATATCCCAGAACTGGGAAACTTAAGCTGTAAATAACGCTGCAGGTGTTTAGGTGTTAAATATACAAATAGAAAGAAGGCTCCCGAAAAGATCCTTCTTTTTTAGGAGAGGGTTGGCAGGTAGTATGAAGACACATTTACATTCCATAATCAACTAAAAAGCTTAATTGATTTTGCTTTATTTTTAAAAACAAAACAGCGATTCCCCACAGAGGACCATCTGATGATACATCGACACAAGCATGAGATGACGCTCAAGTTTCCCTCCATAAAGAACGACAACATGCTGTCAGGTGAGGTGCACGACGCCGCTGCTGCTGGCTACACCAGAAAGGTTCACCCAGAGCGTTCGTTTGCAGGTGTGTACGCAGGTGATTCATGCCCAGACAGACGCGCTCGTCTTTCATCAAGAAAACTTAATAGCACAGCCATGCTAGTAGTTTACGATGATTTAAATCACACGACAGGGCAGTTTTAATCAGCGCTCACTGGTTTTGAGTATGTACACCACGGCGACGCAGAGGAACCGGCCTGTCAAAGTTTGTCTTCCTCGTCGCCTCCCATGAAAAAGGGGGGACATTGCCCTAAACTGACCACAGGTGCTTTTATGGCTGCGCAAGGGACGTGTTTATCTGCACATTAATCTTCAGTTCATAACAACACTGAATCATAGATTACATGCCACTTAAACCAACTGACAGCTGGCGGCCAGTGCACAACTGCCAGGTCACGCTGGACACCGCTGTGAGCGGCTCAACTGAGGTCTTCTTTATTATTTACACTCGGTTGACAGCCAGGATCAGATTCTCTTGGCTTTGAGTTCTCGTCACCTGCCGACTGAGTTACAACTCCATTAGCATTTCTCTTATTGAAACTTCAAACTGGGGATTATTTAATGCTTTTTCTCCACCTCAGTCATAAAATGTGTATTTAAATTATGCTAATGCACATTTGTTTTCCCAACATCTTGAGAGCTGTATTTATATTTTGGGCGCCCAGGTCTCGATGAAAGTTTATGTCATTCCTCCGTCCGGCCAAAATGGATAAACAGACCAAGTATGCTTTTAAGTTTTGAAACTAGCCCGATCCTTAAGTCACCTTCAACCGTCTGAAACCTGATCTCTCCCCCCCCCACAACGTCAAGTTGAATGAGTTGCGATGGAACTCAGCACACCAACCGAGACCCCCACTCTAAAGGTGGAGTCTGCTCTTCATCAGCTGAAACGGGGCTCTCGAGTGGACTGTCTTTTTCTCACAGGGTGTTGGCTTTGTTTTCCTAAAGCCAGAGTAAATACGAACATAGTTTTAAATATGTAACATTTCTCATCACTGCATGCACGTGAAAATAATGTAATACACGATCCTGGTTTAGTTTGATCACGCTTCGGTACCCTGCGTTGCCTCTTCCTAAACTACCAATGTTATATTGATTTTAAAATCACAAGTTTTGATTTCCAGACCAGACGCCGACGCCAACGCGCTTCTTGAAAAACTGTGAGGAGGTGGGCTTGTTCAGCGAGCTGGATTGCTCCATTGAGCAGGAGTTCTGCAAAGCCCAAGAAGAGGAGGACAGCAAACAGGTACAGTTGGGAGAACAAAGACCAGGGCTGAACAATAAAAATCCCCTACAGGGGTCAGGTGGTTGTGGACTGTTATCAGGTGCCATCATCAGTCATGCCATTATCAAAGCTCCGAGCAGTACCTGGACCTGTAATAGATTGAGAGATCTCGTCTGCACACTGTGTTCACATGTTGATAGACGCAGGCGTGTTTGGATTTACGACGAGCAGCACCTTTTCTTCCAAAGTTGAGTCACATGACGCACCTCTAGCTTTGCAGTTGCCCCCCAAATGCTCCTCTTCAGCCTTGTCAGCAGTCACAGACAGGCCGAGCAGCTGCAGATTTGCCTCCGCACCACATGTGAGTGGAAAAGAGATCGTCTTCTACACCTGTAGCTTCAAACAGCCCCTCGTCTCTCAGGACTGGAGTCCGATTTCTTCCCAGGATGCAACTTTTGTGGCAGAAATTAAAGGCCTGCCCACAAATCCTCTGACATGAGCAGAAAAATCTTCACACCACTAATTTGTCAGTCAGCTTTCTTATACCTGGAACATAGTCGTCAAATCACCACAAGACAGACTGCTTATCTAATGTCTGGAAAGATGTGCGCGTAGCTTAGCTGTCGTCAGGGTGTTTTGGTCCCGGATCTCATCTGTGCTTGGGTCAACCTCGCCTATTCTCCCGAGCCTGTGTGGTTTATGATGGAAGCTCTGCAACGTCAGCAGGAGGCGAGTCAGATCCAGCCTCTCTAAGAGGATGGAGTGCACCAACTACAGATACACGCTGAAATAACTTTACAATAAAACAGCATTTCATAGGAATGCATATAAAAATAGGCCTGAAAATGAAAGACTTACGCTTAGCAACTGCATTCTCAGCTAATTCTCAGCTAAGCTGTTTTATTTTACTACCTTTTTTCTGCTACGTTTGGACATCACTGCTTTATGCTAACATATGTGAATTGACTTGGGAGGTTTGTGTTTGTATTTTTTTTTAACAATCCAATGTTATTTTAGAATTTGTGTAGTTAAAGAAACTGCCCTGCTGTGACAATAACAGTATGGAAACCTGGTGTTCATTAGCCATCCAATGTATGCCCTGAACTTAACAAAGAAAAAGCCCGTGGAGGCTGGTTTGGGCCCTCATTACCCATTCAAGTTGGGCGAATGAAGGTCAAGGCCAAACAGTTGTAATCGCTTGAGTCATACTGAGAAATCTGACTTGCTCTGGGAAAACACTGCAACACCTAAAACTGCCCCCGCTTTACTTGTTTGCACCTACAGAGTATCTCACTGCACGGCCAGGCAGGCCCAGGCCAGCACCAGCACTCACGGATGGGCAACCATGAAACCAGCATAGTGATCCAGCAGGCCCTTCCCTCTCCACAGTCCAGCTCTGTCATCACTCAGGCTCCATCCACCAACAGACAGATAGGGTGAGTAGGCTGATGTGGTATTAAGAATCCAAACAGAAAGGCTGAAAAAATGATTTTTGAAATGATCTTTAACCCTTCTGGCTAACCTCTTCAGGTCGTACTAAAAGCTTCTTATGTTATCTTCTCAACACAACTGGGTCCATCTCAGAATTCCAGCCTCAGGCTAGTCCTGATCCCTTTCTGACACTGCTCTTGCAATCTCTGAGGTAATGTCAGGGTTCTGTTACATTTGGAGCGCCGTGCACGTCGGCGCCGATTCATGCTATGCTGCTCATTCAGTATTGTCCCACAGCAGAGCATGCCAAAGAGAGTCCCAGAGGACACGATGAGGTCATTGTGGAAGACTCAGCTGTGACTGTTTTTACAACGGTTTACCATTTCATTGCTCCAAAATAGCTCTTTTCTCTCAATGGGAGTGTTAGCCCCTGCAGAGGTCTGTCTCTCTCACACACACCTTTGAGCTGCCTTTCTGCAGGTGTTCAGGACAGCACATCTACAAAGCGTGTGGTTGGCGGCGCTGTTAGTGAACCAGCTGTTTAAGAACTGTGCCTTAGCAGTGCTGAAGTAGTTGATTGATTTTATTCAATCAAAGTGAAAGTGTTAATTCTTTTGTTTAGTCAGATATTTTGTTAAAAAGGTGCAAACTATTCTTTTTTTTAAGTTAATGACTCCCCCCTCTGATTCTTGTGTGTTTTAAATTTATACAGAGGCTTTGTTCTTGGAAACCAAATATTTGGAAAAAAAACAGACAGACACTGAGATGACTTGGTGTTAATGTGTCTGTGCTGCGACAACAGACTTGAGCTATTGAATATTGGATGGGAGGCCCGTCACTAAGCCTGACTGACACCCCATCAGGCTCATTGTGGAGCACAAGTTTGGAATTTCATCCCCCTGGAAGCGCGGCAATCACTGCCAGTAACGGAGCCTCGGCTGGCCTGCCTCACCTGAGATTACCTGTCATTAAAACTCCTCACTACGCTGGCGCGTATAGTCACCACTTCTCCTCGCGGGCTTTTATGACCTTAAATCACTCCCAGATTTTTGTGAAACCCATGGTTCCACTGCTGTCTCGCACACACAGCTGACACGTCACACTGAGGTGACATCTTGCCTCAGAATAGACTTGTCACAGTTATCGAAGTGATGTTGGAATCAGTGGAGCGCCAGTATAATAACAGCTGTTGTATGCCAAGACAACAGAAACCGAATGCATTAATAGGAAGCGCTGAAGGAAACTGATCTGAAAATATTAATATCAGCAGGAAAATGCGTTGAGGAAACCTTTACAATAGAAAGTAACGCTTCCACAGGAAGGTCTTCCCACTGGAACTTCCTCCTTTTAGATTAACTTGACACTTCACAGGTCGATTGGGAGTTGGGGAGCTCACTGGAGGCCACATCGGTGCCTTCCTTTGACACGTGTCGCCATATTAAAGCCCCTCAGCTGTTGCCTGCAGCAATTTGTATTTGCGAGGGAAAGATAATCACTGAACGTGTGTTGGTTTTCATCCACACCGAATAAGGTTCTTTACTGTGCAAATGTTTATGCGTAATCATAACAACTAGAGGGAAGATTAGCGACATTAGCCTCATCAGGAATAAAAGGTTTAGCGCGTGCAGTCATTTGTGAGGTGAATATATCTGTAGTGAGAAATAAATCACCAAGCAGAATCGCTTTAATCCGGTGCCCATCTGCTTCTTTCATAGCTTTACAGAATGCACAGCTTGAGCGTCCAATGAATTAGGATAACAAGTCATTTTCATTGCTCCACGATGTTTACTAAAGAGCTTTGAGGCTTGGAATCAATTAGGATTGGCTTTCTTCAAGTCCATTTACTTTAGGGTTGAGCTGGGCCTGCAGCTGTGAAACCTGAGGCCCTCTCTCGCTTTCCTTTTCCTCTCTCTCCCTTTCTACCCCGAGTCCCTAAACACGGTCTTCGGGGAAACCGAGCTGACACAAACCAGTGTTAAACCCAGGCAAAAGAAAGAGCCAGCAGATCTTAATGTCATGGCTATCATTATCAGACAAAGGGAAATGGTGTCCAACAGATTTGAATGCTTTCTGCATTTCAATTATAAACATCTGTTGCTGAGTTATGTCAGAGTTAAACGCGTCGGACATCACTAGCCAACCATGTAAGATGCAACATTCTGTGGAGACCTGAACCTTTCCACTCGCGAGAGGAGATACGCGCTATGGGTGTGGGTACGAGGCATTAAAATTACATTCTTCTGTTCTGGATCAGCAGAGGAATTCAGCTCAATTGTTTCCATTACATATCACAATCACAGCAATCAACCTGAATACAGCTACATTAGAGGAATATAGTACGGATGTGGCCAAATGCCCTAATTATTTTTTTTTTTGTGACATGGTATTTAAATACTTGTCTTAATTTTGATTGTGGTTTTCACACCTTTTTACACCGGGCATGCAGCTCGTGCCTTCTTGCCAAAACACAAGTTCTATTGCTCACTTGCTGTTTGACTGTTGCGTGCTGCAAACGTTATCTCCTGGATTAATTTGGGCCTATTGCACACGCTGGTCACAGCGTATGCTGCCTTGTCAGTCACCGCTTCAAAGGAAGTCGTTCTGTGGTTTTGTTTCCCATGATGCTTTAGACTTTTAGCAGTTTTCACACCTCTTTAGTCATCAGTTTCTTTAGCTCCTTGCTTTTGTCTTTAAGGGAAGTAGCCGAAATAAATGCTGGCCTGCACGACTTCCGAGCTGTTGGGTTTCTTGCAAGCGGTATGCGGTGGTTGACAATTTACCGTTTGAGTCTTTCTTTTTTTGTGAAGATCTTTCGATATGCTGAACAATTACAAAGGATATAAGCAAAATATCCTGTGAGATACTCTGCACGCCATTGAATCTGGTCCTGAAGCAGACATTTGTCTCAGAAAGTGACATCGCTTTTTGTTTAGGTGAGCTACTGCAGATCGATACTGTTGAAGTGCTTTTATTCCTTTGCGTGTTGTGTTTTTCACGGCCATGCATGTGATGAAACAGCCTGGCAGCTTGCAACAGAACAGAGAGCTTACCTCTGAACACAAAGAATGAGCTCGCCAATATCACACATTAAATTGAGTCTCATCTATTTTTTAGTGATTTTTTTAAAAATTGTATACAGAGCGTGGGGATGGGGGGGTTCATGAGCGTGGGAGCACCTGAGATAGCCTCATGCTATGACATGACAAACACAGCATCCAGAGGCATAAACACTGTTTAGCATTGCATGCAAACTGCAGCGCTGATGCACATTAAACCACAGCAGGTAGAGCAAAGGTGAGCCAATAAACAATGTTGCTCAAAAACAAAGGTACACAGTGTAATCAGTTATAAGAAGGAAGGAGAGCAACCAAAAAGCAAGAATACAGGATGTACATCTGACCTGAATTAAGATGAGCTCATTGTGTACCGCAGTGGGTTTAATAGTGCGTTTGTAAAGAAACGCCCAGACTCTGTTGCCTCTCATTCCAGCGGGTCTGTGTCATCTCTGCCCCGGGGCCACCACACATGCAGGCTCCTGCACAGGCAACTCACACACTGGGACATCGCAGCTTGGGGAGTGCAGGGATCACAACATGGGGTGGTGTGGAAAAGGGGATCAGAGGTGGGCAGAGGGGAGGAAGAAAGGGATCAGAGGTGGTTGGAGGAGAGGAAGAGGGGGATCCAAGGTAGATGGAAGGAAAGGAAATGAGGGATCAGGGAGGTGGAGGAGACAGCGGAAGGGGGGCATCAGAGGAGAACACATGGGTTCTCTTCCATGTTGGTGGCTGATTGCTCGGAAAGGATAAAAGTCGTGTCTGCACGGGGAGAGGAAAGGATAGATCATGTTTAGATGAAAGCTTGAAGGGTGTTAGGTGTGGGAAAATCTCAAATGAAAGCGATATGGGGGATGAAGCGGGCATCAGGTGGGCTTCACTAAGTGGAGGAGGAGTCAGCTAGGGAGGTTAGGGGCAAATGGGCAGACGGGTTTTAATAGAACGAGAAAAATGATTCGTCGTAAAAAAGGTTATGTCACCAATAAGGTCAGGCAGTTTATTTTAAATCTTTTCACTACTTAACGTTGACTTAAAATGTCTTAAAATGGAATTCACTGTCACATTAATAAATCAATATAATATCACAGCAGTTGCATAAATACCTCAGCTCTGCCTTGGAATGCTTCACCTCAGCTTGAGGCAAACTAACTTGAAGACACCTCATCCCAGATCAATCCCAGAGCAGCACCCTCCCAGCATCCATCCCTCCACCGGCCCTCTAATAAAAATCAGGCTGTGTCGTAACCCATTAGGACTGATTTATTTGATCAGATTCGTATTATTTCCTCAGTCCAAACCCCTTGGCACTCTCCTCCCACCAGTGATTAAAGGCAGTAAATCAGGGGAAGGTCCTGTGTAGTGTTTACTCAGAGAGTCAGGCAGCTGCAAGCTGTTTGAGGCCCTTGTTTCTCCCTATGTTTACCCTCGTTCCCATGGCGACTGCACCACCGTCTCCCGAGCGTCTGGAACTTGGCCCCGGGGTGTTTTGGTTACGTTCGAAAAGTTTTTCACTGCTGTGTCTGCCCAGAGCTCTCAGTGACTTCACTGCGCGAGGAGCGAGCGCGGTGATGTTGGACGAGCCGGGGAGGGAAAGAGAGGGAAAAGGCGAGAGGAGGAGAGGAGGGAGGGACAAAAATCCAGGGGTGGGCAGGCACTGGGTGGGGGGAGGGCGAAAAGCCAAGAGCATTACATCATTTCTGGAGCAGAGTCAAAAAGGGAAGGATATGAGTCAGTGTACTGACTGCACCTCTCTCCCTCACTGGATAGAGGCCAATCCCCTTGTGTGTGAAGTCCCCAGTACTTGAGCTGGAGTTGGGATCTGTGGAGACTGGGACAGTGTTGTGCGCGTCTACATGTGTGCGTTTGCAGACAGACAGCCGGATTTGTACTGCATGTTAGACGGAGCAGCTCCAGGGGGGCTCGTGTTGAGCACTGAGGTCCAGAAGAGAGTCATAGAGGATTAACAAGACACTGGACCGTTGTCAGCTCTGCTCCATTAGAGAGAAACGTGGCAGAGGATATTAGAGAGGGAGAAAAGCCACGACAGAATAGGAGATTTAAAAAAGCAGAAAGACGGGCTAAAAGTGATGTCATGGAGGTGGGTGGTAGTGGCTGTTCTTGGGTGGAGACTACAGAGGAGAGCTGGGCTGAGAGTGAGGCACTCAGTAATGTGAGAGTGCACGGTCAGGACTGCAGAGTGTCTACCTGCCATCCCCTGGGGCTCGCAGCCCAGGCTATTATCAAACCCCTCGGTGGAGCCACAGCCTGTCATTATTCAAAAACACAGACACACACAAGAATTCACACACCCGCACATGCACCACGAACCGCCACGCATGCACCAGTGTGAAGCATGCTGGAGAACTGGGCCAAAAAGGTGTAAAAGTTTGGGTTTAGTCATAAAACATGTTTTAAGAAATGTTTTAATTACCACAATTTACATACACATTACACATTGTGCACATGTGTATTTTATTTTATGTTGGCACAGTAGGCACAGTATCACAGATGACACCACTACTCCTGAAACGTCCTGTTTTATTGCCTTCATGTAAAAAGGGACAACATTTTGCCTTCTTTGTGGCCTAAACATCTTACGCACCAGCTCAGTTACAGGGCTGAGCCTCTCAGGAAGGTGCTTTCTTGCTTTACCCCTCCTGGACAAGCCAAATATACGGTAAATGTGTGCAATAGTCACAGGGTTGTGCTCCACGGCTGTAGGTGACAGACACCTGTCTGAGTAACTATGGAATGTTCCATCTTGTGAATCAGTTCTGACAACAGCAGTGACCTACCTGCTCTGGTTTTGTTTTCAAACCAAATGTTCTCGGGCCTTCAATTGACTTTCCTGTGATGTACCGTAAATGAGAGTTCTGTTGAGAATCCAGTGCATCGATGGGAATGTATTTTGCTGGATTTTAGGGTTTTGCTCACCATAGAGATCTGGCTCGCCTTGGATTTTAAACAGCTACTTAAGATCACCTCAGCAACATGGTTGAATAAATGGGATTTTCCATAAAAAGTCACCTTGGCAATGGTCCTGCCCGGGAACATGTTATTGCTCCTTAAATGTGAATTAAATCACCATGTTGATTTAATTACAGTTTATGAAGCCATGGACTTGGCTTCAATTTATTTAAATGACTTTACAGTAAAAACCAACATCTTGCACACAACACTGGTATATGTTCAGAAAAACAATCTGAAATTCTTTAATGCCCTATTTTGCCTAGTTGTGTTCTCTTGCCTCTCAATAATAGCAGGCCTAACCATCCCTTCTAGACAGAAATGGAACTCAACATTTAAAGATGCATTCAGGGGTTTTTTTCTTCTTCCTTATTTGGGCCAACATGCTTCCCTAAGAAACAAACATTTCACATTTACAGTAACAAAAAAGAAAATCCCCATGAGTCATCCAGAGAGTGTCGATCCACAAAAGCAGCAGTGTGTCATTGCCGCTGCAACGCGACTTCTATTTCATTCTTTCAGACATGGGCAGAGTCTAAATCTAGAAGGGAAACTGTGCTGATGCGGCGAGCGACTCCCCTACACACCTCATTGTACTTTCATGACTTCCCCCATGTGGAAATGCTTGGATTCTCAGTCGCATGTCATGTCACGATGTTAAACTGGTGTGATTGTGATAAATTTGAATGTTAGATGGTAATGGCACACACACCTACACACACTCTCTCACACGCACGCACACACACATACATACAGACAGGAGGGTAATGGTAATGTGTGTGTGGAGCAATCCAACATGTCTGGCGCATAAATGCACATATTTAGCTCTGTAAAAATAGCGGTATTTATTCAGGTGGGGGGACCCTTGGCCATTTGGAGCCCCCCCCCTCCCTCAAACCCATATGGCAGTCACTCCCTCACTGCACACTATTATGTTAATCCCAGCTCTGATGTGGTCAATTTCATTACATTGACCTTTTAAACATAGTTAGGCTAAATGCTCATTCTTCACACTAATTTTGAAACGATAAAGGAATTTGAGCTTTATCGGCTCGCCTGATAGTGACAGTTCGACAATGATTGACTGGCTGGACAAAATAAGAGTTAAGAAGGTTTCAATCCAGCGTTTGCTTATATTGACTAAATAAAGGCAAAACAGTGGGGTGTTTTTGAACATACGAGAACCTGTGTGTGTACAAATGAGGTTTGTGTGGTTGTCCACTGTGTACAGATGGGCTGCTGTGGGTGTCTGGCGGCCTGTGACTGGACCGCTTTCAGTGAGTTTAAGCATAATCCAGCCTTCATCTGTTATTTATTGATGTGGTCCGTGCACACTTTTGCGGTCACCGAGGGGGATTATTATTATTATTCTTATTTTACCCACACGCCTTCCAACGCTGGAGCCGTTTTTCTGCCAAATTTGTGTGTTTCATGTGGCTATTATGACAAATATTCCTCGTGGCTATTAGTCAGCCACAGTCTCACTTTGAAATGTTTTTGTTACTTGTTTAGACTAAACTCCCAGTATGCCCAGTAAGTTTCAGTTTCTGCATGAATCTGCAGCACTACAACCAGTGAAAGAAAGAACCCAGCACTGAAAAGAAAAGACATTGGGGAAAATTGACCTATGGCAGGGCACAGATGGGAACTCTTAAAGATTCGTTTTCTTTACTGACTCCAGTGTTGAATTTTAGTATAGTGCAGTATTTATGTGTTGGACTGGACTGGTAGATATCTGTTTAATGAAAATGTTGCTGTGAGCTTGTATTGAATCATTAAAAAAGTTACCTCAGTGTGTCTTAAGCTGACCAAATGTAAGTCCAAATAAAATTGAAATGGTGTATTATCTCTAAAACCTCTAGCTCTTTGGCTGGTGGCCGTGCTGGCTGGGTTTAAATGGTACATTAGCAGAAGTTCTCTAAAGGTCTCTCTGTGTTTCTCCACAGGCCTGTGCCCGGCTCTCTGTCCTCACTGCTGCACCTAAGAAACAGACAGAGACAGCCTCTGCCAGCCTCCATGCCTGGAACTCTGCCAGACCCGACCATGCCTGGCTCCTCTGCTGTGCTGATGCCAGTAAGTACAACAACGGAGAACACTCATGCGTTTGGTCACGCACTCTGAAGCATATTTCGAGGCTCATACGTGACGACAGCGTAAGCACCCACACAAACCACACATTTGCACCAGTTGTCAGACACTGTGGCTTTAAAGTGTCATCTTTTGTACAAATGAATGCACACAGACCGTCTAGCAATAAGATCATTTAAGCGAGCTACGCCAGAAAACAGAAAATGACAACAGCCCACAAAGAAAAATCTGCTCATATCAGGATTGTAATGATACAACATATGTTCTCATTGTAACATAAGTCAGCCCATGTTTATGGTATAGGGAAGGGGGAGGGGGGCTCCTATGTTTATCAAATTAAGAGCGGAGCGATTTAAGGGGAGATTGACGGCTCAGGAAAGGGGTGCAGGTTTGGGTGATATTTTTACACAAAACACACTTAGTGCAATTAGGGCTGTGTGTCAGGTTTTAGGATTGAGTCTCTGTGGACGGGGAACGGGGAGAGGGGAGGGCAGGTTATAGGGCGGATCGGAACATTCTCCGTGGAGAGCACCACGCCAACCAGCAGCTGGACGTCCAGAGTGCATGCAAGCTGTCGCACAAGGCCTGAACACTACGCCCAGGAAAACTAAAACAAGCTGTAAAATTGTCCTGTGATGACAGAAAATGGCTTTCTGTGTGAAAGCCCGCCGACATATTTGAAAACGACAGGCGGTGCAGTGCAGAGGCTGGAGCAGTGGCATCGTAGCAGGAAGGCGTCAGGTTTGAGTGTTGTCCTGTGGACTGGAGGCCTGTCCCTGGTGTAGCCCTGCTCGCTCACACCTGCTCGGTCTGCAACCCTGATTGAAAACAGAAAATTAATGGATTAAAAAAATGAAATCCACTTAGTGCAACCGAGACTGCTGCTTTTGCTATTAGAAACAACGCTGTGTCCTCTAATTAGCAGAATTCAACTCTAATTCAATTTCCCCACGGGGATGAATAAAGTTCATCTTAATACAATGCCCTGTCCCATCATCAATGAATCTATTATTACTCTGCCCTGGTGAACTCTCAGCCGATCATTCAGATCTCTGCTCGGACACATGACCCCACCGGCTGGGATCATTTATAGAAGGCAGTATATTAGAGATGCGGCAGATGTGTACATATTCTCAGCTCCTTACCTTTGTTAACACATCCTGAAACAAAAGGAAGGTGGTTTCATGTGGGTCTGAGCGCTATCCGCTCTCTATTATCACAAATATCCCTCCATGCACACCCCTGTTGCACTGGCTTCCTGTGTTAAGTCTCTCTATACTGGCTTCCTGTTTCAGGTCAGCTCCAGTTATCATCACACAGAGCCGTGCATAGGGCAGACTGTCATGTGAATTTAGGGTCTTGTGTTTTCTCATCACATAGATTGCTCTTGGACAAGTTTCTTTTCTTTTTTTGTGAAAACAATGACAGCATCTGGTTATTGCTTTGAAAAACCGCAACATGAACATTTGTCAGAGCTAAATAAACTGTTTATCATTTGTATTGTTTGAAAAGCCGCAGCTTGCAGGATTAATCATCTTTCTCTGCTTGTCAAAATGACTTAAAAAGCTGTTGTAATCTTCAGATGGAGAGACAAATGACCATGGGTTCTAACATGATGGGCATGCAAGGACCAACCCACAGCAGCTCCTGCTCTTCCACTCACATTCCCTCCATGCACTCAGAAGCCAAACTGGTGAGTAGCGTACATACACGCATTTACATAGATACATATGCTAACACACATACAAGAGTGCACACACGCCAGCTCAAAGTGTTGCAACCTCTTTTCCACTGTGCTGTGCCAGCAAAGCTGTGCTTTTAGGTCTATGTGGATTTCATCATTTAGTGTGTAATCAAAGCTGTGTCTGAACCTGCCAGTGCAGCACTGGAGACTGGAGGCTGGAATAAAGGGCCCTTTATGTGGTTGAGGCTGGGCTGCCCACCGACTGCCTGATGTATATCTTAATGTACAGAACATGCTCTGTAGGTCCTGCAACTTGTTAGCACTAGTTTAGCACAGCAGGGAAAAATCAAATGACTTCATCCTCCACAAAGCGGGCAGTGAGAGCGGAGGGAAGGCAATGAAGCTGATGGAGGCAGGTTTTAAAGTTATACTGAAAGTATAACATATGACAAAGGTAAAGGGAACAGAGGTGGGGAGAAAACCCTGAGTCTGTGTTGCATGTTTACTTCCTCACCGATGCCGACAATGTGCCTCTGATTAACGTCACATTCAGACACTGTTAAAGTGCAGGTGATACGACTTGATAAATGCTGTAGCAACGTGAACACCGGCCAACAATTGTTTTCAAAATAAATAACTCTCCCTGAAAATGGGAAAAAAGGTTCCATATGAATGAGAAGAAGTGTCCTGACTTAGATACTAAAAAGAAAAGAATATCCCAAACCATTGGCCAGTCTTTCTGTTTGGAAAGGCTCGCTGATAGCTCAGTTGGCTGGAGAAAAACATCTTGTGTGGAGAAAGAGTGAGAGAGGAGGTAGCAGAGGTCATTAGAAGAGTTATTGCTCTGATAGAGGAGAGTGGGAGCATTCCCAGGGCATTTAATTCTCCCTCTTCCTCCTGCTTTCTCAAGATTGATCGTCTTTGTAGTCTTTTGAATCTCTTCAACTGTTCCTATGGTTACACGCTGGGGTAACACAATATTAGTGTATTAGGCTTATCTCTCCTCTGGCTGTCGTCCAGACACATCTTCTCCATTTTTTTCTCCTCCTATCTAGTATGTAATTGAATTGTAAATGCTCTGTTAGGCCTCCCATAAACATATGCAGTCACTAAGTGGCTGCAGGCCTCTCTAACAACTTTCTGGATATTCAGACGTGACACGCAGGCAACCAAAATGTGGAACAATTAAGATTCTGATCCCTGATGTCTAAATGCAACTGATGGAATTCCATGATTGTGGATAGAAAGTGAGAGGCTAATTGTGTTATCGGGGTGCGATCTCCTGCGAGGGTTTTCATAAGCATAGACTCAGTCTCTAATGTCTGTAATATCCTTGCTTGAGCCAGGTCGATAAATACGGCCTTGCTATCGGGTAACTGGGCCATGATCAGGCCCGTGTGTCCCCTGCGACATTCTCAATTCGGCTCTAATCGCATTACCCCGACCATGTTGACTTTCTGCCAATGGGAAATCTCGGCACTGTAACCCCACACCCCGGGACGCGGACCTGGATGCTCGCCTTCTGCTTCAACACTCACACCATGAGAGAAGAGAAGGGGTTCGAGCGGGACTTTGATAGGCGTGAAGGAAGTGGATAGACAGGCCGAGTGAACCAGGGAGTTGAAAATGGAGAGATGGTATTGACATTCCAAACTGTAAAAGAACACGAGGAAATTGGAGGAAATCTTTATGAGTGACATGAAAGGACCTACCCTCGGCCTAATGTCTTTTACCCCTCCGCGTTTGTACACGCAAGTACGCCCATATGTGTGTGAATGTTTGATATTTTGCGGTAACTGGAGGCCTCGGTAGCAGGATTAACCCTCCCCTGCCAGAGAACGAATGCCCAGATCCTGGGCTAATGAAGGCTAATTGATTTTGTGGTGGGCCAGAGCAGCAGGGAGGCCTGTCTCTGGTGTAAATAGTTAATGAGCCGAAGGACTGCTGTGGCCCCTCGGGGAGTCGTATCTCAGTCTAAGCGCTGTGTTTGTGCGCTCTAGGCCAAAGACTGTAGCTGCATCACTGCCCATCTTTGTTCCCCTCTATCTCTGATTTTCTCCTTAAGTGCCATCATTTAAGTGGTACAGCAAAGCATGGTGCTGTAGTGACTGACGTGTGTGTTTTCCCTTCATTGCTTTTAGCCTGTTGTCTGGGAGGGCTGCTGAGACTGGAGTGTTTTATTAGTTTTGGTTCAAGTGTTTTTCTTCTTGCGAACGATTGGGTGCTTATGGTGCTGGGTGTGGTTGTGTTCAGCTCTGTTGTGGTTTGGGGAATAGAATGGTACGTGTTGTGCACTGGAGGTTGTGGGATAGCTGACCCTCAAAGCATAGAGGAAACGGTGCGGAGAGGAGGCCAAGTTCCACAGCACGCCAGCCAAAGCATTACATCAACGCTCAGAGCGGGTCCTCTGCAGGGCCTCGTGAACAGCCCAACAAACACACACATACACGTGCGCATTCACACACATACATTAATGCTAACCGATCTTGCTCAGTGTCCTCCTCCTGGCATGTGTTGCCTGCGTATTTATACCCATACGGACAGGTACTTGAAAGGAAATGAAGAGTTATGTTCAGAAAGGTTCAGAGCATACGTGTTTAAAGATAACAGGAAAGTGGTACCGCCACTTTAAAGAAAGTTCTCTCACAAAATAAGAACAAAAAGCACAAACCTGTTATGATTAAAGGACACCACCACCACAGTTTCTACTGCTAAAAACTAGGGACTAGGGGATATTAATACTGCTGTTCTAGCCGATAATCGATATTTACCAATGTCTATCTATGTTGGGTAGGTTAAAATATACGTGTCACACTATGAACGCGTGATACTGGAGAGCCCTGTTGCAGTATTGCTTTGGTTTTTGCCTGCTGGCTACCGTTAGCAGCGTTGGGATTTGCATGCACAAGGGCCAAATGATGAGCTCTCCCGGTAGCACAGCGGCACCGCCAGCGAATCTGTGGATGCTGACTTCAACATGGCAGACAATAATAAGGGGACAACATCAGTAGAACATATCAATTTAACAGTAATTGGCTTAAACTTTTCCTGTGGCTAAAACGTCATGCTGTGGATGACGGATATCCCCCTCCCTCTCCAGATCCCCATACACCAACAGCAGCTATGTGGATATAAACAGCAGTTCTTCATACTCATTTTACTCATTGGACCGATGCTGATATGTTAACTCTAACCCTAACATCGGCCGATACCGATATTAACGCTGATATATCGTGCATCCCTATAAAAATATTAGCACAGACAGACAGGATTCAGTGTTTTTTTAATAGTTTTCTGATTTTACAAATAATGCCAGCTCACAATGTAGCATACAGGAAGCAGGAAGACCTTCCTGAGCATCCTGGCAAGCTTTATTGTGCACATTATATGTATAGATGATGCCAAAATGCACATTACAACAAATGATCATTTAGAGAATCAGGATTTCAAAAGAACTGTGCTGCTTTGTGGGAATATACCTTAACAAACCCAGCGAAACTAAAACGGTCAATTGGAATTTCCTTCACCGCTCAAAAAACCTGCGCCTCAACAGTAGCCACCTTCTCCTGCTGAGATGGTTGATACCTTTGTGCATGTGATGAAAGACGCTCGCTATCTCGTCTCATCTGGAACAAGGGAAGCCCAAACAAGTCCTTATCACACTTATTCTAAATAACATACGGTAGTGCCAACTGTGGGACATGACTCAGCTCATGTCGCTGGGATCCTGCATAAAGGAATTCATCATTGTTTCTGTGCCCCTCTTTGAAACAAGCTCCCTGCTCACACACATCCTGCTCTGCTGGCCTGCTAATTTCAGATAGGAAGGCCAGTGCGCGAAAATGTGTTATTTATTATCTCCCAATTATCTATTGTTTATGCTGTTACTAAGGATAATAAATTTGTCACTAAGCATCAGACGAGGCGATGAGTTTTTTTATGAGGTAAACTATACTATATGTTCCTTCACTGCAGCACTGTTGGCTGCAGAGCTGGCACTCCATGGCTGGATGACATAATTCCTGGCATGCTCTAAATGTACTCCTTTTTACTTGTGGAGGGAAAAAAACAGCGTGTCTCTTAAAGAAACATTTCACGGCACACGAGGGGACCAATAATCAAAGTGTTTCTGTAGCTTTTTACGTTTCTTCTACGCCACCATTCCTGTTCCGTGTTTCAGTGTAGAGTATTGTGCTCTGCACTTTCCCCTTTACGGGATTTGAGCTCTTTCAGCACTGGGCAATTGAAGGAGTTTTGCGCAGTTTGTTTAGAAATTCTAAAAAAAGGGATGTTAAGCAGCTACATTTGGGTTTTCAACACAACTACAAGATGATTAATTGAGTGTTAAACATAACGTGATGTCATCTAAGCAGTTGGTTCATTAACTTAAGCCTAGTATGCGTGTGTCATTCATTTTTTTCCTTCGGTGCGCAAAACAGGCACCTCTGGTGATGCCTTTTATTGGGAGGAGTTTGCATACAATAGTGTAATTACAGGTTTTGTAACATCTCCAAGAATGGTGGTATTGTCTGGGCATGATGTCACCAGAGGACAGTGAACTAAGAGCACGTCTGCATCGACAGCGTGTGCTGCTGCCTTCTGGAAGACACGTCTGTGCACCCACTGTTTGTTTGTGCTGTGTTCAGCGTCTCGGCACCTTCTCTGCCCGTCACTGGCCCCGCGGCCCGGACACGTCACAAGAATGAATGGGCTAAAGCGCACTTTCACTTAGTTTTTTTTAACTTTGCGCAATATAGTTTTGAACATAAATGCAATCGTTCATGCACACGCACCATTGAAAATGACTGTAATCATTTACAATGTGCCCATGAATGTGTCTAATTAACCAGAAATCAATTATGTCTCCTTAGTAACAGCCATTCTAAAAACCCAACTAAGCAGAATTGTGTTTATTAAGTGAATAAATGAACAGAATTTTATAAGCTGCAACACTAGAACAGAGTAATTAAACCTATAAACACCTATGTTTATAATGTAACAGTGCATCACTGACAACTGGACATCCACTGAAGCCAGAGGGGAAGATTATAGAGCAAACGGGTCAGAGCGGCTGCCAAGATTTAAAGAATTGCAGCAATGTCTGTCAAATACTGGTTACTCCCAACATGTGATAACAATTTCAGAATCAGAATCAGAGTACTTTATTGATCCCTCTGATTTCCCTGGATAGGATAGGTACTTGTATTGTTTGAAAACAATACTACTACTACTACCACTACTACTACCACTACTACTACTACTACTACTACTACTACCACTACTACTACTACCACTACTACTACCACTACTACTACCACTACGACTACTACGACCACTACGACTACGACCACTACTACGACGACGACCACTACCACTACGAGACTACTACCACGACTACTACTACTACTACTACTACTACCACTACCACTACTACTACGACTACTACCACTACTACACGACCACGACTACTACTACTACTACTACACTACTACGACTACTACTACTACCACTACTACTACTACTACTACTACTACTACGAGACTACTACTACCACTACTAACTACTACTACTACCACTACCACTACTACTACTAATACACTACCACTACTACTACTACTACTAATACCACTACACTACTACTACTACGCTACTACCACTACCACTACTACTACTACTACTACTACTACACTACCACTACTACTACTACCACTACCACTACCACTACTATACTACTACTACCACTACTACTACTATTACTACTACTACTACTACTACTACTACTACTACTAATATAATAATAATAATAATAATAATAATAAAAAGCCTCTACATGTGTGTATCAGAGTGTGTGGTGTTTTGAGCTAGGGTGGCGTTTGTCACACAGAATGTCGCATCTGTTTGTTTTTGGATGAGTGGGTGTTGTTTTAGCGGTGCTGATGAGAGGTGTATGTGAAGGCCATTTGGTCATGGTCCAGGGCCTGTGAATGGGACTGGGCTCTGGTACAGCCAGGCTTGGGTAAACTAGCCATCGGCAAAGGGTCCAGACCGGACTGGTTCAGCCACCGCGAGCCTAAACGACCAATAAGGTGTCACTGTGTGCCAAAGTAACTGCTGGTTCAGAGATTTTTAGTCTGATCAAGTGGTGTGGCCGGTTACTGACACATGAGTGATTAGATGTTTTCTAAATGTCCTTGTATCCTGATCCAAGTTAAGTTGAGGTTTAATTCTCCTCTGAAAGGAGAATTCAGCCATTTTGACATGTTGGAGCACAAGAGGAATCCTGTCAAATTAGATGATATAAATATCTTAAATGTGTTGTTTTGCTATCATATAAAGTCCAAATCAAATAGGAATGCCTCTGAAAATGTGCACTGCATACCAGATAAACGTTGAGTTATGGCCACTCAGTTTGGCCAAAATACTGTGCTATTTTAGGCTTCTTTCAAATGATTTATAATCGAACCTTTGAATTGAAATTTTGTTGACCAGATGACACGTAAGACGGTGCCACAAAGACGTATATTCACATTTATTATAATATTCATGCCCTGGTAAAATCTGCATCCCAAATGATGTATGTGGGAGTAATAATAATCCTGTAGGCTGCACTGGAGTTTTACAATAGAGGGAAGAGAGGGGATATACAGTCCAGAGTCAGAGGCCCATCCATTAACTTGACAGGGTTGAGAGGCTGCCAAGTGCATGAGCACATGTTTTGAAGCATGCTTCTCAAAGGGCGTGTGTCTCGCTGCGCCTCTACTGCCACAGTTCCTCCGAGCACCACACCAGCACCAGAGCGTCGGGCTGTGGCAAAACAGCTGGGACGTGTCCATCTCTTCGTTTGCATCTGGAACCGAAGAGAGGCGTCTTTTTGTCCCGGCTCTGATCAGTTTGGCCTCGGACTCGCAAAAAAAGGGCTGGGGTTATGGGGTGGGGTGGGGTGACATTACAGCCCAGCACTCCCATCAGACTGTCTGCCTCACCACTCCCCGAGGAAATCAGTTTAACAGTCCCCAGCTCTTGGCAGGCAAGAGGGAGAGGGGGTGGATGAACAGGGGACAGAGAGAGACAGTGTGTGTGTGTGTGTGTGTGTGTGTGTGTGTGTGTGTGTGTGTGTGTGTGTGTGTGTTTCTTCACAATGTGGTGTCATAACTCTGTGAGGTCCATGGATAAAAATTTAGGTTGAAGAAATCTCAATATCAAATATTGGATAGGGATTTACGATTTCCATTAGGGTTACGTTTGTTTCGAAAAATCAAAAGACGCTAATATAAAAGCACAGAAAAAATGGCTGCCAAAGTGTGTGTGGGTAGGTTGATGTGTGCGTGCACGCATGTGGTTTCTACATTTACGTTCTTTTTTCATTTGTGTGAGGGGTCCCTCCTCATAGATCTCAAATCACAGGGTCGGACCATCTATGTTGGGGTCTGTCCAACTATGTGGCATCATTTTGGATCTAAAATTGTAATGTTAAATTTCTGTCTAACGGTAAGATTGAATTAACGGTTAAGCTTAACGACTGCAGTAAAATTGCAGAGATGTGTGTTTGTGCACGAGAGATGGAGAGAGAAAAGCAGGAGATGTTGCTATCTCTCTGGGTGACAGGGAAATCTAATAAAATTTGAACTAATGGGGTTGTGGAGTTTTAGGACACAGAGTGGGTTTGCAGACAGGGACTGGTGGGCAGCGGCAGTGATGGAGGGGATGGACGAGGAGCAGAAATTAGATCCTCTGAGTGGCAGGAAAAGCAATGTAGAAAAACTGTGCATTACAGAGACACTTAAAATGTGTTCTGCTGTAAAAATCTGTGCATTTAAACACTCTGAACACCAAAAATATGACTGTCTCTTACTTTTATCAGCCAGGTCTTTCCAAAAAGGAGGGAGATTTAATAGCTGGGACACATCTGAATATGTTTAAAGGTTGGACGGTGTGTCCCCACACAGTGATTCCACAGACTGGTTAAATCTGTCCAACCTGCAATAAGGCGCCAGAGGGCCACAGGTCCTGTGATGGTACACTGTTCCACTTTTAAGGGGAATAAAAGTGCTCACCCCAACCTCTGTAGGTTTGATTTACCCATCCTGAGGCAGGCGTGGTCTGCTCCCTTTGTACCTGCTCTGTGCTCTCGGTTCCTCCACCCAGGGTTAATAGACATGAAGTCATCTGGCCAAGAGAAACCCGAGTGTGTTCTCAGGATGTGCCCAGAGCACTCAAAGGGACATCAGTCAAAGCCCGCCGGTGTCCGAGAGAAAACAGCCATTAATAAATATCATTAATGGGCGATCACCTGTTATCCCTGAAACCACATAAATGAGAGCGAGAGAGAGAAGTGGGAGTGGAGAGGTCAGAGAGCAAAGGTCTGAGAGGAGGCAGCACCCCTCTGGGCAAAAGCTGATTCAGGGATTGTCTTTTCACAATGAAAAATCAATAGGCTTACAGCTTCACACCCACTTACAGAATGCATCAAATCTATGTCAGATGCATGTCTTTACATACAAATAGATGCTAGTTCATAGTTGTATTCACAGGGAGCCCAGCCTCTCATGAATAACTCAATCTCGTGTTTCTCCACTGTGTTTTTTCCTTATTTTGTATTATTTCAACAACAGCAAAACAGATGATAGGACAGATCGGATCACCGCAGGCTAACACCTTCACTCACATAATGACTGTTTTCCGTAGCCGCTATTATTGCCACGGGAGAAATATATACGTAAAGTATGTGTTATTGAAGTCAAAACTCACGTGGTTGTTAAGTTTCCGTGCTCATCACAGTCTGGGGAGATACAACCATGTGTTAAAGAGCAATTAGGGAGCTAATGAAGGTGTTTGGAATCACAGCTCGCTCATCATCGCTCCACTAACGTCCTGCAGTTGCGTCACTGTGGTTCTGGATACTAAGACTTAAGTTTTGGCCGGCCTAGCTTTGACTGAGCTGGAGTCCTGACTCCACACGGAGCATTACTGGGCCTCAGTTGAGAGAGAGCTTCAGGTTATTTAACTGGAAAATTTGTCAAGGTGAGTTTTTTTCCTTTGTATTGAATAGCAGGATAGGAGATTTCAATATGGCTTCAAAGCTAAAGCACTTCCTCCTTTGTTTTCATAGACATATGATTTCTTTCTTTAACTCTTGACATTGATTGACCTTGTAATCGGTAATTTACTACTAAACTTAAACCATATACACGTGTAGAACCTGCATGCATACCTAGAACAAATATCTCAGTTGTTTGTGGAGCGGCCCCTCGGCTCTGTAACCTGCCTCTGTGCCGACACTCTCGGCTAATTCGATTAATAAACAGATAGCGCTGCTCTGCCAGCTGGAAGGCTCACTGATAAATGAGCGCTGGCTGTCTTGTGCTGATGTGATGTTTGGGGAGGAGACTCCAGAAGCCATCTAATCTCTCAACCCCGGTGTCTCTCGCTCACTGTCCCCCTTCACCTCTGGTTCAACCTATCTTTCCTTTCCCCCCATCCGCTATTGAGAAAGAGTAGGGCAGGCCCAGTCCTCATCGAAGCCCTGACGTGCGCAGGTAGGCTGACGGCCTCGCCGTTTCCTTCGGTTCGACTAATTCGGGCGATTGCCTGCTGCGTGAGTCAGTGGCAGCAGCCTGTCAAAGCCTGATTGGTTTCTTCTTTCACGAGAGGGTTGGGCCTCACCTCTGCTGCGCCTTCTGCCAAGCTGACGTGAAGGTGTTCCTTGAGGACTTTCAGCCATAGAGTTCATCCGGCCATACAGAGATGCCCTTGTCAACATCGGTGATGGTGATTGATATCTGTGAGCTTGTTTATATTAATATAATTGAATGTCATCTAGCGTTAACCTGTCTCTCTGCGTTGTCGACTTTGGCTTCTGCATGGTGATTTTATCAGGACTCTGCGGTGTCAGAGGGTTCTTCCTGCTGCCGGTTACATCACACAGAATGCTGTGGACAGCTGCAGGCCGTTGTCCTCCCGTGGCGTTTGTTAGTATACACCCTGTGGTATTTTAACCCCCGCTTTGCCGGTTCTCCAGTGTCATGCAACTGACGCGGAGTTGACGGGGCGGGGGTTAAGGGTTATGCTGAGCTCACATAAAGGTAAACATTCAAAAAAGGATGAGTAAAACTGTGCAGAAGTCCAGAAGCGTAGCATTCTGTCACTATGTCAGGCATCCCTGTTATACAGAAACTACCGTCCCACAAAACAGGCTTGGCAAGGTCAAAATTTCACTGCCGGTTTCAAGCAGGTTGTTTATGGAAAGACTAGTAAAGCTGAAGTATTTGTAAATTCTTTAATAACATATATACAAACTGGGGCATATGCAGTATATATTGCCCCACAGAAACCTGGACTGTCTTTTTTTTCTCTTTCTAACGTGATTTATTTGACCGTCTCCTCCCTCCTGGTGAAAAAAAAAAGCTTTCCACTCACGGACAGTGTGAGAGAGGAGTGGAGGGGCTTCGGCTGTGTCCTAACGTGGTGATCCAGACCAGCTGGATGCCATTCCCTGTGGGAATCATGAATGTGAAAGTTGTTAAAGGATATGGAGCCCTGGACACGGCGTGGACCCGCTGACAGCAGCTGGAAGAAGGGGGAAGGGAGCCGAGAGAGGAAAGAGAACACTGGGAACCAGAATAGAGAACTTTGTGGAATTCATAACAGCCCTTGAAATGATAGTCTTTGTTTTCCGTTGTGTTCGTAGCAATTTACTAACATCAATATTGGTTTAACGACGGTTCAAGTCGTTACTGCATGTGCATTAATTGAAGTTACATCTGTTATTCCAAATGCAGTTCACATATAATCTTGGCCTACAACAGATGAAACCTGACATATTTTACCACGTGCGTATTTGCATTAGGTTTTTTCTGGTCGTGCAGCCGTCTTTATTAGATGCCCAAAGAAAACCCACAGGTGAGGAGAGGCGCCTTCAGTAAACACACGGGATTGAGTGAGGCTCTTCTGGTGTGCCTCAGACGCTGGCTCAGGGCAAACTAGACCACACGGATGAAGCAACAAAACCCCTGCTGGGTCAACAGAGAGGGAGGGTTACACCAAAGGGATTTATCTTATGGGCAAACAGCCAGACACACATGCGGAGAGGGAAGAGAAGCTGTTATGAATATGGAAAGGGGGACGGCAGTCATGAAAGGTAAAGCGAGAGGATGACAGGGCTGAAGGAGAGACAGAGGACATGCAGCCTAAGTGGCTCTGATTTGTTCCCCTGATGTATAGATTTATAGGGATGGATTTATATATGGAGCCATTCGTCATTTCCCGCTCGGCACATTAACACACTTTAGAATGGCTGATGTGGACGTCCTTTATGAAAGCCTGTGCACATGTTCACAAACCCTACGTCTGATTTTGTCTACCCAGAGGCTGAAGGCCGCACTTTCACACCACCCTGGTGCCATCACCAACGGCAACATGAACTCCATGGGCCACATGATGGAGATGATGTCAACACGACAGGAGCAGGGCGGCCATCATCACATGCACTCGCACCCACACCAGCACCTGCAAGCTCCACCCCACGCGTACCAGCACCACGGCCACCACCACCACAGTCAGGGCCCCGGGCAGGGCGGGCACCACCACCCGCAGGGACACAACCACCACCACAACTCCCACAATCCCCATCTCCATCACCCGCACCAGACCTCGCCGCACCCGCCGATGCACTCCGCCACACATGTAAGTAGAGGATATTTGATGCTGAGCTGAGGCTTTTAGACAACCTGAAGACAGAGACTGCACTATTTTAAAGGCAGCTGATGGCGGCTTGACATCAATGTCTGAAATCCTGCATCAGTTCGCAGTTTGTCAATAAACAAGCAACTGTGTAAACTGCGAATCCATGCTGCCCCGTAGCTCTAGGCATCATGGCGACGTCGCCAATACTTGTGTTTTTCATCGATTTTTTAAAAAGTTTTGCATGGAGCATTAAAAATGAACAGGATTGGTTTTGTCCTTGCATTGTCTCCCCGTTTACAGAGGGGGGGCGTTCAGACATGAGGAGAGCTAATTCACTTTTACCCTCCCAATGTATCACGAAGGCATTAAAACAACATTCTCCGTGGGCACAGAGGCCATTAAAGCGGCCTGTTTTCCGCCGTTCTCGTAAAGTAGTAACGATCTGAGGACTGAAAGGCCCCGGCGTTGCCAAGTATTTGTCGAGATATGTCTGTGCACGTACAGTCGAGAAACAGGTCTTTTGACTGCGTCTGGCGGTTTAGTCTGAGCGGAAGTGGGCAGTGGAAAACTGCTTTCTCGCACCTCTTTAACAAGGTGGGCAGGCTGGTGAATCAACCGAGTCACTCATTCAGCCTGTCACTCCCGACGCCCACGGTCCGACTCACGGGGCCCCTGGCACCGCCAGATGTTGTTTATGTTGCCAGACGTGGAATAACTGCAGGAGGCACGGCATGGATGCTTGGTTGATGCAGCAGACAGGTGGCAGGTTGGTTTCTGCTGGCGGACACAGAGTCACCAATGCCCCCCCCGCTCTGTTTCAGATGTCCCCCGCTACACAGCAGATGCAGCCCACGCAGACGCTGCAGTCGCCACCCCCCAGTGGGGGACGGCGCAGGCGGGTGGTGGACGAAGACCCAGATGAGCGGCGGCGGAAGTTTTTGGAGAGGAACAGAGCGGCGGCAACGCGGTGCAGACAGAAGAGAAAAGTCTGGGTGATGTCGCTAGAGAAGAAAGCAGAAGAGCTCACTCAGACCAACATGCAGCTTCAGGTAGACGCCTTTACGAAACCCTTGTCACACGTAAGCAAAGACAGTTACCTTTAGGGCTAAACTGTCGTCAGTCTGATGACCATAAAGTGTAAAATATTTTGCTTGCGATGGGAAAATCAATACACAGAAGCCAGTAGTTATCAATTGATTAAGGATAAAAGTGTCGTCTCCCTTTATTGCGACTCCTTGGATGGGTCCTTAAATTCCGTGTCTCCTGCTGCTCAGAATGAAGTGACCATGCTGAAGAATGAGGTGACCCAACTCAAGCAGCTTCTCCTCACACACAAGGACTGTCCCATCACCACTATGCAGAAGGAGTCCCAAGGTTACCTCAGTGAGTAGCTCACAGACACGCAGCCACAGTAACGCACGACTGACTAGACAGGCAGTGACGCTCACATACACGTGCTCGTGAGTACTCTCAGACTACTCTAGACTAGACTAGGCTGAATCCCACATGAATCCCACATGAATCCCACAAGAATCCCACAAGAATCCCACATGAATCCCACATTTTCCTATCTGAGGGGACATTTACACACAGAGGTCAGAGGTCAGGCTCCTATGGATTTTACCAATTATCGAGAGCCCAACCTTTTGATATGGATGCAAGTCACCTTTCCATGTAGTGGGTACGCAGCTCCTCCCTGCATGGATTTAGCACAGGAAAATGAGGCTCACACGCGGCTGAATGGTTCTTTTATATGGGAGAGTCAGCTCCCAGACTGGGCTGGGACAGACTTTCATCAGCCCAGCTTGTGTACAAATGTCACTGTCAATGTGTCCAAAAGTCCTTAGACGTGTTTATGGAATTGGGTGATTCACTTTTCCGTTTTTTGGGGTAATTCGCTTGCGAACCAAAACCGTGTGGTAATTGAAGTGTTTTATTCACATAACAGGTTAAAGCATACGCATGTGCACGCTTCTTCTGTCTCCCCAGGCCCAGAGAGCAGCCCGGCAGGCAGCCCAACGCCGGCGTGCTCCCAGCAGCAGGTCATTCAGCACAACACCATCACGACCTCCACGACAACTGTAGTGGGCAGCAGCGTGCACGGGCAGACCAACCACCGTACAGACATTAACCCCATCCACTAGAGACTGGACGGACTATAACCTCGACCATAACACCACCCGAAACACCGTGAGGGTCTCAGCTGAACGCGCTGCACCCTCTCTCAAGGGAAAACCTCAAAGGCCTGTGAGGCTGCTCTTTATATACAGTAGCTACATTTATTTTTATAGACCGACCTTATCAATGAGTGTAGGATCCCCATTGTTTCTGCCCTTTCTTGTGCGTACAGCCAAAAGGGAGTATGTGCTAATCTCATGCAGCATTTAAGTGACATTATTTTCTGTTATGTAATGGTACAAAAGGAGCATGATGTCGCGAGAAGAGAGGGAAACTGGCCTCAGAGTGTCATTTTTAAAGCAAACCTTTCATCTCTGTGTGCGATGGACTGAAAAATTACATCACGAGTGTTTGCAAACACGAGTGCGACGTCGCTGCCACGAATTTGTCTGACAGAGACAAGAAATATGCAAGCGAGTATTCTCCCTCAGACTGTTACTCTTTTCCCTGTCAGAGGTGTCCTTAAAGATTTTTACTTGATCATTTGGAAGCAATACACGACAGTATTGATTATCTTCGCCACATGCTCGCAGTAAGAGCGGCGCCGCCAAGCTATTCCGGTCCCGAGGACGCACGATGCTGTTATTGCTACAGAACTGAACACTGTGATACCAGCGAGGCAGCTCGGCTCATCTTCTCCAGGACCAACTCAAGCTTTAATTATCGAGGCCTCTGCGTGCTAATGCATATGAGTCCACACGTTAAATTGTGAGTCTGCGCGCATGTGAAGCTGGGACGTTTTTGTTCAGTGTCTTTTTTCTCTACAGAACAAAGTTCAATAATTGGGCAAAGAAAGTGAAGGTTTTTTTTTAAATCCCAAGAAGAGCAATGTGTGTCTGCTCTAAAGTATCACAATGTGCCTGAAACACTATTTACAATCTTCTGTTGGCTCCTTATAGATCGCAAAACCTAGTCTGTTACAGTTTCAGTGCATTATTGACATCTTTTCCTGTTATCCACTTTGTCGAGGATGTCTGCTGCATGTAAGGACAGCTGACCAAAGAGAAAAACGTCTGCATTCCATCTGAACTTTGACCCCTTTCATTGATTTCTCTCTTTCCTCCTTCTCAGGCCTCTTGTGTAGGCCAAAAAACTTCCTTCCAGCTTGTAACTCCTCTGACCAAAATGGCTTTTTTCTGTCCTTGCTGCGACCAGGAATGTTGATACATTAGCATGTGGACCATAATGCACTGTGTTTATTGCAGTAGGGTGGATGAAATGCATTCCACTGACAGGTGGAGTGATTATAATGCTGTCTATGCACTTTGTCCTCTGTCATGGCAGAGGGTAGAATAGCCATATTAAAGTCAGTGTAATTCTCAGTGACACCCCCCCCCCCTCCCTCCCTTTTATCCACACCAGCGATGAATTTTAGATATAATCACTGTGCCTGGCATGAATTACAGATAAGGGGACCAGAATTGTAGGACAAGACTTGCTTGAAATGAGCCTGCTCCATTAGCGTTTTGCCCTTCTTTTTTCATTAAATTGAGAAAACCGACATGTGGTTTGTTAAAGATGAAGGATGAACAGTGGTCTGAGCAACAACAGAGTCCGTGCGTGTTGAAAATACCCAGAAATGCATCGAATTAAAAAAGGGCTTTGTCTCTGCGACCGAGCTTGTCTCCATTTAAAACCATCTTTCGATTGTTAGAGCATTGCAAGTGTGCAAAAACACACACATACACTCAAAACTGGATGATGTTGAACAGCAGAAGTCCTGCCTTTGTCCACTGCATACCCCATACATATAAAAAGATGCGTTCCAGGAGGTGCAGACGTAAAGAACGGATGAAAGGTGCAGTGTGAGTGCGTCTGTGTGGGTTTGTGAAGGGTGGTGAAAAATTTATACATATGATGTTATAACTGTATTATTTTAAATGTAAAAGTATAAATATTGTACATAATATCTTTCATTTCTTGTAATCTGTACCCGTCATTCAACCACCTTTCATTCTGAAGGGAGTAAATGTGTGGTACATGCTGTAAATAATGTTCTCAAAGCACTTGTTGCCTTTTGTTTTCAAGTCGAGGCTCGTGTCGACGCTTAAACACTTTGTTTATATGTAATGAACTGATGAATCCATTCTTACCTGCATAACTTTGTACAATTTTTTTGTGTGTCTGTAATTACATCTCCATTTTTGTGTTGTTTTGCATTTGTACAGATGTTAAGAATATCACTGCAGTTACATTACGGTATGAAATAAAGCACTTGTTCTGTAACGTACTTTAAATCTAGAGATGTCGGTCAATTTTTTTGAGCGAGAAAGCTGCATGATAAATGCCAGCGGTGTCTGTCCGTACATGCTTCTCGCACAAAACTGCTCATTAAACTGTGAGATGCTTTTAAGGTTTAGTATGATCATCAATTATTGAACCATCTGGACATCTCCATAGATTTTTGATGAAATAAGCAGGAGTTATCAGTTCACATCTTTTTCTGTAGTTCATCAGCAAGGAAAATACATTTTTAAACACATCAGCTTTAAGAAAGTAAAATAAAATTCCCAGTTCATGAATGTCGTTTCTGATTTTCGTTTATTTAATAATCTTTCTTGTAAGAGACGCAACAGTGACCCCTGGTGGAGGCTGTACCGAGTATGTTTGTGAAAATGTAACTGTCTTCAGAAATGATCAACAAAATATGATAAAACCACACAAACATTTCATTTAAAGACAGGACATTAACCTTTAAAATGTCTACATTCAAGTCGCCCCAAAATGTGTTGATTTACAGTAATGAAATTCACAAGATTTATGTGTTAATCAACAGTGGATGTGCTTCGAACGGCACCAAAAGTATGTTTACAACCAGCCACGCGTCGACAGGAATCTGTCGATCATGTCAAATGACCTTGCCGGTTGGTCGTAGGGAAGGATGTGTCCACCTCCACGGATGATGATCTCCATGTAAAAAAAAAAAGGAATTAACAATCACAAAACAGTGACACACCTCAGAATGTTGTACCTGATATCCGCTCACCTGGTAAAACTCTTTGACCTGTCTGACGTAACCGGCCACCTCTGTGTCACTGGGCTGAACCCTCCAGTGAAAACGAGGCGCTGTTTTGTAGTCAGCCGCTCCGGTCCAGTTGACAGTAAGCAGGAACCTCTCTGTCAATGGCGCTGCCACGATAACGTCCAGCTGCCCGCTGTACATCAACACCTGGACGCATGGAAAAATTCAGCAATTTAGTAACAAAGGACAGATTTTTCCTCTCTGTTAAAAAGCGGCAGCGCTGCCTGCCTGCACGCCGACCAACGCACCCTGTAGTTGTCCATCAGGACGCCCAGCCACGGCTTGATGCTCTTCATGACATCTTCTAGGAGGTGCTTTTCCACATCGCTACCATCATGGTATGTCAGGTTCCCGACATGAATGGCGTGCCGCACTTGTGGTAGATTTACGAATGGCGAGTAGTAACCCTGGTCTTCGGGCTCCTTTGGTACACAAGAATAAACCAGATGAAGGAGGAACCCCTGCTGTACAGTCACCAGTAAAATTGAGCCCATTCTAAAATGCCCCATGAGCAGATCTGCGTAGCTCTTACCTGACATTCCATGTAGTTGTAGTAGTTGGTGCAGCCTGTGGCATTTTGGAAAAAGGGATTTGGATCCAGGTCACCGTTCAGCAGAGCATCAAAAACCTGAAGTAAGATTTCGAGGAAATAAAATAACTTAACTTCTCCATTAACTGTAACATTTATTCTCAACTGGCACTAACACCTCACAAACAGCCCTGATAAAGACCAGGCAGCAAATGTCAGCCTCCTACCTGAAAGGCCTCCACCCACTTCTGCTGCTGGATGAGCGTGACCCCGAGGTCCGTCTGCTTGATGACGTACTGCCGCTGGAGCTCATCGATCATGCCCGTCTGGTACATGAAGTCGCCGTAACCACCCAGCATCTGAAAAGAACCACAGCTTAGTACTTACCAGAGTTCTAAGTAAACCTGGCGGGCTGTATTTAGTTAAATCAGGTCATTAACAAACCGTTTCTGGATCACAGAGTCCGTCACCGATCGCCATTCCGACGAGGTTGATCTTCACTTTGGCAGTGGGGTTGTTTTTGTGGATGTAGTAGGAAATGGCAGGAACGTACTTCCCCGCGTAAGACTGCAGGTGGAGGGATTATTAACGTTGATGTGACCAAATAATGTTAAAGAAAACCTAAAGTGACAAAAGCGCACCTCGCCAGTCGCGTAGAACTCGTTTAACTGATATTCGGGAAAGATCTGGAAGAACTGTGTCAAAGCGCTAAAGAGAAGAGGAGAAAACAGCTGCAAACGCCGGAGTTGAGGACATCGACAGGAATGTGCGCGTGACAATTTACCAGTGCAGATCTCTGCCAACGTCGTCCTGATTGCGAGCGAAGCCCCTGTCGTCATCAGTGAAGCTGAAACCTGTGCCGACCTTTGACAAAAAATTAAATAAATACACATTCAAATGTGGGAAAATGTTCCACGGACAAGGCGGGAGTTTTTTATTGGGAGGAAACACTCACTGGGTTGTCAACGTACAGGATGGAATAGCTGGAAGTCCACGCGAAATCCCGAAATCCAACTGCGAAAAACGAAGATGGGGGAAGCGAGAGAATGCTCCAGGTGTTACTCATGCACGTGCGCTGCTGTGGAGCCAAACCTCCTCTTACCTGTCATGTTCTTATACACCACGTAGGGGCCATGTTCTACAAAGAGGCCAAACATGGAGGAGCCACCAGGTCCACCCTGCAGCCAGAGGAGAACTGGAGCCTTCTCACTGGCCTGTCCATCAGAGAGGAACACATGAGCACAGCACCACCTAGTGGCAACTTTACATCATCAGCACACTTATTAGCAGACCGTTCAAGAGCCTAATGAGAATACCTTGTACATTTCCCGTTTTCCAGTTTTGGTAATTAAATTTGAATCAAAAGTTAAATCAATCCTAGTATTATTAAGTGGCAGTGGTTGTATTAGGAAGTGTACTGACAAATCTAGTAGAAGAACCGGTCCTCACAAACTTAATTTGCATGGAAGAATTTTAAAGGAGACTAAAGTCAACATGCACAGCTGATTGTGTTGTGAATTTACAAGGCTGCAGTTAGAGACAAAAAACACCCCAAAACACCAAAAAACATCCATTTTAAACCCATAATTAGTTCAGACTGAACTTAAAAGAATGTTTTTGACACTAAACAGACTTCACTATCAGGCCGAGATGGCAGCTGACTAAATATTGAACTGTTGTATCTCCTTATCATCCAGTGGCGGAGGGAATTTCCTTGGATCCAAAACCTGAAGCTCAATAAAAACAACCACAAAAATGTCTGACACAACATTTGTGTCACGTAAAGACATACTGTGCATGACCTTTGGGGTACACGGGGGGTTGACCCTACCTTAAGTGCAGGAAAGAACCAAAAGAACAGATTGCTGTTGTATTTTTGGTTCACAGTCAGGTATCCAGCATAACTCTTGACGTTAGCTCCTGGCAGCTCTCCAACCAGACTCAGTTTCCTGGCTAAAAGCAACAAGGTGATCAGGTGACGATCGTTAAAACGCAACCATTTGGGCCGTTTGCGCTGTGCGGGCGCATCGTACCTTCGTCTATGGCGCCCTTCTCCAGGTAAGGAGTGAGAAAGAGGGGGGAACCTGGGTCGCCTGCGTTCGGCGGACGGACGCGGTGGGATTTCCCGCAGAAAAACGCCGAGCAGCCCCGCGATTCTGCAGAGTCCAGGGTGAAGCAGAGCAGCAGGAGAGCAAGGGTTCCCCAGAAAAGCCTGCAGAAACAGACAAGTTCTAAACAGCGCAGGCCTGCACAAAAACCGGTTCTGCCAGAGAAGAACAAGAGGTCACGTTGGAATCCATTTGAAAAAGGACTGCAACTCACCTCATCATTAATGCCGATTTAAAAAGCACAATTCAAACATTAAAACTACACATTAAATGGTTTAAACTCTCGGAGCTGCAACCAGAGCAACAGACAATTGCGACAGTGTCACATGGTCTGATCCAAGTAGATCATGTGACACGTCGGATCACGTGATGCGTCCTATGAATAAACGATGGACTTCGGCCGAGCTGAGACAAGAAATATGAGAAACTAGATGAACTATCAAATTTTGTTTCAAGTTATTTTCTATATTTTTTTAAAAAAATCAGCTTTTTCTACATGTGTTAAAAGTTGTTTTTAGTTGTTTTTAAAGCGCACAAGAAAAAGAAAAACGCGTTTTTTTGGTTCTTTTTGTCTTTATTACCTTACCATGCATTATTAATATTGTTTTATCATTACAATAATAAGTGGTAGCATTAGTATGCTTCCATTTCATTTAAAAATACATCACATTTTCATTTAAAAACTCAATTTTCGCAGTGGCTTGCATGTAAAGAGGTCGCTACTAGATGGCGCAAAACGCCGCTTAATTCTCTTCGTTCTCCTTAAACGGAACAAGACATAACGTGTCCGACGGTAAAAATATGCAGTGCAGAATTCAGGGGAAGGAAAAAAAGGGAGTTAATCCATATGAGCCTCTGGGTGAATGACAGCGCGACTTCTCTCCCAAATTAAAACCTCTGTTAGGAGATTCTTTGATTCCTCTGCTCCAAACTTTCGCTTTAAGAAGGCGCGTCTCCGCTGCGGTGTAACTGTGTTTATCCCAGTCCTCGCAGCGGCACATGCCACATGGAATCCATGGATGATCTCTGCATGACACAAATATAGACCCCGACTCCCTCTTCCCGGCGTGGATCGTAGAAACAGACCCCCGTTATGCATTCCTCTATTTTGTTTGATTATTTTTAACCTGAGGCGGAGGCAGCTCCGTCACCGCATGCGGCAGCCTGAGCTGCTGAGCGGCCATCCAAAGAGGAGCGACCCGCCGACTCAGACAGGCGTCTGCTCGGTGCTTCAGACGAGGCATGAAATAGTTCCATAGGCGAGGACGGTAAAGCGCACTAGGGAGGGCAGGAAATGGATGCAGCGCCGCGGAGGATCGGCTGTGAGCGCACGTTGGTCACACGGGAGTAACCGAAGCGTGAAGCGAGGCTGGGATGGCAGCATCCAGCAACTCAAGCCTCTCAGGTTCATCCCTGTCCTCAGGTAAGAGTTCACACGAGCCAGACGCAAACTGGCTCCAAACATTAATAACAATAACTTCTAAATGCATCTATATGATTTAAATAATAACAATAAAATAAAATGTTTATTATGTTTTGTCAACATTTTCATTACAGTGCAACTCTCCTGTTTAAACTTTGGGAGAGCCTATTATTTAAGTGGCTTCCATTAGCTGTTATTATTTATGATTATTGGTCAGTGAAGGCATCACGGTGGTGGGAACGCAGGGAATGGGCTCACCTCTTTTGCGCGCTGAGGGATTAGAAGGTTTGGAGATGCAGTCAGGCAGACTTTGGGTTTGGATGTTATCATTAGATTGCCAATCATCTCCATGATTCCCCTTCTGGTTTTCCACTTGGCTGGTTTTAAAGATTATCTTTGGCTAGTGCACTCTGCTATTTCTGCCCCCAAAAATGCAGGGGATATTTTCTGACATTGTTAATACGCTCCGGTCCAGTGACATAATAGTTCAAAACAGCCATCAAATATGTCTATAATAGCTGTATGAGCAGCACATATTAGGTGCTTGTATTATATTTCAGGCTTTGACTGAAGGAGAGCAAAAACTGGACCTTCAGCTGTTCAAGTACTCAGCATTAAGCAGCAGCTCCAGTGTTTGTATATCCCATTATGTGATAAAGTGTGCTCTCCAAGGTGTAAACTACAATTTACACCATCACACTGCTCTTTGCTATCACCCCAGCAACTACAGGGGCGTATTCTCTTGCAGGAGCAGGACAGTATTTGCTTTATTTCACCTCCTCTCTGCAGAAGCACAGCTCCCAAAGTCATCCCACTGCCCAGGGAGAGGTGGTGTAGCCGGTCGTTTCCGAGCCGACGCGGCCCGCGGCGCCCGCACGATCCACACGGCATTATCTCGTGTGCGTGTGTTTCAGAGAGCGGCGGCTTCGCTGTTGGACCGCTGCTTCTTTAAGAAGAAAGTCTTTTCTTTCTGTGGTTTCGGAGGGCTGTCATTACTGTTGGGCCCTCAATATAATCATCAGAGGTTACAAGCTGCGCCGCTGCCAGGGATGGAGTGCTCGTCACAAGGGTGTTATTATTTTCGTGCACAGCTCTCTGGCAGGCAGACACAACATTTGAATAATCTTGTCTATGAGGCATGTGACTCCAAAATGAATCTCCAACGCAATTTTGCTTTGCTCCATATTGGGAGTCCTGTTCTCCAAACAAGAGGGAGGGTGTTTAAAAACACTAAAATCAGCTTTTATACTCTTCTGTAGCGCAAAGGTGAGAAATACCACTTCAGATTTTGAGGTCAGTCAAAACAAAAACTGCTGAAAGGCTTCCAGCCCGATCGCTCTACAAATGCTGCCAGCGTCCAATCGAGAGATATTTTCTAGCCCTTCGCCTGGCTGAGGGAGATTCCTACACATTCTTGGCACGGGTTGGCGTCCGCGCACGCACTCCACGAGCAGCGCACCATTTGCGAGACGGCTCCAGGAAAGGAAGCTTTGAAACTAACTAGAGGGACAGAAGATGAAAGTGTGCCTTCAGTTCCGGCTAGGCCTTGAACAACCAAACCGGCCAGGACCGCCCGCCATCCCAACACCATCCCATCAAGGTCTCTGGCAGCTCGCCAGATCAAATGAAAATATTTGCCCTTTTTTTCCTTCTTTGGTTTTGTTGCGTTTTTATCTGCATCATTCATGTAGGTCACAGATTTCCCTGTTTGGTTTACGGCACCACTGTCATTCCTTTGTTATTGACACAAGTGGGGGCAGACGGGAAATATCACAAAGTCAATGATCCACTGAATAGTAATGAATCACGGAGTGGGACTGAGAGGGACGGCCCTGTACACCTGAGAGAGGAACCATCGCAGTCATACCTGCGACATATTATCTGATCAACACTCTGGTGGCGTTGGGAACGCTTGCGTTGGACCAGTGTGATGCACAGATGGCCTCCCTGCAGCACTTCCCCCCATGACCATATGAGTGTGTTTTTGCTGCTTGTAAATACTCTTCATGCATTTATTATGATATTAGGACAACTTTAAAGTATCCCACTGTTAGGGTGAATGCCAGGAGTTTACTACAGAATGTGAATGTGGGGGGCAAAATGAGTTTCAAGGGCCATGAAAAGGCATTTTTCCTGCTGGTAGTGATGTAGTTGTCCCGTTTTTTAGGCTACGTTTCCAAATCAATCATGCACTAGTTGCCCAGGTTTGGGCAAGATTGTGGAACATAAAGCTGAAATTAGCAGAAATGATGCTAATGCACTGTCTAGTCATCTGGTTCTTATAAGATCTCACCGGGTTTAGATTTTTGCGGCTGGAAAAGTGATAACTGCTCTAAAGCCAGATTCACTGATTGATTACAGTGACGGGAGAAGCTCTTACTGACCCGGTATTTTTGGAAGGACTTGGCAAAAACATTTTTATTTTTGGAGTCTGGTCCCGCTCGAGGTTTCTTCCTGTTGAAGGGGGCTTTTCCTTTCCTACTGCCGACGCTCCAAACCGCTCGCTTCTGTAAAAGACCTGAAGACAGCCTTGATAGGACCAAACTTTCTGATGGGGCGCTGATGTGTGTGCATTTCTTTTAATGGTTTGGTTTGAATTAGAGGTCTGATGTCAGCTCAGTTGCACAGGGTTGTTGGTGGGGGGGGGCTACTCGGGCTCTCTGATGTGCAGACTAAACACCCACCACAACTTTAGGATATCTGGTTCGTATCAGGCGGCTTCAGTGGCTGATCTGATGGATCTGTTGCGTGCATCGAGCATTTTGGCAGCACAGATTGTGTTCTGTGTATGCAGCCGCACACTGAGATGACGCCTAGTATTAATTAGTTGTCCAACGTGAAGACAACAACAGATGTTTCTGACTCTAAATTCCAACAGAAACTAGATTGTTTTGATCCAAAAACACTACCTGGGGGAAGCGTAATCGCTCTGCCAAACGCAGAAAGACGAAAAGACGACTTTGGCTGTGATGGAAAAACGGCATGTGTCCGGAGAGCCCGTGCAAACATTTCAGGTTGTGGAGTGCAAACGCTCAGCACAGGCCCGCTACGTGGGTATGTTTACTGTACTCCAGCGCTAGCACTTGCGTTTGTCTGGCAGTCTGCTCGTGAAGGGCCTGCAGGCGTCCGTCCTCGCAGAAATACTGCAGCCGGCGTCAGACATTGTGGGGGACGATGATCCGCTTCACGTGGACTCTGCAGCTACTGTTTCTTTGTGTCTGCAGCTCTTTCTGCATTTAAATGTATCACATGTTGCTTCTTGTTCCAGATTCCAGGGGAGATGCAGAGACATCCCGCAAAGTGTAACTGAAGATTTGCATAATTATGCACGTATGAAATTTTTTTTAGGAATGTGATTGATATTGACCCACATTTACACTCTCTCTCACACACACACACACTGAACACACACACACAGGTCATGAATCCCCAGACTGTGTTCTGCTGTGTTTTCACTCGGTGCATGGCACATTATTTTATGTGATGCCGTTAATTCCCTCCTTTATTTATTTTGCCTCGCGGGGGGATAAATCATAGACCAGCTCGCTCTTCATTCATCACATATTCTCTCTGTCGCCCGAGCAAACACCCTCCGGCCATCATTTTATCGAATGCCTCTGAGTGGTGAGTAATGGAAGGCAACAAAATTAATAAGGTTCCTGCGATGGAAGAAGTCTCTGGCTGCAGGAGAATTATACATTCACCCTCATCACCAGTCGCTGCGCACACTCGGAGCTCCTCACGCAGTCTTTTTGATGTTCCTTCAACCGTGTGCACGTGTGTTGACGCGTGTGCGCGCCAGTGTATGCATCCGCCCCCGAAAGCTCCCTCCCCGGAGCTGTGTAGTGGCTGCAGAATTCCAGACTCAGATGGCATTCCTTATTAAAATAGAGCCTATTGAAAAGGTGGGGGGATGCTTGGCAGCAAACCGGCTGAAATCACACTTTTAAAAACCAGCCGCAGTGAAATAAATCTTTGCCACTGTTGCCAGTGCAGCACACAGCGACAAAAGCCCCAACGTCAGGACAATGCTTTTACTAAGGTAGCTTGGCCACACACCAGCACGCAGAGGTCTGGAGCCTATATTTATTTGTGTTTGAAGGAAGACCTGCCAGCAACAACATTTACCCTGCTGCTTTTTCTTTATTTTCATTATTTGAGCTGCATTTAATCACAGTCACTTCTCATAGATTGTTATTTAATGAAGAGTAATCACGCACGGTTGTGATATTGGGTCAAGCCCCTCCTGAAAAAATGATTCTCTGCCCATATTCAACAAGTGCTCACCGGGCTCACGCACCACCTCAGGTGTGTTGCTCCACCTTTTTGTCTGCCCTCTGGCACCAGGACTGCTCATCAGCTCATAGGAATGCTAACATGTAGCTTCTGGACCAGCGCGATTCATGACTTCAACTGTCGATTGAGTCTTTCAGTGTTATCTGAGCTCATGTTCGAGGCTGGAGAGACTAAGACAGACTGGGATAAAGTGATTTACCAGGTTGCTTCAAAAGGGCTGTGACGTATTAGCTCATAGGAGCTGAATGAAAGATCACTGAAGCACTTATCCTAACATGCAACCCCTGCAGTGTGGACAGCCATGACAGATAGATGTAAAATGTGTCGTTTTTCATTACCAAAGCTAATCATTCAGTGGAAAATTGCTGAGCTGTGAGACTGGAGTCATTATATTCCACATAAATATGCTGCACCATTCAAAGAGAAGCCTGGGATTTTACGGCATCAGTGGCTCAGGGGGTCAGTGACATATTTTACCACATGTTTGACTCATTGATTGACACATTTTACAACAAGCCATTACTTTCGCGAGTAGATTAGCACACTCCATCGCACACTCCGGGATGTGTTCTCGTAATTATAAATCAGCAAACCATATTTCCCAGAGGGACTCCATCCCACAAGGTCTGATTTTGACAGCTGTGTTTACGCTCCCCTCACAGTAGAGACGTGCCGTGTCTTCTAAGACCACGCCGGCGGCTAATAAAGATGAGATGTGCGCCGTCACGACGCTTCAGCGTTGATTGGGCGCTGATTTGGAGTGTGTTCGCCTGTGCTTCTGAAGAGGCAGTGGCGACGAATGATTAGGAAAAGATAAACAACAGTGACACACTGAACTGCGGTGAAGGGCTCGGTCCGCCGGGAATGGAGGAGAAATGGAGGTTTAATGAGGAAAGAGTCACACTGCTGTGAGCTCCTAACAGAAACCAGCTTTGTTTTTGTGTTTTGCAGACCCTGAGGATTACCAGCCGCCCATATGGAAATCCTATTGTAAGTAATCATTTCCCTCATGTGTTCTGTACAGCAAAGGCTTTAACCTGATTTTGGCCTTCACTTTACTTCCTCACAGTTATTTTGTTCCGCATAAATAACAGAAATTGCCACGAACGAGGGAAAAACTGGGTTTGAGGTGCGTCCTGTAGGTAGAAACTCATGGTGGGTTTGAAAAGGCGCACACTCACGCACAGCTCGCCCACTCAAACCCTTTACACGTGCAGAAATGCATTCCTGATCTCAGGAAAATAGGTTACCAATGCGGGGGAAAATACGATTTTCTACCTGCAGATACGCTCTGCCAAAAAAAAGAGGGCTTCACCCAACACCCACTTCATTATACAGCGTTTGTGGCGTGTAGGAGGAAAATCTCTGCCCACGGTTTTTGGGGTTTTTGGTGTGTGTGTGTGTGTTTTTAAAAGAACTCACTTGATGGATGAGCGCCAGATTTTTCTGGCTGAGCTTAACTTGGCCTGGCAAAACACGAAGGTTCACAGTCAGTAGTCCTGCGTCCTTCTGGGAGAAGAAACTCATGGGAAGATGTTGCTGGACCTCACACAGTGCTTTGTTTGCTATTTTAGTCTTTGGTCCGACCACTCCGAAGGCCTGGATGCTGCCAAACACGTAGGAACAGGTGCATTACAGCATGAGATAGTGAAGACGGTAATTTGGGAAGGATTTTTATAGCCAGCCTGGTTTCTGAAGGCTCGGATTAAAGACAACTGAATATGGAAAAAGGAAGCCGTGCTCTTTTTCCCTGTGTAATAATTTATCTGTGCTGACAGCCCAGGCAGAGTTTTCGCCTCTTTCTCTTTTAATCAGTAATTACACTCATTCCATGAGGCGGCTGAAGTGTTTGCGGTTTTCACTGCAAATCTCTCAATTCCATCTTGGCCAGTTTCAGTAAGTGTCAAACAGACATTTTGCACTGCGCACACTTAAGCGCACATCAGGCACTTGCACAGCAGGGTCCTTCGTCACCCAGATGGTTTGCAGATATAAAGCTGCTGTCACATAAACCGCGACCGCTTATCTCTACATTTATAGGCCCCTGGCCCTGTGTGCAGCCTGGGGCCTGTAGGCTGGACTAAGGCCCAATGGGGAGTCACTGTGTCTCCTCCGGGGCCACTGGAGTTGGCGCTGTTTACCTATCGGTGAGGAGCAGAGGGCTTTTTTTAAATTTCCATCTGTGTGTTTCTCCAACAGTGTACCAGCTACAGCAGGAAGCACCAAGACCCAAGAGGATGACGTGTCCTCAGGAGGTGGGTACATCTGTAAATCTGTGGACAATGGGGCCACTGTTGTGTGACGGTGTCGCTCTTACCAAGCCTGTAAATCCCTGTCAGTTTAGAAGCTCTTGGGTGTTTTACTTGACCAACTGGTGGGTATTATGGGTGTTGGTCAAGATTCATCCATTAAATGACTAATTTCTCTGATTTTCTGCTAATTACTGAAAGGAAATAGACAATTCACTGGCAAAAGATAAAATTCCAAGGTGAAACTTTACCAGCTTTACCAGTTCAAACACCGGTTGGCCTTTTTAAAAAAAAAAAAAATCCAGACTACAGCTGCACCACATTTTGCAAAATGGTTCCCTCCTTTGGGAAAACTTCACTCTGTGCTGATTGAAGCTGGCAGCTGGAAGCCAGACCCATTAGTAACCGGTGGAAGGACTCAGGTCTGCCCCTTTTCCCTTCTGCACGACAGATTTGGCTAATAATCCAAGTTCATTATTTATGTATCTCTTTATCTTTGGGAATGGATTTTGGCAAATGATACTTTAAACTTTGGTATGTACACGGTTAGTTTTGTTTGTATTAATGAGCCCAGAGTTTCAGTCAAAGCACACATGTTGTATAAGTGTATCTTATAATCTTGATTTTCTTTTAAAAATTGTTTATGCCTTTTTTCCCAGCTCTGTTATTTTAAAGATTTGCAAAATAAACACAGCCATCTGTCATGACACAGCAGCGGAGTAAATATGTATTATTGTGCGGCTGGCCGTCGCTCTCCAGCTGTTTCCTCACACCACCTCTAATTTATCATCACACTCTGTGATTTGGTTTTGAGATTATTGTGTGTGTGTCTGTGTGTGTTGTTTCTTAGCTCTGAATAATTGTGAGTCCACATGGAGATCATCCATTCTGTGGTGAATAGCCGCGCAATAATTTTCCTGAACTTTCCTATCGTTTTTCCCATTTTTCTCTAATGTCATGTTTAATGTCCTCTACAGATGGAGAGCAGGCCCAAATACTACGGCAGAGAGTGAGTGTCGTTTCACTATGCTACACAGCTCTATTTTTAGCTGCCAATGTGCATTTTGTGAGACATAGCCCAGTGATTTACATTTTCCGTTGCTACAAGTGTCTTCATCCTCTGCTGCCTGCCTGCGTGTCCTCCTGTCCCCATCTGGTGTGTTTCTATCAGGTCGCAGCCTCTGTCACAACGGCTGTAAATCAGCTGCCCTTTGCCCTTTTCTTAAAACTGACCTCCGCCACTCCTGGAGGCTGTGTCCAGTCCTGCCATCGCTACGGGAATAACTACAAAAGACGTCAGCACCTGTCTGTCTGATGTCAGCTTTATTTCAAAATAAATGTTTAAAAAAACCTTTGGAAGCTGTGACACCATCCGTACTGACCACAGTGACTCGACCCGTGACCGGAGGTGGTGGCATATACAGGTTGCCATAGCTACAACCAAACATGACGACAACCGAGTACAGTGACGTGCGTTCTGTAGCCACTTTGGAGAAGCCAGAATTACTTTACTTTAAGTTGCTTCTTTGGATGAGTGGATTCTAACTTTTCTTTACATTATAACCACCTGGCGTTTCCTCTCCAGATTTCACGGCAGGATCTCTCGGGAATATGCCGACGAGCTGCTGGCCACTGCAGAAGGCGCTTACCTCATCAGGGAAAGCCAAAGGCAGCCAGGGACACACACCTTGGCCTTAAGGTGCTGACACCATCAGCAGGCAGTACAGAAACATGCGCGTCTCACCCGCTGGTTTGACCTTTGTGTGTCCTGCGGTGTCCTCGTCCTTCCATCGCTGCAGGTTTGGTCACCAGACCCTCAACTACAGGTTGTTCTACGATGGGAAGCACTTTGTCGGGGAGAAGAGGTTCGAGTCGGTCCACGACCTCGTCACGGACGCGCTCATCACCCTCTACATTGAGACCAAGGCGGCGGAGTACATCGCCAAGATGACCACCAATCCTATCTACGAGCATCTGGGTTACACCTCGCTGCTGAAGGACAAGACGGTGCACAGGCTGAACCGCGGACGCACAGAACCACGCAGGGTCACATTCCAGAGGGATGAAAGAGTGAGTTTATTTCAGAATTTAAATTGTGAATTGTGAATCAACTCTAAAAAAAAAAGCAGAATAAGCAAGATAAATAATAATAAATGGTTTTAGAGATGGTTTGGACAAAACGTTACATCGTTTACCAACTAAACCCCTTTTCTCCTAACGTGTATTTAGATTTTACAGCATTTTCTTGCCTGTAAGTAGTTCAGATGCAGAAAAAGTGAAACAAGAACCAGAAACGTGCTAAACTGTGTATTCAACATGGAGGTGAACTGATGAGTCAGAGAACAAATGATGGACAATTACAGTCTTGTGTAACCTGTTGAGTTCCAGCCTAAATCCTTATCTGCCCAGACTTGAATGATACATGCAGCAAAGGCTGAGAAGGAATTTAATGAAAGGCTTCAGGTGTGTGTTGGGACAAAGTAGACGCTATTACTGTGTCAACCTGTTAGATTATATTAATACCTGTGATTGTATTAATTATAGTATAATTTTAGTGATCTGAGCACACTGTTTGACACCGAGTATTATTCTTTGAGTACGTGTTGCTGAGGTAAAACATTTTGAGACACACCTCAGCTGTTTCATCTCAGCGCAGATAAATTGTCAGGTACGGGCACCCGGGGCCAACTGACAGACGTTTTACCGTCGTTCTGATCTGCCTTCACGCTGCTGAACGCATCTCGGGCACTGCTGAGAGTTCATTTCATCCCGGGAATGAGCCATGCATTATCCCCGCTGCCCTGCAGCACTGGGCTGCCTTCGCCGCTGCGACGCTTTGTTGCGTCCTCTGAACGGTAATGATGACTGAGGGGACTCAGACCCGCTGATGTCGGCTGAGACAAATTGCTTGTCATGTTTGCTGGCACTCCTTGTCTTATTCAAGCCTATGGATGATTTAGTGTGTCAAGGTGGAATCTATCCGCTCCTTCTGTGCAGTCTCACTCTTCCTCCTCCACTAGGTGGCGACCTCACCTTGTTTCCTCCTCCTTAGTGCAAATGGTGCTTATCTCCTCACCACCAAAGGTTTTCTTGACCTTACAGACAAAGGGAAGAGGATTGACATTCACTCTTGTTTTATTAATGCGTTACAAGGCGGACTTTGTTCATATCTTATAAATATGTGTTTGTTTAAATTACAACCCCAGTTTACCCAACTGGTGTCTAGGGTCTAGATATAACACCTCTGCATGCATCCCTTCTTATCTCACTGGCTTCTGCCATTCTCTGAGGCTGTATCCATTCCCAGTTTGACTGCCAGCTGCAATCCAGCTGCAATGCCAGTTTGAGCAGAGCTGTGCCGCCCAGGTGATTCCTCCTGTGGTCCAAACAAGATGCTGTGTCCTCCCCTCCCCCCTCCTGCTGGAGACCCCTTTTAAACACAGCGGCCTTGCTTGCTTTTGCTGTTTAAATCTTGTTAACCACAGCCTCCGTTTTCCTTCGGTTCAGCACGGAGATGTAGAACACGCCGCTAGCTCTAAATGTCAGGCTGTCACTTATCTTGCCGCCTTTTTTTCTCGGAGTGATGCCATCATCTGAGGAAGTGACAGCTGCGGCGTCTCCTCGGCCGCTGTTTGTGAGCCACCTGCCACTCACTTTGGAAGAGATCGAAAAGGAAGAAGAAAATATTTTCTGTCCGTGTGAATATTAGGCAGTCTGATAGCACAACATGCCCGCCGCTGTTTTTTGATCTCCGTGTTTAGCAGCAAAACACCACCACCACCACCAGGCCCTGAGGCATCGCAGCCACAGTTCCTTTACTGTACAGTCGACATTTGTACACCGCCCGCCACCAAGTTGCCCAAACTGCAAATTCCTGCGTAATTAAAACATTGCCCCAGAAGGTGAGAGGAGGATTGTTTGACTTGATCTCTTTACACATACAGGAATTTGCTTGGCGGTCAGAACAACACCCCCACCCACCCCCGGCCCCGGCTGCATCCTTGGTGATTCTCGCCGTGCTGGTTTACTCACTGGCTCTTGACGGGCTGGTTTGTTTGCATAGTCTGGAAAGGGTTGCAGGGAAATGGTCCTGCTATTTGTTATGATAATTCTGAAGAGATTTCCACCAAGTTTCCTCCTATAAAAATGTGAAACTGGCCACTTTGGCCCCCTTAGTTGTGAAATTGTCGCCTTCAGCTCCCAAAGTATCATATATTTCTCCACTTTTAGAAGAAGTTACATTGTGCTTTAGACACAAACACACTGTTTCTACTGACGGGGGTTTTCTTTCCCCTCCAGTTTGGAATAATGGCAGTTATTGAAGCTGTGGAGCCGAGCGTGCGGGGTTGTTTTGTCGAGAGTGTGTGTAGATCTGTCCTGCTGTCGTACAGAGTCAGCCCCCACTGTGCCGTTTGGTCCGTGTCCTCGCGTCCAACAGAGTCCGCTCAGCTGTGCTCCCACAAAGACTCGCAGGAATAAAAGGGCCAAGTTTCCTGAAAGGAAGGCAGCGCTCTCTGTGTGACCACCTTTTGTGTCCATTCTTCCACTGCTCTTCTTTAAAAAGACAAGGAGCCATCTGCCCTCACACAAAAGAGCGCAGCCTCTCGTCCTCCCACCCCAACAGCCTCACCAGGCAGAAATATCTATATATAAGTCGTCTCTTCCTCGTCTGTCGCCTCAGACTACGCAGGTGTGCATCTTTTCGAGGAATGTCAGCCACAATGGCAAATATCTTCACCTGCCCTGTCACTCCGGGAAACGTCAAGATTTTCCAGACGGGAGAGAAAAGCCGCTGCTCAGAAGGCTCGCAGTGGTGTTTTACTTTGCCTCCGAGCGGCCAGCGCTTTCATTTTATCTCGGCTTTGCAGTTGCCCTTAAGGTCTTTAGCTTTCTGCTTCGCCATTGTGACACTTTATCATCACTAATCCAGTGTTTACTGACATCCTGACCTTCCCGTCCAGTTTATTGAATCACTTGGATGTTTGTTTTTTGCCTCATGGTTTCGGCTGTCATCTGAGATGGCAGTCTGATATAAATTCTTGCAGATATTTGTTCCCTCCCTTGCTCCGCTGTGTACTTTGGTGTAATTAACAAAGCAGACACGCAGGACTGTTTACTGGTTATTTACAGGCAGAGCTAATAGAGACAAATTCGGCATGAACACAGCAACAACCCCCCACTGGTCATACTGTAAATGGTTTCAGACTGTACAAATGAGCCTCTTGTGGGATTTTGTTTAGATTTGGGCACTATGGGATTAATTCCAGTGTTAGGATTATGGTGCTAATCCCCCCAATCCCAGTTGATGGTCTGGCTCTGCTGGTACTGTTAGACAAATGATTTTGATTGGTGGCAGCAGCTTGCAGTCAGAGCGTCTGGAAGGTCGAGTCTGGATGACTGTTTGGGGAATTCCACAAACTGGCTGGCATAGCTGAGGCAGGGGGGGGGTTCAAGATCCGTCTGAATTTCAAGGATGCAGCCATGGCTCAGCCAGAGCGTTGGCCGGAGTTGTGCGGAGTGACCCATTTAAGAGATGCACCGCTGAATGTGAACGGCGGTATTATCTTTGGTGAAGTGAAGTGGAGTGTGTCCGGAAGGCATCGTGCTAATGGGAGTGTGTGTTGTAATATAAAGAGGCCGTCTGAACTATTGATCCTCCTTTAGAGAGCTGCTGAGCTGTGTGAAACGGTCCTGACAGCCCCCGACCGCCCTGGCTCTCATAGCACTCAACCTCTGGGTCCCAGTTTCTCTCTCTCTCTCTCTCTCTCTCTCTGTTTGTCTCTGTCTCTCTCTCTCCCCCTTTCTGGGCGTGTGAATGAGGGCCATTGTGTAAGGCACACTCCTGCCCTCAGGCCGCCCACTACCACTCCTGGTCCCCTCGCTCCTCTGGCTCTTCACTGCCACCACATTTAGACCAGATGCAGAGACAACCTCATTCTAGTTGTCACCAGTTTTGCTCCTGAGTCAGACCTGGTCAGAGTGCTTCAGCTGCTTCCGCGCTGGGCTGTTCTGTCTCCCCTCTGTAACTTTCTTCAGAGGAGATGGAGCGTCTGTGGGAACCCGACCGGGCCGCTGTGGAGGCTGAAGAAAACAGAGGAGGTCTGGGAGGCGAGCTGATCACCCACAAGGCTAGAAGACATGAGAGGAAGCGTCAGGAGCTGCTGGCTTTGGCTCTGGGAGTCAAACTGGGAAGCAAGGGGACGATTTTGTGGAAGCCTATTAAACTGTTGGCCTCCTGTCCACAGATTGCCTCACCTCTTGTGCGTCGCACCGTCTTGAAAGATGCTCCGGAAAAGCAGTGCTCCTATGAGAAGATGCACAACTTCAAGGTGAGGAAAGGGCTTCCTGCATGTTGTACATTTGAAAATGTGCTATTAGAAGGAAGAATTTACAGATGTTTTCTGCACCAGTTCACTGACTGTACTGGGTCTCGTGTTGATGGGAATATGTGCAGCTGACACGCATATGCACTGGGGGGAAGAAACTAATTACAACGTACCCTAACCCATTAGCTACAGAGCACATCGATTAGCTTCGATTTGAAAGCTCTTTGAGCCATTTTTGTTTTAGGCTGCTTGATTTTTTTTTTTTTTTGAAAGCTCATCTAATGGCCTGGAGCTTCTACCTCAACCCATATGGCAGCAGATTTATGGTTCTTAAAATATACAAAGGAGAGTTTGGGGACTCTTTGCCTCCGGGCTTCTCAACATTCTTGCAATTGTATCTTAGGTTTCAGTTAACAGGCTGCTTATAATAAGCCCCGCAGCTTTTAGCCTTTTGCCTTTTTGAAAGAATAGAAACCATTGCTTCACCACCTGCCATATGCCACCATCAGTCACTAGTCTGCTGCTACCTATAGAAACTCCACAAGGTGTGTGTGTGTGTGTGTGTGTGTGCCTGCAGGTGTGGCTCCGATCGCCTTGCAGCAGGCGTACATCTGTTATTTTGACTCCAGCCTGGCGTGCCTGTATCCGATTGCCCACCGGCAGATGCCAGACACATTTTAGTAAATCCTTAGTAAATCCTTTAATCTGCCTTGCGCGCACACACGCTGTCATTTGGGGTCTCGTCCTCTTCAGCACTGGATCCCAAACTAACATCTGTCTAGTTTAGCGCTAGCATCGTAATGACTGGTAATATTTGGCGCGTGGTACTGTGCGTGTATGAGCATGTCTGCTGTGACCCCAGGTACACACCTTTCGAGGGCCACACTGGTGTGAGTACTGCGCCAACTTCATGTGGGGCCTCATCGCACAAGGTGTTCGCTGTTCAGGTAACTGTTCACTCCGACTTCATGTTACCATGGATTTCACATCACATACCAGGATTAAACAACGGTAGCTGACATGTCACATGATGATGTTTCAGTTGTATAACTGCTCTAAATTTCTTGATTTGATTTTTAATTTTGGCATATTTTCTACCCTTTTTTTTTTTTTTGCTACTTTGAGCATTTCTGAACAGAGGCTCTGTAAAACACAAAACGTAGAAATGTTGCTGCAGATGTCGCCGAAAAACAAACAAACCTTTGCCAAAATTAAAGAGTAATTCATTGGTTTGTTCATGATTAGTTGCATTTACTCATCTAAACACTGCATGTTTTTTTAAAAAAACAAAAAAAACAAACAACCAAGGGCAAAGAGCTGGAAGTGAGAAAATGAAACATCATAGCTAAACCTATAAAAGTTCTGGCTGCAGTGAGGAAATCTTGTGACCATAGAGTTCAGTAAAATACCCAGACAGTCCTGATTGTGTCTGCGCATCAGGGGACTCGGTTTCCTTCACCCCAAACAGAGTGTTTGTTGTTGAGACATTTACCATGCTGATAAGCCAGAAGCAAACGCTGGTATCATCAGACACCTCATGTGCTTTTGGGAACAGGAGCAACCTTTTTTATTCTCGCCTATCTCCGCTTCATGTCTAGTCTGTTTTTCCCTCCAATATTGTCTTCTTCCTCTGCACGCGTCATCTGAAGTCCCAGAAGCGCAAATGCTGCTCCTTCATTCCAAGTAGTGGAGCTCAGATGCATGTGCTGTTCAACATGCTCATTGTGGCTATAAGTATAACAAGAGTCCCAGCTTGGACGAGCGTTATCTACCTTCCTCACAGTTCATCCAGACATCCTTATCAAAGACTCAGGGAAACCTTTACAAACGTCTGCCTTGAGCCTGCTCTGATGGTCGTGTTATCAGACTAATCTCTCTCTTTATCTGCATCGCGGTCTTTTAGACTGTGGGCTGAATGTACACAAACAGTGCTCCAAACTGGTTCCCAGTGACTGCCAGCCGGACCTGCGCAGGATTAAAAAAGTGTTCAGCTGTGACCTCACCACTCTTGTCAAAGCTCACAACTCTACGCGTCCCATGGTGGTGGACATGTGCATTCAGGAAATAGAGCTGAGAGGTAGACAACACTAGCATTTTTACAGAATTAAACCCCCACAAATGCTCCCTAAAGCCGGGACAAACCTCCAATTCTTCTCTCTCAGGGATGAAATCTGAAGGCCTCTACCGAGTGTCTGGCTTCTCAGAGCACATCGAGGACGTGAGGCTGGCCTTTGACCGAGGTTTGTTGTTTTATGTAAGCTTACGCTGCCATACGTGCCTGAACACGCATATACATTTGCATAGACATCATTTAGTTCTTATTTCTCCACATCAGATGGCGACAAGGCCGACATCAGTGCCAGTGCCTATGCGGACATCAACATCATCGCCGGTGCTTTGAAACTGTACCTGAGAGACCTCCCCATTCCCGTCATTACGTTCGAATTGTACTCTAAATTCATCCAAGCTGCGAGTAAGAGCCTCTCTAACCGGGTTATTCCCCCACCATTACTGCTCTGTTTCTGACCGTATCACCACTGGTGTGATGCAGGGATTCCAAATGCCGATACCAGACTGGAGGCCATCCACGAGAGTTTACTCCAGCTGCCCCCCGCCCACTACGAGACCCTGCGTTACTTGATGGCTCACCTGAAGAGGTCAGCAAAACACACTGGAATAACTGGTGCTTTTGTGGGTGGTGGGGCGGTTTTACACAGCAGTTTGTGTCTTTTTCAGGGTGACGCTGTTTGAAAAGTACAATTTAATGAACGCTGAGAACCTGGGCATCGTCTTCGGTCCCACGCTGATGCAGCCGCCGGAGATGAACGCACTGACGACCCTGAATGACATGAGACTGCAGAAGCTGGTGGTGCAGCTCATGATCGAGCACGAAGACGTCTTGTTCTGATGACCAAGGCGAGCATGGTCCGGAAAACAGAGGACACTAATTTATTCTGTTAAAGAGGAAATTCAAGCCACCCTGATGCGAATGAAACATTTGTAATATGAACTTGAAAGGCTTCTTTCATGCATGTTAGAAGTTGGTTTAATATTACTGTACGTTTTGGGTCGTCATTGTCAGCCGTGGTTTTTTTTTTTTAAATATACAAAGCGGTGTTGATTTTATTTTAGGATGTGCTGAGTCCTCCTTACTCAAGTTTAAAGACTGTCACTACCTGGTGTAGCCATGACAACAGCACTGTGTCAATCTTCGGAGGCCCGGAGCGGCGTAACGCAAGCCTTCCCACAGCGGCCAAGTTGACTTTCCCACATGTGTGCATATTGTGATGTAGTGGGAACACTGGTTAAAGTTGAGTTGTAAATAAAATGTGATCATGCGATGGTCAACATGTAACAAGCGTTTACTAAGTTGAGGTGAGACGAGCGGGCGCCGGTGAAGCACTTTTTTTTTTCAACATGTGAAAAGATTTATTTTGTAAAGATGTTTATTTTTCTCTTTTACGCGTACCCCCCCCACACACACACACTCACGATAATCGCTATAAATGCTGTTGATAATTGATGTCCAAAACTTTGACAGAAGAAAAAAAACAAACTCAAGAGACCGTTTGTGGTTTTTACCATCTTTGTGCAACACTGTTATAATGAGGAGGTTCATTCACCAAAGCAAATCTCCTCTCCTCACATGTTGGGTGCCAGTTTTGTACTATTCCTCTTTCTGTGCTTTTTAAAATCATTCACTTCATCTGTAATCACCGTTTCTGTCATGATGCCATTGAAGCTAATGGTCAGTCCAGCCCTGACCAGCATGTTGCGTTCACGGTCAGTTTGATGTAATGAAGTGAATCCTTTCTACGAATCCATTTTATCAAAGTGTATTTTTGTGAAGACTGCATTTCAAATGTAATTTATGAGACGATTTATTAAAGCGTAGGAAAGCAGTGTTTCGAACAGTGTGACCTGTTTTCCCCACAATGCTGGTTTATGATTAGTAACTGCAAAATGGGGTCAGCCAAAAACGTGATCGTTGCTTGTGGCCTGAAGCAGATCGATGCGGATCTTCTGATTCATCTTGTGACAGGTGTTCCAACAAAAGGTCCTTATTGAACTGAAAATTCACCTTTGTTTCACAGGAAACACAGTGAAGATCGTTGTGAAGACATAAATCAGAGCTAGCTTTGCTACTCTTGATGCTGCATTACTATGCAACAGTAACTTCTCTATAATATTAGAAAGCTTTCAAAACCTGGTTTACCTTTAAACACTCACATGGAGGTAAACAACATTGAGGTACCAAAATACCACGGATGCTACAATGTACTTACAAATAAACATACAAGTCATTTTTAAAAACATTAGCCTAAATTTAAATCTCTGTATGTTTACTTTACATGCTATGCTAATTTAGCTACCTAATGATGTAAAAATGGGCAATGCAGACGGTTTCTTCGGGTTTTCCAGTGGTTACTATCCAAAAACCCAGAGCGCCCTCTAGTGGTCGTTAAAGGCAGGCACAGAAAAATACTCTTCCAGCATCATATCAGGGTTAGGGTTAGATCAGTGTAAAAGAGCAGGAAAAGTGAAAATTTTTATTTTTTCTCATATTTCAGAAGTACTCATTTGAGGAAAAACACATAAGTTAAAAAAAAAAATCAATTTATATACCCTAAATACATTTCATGTGACTTTACAAGACTTATTGAAATAAATACATGATCTCCACAAAATGGAGTGAATGTTTTTAAGCTTCACAAAGATTATTTGTTGTAAGACAACACTGTTAAATCAATGCAGCAAAACGGTCGATATCAAACCGACAGAAACTATACATTGAGTCTTGAAAACATCTGTTTACAGCTCATCATGCTGGTAGACAAATTCCCTTGTGGAAATAAAACCGTCTTTATCGTCGTCTTCATTCTTGAAGATGTCTTCTACCATCAGCTCATGATCTGTGTCGTTGGGTGAGTATCCATGTTTTTCAAATTCTTTCTTCAGGTACTCTTTCACCTGTTGCGTGCGGGAAGAATAAGAATAATTTATGACAGCATAATAACACAAATTTAAGTATGCACAGTGAATGCAAAAACACCGCTAGAAGTAGTGCAAATAAAATGATAGCATTAGAAATATAAAATCATTGAAACCTCTTCTTTGGACAGCTTCCAGTCATCATTGGCATCCATCTCCTTGAAAGAGTCGTGCGACCTGGGGCCATTTTTTATGTCCATGAGTTCGATATCAAAAATGAGAGTACTGCTCGGAGGGATTTTACCTGTAAATAAACCAAAATGTTACTGTGTGAGAAGGCAGGAATGGTGAAATATTAGAGGATGGAGTTTGGGGTTTTACCTTTTCCTTCTTTTCCATACGCCAGAGCTGGTGGAACTATCAGTTTCCTGCGCTCTCCTGTGCACATGTTCTGCAGACCTTTATCCCAACCCTTCACCACCTCCTTGATCCCAAGTGTGAACCATACTGGATTTTTGTCTCCATCTTTGCGGCTGCCAATGGTGAAAATAATGCATCACAGTTACACAGTGGAGATGGCAAACAACTGTAACTTCAAATGTTAAAAGTAAACTTTACCTGGAATGAAATAGCGTGCCGTTACTCTCTAGAAATCCATCGTAATGTACAAGAAGCATGTCTCCATATTTTGACTTACGATAACAAGCGAATGGTTTATGCAGGACTTCAATTTGTACCTCCGGCTCAGGCAATTTTCTCCCAGTTACAAATACAAAAACTGACGATAAAATCGAAAAAATAGATAAAATGATCATTCTGATCTTGTGTGCAAGACTAAAAAAATTCTAAAACTACTTAAAATAGACTGAAAGGAATGCCAACTACGTGGCAAGCAACTTCTGTTATGGACGCAATCTGTCGGCTGTGCCCGCCTCCTTCATCGATTGGATGACAATCATTAGGGCCACGCCCATTTACCGATTACTTTTATCTGATTGGTTATTCCTAATGTCATTCACCGCTATCGGCGCCTCCAGACGCTCAAATCCTTCCGACGTTAGACCACTATTCACGAAAAGTTTACGCGCTTTTCTCTACGTATCTCGTATCATAGAACTGGAGGAAAACGTTACTCCACTATTCACACTCGGAGCCCGATGGAATCGCCGCAGTCAGCTGTGCATCACATCTTGTTGTGATAAACAAGTAATGAACGTGAAGAACACGAATTTCAACAATGGAAGGAATGTTGTACAAGTGGACCAATTATATAAGTGGTAAGTTAATCCAGAAGTCGCTTGTTGACTTGCTTTATAGTAGTCATTTTAGGGCAGCTAGCTAGCATGCCAACGTCACTTGGGTTGTAGAGATTATGTTAACCAGAAGCGGACAGCTAGCGTTAGCTATTGTCATCTTTTAACTACCATTATCTTCTTTAAGCAGGTTTCCAGAATAATTGAATTGACATTTTGACATTTGTAAAGTACAATTGTGTGATCTTGGTAGATAGCGCTGGCTAATCTGGTTTAATAACTGCTTTGTCTAGGTAACATATCTCAAGGGTTAAGTCTACAACTTCAGAAAGCGACAGTGGAAAACGCTGGTTATCTCTTGACATGTACATATGCCCGATTATCAACATGATAGAAGTTTAATCATAAAATATTATTCCATTTTTCTCAGGTTGGCAACCTCGTTGGTTCGTGCTTGAAGGAGGAACTTTGTCCTATTACGATTCTCAAGAAGATGCCTGGAAAGGTTGCAAAGGCAGCATTAAGGTTTCAGTCTGTGAAATTCAAGGTCAGTTAAGATTGCTTAATCCTTGATTTTGTGTGACATGATGCAAAAAGCCAACTGTCTTTTGGATAAGGTTCTGTTGACCTGTTTTCTTAGTTCATTCCACTGATGCTACACGGGTTGACCTGACCATACCAGGAGAACAGTACTTTTACCTCCGAGCAATCAATGCAGCAGAGAGGCAGAAATGGCTGGTGGCGCTCGGAACGGCCAAAGCTTGCCTCACAGATAACCGGACAAAGAGAGAAAAGGGTATTTGGATGTCGTCGTATTCACGTTAATAATATGGATTGAATCAAAGGCTTTAAACAACCATGATGTCACCTCAATTGCAGAGCTCCAGGAAAACACGGACGCACTGAAAACAAAGATGTCAGAACTTCGACTCTACTGTGACCTTCTTCTGCAACAAGTGAACAAAATCAAGGAGAATGATGAGCTAGTGGATACAGCAGAGGTGAGGATCAAGTTTGAATGACTGGGTGAAATAAGAGAAGCTTCTATTGTGGGTGGCACCACAGTAGGAGACAGTGATATGGCGTGCTGATAAGTTGTGGGTCCTCCTCAGACTGCCATAGACAATGGAAACATGGTGAAGTCCACATGTGCTACTTTCCTGAAGACACTGGAGGAATGCATGCAAATAGCAAACCATACATTCAGTCTGGATATGGCTACACAGAGTCCACCGGGATCGCCGCCAGTCGCAGCTATCAAACCTCGAAAGGTTTCTCCGAACATTTCCTTTTCCCCTGAAATCAGCAACATTTAGCGTTGGAAATCACGTATCCTCATTGATGAATACACACTGTAATCACCTCTTGTTTTGTCTTTTCCCTCAGGCTAAGTGTGTCAATCATCTCAGTCAAAATGTTGGAGACAAGTAGGTTGCATTTCATAAATAATGCACAAATGTAAAACAAAAACACCCTCAAAGTGCACTGAAATGTCTTTTAGAGGGAAAGACTTGTCAGAGGCCCCGGTGGAACCAGTTGCACATGACAACCACAGTCTTGACTCTGGACCAGAGGGACCGGAAGAGCCTGATAAACCAGATGAAAATTTACATAATAAATGTAAGTTACAGTCTCAGCTACACCTTCAGAGAACTGACACTCCCTTTAAGATTGCCAGTTCATGTTTGTATAATACTGAGTGTCTCATTTTGATTTAAATGATTTAATTTGTTAAATCAAATTTATTTAAATGTTAGGGAGGATTAGAACACTTGTAGCGAAGCTAAGCAGCCACTCAGAGCTCTGTACAGGTTTCTCCAAAATGTTTTCTATAATTCTGTAGAATATTGAATGAAAATGTGCCTTTTTAGTTTGGTGTGCTGGCATTGTTTCTAATTTGAGCTCTGGGTTTTTTGTTCTGCCTCAGCTACTGAAGTGACCAACACCAAAAGCGTGACCGATGAGGATATGGTCGGTCCCAACGCACACGCGCCTCAGGACGCACCCGAGTCCAAACACTACGACGCCACAACAAGGGAGGCTGATGACAAGCAGACAAATCAAGAGCAGAAGCACAAAGTGGACCAAAGTCTGGAGGAGGAAACCTGCACCGATGCTGTCCAGCACCATCAGGAACAGGAAGCTGCACCAGACCAGCACCAATGGGAGACTTGCACTGATCCAGCAGAGCCAGAAGACACAGAGCAAGTGGAAACATTCTTCAGCACAATGAGTCACAGGTATGAAAACGCTACTCAGGAAGGTCACATCCTGTAGAGCACGTTACCACAGGAACTTAGTGTGTCTGTGTTGTTTCACGCGACAGTATTAGGATTTCCAGACCTAAGCTATAGCTAATGCACATCCGCTGCATAGTTAAACTGGCCTGTGACGATAAAGCATCTGTTAATGTGCAGAGATTTTAAAGGGATGTGTTTGAAGATGTCATGTGTTTTATACTAGTGTGTTCTCTCTTGATCACATGTCACAGAGATGCCCTCGACTGATATTTGGGTTTGTAAAGCTTTTTTTTGTTGTTGGTTTGTCCTTTTTTGTAGTTTAGCGTATTTTGTCTTTTCTTAAAGTTCCTGAACAGTGTTACTGACCTACAAACAAGTCTGATTTCTATAACTTCTATCACATTTATTTATAATGTAAACACCTGAGCAAATACCTGTCTGGCATTTGTGTGCTGGATGCACTTTTTGAAGTTGTTCTTTTGAAGGTGACAGTCTTCCTGTAACTGCTCATTGTCAGGCTGTAAACAAGGTAGCAAGGTACCTGCCTCAGTGTCAGGCGTAGAACTGCATGACTGGATCATTTCTCTGGTGTGATTTTGACCTTTGTACCTTCTCTGTTTTGGTTTTAATGAAATAAAGACGGACATGGCACACTCACCTCTAACTTCTCTCCTGTTTGAATCTGTTTAGATTTAGTGATTTGAGACTGGATGACGACAATGGCATCCCCACACAAGAGTTTTTGGACTCATGCTATGCAATAGTGCCTGTATTAGGTAGGACATCACTTCCAAGACGCTCCTCTTCATAATCTGCCTCACTGTTCCTCTCCACCCTGCTCCATGTGGGATTATTTAACCCTTTCTCACTCTTCTTCCCACTCGTCATGTGTGCATGCTGGGTCATCCTTTCATTTCACGCCCACCCTGCTGCTCACCTGCGAATGAATGAATTTTTTGATGTTGTATCATGTGTCTGCTGGGTTTTACAACAGAGAATAGGAGTAAAGGTTAACCATTAAGCTATATCGACTGGTATTTAGACATGTAACACTCTTCTTGTCTTTATCATTACTCTCTTTTAAGGGTTTATTATCAGTATTATATCAGATTATATTGGTAATTTGATCCTTTGGAGCGTTTATCTCCAGCAGACATGTTTGAAATGCTCGGGCCAACTGATGTCTCTGACTGATTAAAAGAAAAAGAGGAAATGATCAAAGATTTTCTCTCCTCAGACAAGCTGGGATCCACAGTTTTTGCACCTGTTAAAATGGATTTTGTTGGAAACATTAAGGTACGTGTGGTCTTTGTTGATGAATCGGCGTCACTCGACATGAAAACTGACCTGTCGTCAGGATTTTGTTGAGTGTTTTGATGCCAGATGTTTTTGAGTGGTAGCAACATTCCGCCCTGTCTCTGCGCCGTGTAGAAAATTCACCAGAAACTGATGTCGGACCCTGGGAGCTTTCCCACGCTCCAGTCCATCGTGCTGAACGAAGTCCAGAACAACGTCGCCCTGGTGCGCAACTCGGCCACAGAGGCTCTGCTGTGGCTCCGACGAGGCCTCAAGTTCCTCAAGGAGTTCCTGTCGGAGGTCAACGCAGGACAACAGGACATCCAGGGAGCGCTGAGTAAGCATGATGACACGAGGACGTCTACATATGTCTGCATGAACGCTAACAGTTCTGCCGGTTTCTCCGTCCAGACAACGCGTATGGAAAGACCCTGCGGCAGTACCACGGGTGGGTCGTGCGAGGAGTGTTTGCTGTAGGTGCTTCCCTATCTCACATCATACTTTCCCCTCCCATATTGTGAATAATCTTTCCCCATCTGTGATGGTGTTTTCCCAGCTGGCACTGAGAGCAGCTCCATCCTATCAGAGCTTCAGCGCCGCCCTGGTGTTGAGAGAGGGCGATGAGCTGAAGAGCGGCTTCACGAGAGGGATGCACCGGGATCTGGGGCTGTACCTGCCTGCCATGGAGAAGCAGCTGGCCATCCTGGATGACCTGTACGAAGAGTACAACTTGGAGTCAGACGAAGTGGTGTGAATACAGCGTGAATTCGCTTCCAGGAAGGTTGAAGCTGACGAAGGGGGTCAGAACAGCAGCTGGCTGCTGCCAGATGCCATCGAGGGCATCTTGTATCCATAAGAGTGTGAGCACCTCCTGTGCTTCTTCCAGGTGTTTCCAGGGGTTGTTGAAAATATATGCCAGTGTGATGAAGGACCTTTGGTCCACATTCAAGAGCCCCAATGATGCAGCCAACCGAGGGGGCTAAAATAACTACAATGCAGACTAAAGCAGCAACGTTCGTGGTGATTTCTCAAAGCTCTTCATGTAACTTTTGAAGGTCCATATCGGTGTCGTGGCTCCAGGGAAATCCCTGAACAAAATGAACTGAAAACGAAGAAATATTTATTCAAGGTTGTTTACCTGCATTAACAAAACAGGCTGTTAATGGTCACTAACACACAGCACTATTTGAATTGTCAAACTCTTGCCATGTGTATGTGGTTTAGGTGAATATTGGGCATGTTTCTTTTATTGCACTGACTTTAACTTTAATGGGAAGTTGGTTTTTTTCCCCCAGCAACTCCATGGGACCAAATCGGACCAGTAAAGTGAATGACTTTAACCTCTGCTGCCTATAGCACCACATGCTACAGTAAAGCTGTAGTCAGTATTTACATTGTGCGGATTTAGTCTGCACAAACCTATGCATAGCGCGCATCTTCACACCGTCTGTGTTTTAAACGATGGCGTTCGCATCGCAGGGATCACATCTGTCCAGCTTTGTGCGTTGATGCGTGGACACTCACAGGGCATGGTGATTGCATGGTTTTATGTATTAACTTACATAGGTGCCAATGGAAACTGTAAATGTAGGGTAAATTTAAGAGATTGTGAAGGTTTAAGATGAAGCTTCGGACAACAGTTACAGGAAGGCCGCTCTGTGCTTGTATTTTAGCTGTTTCACCATGTTTTGACTGTTTTACTCCATTTACTGGTGTTGTTACCAGACATCCCATTTGACACGTTTACTGAGCTGTTGTAACAAATTCTCATTTCCTTTTCTACCACCAAGTATTTGTAACTACAACATAACACTTGTGCTTTCAGCAACGCACACGGTTACTACAGCAGAGCCTCTGCCTCAAACGGCGCCTCTTAAAACTCTAATGTTTTAATCAGAAGAAAACATGATTTTTATTGTTGAGAAGATGCCATTTGAATTTATGGAATAAATAATCAAATTGTCTCAGCATTGGTTGTTTTTTTTGTTAAATATTGCGGTTCTTTGCACACACATGCAAAGACACACTATTTTAGGGTCAACAAGTAATCACTAGATAGCAGATCTGCACAGGAGTTGCGGCACATAGCCTAAACAGCCGCTGTCGTGCACGCTGCATGCCGGCCGTTCCTGTCCACGGGTCAGCATATTTCCCCTGGTCTCTGGCCAACAGCTGGGTCCCTGCCTGCTTCCTGTCTCTGTGACCTCCTTTATCAGCCCCCGCAGCCAAAATTAGACCTCTTTTATTTACATGTTTACGTTCATTGAACCTGCTGATCTTTGTTATTGTGAGCAGCAGAATCAGCCTGGACTGGGGAGTGCGCCTAGGTAAGCTCTTACTGGGGCATCGCAGCAGACAAATTGTCTTGATGTGATTTAGAAAAAGCGAGCTAATGGAGTTACTCGAGCGGGTCCGATCCGAGGTCCCTGCTGTGGGCCCTGCCTGGCTGCCCGTGCCCAAACCCTTATCACTGTGCCACATCTGCAGACACAGATTCAGCACTGGGAGGCATTTTCACCACCATATGGAAGCCAGTGAGCGTGCTCTGCTGAGTTTAAGGCAGCACTGTGGAGCTGCCGACAGCGTCCTTCAGCCACTTGATGGATATCTGCTGCTTTTTATTACAGTGAGTGCTCCGAGAGAACATCAATCGCAGTTTTGCTTTTTGTGCTGCTTCCCTCGCAGTCGGCGGCAGCGTGAGACGACAAAAGCAGCGTGTCAGGAAGATTTCTGGACGATTCAAACTCCCGTTTTTATTTTACACATACCCACGAGTACTGTGGAAACCATTTCATAACATCAAAGTCAAAGAGCAATCCCAGCCTCGGTCCATGTAACATTTCATGCTTTGAACATTGCTGTGATTACACCGTACACAACAGAGCAGATCAGCACAGGCCAACGTGACATTCAACATACAGTCGTTTTAAAAAGATATCGCAGCTTTGTGCATGGCACAATACATCAAACATACAGTACTCTGTTTCACTCCGGGCACAGCTGGACTCATCTCTTAAGACAACGGCTACACTGATGGAGGCGGCGATTAACAACGTTTGGAAGCAGTCCACACTCACTGGCGTGGCACCAGAAGCATGCGGAGACACGGTCTTTTCAACGCCTTTCCAGAAGAATCACCTTTGACCTCCTGACTGCGACTAATTGTGGCTGAGAGGAGAGAAGCGCGCCCTCTCTTCAGCAGCTCGTGGAAAATGTCGACTTATTTCATCAAAGCGATTTCCAGGACCAATGTCCAAAAATGCAGAGGATGCGTAAAGACACGGATAAGTGTGACCATAGAGATTCACCGTTGCTGTAAGACAGAAAGACTGGATAAAGAGGTATTAGAGTAAATACAGTAAAGAGCATAAAAGAGACTGGAATTATAACTTCACCCCTTTAGCAGCGCACTATTCCAGCCTTGGCTGTGCTGTGAGAACTTTAAGAGCGTAACAGTTTCAAGCCTTCACATACAGTGTGGTTCATTTCTCACTGAAGCACAGGGGACTCAGCCCACTCAGGTGGGCACCCCCGCGGAGACGTTGTCCGAGTTGCCCGTGCGCTTCAGCGTACAGTCGCCGCCATTTCCTTTGTAAAGAGTTGTACCGGAGAGGCCTGTTAAAGGTGTCTGGTGGACATATATGACCTGTTTGTTCCTGAGAAACTTTACATTTCTGACTCCACAGTGAATGTATCTGCACGCTAACAGTCTCCTGGTGTAACAGTCTCATTGAAATATATGAGTATGAACAGGATTTCATGCACTACGTCCACCTCTAACCGTACCTGTTTGTAGTTCTGATGCTCGGCCTCACTATTTACAGCGCCAGGTTTGTTGTAAGAATATCAAGCAAAATATTTTGCCTCATGCAAATGCGCTCTCACTCACGCCGTGGCAGGACACCCAGGGCTTCGGCACCCGGATCGATGGGTCCGTTTACGCCCACCGTCCAAATGACTCCCGATAAAGTCTCCGCCCCTCTCACTGGTCTGAATCGGCGCGGCGAGGAGACCGTGCTTGTTAAGAAAGAGTTTGTATGATGGGTGAAGGTTCTCACCTCCACCGACTGAGCAGAACTCCAGAGATCTAGATGTCTCAGCAGCAATAGAGATGAGTGATATTTACACACATATATGGATTCTGTTATGTTCTTTTCCCAGAGAATCATTGTTGCATCTAAATTTAGAGTTTTTTGCTTGGCATATATATATGTGTGTATATGTATATGCATATACACATATATAGATGTTTTTCTTTTTTCTTTTCTTTATACATCTAAATATTCTTTGCATGTCAAGCAAAACCCAGAGGACACTGCTGGATCATCCAAGTTCCTCCTCAAGTGAAGTATTTGCAGTTTGTGGAGTCGATAACACAGCGGGGCGTGCACTTGAGGTGACCGTATGACCTGCGAACGGGAGGAGACGCAACGTTTTGGTCGGCGTGCCAACACACCGACGAGGGGCAGGACAATGTTGACAGGAATATACATTGTGCTCACCCTGGAAGGTATGAATTACACGTCTGGTATCCAAAGTCCTTTCCATCACACTCCTCGGCACCCTCGTGGCGGTATCCGTCTCCACAGTGTGCGTGTTTACACTCTGCCAGAGATGAGGGAGTCATGTTATATGCACATAGCGAAGCCGTGACAAATGTGCCAATGACAACACCGAGACTTACTGACGCAGCCGTCCGTGACGACCCTGTTCTTGTCATCGCACTCCTCCCCCCTGGGAACCTGCACGATCCCATCGCCGCAGTAACCGTCATCGTCAGGTGCGTTTTCCATGGACTGGAATGGCATCAGCTGGAATGGAAAAGACTTTTACAGAGTTTTAAAAAGAGCTTGCGGGGCGAGTGCCCCTCGCCCGTGTTGAAAGTTATGACAAATCTATCTTGTTACTTGGATCGGGAACCATCCGTCGAGGTCTTTGAAATAGAGAGATCTCTGGTCTTTGCGGAATGCGAGCGCGTTTTCTGCGTGGAGGCGCTCCATCTCCTCATCACTGTTCACAATGAAGATCTGAATAAAGCCATAAGAGAAGCAGAACCTTCTGTCTTAATGTGGCGTTTGAGCTTCCAGCGATAACGACTAACGAAGACTATTTCCTCACCGCTGGTACTTTAGGGTGGTGTCCTCTGGAAGAAAAATCATCGTATGGAAAATTACTGAGAGCACCGCAGCTACACTTTCCAGGAGGCCCCGGCAGACCCCGGGCACCCTTGGTTCCAACCATGTACAGTCCTGAACATGTGCACAGAAAAGAATGTTTATTAAGACACAATAAGATCAGGATAGATGGAATAGAACATCACATCAAATGTGGCATTATGGATTCTGTCAAGCTGTCCAAACATCATGAATCGCTCATCAGTGATAAATACTAAATGTCACCTGTTGACATAATATCTTTATATGTTTACAGAGGACTGACATCTGTGAATCCGATTGGGTGCATGATATCATAACCAGAGCGTCGTGTTTCATCTCCCCAGATAAAGTTTCTCAGTTGCTAAATAAAACTGCTGCTGTTGGTTCTCAGACTGCTGCCCTGCTCCATGTATCAGACACTCTCAAAACCGCTCTGAAGAAAGAACATCTTGCTCAAAATGTGATATCTTCCTGAGCAAGGTTCCCACCTGTGGCAGGTGAACCAGGAGGACCGGGATGTCCTACAGGTCCCTGTGGGCCTGCAGGTCCCATGGGACCACCACTCCCCGGATCTCCTTTCATTCCCTGCAGCAAAAACAAAACCGGAGCAAAGCAGTCGGACTTTGAGTAACGAACAGTAAAATTGCGTCTCTTGGCCATTTTGATTTTTCTCAAGAAAGTTTTCTCAGCTTTTCCTTTGATGCTGTGATGGTAGGACAGGAAGCCTCACCTGCTTGCCTCTCTTTCCTGGTCGGCCTGTGGGTCCTCTGTTTCCTGCGGTTCCAGGTTCGCCCTTTGGACCCATTTCGCCCTGCACAAAGAAAAAACATCATCCCAACGGTCAGCAAGGTCGGAGTTGAAAAAGATCTAAAGCTCTCAAGGGGAAACACATCTTTTTTGCTACTAATACTTATTTATTGCCTCACTTTCTGTCCAAGCATGCCTGGGAAACCCATCGCACCCTGTGGTGAAAGAAGAGCAGATGAAATGCAGTGCAGGTACGTGCACAGCATGAACTGTTGCGCTACAGCTGATAGACTTCCCCACCTTGTCGCCTTTTGCCCCGCTCTCACCGCGGTCGCCTCGAGAACCCTGGAGAGCAGATGAATGAGTGTTACATCGTGTCATAAACATCGGAAGACGTCCGTATCAGCACATCTGAATATGCTCTTTACAGATAACAACTTAAAGGGCCACGAACCTTCTCGCCTTTGTAGCCAGTCAAGCCCTGGAATTAAAGATCAAACACACAGAAATGAGGGAACTTTCCTTTTTCTTTTATGTCAAGTGTTGATAAGTGTAAAGGCGAATGTGGATCATACCCGTGGTCCAATTGGTCCTCTGCCTCCAGGTAAACCCATCAGTCCTTGGTCACCTTTCTCACCCTAAAACAAGAGAAAAACTTCTGGAATCAGTCAAATAAAGGACTGCTGCACTTTAAAATGCTAAGCAAAGGGAAAAAAATACAGTTCAGATAAGTGTCTGAAGAGTAAATACTATACCTGTAAATACCTGTAAAAATGATGCACATGACACAATCCCAATACTTATTATTCAATAATAATTTACATCAGAAGTTTGACTTACTCACTTTGGGCCCACTGGGTCCAGGCCATCCAGCTGGTCCTTGCTTTCCAGGAAGTCCAGGAGGACCTGTCCGGCCCTAACAGGAAGTACATTTTAAAGCCTGAAGGCTAATTCAAAAATCACTTTCTGGCTTAATAAAACTGCTATCACAGCTGATGGAGGAGTGTTAATGAAATCAAGACCTCTCCCAATGTGTCTTCCTGCCTTGCAGGTTAGGGTAGGTTGCAGGACATGCTGCATAAGCTGTCAGCCTGCTCGCGCCAGTATTTATCAGTGCTGCACGGTGGGGGAGAATGACTTTAACGAGCTCTGTCACTTTGCTCTCTTTAATTAAATGATGGGCCGTATATAGAACAGAAGCCTGTGCTTGTGGGAAATAAAATGATTTATGACCTGGCTGAAGCACTAAGCTAAATTGCCCTGCAGTGCTGCAAAGCAGCTCAGTCAGGCCACCAGCCAGCTGAGGCTTTCCAACTGGGCTGCTTTTACTGCTCGATCACAGCCACTCAGCCTTTTGGGGGGAGGTCACTTCTTCCCTGCCTGCCCCAATCTAACAATGTGTCCTCAATTCTCAATGTGCTTTCTAACAATGAGGGAGGGGCCTCTGTGGTGCTGTGTGTCTTTGAGGAAGACAGAGTGGTCATAGCTAAGTACATCGGTCCTGTGCGGGAGGAGCTACTCGTTATCCCGCTTTGCTGTCAAAAACAGCCCGTCCCAGCGGCGCCCTCTGCATGCATTGCATCTCCTCAGTGAGGCTCCGACGTCCCCTGTCAAGGTTGCACCAGCATGCGGGTTCTTGCAGAACACATCCAAGCCCCGGCACTGCTCTGAGTTACAGCTAGCAAGCGGGCGGAGGCAGCATATCTCATTTTTGAGTAAATCCACTTAGCGGAGAATATAAAGTGATTAATGGGGGACACTCACCTTTTGGCCAGGTCTTCCGATTTCTCCCTGACAACAGGATGCGGAGGAGGGGACAAGGACAGAGGCTGTTTGATATGCTTCCAGAAAGCATCTTTCAGTCACTTAAGCTGGTGAAATAACACAAACTACAGAAAGATCGCAAGGAAATCGACGGCTCACCTTTTCTCCCTTGGGCCCTCCTAATCCGGGTAATCCTGGTGGGCCCTGAGGAACAAAAAATAGATTTATTCTTCTAATTGTCCCCATAAATGCACACCATAATAGTTCTGAAAGTCGGTCTCTGAATTTTTAATTAACTAAAAGCATAGTTGCCACAACCGATTAAAATAAAGATCCCTGTGTGGTTCTAGGGGGGTAAAAAAAGGCGGGTTCACAAGTCTACGACTTTCACGGGCTGTGTTATCATCTTTCATTGTCACAGGACACAGACCTTTGCTTGTGTTGGTAACCAGTGGAATTTACGCATCATTCCAACCTGTTGGCTCTTTGGACAGTTTCTACGAATGATGTGTGGCACCCTGGCAGGGGGTGGAAAAAGGCTATTTCTGTCTGAGCTAAATGTAGACCGTTAATGCGCTGCTGTGATACAAGGGATACAGAAATCCCCCATCTCCTGCAGGAACTCTCAGGTTGAGATTGGGTAATGTTGGATTGTGGCTCTTATTAGCACTTTGACCCTGCTGAAGCTCTTTCTAAAATAGATTGCAGCAGGTGTGCTGCAGACAAAACCAAGGTGGCTGGGCTACACTAACAGAACAGAGAGGAGGGGGTGATGTGCAGTACTGCATGAGAAGATTCTGGATTCAACCTCAATGCCAGGTGGTCCTGCGGGCCCGCGAGGGCCTCGAGGGCAGGCAGAACCTTTGTCCTCACCGCCCTGCTCTGTCTCACTGCCTTTGTTGCCTACGTCTTCATTCTGTATGTAATAAAAAGGAAGAATTGATTATTAAAGCACTTGTAAACTCTGAGGGGTTTTATCAGGGTCACTCAGAGGTCCAAAGACAGTAAGTGTGGGATATTTTGGACATAAACCAAAGACATAACATATTCCACAATAAAAGTCACATGACTTTGACTCACATGAGCATGGCGGCGCCAAAGTGAAGGGGGAGGAGGAAATAGCGGGGGTGGAGGTGGACTCAGCAAACAGCACGGGCTGAATCTCTTCTGCTGCTCCTGAGACCTGAGAGCTGTGCACAGTGTGCATGCAACCAGTCACACAGACAATGGCAACAGGTGCCAAAACCAGAAACACACACACACACGCACACGCACACATGCACACGCATACAAAATAGTCAGAAAATTGCAAAAATATTTGCCAACCTTAGTGGAGCAGCAGAAGATTTCAAATCAGAACAATGATATTGCTTAACCTCATAAATAAACAGGTTTGTTTTTTTCCCCCCAGTGGTCTCAGTCAGTGTAGTGATGATCACATTAATGTAAATAAAATAACTGGGCAAATCCCAGAGCTTAAGGGCAGACAGGAGCAGCAAAAGCAGGGGCTAAACAGGTGCAAACGATCAAAACGTGACACCCATCCGGCAGATATCCAAGAGCTGGACACGGATATAATGTGCCTGTGCCTCTCACTGAAGGACTGAATCTGCTCTCCCTATTTATAGAGGCATTTCCAGAGCTCCTCATGGGCAGCGAGACAATAAAAACAAGCAGTTTATAAATGCAGTAAGATCAAAATCAATCCTAAAATCTTGTCTCTAAAACAGCCTAATTCAACACATCAGTATGATCATTGGCACACTGTAATGCGCGCACACTAAAGTGCACACACACACACACGCACACAGACACACAAAGGCTCACGCTTACAATAATCTTACCTGGGAAAGAAACATAGCTGTCAAGATAGGAGGACTGAGCCCGGCCGTAACAAAGCCACAAAGGCAGATACAGTCCGAGCATTAGAAGAGTCATGCTGCTCCAGATTGTTGCTTGACTTTATTTGTGACCCAAAGCTGCCCGTCCAAGCTCACTGTCTTCTCCCTCTGCTCCCCTCCTCTGCTGCTCTACCTCCTTTACGCCCCTAGCAGAGGGTATGCTGACCAATGCCCATTAAATCTTTCCTCTGCATCAGTGTGTGCTAAAATTATAGGAGACAGCCCGCCAGCTGCTTCGGGTGCCAATATTAGATCTCTACTACTGCAAAGGGGGGGGGGGGTCTTTTGTTGTCTCCACCGCTCCTGCAGGAAGACTCCTGAGGGACGATCCACTGTCGGCTTCTGCAGGAAAGGGGAATCTGCGTGCATGCCTGATCTGTGCCAATTTATATGCTGCACACAGCATCCCCACAAGTGTTGTACAGCCATTATTAGTTTGATTGCCCAGACTAAGTGCCTGCATGTCCAAGGAGGCACTCTGGAGGATATGACAGCAATTTAAAGAGAACAGAGGCTGCGTCACAGCAGCCAGGGAATTTTATTTATCACAGACAGGCCTAGTGACAGAAATGATCATTTTCTCAGTTTTTTGTAGCAATAAACAACATACAATTAATATACAGGAGTTTAAAGTAAGATACCAGCTCAAATTTTCCTGCAATGGTGCCAATCGTGCACAATTAGTTAATCGAAAGTCTAAAGTGCCCCCAGGTGTGAGTGTGTGAGTAAATGGCGTGGGTCTGTCTGTCCTGTGGTGGATTGATGAATAGACACTCAAGAAATCAAGACTGTCTGAATGCATGTGTGCACTTCTGAGCATTTTAGTTTTTTATTAACCAATGTCTAGAATATCATGTTTGCTGTATTCAAAATTGCATTTGTTCATGTTTTGTTTGACATTTAATTACTCTGTTGGTAAGAATTGAAAAACTCCTTAAACAATTACAAATATATGTTGTTTGATCTTTTTTTATTTCTGAAAAAAAGAGCTCTGGATCCATCTTCAGCTCTACAAGTTTGAACGTGTGAGCCAGGGAAATTCCTGCAAATACAGAAAATACAAAATGGCTTCAGAAAAATGAGATGGCCTTCTGTTGTCAAATACTCATCTTTTAATCTAAATATGAAGCATATTTTTGGGCAAAAAAACCTGCCAGCAGCACCCTTCACACGTATTAGGGGTCGTGTCTTTCTGCACCATGGATACGACCCTCAATACAACATGTCCACGGAGGGTTGCATGGATACACTCCGATAAACATGGAGGGCCATGCTTCCTAATTATGGGGACTGAAATAGTAAGGTCAGGCTAGTGTGAGGCGGAGGGATTGTGAGTGCAGCGCATGGGTCCCGCAGCACACGCACAGCGTAGATTACTACTCATCTAGCCACGTCAGGACAGCTGAGAACTGACGCAACACTAAACTGTTGCTTATTACATTAATAAACTATAAGACGCCAGCATTTAATCGGGTCTGGCTTTAGAGTTCCTCTGTTTGATAATGATAAAGGACCTCAAACTGCTGGATACACACATTTCACTAGAGGGTTGGATTAGGGTCAGGATTAAGTCGGCAAATCTGTGTGTAAATCAGGGTATTTGGATGACCTTCACCTGCCCTATAAAGCCTAAACTGTTTAGCAATTCCTCCAAAAGAGGGTGAAGAAACTTGGTGAGGGTGCAGTATAATCTGATGGGATTCCATGTTGAATACAAGAAGCCTTCATTCATGGAGCACTGCAGCATCCTCAACAGGATTGATGCTTTACTGCAGCTTGGGGAGCCACAAACACACACCAGCCGCCGGTGAGTTACCTGCTGTTTTCTGTCGGACGAGGGGTCGATAAGGACATTTAGGAGACTTGGCCTCTGCCAGTCAGTCAAACTGAGCTCCAAAGCACTGCGGAGCTCCTCCACCGTCCTCACCAGATACCCTTTCCCTCCAAATGCTGCCATGACCTCGTCGTAGCGCGCCTCAGGTAGGAGCGTCACGGGCGGGGCTCTGACACAGAACACGATGACAAGGTGGCCATGTGAAAAGGAAACATGCTGCAGTAACTGATGCTCAAACCTCTCAGACTCACATAGATGTCAGATCCCCCATTTTTGCCATTTCTCTCCATGTTTCAGGATCCACTCCACTGTAAATTCCATTATTGTTGACAACAATAATGACCACAGGTAGATTATACCTGTTAAAATAAATAACTTGGTGGGAAAACAGAGCAGGAAAGCAAATGAATATCATATCACTCCTGGAAAGGCAGCTGAGAACCCACCTGCACATGGTTTCAACCTCCATGCCGGAGAATCCAAAGGCGCTGTCCCCCTCCACACACACTATCCTTCGGCCTTTCTCGCCGTTGCTCCTCTCTAGTGTCGCTGCTGCGATTGCAAAGCCGAGACCCACTCCCATTGTTCCAAATGTACCAGCGTCCAACCTGACAGGACAAGCTGAACCTTAGAACAATGACTGTATCACCCGCAGCTTGAGCGAGACGGACATGGTTTATGCGGACTTTTTGGAGAATTTTCACCCTCCCTTTGACTTCTCCCAAACAGCTGGAGGAGACCACCACAGGCCTTGCTAATCCAAATGAGGACTGGGCGATCGCTTTATGCTCGTGTGTTTTTGGCATGTTTGCTTAGGATTCAGCGAGACACTTGTGAAGTCTTTGATCCCTCATTTGGTTTCACCAGCTTCCGATGTCATAATTAAATCGGCTGATCGTCATGCACACATAATCTGCCATGATTATATTAATCCAGCGGTGAATATCAGTCAGAAATGATGCAGTGGAACTCCGAGATTACAACCATTTAGGTTGCGTCTGCGCTCCACAGCAACACTCCCCTTCAGATCAAGGGGTGTGTTAGACTCTGACTAGGAGCTCCTGTGAATGCCGCTGTGGTGCAACGGGCTTGCCTGTGTCGAGGCAGGTAGTTGTTCAACATAGTTCGCCCTATGTCCATCGTGTTGGCACCCTCGCTGATAATGATGCAGTCGTGCGGAAGCAGCTGGGAAACATGATGGAACACTGTGTAGTAGTTCATGGGCACAGTTGACTGGAGAGCCAGGGTCTGTGGAAGAATGGAAATATAGCAATCCCGACACGTTTAGGACGTCCCCGTAAAACATTTCTGGTTCTAGTAATGTCAGCATGTGGCTTTTTAGTTAATAGATAATGAAATTCACATTTTAAGCTAAACATACCTTTGATATTTTTGCATTAGCAGCGATTTTGTTCCTCAGTAAGCTCCACCACTCTGTACCAGAGCCATATTTCCAACCATCTTTACAAATACCCTGCAGGAGCTGAAAGAAAAAAATAAATCTGTCTCCTATCTTACATCAATGATGCACTTAAGACTGTTGTGGCAATCGAAGATAAGAGTTGATCCACGGTTACCTGAGTCACAACAGCGTTGATGTCTCCCAGCAGAGCGACAGCAGGCCTAACGTTATTCCCCATCTCTTCGGCACAAAGGTCAACCTGAACACACGAAACAATCAGGTTGTTTCGATGCTAAATATCTGTCAAATAAATCTTGTCCTGATAAAGGCAATAATGTTTGAGTGATGGAGTTTTCAATTTATATACCTGAATTATTTTTACATTGGGGTCAAATCTTGGCGGCAGGCCAAAGTGAAGGATCCAGTTGAGTCTTGCACCGAGCAGCAGTATAACATCGGCCTGCAGCAGAGCTCTTCACAGCAGAAACGGTGGAAGAGGCCATGAGGCGAGTAAAGGGAAAAAAAACACATTTTGGTGTTTAAAATGACCATGAATGACTTTTTTCCAAATGCAGCAAAATGGGGGGGCGGCAACCTTGAGCGGGCAGCAGCCACACAGTGTGGGTGATCATCAGGGAGGACCCCCTTCCCCATGGGTGTGGGCAGAAATGGCAGGCCGCTCGTTTCCACAAGCTCCCTGAGAGCAGTTTCTGCTCGGCTGTAGGCTGCGCCTGTTGCAACAACGCTGCCATGACTTATCTAATTACCCGCTCTCACTGAAGGACGGAACACATGCGCCAGCTGAAATGTTATAACTGTAGGAGGCACTGATGTATTTTATTTGATACTACCTTTGCCGATGATGACTAAGGGTCTTTTTGCTGTTTTCAAGACTGACACGGCTTCGGCCACGGCACCGTGGTCAGCTAAACTCACCGGTGGATCCGGGCAGCAGGATACAACCCTACAGAAATAAATCGGACAACACAAGTCATGCTTTGCAGAAAAAGATACACATATTTAACAGGATAAACAGGTGCAAACCTGATTTGGCTCCTGTCCACTTTAGCGTTAACCATGTCCCCGGCTATATCGATATAACAGGCTCCAGGACGCCCGTACATACTCGTCCGCACCGCCTGTATAAAAAAGAAAATCTGTCACCTCCGTGTCACTGATGATGCCCGAACTTGGTGATTTTATTCGGGTAAATAAGTTGAGATTAACTTTTTTTGTGATATTGGGAAGAAAGTCTGCAACTGCACCTTCCAGACTTGCAGCTGTGTGTGTGTGTGTGTGTAGGGGAGGTTATTCAATAAAAGTAAAAAGACAGGATTAAAGATAAGATACAAGATTACCTTCTCCACCACAGAGGGGATGACTTCAAGACTGCTGGGTCTGACAGAGAATTTGCTATAAAGCCGGCATGCTTCCACCTGAAACAAAATGAGTCTGACTTATTGAGCAGCAAAAGGAAAGAAATCCACATTAAGATGTTTACGACCTGTGGAAACTCCTGAAAGGCACCTGCTGTTTCCTGGTTCCGATCTGAGGATCCTCCGATGACAATAACGGGCCTGGAAGCAAAACAAACTTAAACCAGACAGTACGGGCGCAGATACACACCTCCCAGGCCTCCTGGTTGCTAAATGAAGCTGTACCAGCAGTTCATGTTTGCATTGGCCATTCCACCCAGAGCATGAATGAGTCCAGGACCAGACACCACCAGACAGGCACCTGGTCTGCATGTAACCATGCAGAAGAGAGCGTGATTTACAAATGGAAACATCAGGTATGAAGTTGTTAAATAAAAGAAATTCTTACCTGCCTGTAAGATATCCAACAGCTGATGCTGCATAGCATGCCTGTGTTTAGACAAATATTATCGTAGGTTTGGTGTTGCATGCAGTTGTTAAAGCTAATATATATTGTAATTATCGTGTTATAAGCGCCATACCGCCTGCTCATTACGCATGCCCACATATTTGATCCCAGCAGCCTGAGCAGCCATGGCTACTTCAATGATAGGAACACCAACTATTCCAAACATGTACTCCACGTTCTGCAGGGGAATTAAACAAACATAATTAGCTATAAAAAAAAATCATTATTCATGATTGACGTATGGGTGTGAATTTGTTTAGGTTCACGTTGAAACTTGAACTTTGGTCGCCAATCTTTGACCTGTTTTGGAGCGCTCCTACCTGAGTCTTTAAAGACTCTGCAATCAGCTGAGCGCCCGTCAACTCCTCCATGACGTCCCCGGGAAGATGCTTGCTGCTGTTCGGTAGCTAAATATTAAGATAGCGGCGAGACACACCAAAACTGTACACACACACACTCTCTCTCTCTCTCTCTCTCTCACACACACAACTAGTATGGTGGGTGGTGTCGACATTACTTCCGGGTTACCAGCCAATCACAACAGACGCTGCCTGTGAGCCCGCACGTCATGAAACCTTGTAGAAAAGTAAAAGTCTGCTGTTTATTCAAGCGTTTCTCTTTAAAATTGGAAATAACTCATATCCCGCAAAACCATTTTATGAGTGCACGATATATATGTATTGTTATACTGGGGATAATAAATCTGTATATATCAAGAATACACATTAGCCAAAACAAAGACTTTTTGAGAGTGATCCGATTAAAATCATTTATTGAACTTTACGATGTGAAGTTGGCTGATGTTTATCTGCGACACCGTCGAGATTCTTTATTCTGGGGTAACGCTTCTTGCTTTGACCAATAGGGGGCAGCAGAAATAGGATTTCAGTCGTTACAGTGGATCTATAGAGTAGACTGAAAGAAAAAAAGTCCAATTTCAAGTCTTTTGGGGTCATTCTCAGTGTGTTGGAGGTTTTCCCATTTGCATAACTAACAGATTGAGATTTAAAAATGTTTCCAAATTTTACTAAAAAGCTGTTTAAAACGGGACATGTCTTCATGAACCAGGCTCATGATTAAATAACTCATTTCTTTATTACCCATAAAATATACAGCAATCTCAGTATTGAAAGAACTCGCTGACGCATTGAATTCACAGTCATAATTTCTATATACAGACTATTTTCATCCCTCTTCAAGAAAAACGCAATGAAAAGTATCTTCACTTCGATCGAAGCTATCAATTGTGTTTGTACATATTTCCAGTTAAAATAATTATACAGACAGAAAACTGAACTTTAGCGTCGTGGAAGGATCGAGTGGTTTGTTTTCTGAAGTTAAAGCGAGTGAACTGTCAACAAACTGACTAATATTAGAGAAAAATACTCAAACAGAATAAAATCAAATGCTGTCATTTCATTGGTTTACAGTGTTTCTTCACACAAAGCTCAGCCGCAGACTCATCAATCAGTGCTTCTTAGAAATGTGTCATTATCTACCAAATGCTAATTTACTTTCACAGATGTCGCCACAAAACCATCTTTTCCTCAGTAAATTATGAAGGCACAAAATGAACACATAAATAGGAACCAAAAGGAACACAAATAATTTATTCTTGAAATCTAACCTGCATGGAAAGGTCACCAAAGCACAAGTTAGGTCATTCTTTTAAAAAAAAAAAATCACCTGCTGCACACAAAGGAGTTTTGATTTTTTTTTCCCCACATGGAGAATAAATCATTTAAGACATGAACATGGGTTTAATAAAATTCTGATCTCAAAAATAGATGGTTCAACCGCTGCATGACTGCAGGTCTGAAAGACATGTGCATTCACCTGGATGCCGTGTGCAGATATCAGCCTCTCCCGCTCGTCAAGAAATCTCAAAAATGAACACCGGCTTTTTTATTTTTTAACCCCTTTGGGATAAATCCCCAAATTCTTAATCTCATACACAGTTAAAACTCGGTTTAAATCTATTTGTGTCTTTTGGTCCCTGTCATTTTAGCTCTCTGTGAAGTGCTACCATCCCACTTCAGCACTTATTGCTGAACAGAATCACTGTCCTCCCTTCAGCTGCAGTTCTTTTTAGCACACAACAAGTCAGTGTTAGTAAAACAACAGGTACTGAGGTCCAGTATCAGCTGAAGGACACCTGGTGCTGGATGAGGTCGGGATGTGTGTGCCAGCCCGCTGCACCTCCTCCCTGTCTTACTCTCTGTTGGGTGGGGATGGACTCTTAAGGCTCCTGCGGGGGGGCTTCTTCTCTCTTCTTCTGCCCGATCAAGCTGGCGATTGGTGATTTAAGACACCGTGTGTGTTTCTGACATGTGTCGCTCCCCTCTTTCCCTCAGTACGTCTCTGAATCAGAGTCATTCAGCTCCTCGTCTTTGTAGATGCCGTCGTGATGGCTGATGTTGTTGAAGCTGCAGTAGGAGCTGTGCTCACCACGCAGCACGGGGAGGCTGTCAAAGGTGACGCTTTTCGGGGGGCTGGTGGTGTAATGATTAATGGCATTGAAGGAGAGGGTGGGGGCCGTGGTGCAGGGGGACACAGGCATCATGGTGGCCAGGATGAGGGCTAGGCAATCGGCCACGTCTTTGTTAGGGGCACAAGCCAAGGCGGGTGTGTAACCTGTAACAGTGACAGTTAAAAATTATCGTAGTCAAGAAGTCGGCACCAGAGCTTCAACTGGTAGGCACAGGGAATCATACACAATCAGTTAGAAACACAAGTCCAAAGAGGTATTTCCATTCCTGCCTCTCACAGTGAAAGCGAGTGCTGGGACAGACTCCAGCACCCCCCTGAGCCTGATTAGGTTTAAGCAGCGGTTTACAGGAAATCAATGGTTGGTATTATTGTTACACAAGCACAATAGGCTCCTGAAATATCCCTCACGGAAACTGGAACCATCAAATGCTTGCAGTTTCTCCAGATAATAATAAAAAAATATATATTCGATTTAATAACTGGTGTCTGTTTTTTTCTGCTGGAACCATGAAAAATAACACAGACAGATTGAGGCATGATTCAAATAACACCTTATTATTCAAAGTCTGTTCATATTTTTGGCAGCATCTTTCATACAGAAAAACCTATTCACACCATTATTCACATGCTTGATGTGGTTAAAGAGGCTAGAATGTGTGTGCTCACGCAGGACATGAAAGGCAAATAGTGCCTCTAATCATTCAATCATTAACAGGCCATCAAAAGCCAGAATACATATTAGAAATGTCCTTATGTAAGAGGCCAAAGTACAAGAGAAGAATGAATGAAAACAGCTATAGAATTTACCGTTTTCATCGACTGCAAGGACACTTGCTCCCTTTGCGAGCAGCTCTTGCACCACAACTGTTAATCCATTTCTTGCAGCCACATGTAGAGGCCTTCAAAGAACAAACACGAAACTCCACATTAAAAACTTCAAATTGGCACATCAGAAAAATATCAATCCATCGCTCAAAGCCTCAAAAGACCAACAGTAACAGAAGCAAACGTACGTCTGTAAGGCGGCATTAGTGGCGTTTATGAGGTTTCTGTCTGCAATCTTCTCCAATATCAACAAGGCACTGGTTTCATGTCCCTGTGGGAAACACCAAAGGTGTTAAACAGTAAAGCTCAAAGGTTTCCAGACCAAACTGTCCACTTCAGAATGGATGAGTCAGACAAATGTTTTTGTACAGCACGACAAGACAATGCTGATTACAGGCATGATGCGTTTTCTGTGTTGGAAGCTAGTGTAAATGATCGGATACAGTATAAGTGTAGCGACACCGACCTTACTGCAGGCGAGGTGGAGCGCGGTGTTTTTCGCTGTGTCCTGCAGAGTCAGATCTGCTTTTGCGCTGCTCACCAGCAGTTCTAAGGAGAACAAAACCATCACTTTTTTCTACAAACTCCATTAATAGGAAAGAGTGGTCTCTGTTATCAGTTTAAAGGGTTCCTACCAACAGCATTGGTCTGGCCATTCTGAGCGGCCATCATCAGCGGGGTTTTCCCTGCAGCGTCGACACCGTTGACCTGAGCGTTGTGGCTCAGCAGCAGCTGAAGACACTCCACGTGGTCGGTGAAGGCTGCTGCGTGTAGTGGGGTCCTGCATAAGCAACGCCAAAATTATGAAATAATTCCAATCCAATATTAAAGTCTTCTATGAACTTTTCTGTACTTTGACACACCTGTTTTTACCGTCTTTGGCGTTGACAATGGCAGGTCCCAGAGTGTCTATCAGCATCTCAGCTGCTCCTTCGTTGTCGTGTATCCTACATGGGAGAGCACAAATATTTCACTATTTTTAACCTAGTGGAACATTTTCCCCCTCCTGACATGCACAGAATGACTGTTTAAGTCCTTACACAGCACAGTGGAGGGGGCTGAAAGTATTGCCTTCAGCCTTGTGAAAAACCTCATGTTCCAGTAAGACCTCCACACATGTATCATGACCTGCAAAGAAAATTGCATTAGAACTTAGTCATTGAGTCATAAGGGAAATAAATGTTACTAAACAGCTACAATTAACTTTTCCCTGCATTTGTGTTTTGTTTTTTTTCAAAAGTAGGAATTTTCCAGCCTCGTCTCTGTACCATTGTAGCAGGCCCAGTGCAGTGGTGTATAGCCTTGGCTGTCTGTTAAGACAGGGAGTGTTTCCAATGATTGGGCAGCATGCAACAGGCCTCCCAGTACCCCAATGTGTCCACACGCTGCTGCCAGGTGGATCGGTGTGCGTCCTTTACAGTCTTGTGCCACAAAGTTTGCGCTGTGTTGAAGCAAAGCCTCGACACATTCCTCGTGACCAGTCACAGCCTGCAGCCAGAAAACAATAGATTTGGTTTTCCCCACCATAAATCATAAACATCTCTTTCTCTCCAGTGAAAAGCAATAGAACAGAGTGGAATCTGTATAAAATGAACAGTGGTGACTTGAATAAAAAAATAAAAGAAATATCATCTTTCTCATCAGTCTACCCTGAAAACAGAACTTCTAGGTTTTGTTGCAGTCATCTTTGACATGTTTCTACAACCACCTGTGGCAAATTTAAATGAGTGGACCATTAGGTAAAAACCACAGCATGAGGACAAAAGAGTGGCCACACATAAGCCTCTCCTGAGTAAAACACAGGTAAGAGCCCAACATCAGCTTGTAAAAATCACCTGAAGACTCTTAAACTGTGAGAAACACACTGGTGCAATATAACCAAGAATATAACAGTCAATTGAGAAAACCAGGTGCCACTCATCACCTCTACAATAAAGCATCACACTGTAGGGGTGTTTTTTTAGTGGTTAGGACATGGAGACTTTTTGGGAGAGACCAAGATTGACTTAAGAATACTTAAGTCAATGCAATATTTTAATAGTTTCTGTAATAAATCTGTAAATTTATTTTAGCATAATGCTTCCACATAACAAAAACTGACAAAAGGTCCTTGACTGCACTGCATACAGTGTTTAAGTATATAATTATATATAACTTCTTACTCCTCTATGTAGAGCTGTCCTGCCCCACTTATCTTTGGCTTCTACACTGGCTCCCTTATTTAGCAGAGAATACACACAATCGGAGTGTCCACTCAGGACTGACAGCATCAGGGGAGTTCTAAAAGACAACAGAAAAAAGGTCAGAACATCACTAAATTAAAACACTAAAACATCAATAAAATGACTTACTGTCCATTGCCGTCTTGGACATCTACAGCACTCTGAAGATCAGCGTTTCCAATCAGCAAACGCAAACATTCTGAATGACCATTAGTAGCTTAAGAGAAAATAAAATGAGTTGAGATTAGCTACTGTGATAGCACATTATAACAAAACCCACACAATGCGAGAACTCCACTGACAGCAAGCCTTTACCTGCAGCGTGGATGGGAGTGCGCTTCAAGTTAAAGTCTTTAACCAGGATAGAAGCGCCCTGGTTGATTAATACATCCACACACTCTACGTGTCCTTTAAAGGCAGCCAGATCCAGGGGCGTGCATCCCTGACTGTTTCTCACATCCAGGTCCAGCAGAGACTGCACCAGGACCTCCATCGCATGGTGATGTCCATGGTACGCCTGGAAGATGAAAAAAGGTGTTGGAAAATGTGTGGCGACACCACGATAAAAGAGGACAATATATTATGGATAGTAAACTCACGGCAAGGTGCAGGGGGCTGACAGGAGCTCTGACATCAGAATCATTCAAAATATCTGTCCCTGAGGTTTCCATCAGCTTAGAAAATCAGACACATCTGTTAGAACTTTGCCTACAAGTGCTTGTATTTGTAAGAAGTCAGTTTTGCATTTAACCCACCACATCTAGGGGTGTTTCACTGGCAATCTGTAAAAAAGTAATAAATAAAAAGGGTCGGGGTGGCGGGAGAAATGGCACAAATGTGTGAAATCACTCCAACACAGAAATATTGAAATGAAAGAAACCAGAAGGTAATCTTCACCAGCTCCAGGCAGAGTCGGTGTCCGTATGCTGAGGCATAGTGCACAGCATTGTAGCCCTGATTGTCCCGGATCCCTGGATTTGCATCGTTTCGCAGTAAATATTCCAGGCACCTGCCACAACAAAAAGCTGTTGTGAGGGAAACGGCCCGCGCCTGCGTAACCTGTCTCTAATGCAGTCGCCACCCCTCTTTGATGACCGAGTTATTGTGGAATACATACTTTCCGTCTGTGTCAGAGGCAGCTGCGTAGTGGAGTGGAGAGCAGCCCCGCTCGTCTAAGTCGTTGACGCTGGCTCCAGAGCCCACCAGAGCGAACAGACACTGGTAGTTGCAGTTGGCAGCAGCGTAGTGCAGAGGAGTCCTGGAAACACAAACGGAGCTCGGGTCATATTTGATCAAGAATAAAAGGATCAAATTCTTGATCCGGACTGTTTAATGACAGTACAAACCTGCCAAAGCTGTCTTTTCTATTAAAGTCTGCTCCGGTGTTCAGGAGTAGATTGAGACATTCCAGGTTCCTGAAGGTGAGAGAATAAATCCTTTCATCATGCACGGCAGAGAGAAAACCTCCGAATCACAACAGAAAACCCCCCAGTCAGTCAGCAATCATCACTCTAATGCTGACTGATCACTTTTCCCAATAAAACAACAGTTACTGTAGATCGCAGCTGAGCTTTAGCAAATAAAATAATACATCAATCTGGTCCTGATTACAGTCAGGACCAGTGTTAACACCGACACATAATACTGTTCTCACCCTCCAGCAGCTGCAGCATGTAAACAGGTCCTTCCAAAGTCATCAGGAGTGTCAATATCAAATCCTGCATACAGTAAAAACACTCGTTATGGAAGTGTTGTTTCCCCATACACATCCATAGGTAGTTTTCTGCCAGTGGGTAGTATTCACCTGAAGACAGAAGCTTCCGGCAGCAGTCAGAGAAACCGCTGAGAGCAGCCAAATGCAGTGGAAACATACCGTGAACACCTCGTCTGAAATAGACACATCACTAAAGTCAGTAAATTATGTTTCGAATAATAGAATAAAACAGAAATGTCTTGCTTACTTAGCTGTGTCAGCGCCATTGGTAATGAGGGTGTTGATTAGGAGCTCGTGACCATATCGAGCTGCAATGTGCAGCGGAGTATTTCCATTCTTATCTTCACAGTCAATCTCTGCGCCTTCAGAAAAGGTTCAGAACATGTTAATGATTTAAGTTCCGTCCTTTAAAGAGATGCTGAATGTGTTTGTACGCCCAAGAAAATCCAACAAGGCCGAATTCTCACTCACCGTTCTCAATGATTGCTTGAGAGCGAGAAAACCTCCCGTGAATAGCTGTCATGTGCAGGGGAGTCTTTCCATCTTTACTCTGAAGCAAAACCCAGACAATAAAGTCACTGTTTAATTAGAACTAAAGAGGGGGATTTTATTGACATCCGGTGCTGCGACGCTACATCGGGCTTAAAAATGTTTCCTCTATGACAACTTTTTTTCTGACCTTGATGTTGACGTCAGCCCCGTTGCACACTAGGAGCTCCAGACACAGGGCTCCGTGGCGTGAAGCGGCGGTAAAATGCAGCGGTGCGAAGCCTTTCTCGTTCAATTGGTTAACGTTGGCGCCGCATTCAATAAGTTCGTTCACCACCACGTCCTGCCCATTGTAGCAGGCCACGTGGAGGGGTGTGTTGCCGTATGCATTGGGCTCATTGATCTAGACAATCGAGATGAGACAATGTTTCCCCATCAAAAACAGAAACTTGACTTTTGGAAAGCAATAATTTCAACCGTGGATAATTACATATGGTTATGTAATACCTCCTTAAATCTTACAGTGTTATGAGCCGATAATACTGTAGGTGGAACTTACATCCACCCCCAAGTCCAGGAGGTATTTGACAATGCTGATCATTCCGCTAGAGGCTGCTGCATGTAGGGGGGTGTAGGATTTCTTATCCTTGCAAGCCACCTCGGCGCCATGCGATGCCAGCAGCTTCACCACTTCGATGTGCCCTGTAGATTCAAAACAACAGGAAAAGGAGACAAACCCAATTACAATAATATGCTACTAAGCTTCAGCTTTAGTTGTTGCAGAACAGTGTGTCACTAATTGCTTTAATGTCTTCAAACATAAAGGCACAGAAATGATAATTTAATATTAAATCCCCCAACTGATTTACCCATGTAAGCAGCCCAGTGGATCGCGCGACGGTCCCTCTTGTCAAAGGCATTGATGTTTGCTCCTCTAGAGAGCAAAAGTCTCACCATCTAATCAGAGCAAAGAGACAAGAATACAGTCAGGAAATTAGTTAAAGTCTGATCAGAAACCCATGTGAAGACACTGTATATGTAGAAGCAATAATACCAGAATTTGACTTCATTTTATTCAGAAATTAAGCAGGAAATCCATGGTGTCCTCAGAGTTCTTTTACGCTTATAATGAGAATTTAACACGTTTTCACCTGTTTGAATTTCACTGAATAATCAGCAGGCTGTATGGTTTTCATTATTTGCCTACACGATAGCACATTTCCACAGCATTTCCATTAAACACGCATTTGTTTGGATGCATTTACATACGAGTGTAAAAAACAGGGACATGTGGTGTGCACACGTCATTTTGGAGTGGCTGAGTACCATTCCAAAACCTACTGTCACAATGGAGAAAAACAGGACTGGTTCAACCGCTATCATTTGCAGATTTTTATCATTCAGGATTTTACAGGAAACGTGCTTTCCAGTCTTCAGCTGGCCTGAACCGCAGCACACAGCACAATGACCATTGTGTTTATTCATTCATGAAGCACACACAAACACTTCCTTTGAATAAGCGGAAGGTTTAAGAGCTTACATTAACAGCAAGGTGAACGACTCTGATAGCAAACCGTCAGGTTTTCTAAAACGCACGCGTCCAAGCCTTTGTCAGCTATAATTATCGAACAAAAGGATGAACCCTTTCAAAGGGCTTTGGTCCCCGCAGGTCACATTAATACCTCAAGATGGCCGCTGAAGGCTGCGTGGTGCAGAGCAGTCCGGCCTGCTCTGTCCGACACGTTCACATTGCTGAGCTGAGGGACGAGGGCTTCGGCACAGCGCACAGCCTTGTTTGCTGCGGCGATGTGAAGCGGCGTCTGCCAATTCTTGTCCCTGGCATTTACATCAGCAGAGTGTTTCAGCAACACCTGGACGGCCTCCTGCGAGAATTTTCCAACGCATCTTTAGATGATGCACCCAGTCAGCGTGCAATGGTGTGAATTACCTAGAAACCGTATAGCGTGTGCATACCTCGCTGCAGGACGCCACAGCCCGGTGCAGAGGAGTGAGCCACTTGTTATCTTTGGCATTTACTCTGGCACCTACAATTAAAATGACACTGTAACTGTTAGGAAGAGACCAAAATAACAGCTCACGGCTTTTTTCACAGTTCTGAATTTCTATCTGAAACAACCGTTGGCAATGAAAGATGAGCCTAAATGCATCGCACAGTTCGGAATGCAGATGCACCAAGTGACTACTGACCAAAATTATAAGTGACTCAGGCAGTAACTAATCATTTACCGCTCCCTTCACCAACAAGACAAAGAGAAACCAGTCAGTCAGGGCCAGGAAAAGTGGAGCTATGAAGGGATGCATACACTGCCTACAAACAAGACGAACCTCTACTGTGCCTTTACTATATAGCTAAGCTATGCCTCTACTGGCACAGAATATCAAAACATTCCATATGGTTGCCTTTGAAATCAGTGTCAAGAATCATACCTGAAAGAATCAGCAGTTCGATAATTTCTGCGTCTCCGAGATAGGCAGCAGCATGTAGAGGAGTCCGCTTCTCATTGTCCTGAAAACAAGCAGACATCTTTAGAAATAAAGTAAAGCCTGATATTTTATCTGCTTTCTATATCTTCTGAAACATTTTCCAAATACTAGAAACGTGTTTAATTTAGCTAACAGTGTGAGACACCCCTGTTAACGCAGTAATAGTGAGGATTATTATAATCTTACAGCAATAATGCCAGGAAGCAGCTGTTAGAAATAAAATGGAATTACCTGCGCGTTCACATCCTCTTTTTTGAATATAAGGGAACGAACTTCATCTGGGTCCACGTTGAAAATAGCTTTTAGCAAAGCAGGCTGTGGAGGAGAGACAAAGAAATTTAAAAATAAAAAAAATCAGAACTCAACCAAAATTCAAGGTTAGCCAAAATGTAGCACAATCTAATCTTTTAATTTCCTTTTAAGGTACAACAGCCTTGAAATATTAGACAAAATGCCACAATAGGTAAAGTTTTTACTTCACCTACAACAACCTCGGTGTCTGTGAAAACTTTAGACCTTCGAGAAATTTCAGGATTGTCTTCATCAAGGACCACAACGCACACCCGACTCATTTTTTTAGATTACTTTAGAGCCACGAATCTATTCGATCAGTGGTTCCCAACCTTCTTTCCTTTATGTTTAAAGTGTCCCAACATACAGTATTCCTGTTCACATCATTCAGCAGAGGTAGGTTGTCCTGGGGAGTCCGGCATTTTCACCTTCCAATTATGTTCCGTGCTTTCAGGCTGCTGAAAATATCCCAATCTAAATCCAAGTGCGGCATCCTGCTCCAAGTAACTGATCTGCTGCTCAAACGAGAAATCCTTTGGCCATTTTCACCTGCGTTTCCAGACTTCTATAACACTATGGTTTCCGGCGAGTGCATTCAATCTTAGAAAAAACATATCGGGCCATAAAAACAACGATAAAAGACGTTCTATCAGAAAGCCCAACTCTGCCGGCTCTTTCAAAGAAATTAGGTAGGCTCTGCCCGTTGGAGGCTAAATAAATAGCGCTGTGAAGCTGGGTCGTGCACGCTGCTCTGACTGCTTCCTTGTTAATATTTTGCCCCACAATAAGAGTCAAACTAATGATGAGAATATTTTGTTTAAATATGGAAGAAAAGAAATTAAACAGAAAAAATACCTGTACGAGGATTCTAAGCTTTAAGCTTAAGAGAAGAAACAGATGAAACCATCTACAGAGCCTCTCTTGTAGCTGCCAGCATGGTGAAAGTTCAACACACAACAGCTGTAACTGCTGGATTTTCCCTTTAGTTTCTCAGAGCTGGTGGTAAAATAAGGGAACGTCAGCATTGATCGTTTAAGTATACGATCATCAAGCCGACAGCTAAAAGTCCGAAATGACGTGCAGTTATTTAAAGTAATCTAACGGTGCATATCAACATCCCTGTCCCCGACAAACACCAACTGGAGATTTAAATGTGCAAACGGCCATTGGTGAGAAACGGCTGCAGTCTACGGACCTGCAGCACTTTACTATCTGATCTTTAACATCAGCAGACTTGAGCTGTTTTCCATGGTCTTTAGAGAAGGCTGGCATGGATGTGGAAAACAGTGAGGGCAAAGAAATCAATGCAACTGGTTACACATTTAAAGAAAAGAAACAAATGGTACATTCATGGTTTCAAAAGAGAATCACCCCCTGACAAAAAAGTGAAAGAATAAAGAAGCACTGCTAGCTGCTCAGTGTATTTTGGCAACCAAGAAGAGCTTAAATTACCAGATAATAGCCTCATTAAAATAAAAGAACAAACAACAAAGTCACGGGGTTTTCTTAACCACATTCAGTCAGGACTTTGATGAATTTATGACCTACAATCCCCCGCTGCTAACTGAGCTGCCAACCTTTATAACGTTACTCAATCCAAAATGTTTAGGTGCACCCAAGAATTGAGGTCCGACCATCAACTGCCTTTTTTGGTACATCTGAACATTCTCGTGTGCAAACTGTCGCCAGAACTGAAAGACACGCCATTCAAGGTCAAATCCTCTAAACTGCGTAGATGCCTAAATAGATTTTTTTTTTTAAAAAAAAAACACATCACAATCCATCGTTTCACCACAATAACGCCCTGAATATCTGTTAGAGCTTAGATCTCCCAGGGCCAACCTCGGAGTAACAAGTGGCCCGTTGTATTTGGGTTCCGTCCCACCGTTTCTCTGGAGCTCTGCAGTAAAGACTAAAAGACCAGGCTTGTGTGGCAGTTTTTTCTTTCTACACGTTTGCACGACTGCTGTGGGATATTTTGCGCTCCCCTGACTGAACGACCATGCACCTCCTTTCCTCATCCAACCCGGTCCGGTTAGTGCTGTCACCATGGCGACAGCTCACAGAGCCCAGGTACAGGATCAGCCAGGCACACACAATGGTGCACATGCACGTACATGTCACAGGAATAGCGGACTCGTCCAAAACACACGGTGTGTGAATGATAAGGGACAGTTATTTTTGTTGTCCCAAGTAGGTGACAAATGTTTAAAAAGGCTAAGGACGCCCCGCTCCTCTGATGGCCTGCCAACCCTGTTAGAAAGGCATCAGAACTTCACACTGGGATTTTCCTGCGTACCTGCAGACCATACACACAGTTATTCCTGATGCACCAGCTAGCAAGTCTATTATTACCGATATGTTTGAGTAAATCCCTGCTAAAAGTGCGCAGGACCAGTGACAGCAATCCCCTTCCACAACAAAGCGGCTGCAATCGACTTAAAAACATCGACGCCAATCGCGCCGTCGTTATTAAAACCAGATATCCTGCACGTTGGATAAACTGTCGGCTACCGAACTTCCAAACGAAGGAAGTATTGGCTTAACAACATAAAGGGTTTTGCACATCATGGTGTCCCGGTAACGTCACAATCAACCAGACCGCCGTCGTTGTCGAAGCGATTGTCGGACGCGGCGTTACCGATATTATGTGGCTATTTGATCATACGATTATTTAGAAATGACAGTCCAGACGTGGTTCTGTAGTCTGAACTCACACACGCCAACTGGTCACTTCTCATTTGTCAAAGAAGTAGCATTTCAGGCAGGCTATGGCTAATTGCTGGGGAAAGACACGATCATTAGCTGGCTACAACTCCACAAACGCTTAAGAATGTGTCCCAATGCGATGCTCTTATAATTCCCTAAAACGCGAATATAGAGTGTAAACAACAATACAACACGCACAGCCCTAACACACAGAAGTATAATTTACCATTTAGTCTCGGGAGATTTTCTAAAATGCAGACGTGAATGCTGTAGTTTCGTAAAATAGCCGAAGAAAGTCGAATAACATTTTGCTGGCTAATGTATGGCAGCCAATAGTAGTACAAACTTGGGTCGGCTTCTAGCACAACGAGCACTTACCTGGTCTCGAATTTTGAGAACCACCATATTTCTGGGATTTTAACTGCTCTCATGCAGATTCATAAAGAGATATTCTTCTCCGTCCGATCAGAAATGTTTTGATCTTGGTATCCCTCCCGGTCTGCTATAGGCCGTGCGTGGCGTTAGCTTAGCTCTCGATGCTAGCTCCCTATCCTATTGGTTTGGATGGACGCAGAGAAGTAGCGGAAACTCCATAACATTACCGCCACGATAGGTCACAGTCTAAGAAGCTAAAATCTGATTGGTTAATTTTGAGTTCTCTCAAGTATGGTGGGTAGTGATTGGCTGTTGTTAATAGGGCTCGCTGACAGTCGCACTGCGTGCTAAATATTGTATTAATATTTAATTTAGAAACGAATTAGGATCGTAATCATTTTATGAAACAGCTACGATGTGTTGTTTTTAAATGTATAGAGCGGCATCGATAAGATTAGTTGGCCTTCATCTAATCGCTGCATTCTGTTTGCACACTGACTCATCTTGAAGTTGCACATAACTCGAAAACTATGTAGTTCAGTCAGCGTGCAACTATTTTAGCGGAGCCAAAGCCAACAAATAAATATATTTTTATTTGATTGTGTTCTCGTGGCGCCTCTTTTTGGGGTTGGCCTGTCACAATTTTTGAAAAGGTTGCTATCCAATACTATGCAGACACAATGTCGGTAATAATTTGCAAAATGAATTGCATGAATGTTCGCACGTTCTACTTTAACACACGAACACAGGCTTAATGTATAAAAGTAAAATGAGGGAAAGGTCTCCCTCTAGTGGTCCATATTTTAACTACAGATACCTTTCGAACTACAATGTGGATATATATTTTCATAGTTTATGAAGTTTAGAGCAGTTTATTGCACTAGAAAATATATCAGTTATAAGAAAATGGTCATATTATGTTTACCTGTCGTGTTTACCTTTAAACATGTGGCTTACCCTTGTGAAAGTCCTTTTGAATCAAACAAGCTAGTTTGTAATTTCTTTTAAAAGTTATTTCTGCTTTATCCTTACCGTGATTTACAGAAGTATTTCATTCCTGACGACAAAAATGTCTATGTGGAAGTTAAAATAACTTTGCCACATGCAGCTGATGGTGTGGGAAGTTATTTCTTCTTTATGGTGAAAGGGCTGACACTGACAGGGCTGTTGGGAGCCACAACGGATTTTGAGATAGGCCAAAACTGTTTTCTCACTGTTATGTCATTTTAGATGCCAGAACTATCCTGTGAAATGCAAGAAAAAGTGACACGACACACAGCACAGATTCCTTAAAATAAATAAATAGAAGTCATTTGGAAAGGTGATATCCTTCAGTGAAACTGAGAGGTAAGCAAAGGTCCTTGAAAGAATGTGGCTTGTGCTCACTCGGCAACTTTGCAGGGTGGCTCAGATTTCATGGTTATAGTTATTAAGTGTGTGTGTGTGTGTGTGTGTGTGTGTGGGGGGGGGGGGGGTAGATAAGTTGATTATTTTGTGTGTAGATAGGTTCCCGTTGCTTGGGGTAATCCTCCTGGATCTGCCTCTAAGCCCGCTCCAAAGGCCGCGGTAACCTCAGCAGGAATATGTTTTCTCTTCCCGGGTCCGAGAACGTTCCCACAAATTCTATTAAGGAGAGGGACAAGCAGCGGACGCAGGATTAAATGCCTGATGGGGAAAACAGATGTATACACACATACCTTCATCCAGCTTTAAGACTGCACCCTGACCCTGTGTTTACACCCTTCTCTGTGTTTACAGGACCCCTTTCTGTGTCTGTCCTGGAGAAAGTGTGAGAAAAAGTAAAGCTATCCTGTTGTGAGAGTCCTCCTCCACATTCTAAAGAAGGTTTTCGTTGAGGCTGACTCTTGTTATTCGAAGGATTTGTACAAGAAAAGCATTTAATTCCTGCAATTCTTCCCATAGATAAGTAAAAATGAACAAATTCATCCCATGAAGGCCTTATTCCACATACACAAGGTTTTAATGTTTGGAATGCTCTCTGGCTTAGCACATGACACTTTGGTTCCTCATGCACACCCCAGGTGCCCTTCGGACCTCTCTTTGGGGGTCCTGCACTACAAAGCGACAGCCACAGATGTGAATCATGCTTTCGATTGTCTAATTCTGGGTGGTGCTTCTGGGCTCTGCAGCCATCAGGATGAGAGATAGCAAACAGCTGGAGCTCTGGAGTCCAAAGGATGAAAGCAGCGTCACAGCTCCCAGCTGCTGCAGCGAAGTGGCATGATGGGTGAAGACAGTATTTAAGCCCGTCAGCTACCACCGACCCTGCTGCTAAATCAGCAGATAAATCCAAATCTTCACGTGAGAAATGGAGTTTGTGCCAGTGGTTAAGGCAGCCAGTGTGGGAGGAGATGGAGAACATCCAAACCCAGTGAGGGATTCGATGCAGTGTGGGAAACAGGTGAAGAGAGATGAGGGAGGTACCGCGTCCCCGGGGGTGAACAGTATGCTTTGAAGTGACAAATAAAAATGTGAGACCGGGGACAGCTGTACATTTATGACGATGACAAATCTGCATATAATCTGCGTTAATCACACAGGCTTCGCTTCTGGTCAGGATATCCCCACCTTCCCATTCCCACCATTTACAAGAGTGTTCAGAGAAACTTTGACTTTAAAATATTGAACCAGCGTACCATCACTGAAACATAGGAGCATATATTATAGCCCATGAAACTAGTTAAAAATAAATAAATAAATAAAAAACCTTTACCCACTTTACTCTCTGTGCGCTTAAGGCTGACCAGTATGACCAGTAGATGGCAGTGTTTCCATTATAATATCCACTTTAAAAATCCTACAGGTGCGTCTTTTCAAACGCTGCAACTACAGCGGAATGGCAGCGTTTGCGTCTTTATAAGAGCTATCAATGTCTCCATTCTCCGTTCTCATGATTTAGGAGACATTTATGAACGATGTTTTTTACGGCAGCTCAACAATGACGTCACATCTAACAGGTCATTAACGCGGCTCCTTAAGTGGGTGTTTGTCATTACTGGCTCGGATTTAACAAAGGCTTTGGAATAAGAACTACTCAAACGTTACCACGTTTGTAGAATTCTGGTTTTAGACTGAGATTCGGGTTTCTTTTGAAAGTAGGTTCATCCAATGTGGTTTTTTTTATGGATTTGCATGGTCCCGGTAAAGCCTGTTCTGTTTAAACACTGGTCATTTTTCGTTACCAGATGTATCACAATTACACTTTTACACGTTACACGTTTTCTTTTGCTCCATTTTTCTGTAGTTGCAAAGAATGTAAACTGCGTAGAGTGCACTGATGCTGTAGTTGATGTGCTTGTAACTTTGGACATTGTTGTCCCACTTAGACGATTATGACGATATTTTCACATAAATGTTATTCTTTATTTTGGATACTCTGGTGGTGCAGATGTAGCATTAGCAGCATTTAAAATAACGCTGTCTGTGCACTCGTTAAAAATGATGCAAGAATTCAGATTGATGAAATATACAGGCGCATTTTTTTATGGTGAGTGTATGTATCTGTTGCGTGCAGGATCTGGGATGATGCCAGGTGAGTGTGTACAGAATGTCATGGCAGTCGCAGAAGCAACAATGCAGATGAAGATGTAGACACCCAGGTCTGCGCTGGTATTTCAGAATAAGGTGCAGTGTGAAATGAGGGCCCTGCAGTCTACATGCACTTTGGCTAGTTTGCTGGGTTCTCTGTCACTGACGGAGTCTTTCAGCAAGGCTGTTCAGTGACACATGACTTGTTTACGTGTCAGTCGTGGGGTGATCGGTTTTGGTCTCTGTCTCCACTAATGAGACAACACGACTCGGCATTTTCACATTGCTGCCACACAAACGCTGACATAAAATCATGTCCCAGCTACTCCAAATGACCCATCCGCTGTCACTCCATTTTAGGGATTTTATAAAATCTATATTTTTACTTTAGACGTGTTCTTGGCAGGTTGACGCTCGCAGATGTCTGCACTGCTCAGATGGCTTGAGGGGGCAGGTACCATCTGAGCAGTGTCAGGGAGAGAGAGTCATTTCAGCAACACCTTACACTTAGGCTAACACATAATTTCATAGTACCAATGAATGTGTTAATGAGACAAAATGTTTTTGATAGGGGAAAAAAAAAAATCCTGGCAGGCATCTGTGAATTATTCACTGGACCTGAGAATTTTGGCATTTTCTGGGCATGCGATTGGCAAGCAGCACTCGCAAAAGCAACATGGTGCATGGCAACCCTGCTGCGTAATGCATGTTACCTATAGCGAATTATTCTTAAGATCCTTAAAACTTGTGATTTGCAGATTTGTACCAGGGATAATATTCCCCAGAAGTGTCACCTAGCTGGCACAACAACTGAGAGTGGGTTTGCGTGGAGAGAATACACAGCCTTTTTATTTCCACAAGAGTGAAAATGATGAGTTACACACTGCGACTGTGAATCTATTTCCTGTGTTTGCGTGCCCGTCTTTGTCTGAGTGACCGTGACGGTGTGAAGGAGGCTCTCGTGTCACAGAAAGAATGCCTCTGTGTTTGCTCCCTGGTGACGCACTGAAATGTCTGCGTTAACAAAACGGCACATCGTTGCCTCTAATAATTCTGCACCCTTTAATGGAATAAACTGAATCTCATGTTGAGAGCAACAGTTCTCAGAATACACCTTCTCAGAATGAGATAACATCTAAAGTAGGATCTCCTGCCCAATTTGTTTTAAAAAAAATAGTAAATAATCAAATCATGATAAGGAAATAGCCACAAATAGTCCCTGTTAGTGTGTTATGTGAGGAGAACTGAACTGTCTAACTCACAGAGTGGGCACGATGTCCTGACTGAGTCATGTTTCTTCATAATTCATGAATACATGGAATTTATGCACAGTTCCAGTTTGTCTGAGTCTCTCAGTGGCGCACACTGCTTGGTAACAAGCGGTCATACAGCGACCCCAACATACTGCCGCTCATCTTTAAACTCATCGCCCCTGTTCTGGCCTCCCTCCAATTGCTCCTTGTGTCTTTTTGAATTTATTTTATAATTTTATTGTTTTTCTTTAAAATCCTTAAATGGTTTGGCAACCCCATATATTCCATCAATCATGCACCTTAGTGTTTGCAACAACCAAAAAAAAAAGCACAAAACAGTGACTCGATAAATGGGGAGGTTTGTTTCTTGTGCATCTTTCATTCCATGTTTCTGAGATATGCTTGTTGACACTTAAAATACTTCTTGTGTCGTCCCACATCTATTATTGGCTGCGACTGGGCTTGTTTCTGTTCCATAACATGATGAATAGTCAGCATAGCATTAGGTAACCAGGCAACCGTGTACACTCTGCTCGGTTATAATTTCCTCTGTATGGCTATGATGTTGAATGGTAAGGGACTACATGGCAGGCCACCAAAATTAACGACTGTCAGCAGAGCCTTTAATGGCTATAATGTGTGTCAGGAGGCAAGGAGGCCGGCAAGCTATATTTGGCTGCTGCGCTCTCTTCAAAGAGTTCTAGGACTGGATTTGACATTTCGCTCAGACTGGAGACAAAAATGAATGGGTCAGTGAGTTTTTGCAAGAGGAGGGGTGTCAGCGCCCAGAGGAAGGTGCGGCGGCGGCGTGTTGTGTTCTATTTATCCGTACCAACAGAAACAGGAAGTCTCATCTATAAATAACCACAAAACCTCAGATTTATACTTTGGGATTCCTCACCTGGGTTGTTTTGATATAACACAGGATCATTTCTGCCCTGTCCCCCCCCCATACACACACACACACACACACACGCACACACACACACACACACACACACACACACACACACACATCTTTTGTTCTGCCGCTGTAATCCGAGTGAGCCCAGGTGTCACAAAACTGTCTTGGCTGGGATGCACTTTCCCCCATGACATCATCGTTCCTATTTCTGTTCTTTATTTATTTTTCTCTCTCGCTCTCTGCTTGAGATATCCGTGTTGACATCCGCAGAAAAGATTTCATCCATCCTCACAGGAACCTGATGATGTAGCGGCGCTGCAGGGTGAAAAGTCAGAGGGGCTGTCACAGCACACAGGCGGATCTGGGAATGGTTCTGAGGGCAGGAGCGGAGTGGCGCACATGTGAGGAAGACTTCCTCGCTGTCTCCAGGAACCAGTGGAGGAACAGCAGCCCAGAGGGGGAGTTCTGGGTCCTGTTGCAGCCGAGGCAGAGAGCTCGCTGAGGTTCAGCCTGGTGTTCATCTGAGCCCACCGCAGATCCCTTGGCCAACTGGGGTGTGTGTGTTTGTGTGTGTGTGTGCAAGGGGGGGAGACGACCTGCTTCCATTTGTTTTGGCGAGATGAATCATTCATATCTTCCAGGGACCTCTTTTGAAAAGTGTGATTTAAGACTCCTGCCAATCTGTCTTTGAGATTGATTAATGCGCTAACTCCGTCTTACTCACACCCTCTTCTTTTTGAAAGTAAACTCAGTGATATTTTAAGACTTGCTATTTTTTTTTTAATCCATAATGTCCACTTCTACACACACCTGCTTATCAGTTTGTCAGTACGCCCCCGAACAGGAAACCGATCCTGCTATGACAAATGTGCAACGTGTGATAAGTGACGGTGATAAATGAGTCTTCAGGCTAACGGGCAGGTTGTCACTTACGTGTTTACCCTAATGGCAGAAACAGACGCAAGCTTCACAGGCGCACAGGTTGTCAGTCTCTGGCATCCCAGCGTCCTCTGGGGCCCTGTCTGCACCGCCATGCATCAACGCTTTGTTGTTATCTTTCATCTTTGGGTACCTGCCACCTCGCAAGGCTCATCCTGGGAGTTATGGGTCTGCGGGAGGTCACGGCCTCGACTTCTCCTCGCTCGGTGTGAAATGTGCCGAGCAAACGGATCCAGGGATTACACAGAGATTGGACACACTGGCTGGATATCTAAGGGCAGACTCCCATAAAGGTCTCTGTGGCTGGATAGGTGTGAAAGGGGTTACCAGCCCATCTGTTTCCAGATGAACATTCCTCACCCCTTCTGAGGTGACAACATCAGAATGATTCTCCAAAGACACTTGTAGATCTGAATAGCTTTATCTTAGCAAAGTCATGGATATTAGTTCAAATTTAAATAAAGGTAACATCATGATGTCTACAGAACTTTTGGGCGCTTGAATGAATATATCTTCATACCCTGTACCTTGAATGGACTTAAGGAAAAAACCTTTTCTTTTTTTTTTTTTTGCTATGGTTGATTTACTTAAAAAAATGTTTTTGCCAATGGTCATCTATGCTTGTTAAGACCCTCTGTTATTGCAAAGCGTGGGATTAAAAATGTAAGTTTGGTTGAATCCAGTGGATCGAACGTGGAAGTTCAGCACTGCAGCCACTCCCATGAACGGCACTTTTCTGTGGAATTGTTGGCATCTGTGTTTTTGTTGACAGAGTGTTGGTGTTCCTGCAGTATTCACGCACTTTGGGCCTGTCTTACCACAGCATTTAAAATATATCCTGTGTGTTTTTCTACACTGGAGTTTGGTACAGTTGTTGACACATGTTGCATTTCTAGGCCTTCGCTTTCTTGCCTACTTCAGTTCTTGCTCCTGTTTCTATTGACCTCTAGGGGGCACTATTGTTGAAGAATCCCAAAGGGGCTTTAGCCCACTTTCAAAGCGCCCCACATTGCAAATATTGTCACTTTAGTTAGATACAACTATGTTTTCTGGTCTAAATAAAAAAGAAAATCAGTAAACAGCAGCTATTGTTGTAATGAGATATAATTCTGTAATGATGAAGATTCTGCTGTTGTAAAAAATATCACGGTATATTTGGTATTTGTTGGAAGATTGGGCCGTTGTTTTTATTTCCAGCAAATGACACCTCAAAAATTCTGCTCTACGGGACGGTAGCAGTTTGGCACCCTGCTTAATGGCACCTCATCTGGAGTAAAAATGTTCCACGCTGAATTATCAGAGCTGGTTTTGGTCCATCCACTCTCCATTTCCCAAGCTGAATCCCCACAGGCACGACTACTGACACCCAAATAAGGAGCTGTTTGACTTATTTGAATTGCCCTGTGGGAATTTCGAGCAGAATGCGACTCTGAACACAATTAAGCGTACGCTAAAAAATAAAAAACAAACCAAATCTCCCCATAATTAATATCAGGCTTCATCAAGGTGAGTTGATTTAACAAACACTGTAGAAGAATGCAAATGAATACGATGCTATACTAAAACCCAGCAGCTCAAGGTCACCCCAGCAAGTGTTTAAAAATACACCTGGATCCCCTCCAGGTTTATGCATATGGAGCAGCCCAGACATTAACATTGTAGTGGAGGCATTGGTTGCACTGTGGGACATTTCCTGCTATGCATAGGGCTACCTTAATAATCAGAGGAAGAGCTATTTTTCAGACGTATTGTTGTGTCCAAGACCTTTGAGACACCGCGGGAGAGGAGCGCCGTGACTCTGCCGCTGTGCAGTAAAAATGGTGGAGGTGGAAATGGTTGGGACGAAATGCGTCAGTCCGCCCTTCCCATAGTAAACTTGATTTCCTTCTGCACTTTTTTAGACCTTTTAAAATTAATGAATGGGGCTTTGCCCAAACCTTTAAAGGTCATTGACTAATACGGGGAAAAGGTCGAGCAGAGAGTGGAAGTTGTTAGATTTAGATAGTTTTGTTGATAAGTAGGATGCCAAAGGGCTGGGAAGAAAAAGACCCTGTTTGTTATGTACATTTAAATAAAATACTGTACAGACACATTTGAAAGCTAAGATGCAGTCATAAAAAATGGATCCTTATTAGGATAGTAGGACTAAGGTACTGGGAAGGAATAATAGTCTGATTATCCACGTAAGTGGTCTCAACTAGCAGGATGTGGGTTGGAAGGATGCCTCCGAACAAAGAACCTTTGTTTTTATTAATCCCTCTGGGATATTCTAAGGTCAACTGAGCCTGCCTGGATTCCATCATAGTCACATGTTTCTGTTTGCGTTTGTGAGTTTGTGCGATACAGATAAACGATCTGACTTCTGCGGGCGTTTTGGGTGGTGTCGGTCGAAGAGCCTCTGACGCAACAGATCCCCACTCAGTGGCTTCAGGCGACACGGTCCTTCCTCCGTGCTGCTTTCAGTTTAATGGTTGAAAACTGGCGTACGTATGAGATGAGATGCTGGACTGTTTTTGGGATGAGATGTTGTTCGTTTTGGAGCAAACCTAAAAGACAGGAGGGGGGCGGCAGGGGGTGGAACACAGAGGGTTAGTCATGACCAAACAGGGTGAAAGTCGCACTACCACAACTGAGCTAGTTTGATACAAACAGCAGATCAATGGTTTCCAGCAGAGATGAGAACATTGATCAGTAAAAAAAGTGAGAGCTGCTCTCTGTTTCCAGTGCGCAGTTGTGCACCGTATTTATTTTTAGAAGAGCCTATGGCAGCAGATGAAGGCATGGCATCAGGGACCTATTCAAAGTTAGAAAGTAAACTGACCTCAAGGTCAGTGCACAATGAGTGGATGCTTTGAAACTGTGTTTTTGCCTTTTGGAGCTGTGTTATGGTTCAGTCTATCTCTCGCATCTCAGATGGTTCACAGTAAATGAATGAATGAACGTTGTTTTTAAAAAAAAGAAAACTTTAAAGGATGTGGAGTGATTCATCATTCTGAATAGCGGCCTCTTGTATGGTCACAAAAGAAAGGCACAAAGCTCTGGGTCTCCATCTGTTATTATTAGCGCCGGGAAACTTTGTTCATAATGTTCCGAGATTTAAGCGTCAAACATGAATGGCTTTAAAATGCTTTTTCATGTTATTTGATCCAGCCAGTTAAGTGCATTCTATATCACCCCACGAGTCCAACAGGAAATACCACAGGATGCCAGACGGAGTAACCCAATAAAAGCAAAAGGGCCCAAATCATTAGTGGGAAAACACGCTCGCATAACACATCCAGATGTACAGGCTAATTGGATTTTACCATTAAATCAACCGTTGTTCAGCCTTTGTGCTTTTATGAGACCGACCGCAAGGTAGAGTGAAAAAGGGGATGTTGGAAGCAACACAACATTGCCTGAACTGGGGAGCTCCGGTTGCCAGCAGAGCCTCCTGCACTCTGTGGGGCAACTATTCTTAAATACTTCCAAGCAAAAAACTGCCTGAGGAACTCTTCTGTTTTGCATTCGACTCTGATGTAAATAAGATGTGATCTTCGAGGTAATTGCTGCGGGGAGATAATTTCCCTCCTGTAACCAGGGCTGCCCCCAGAGCTATGGGGTGGCCATTAGAGACGGGGAAGTGAGAGGAAGGAGGAGGGGCTCAGTTACATCAGAATTGCCATGCATCTTCGCTCCTGGGAAGAACATCCTTTCTGACTGGAGAAATTAGCACCTGAGAACGGTCACATCCTCCACAGTTCTCCATGGGTGGCCTGATGGAAATACACGCACGTGGGCTGGACACCAGAATGACATCACCTTTTTTTAGACCCCATCTCAGTAAGCTCGCAGAAAATAAAGATCATTTAGTAGAACTCTCATTTCACTGTGCAACTGTAAAGCTTGTATATGGTCACAGAACAGTGATTGGCAAATTGGGACTGACTCCCGCACGTGCACAGATCACCAGCTAATATGAGGAACAAAGTGTCGCCAACACCCACCTCTCCAAAATTACTTTTGGTTGTGAAACTTTGGTATCTGTTGCAACACTTAAGTTCTACTCCCTTCCTCCTCGGTCCGACTCCCTGCTGGGTTTCGTCATGCCGAGTGTGTCACAAGGCAGCAGTGCCATGGTGATTAACCCGTAGAGTTTAGCTGCAACTGGCACAGTAATTGTGGTAATGTCGAGGAAAACAAGCTCTGACCACGGCTTCTTGAAATAGAATTTTTAAAAAAAGAGCAAAATTAACATGGCAAGGAGCTCTTTGATGCCCAGTCCCAACAAGTAATTTAATAAATGCGCTAAATCGTAGTTAAACAATGGTGCATGTGTGGGCGGACATGTGTTTATATTCTGACATGTCTTTTAAATGGGCTTTAATATTGTTTTGGAAAGCGTCTCCTCTTCACTTTTTTTTGGCCCTCTTGTTCCCTCATCTCTAATATTTCCTCCACTCCACGCCAAAGCACACACACAAACACACTCACATATAGAAACACAAAGAGTTTGATATGAGGGAGGTGACAGACAGTTGAGCCGCCACCCTGGAGAGAGCGGAGTGGAGTGGCTCTCCAGCAGGGACGCTGACGTTCACACTTAAATGCTTTAATAGGACTAAAGTAGACAAAGGCCGCCAGTGACGCAGTCGGAGCTATAATGGGCTCAGCACATTGCAGGTTCGCTGGGCTTGTTATTGGACAGCGCTATTTCCATCCCCGCAATCCCTCATCAGCCTCAGGAAGCTAGTTATAAATAAAAAGTGTAGGTTAATCACCGCTAATATGGCCAGCTGATTGACCAGGTTTTTTTCAGTTTGTGCTAGAAACTAGTAGGAAAACAACAGATTTAATTTAGGACGTGCTTAAAGGAAAAAATGATTTCAATCGGACTGATACAATAACAGCAGTAATGCAGTTATAGAGTTTCCAGTCTATAGTGGAAAAACACCCAAACGGGAATCTTGCAAAATTAACTTGTGACCTTTGAATATCAGAACACGGCCAAAAAAATGTAATTTGCAGAATGTGTCATATAAATAGGTCAGAAATCCTTTCATTCACGTGACAACCTTAATTCCTCTTTCTAGCATGTGGCCCACTGGGTCAACAGTCTCTTACAGGTACGCTGACAGATGGACTATCAGGCCTTTTCCGTCTTACCTGAGACTGAAGCCTTGTGGTCACTGGACTGCTAAAGCAATTAAATCTCTTAGTTATCAAAATAGCTAACAAACCAGATTATCTCTGGTAGATCGTTGACCCGACACCTTGATTATACACAAGGACACGAGCGTGATCCCTTTTAACAAGTCAAAGAGTAATATGGTGGCGTGTTGTCGTGTGCCTGCAGATGGCCCATGAGCCGACTCCCGTTCTGGACGTCTCTGTCGCGGCACGATAAAAGAATTTGAGGGGTTAAATGTTTGTCCAGCTGAAACAACACAGTAAAACTCCTTCTCCACGTCTCTGTAGCCCAGTCGTCAGAGCTCAGCGCCTAAAAATAGCCTTGCTGGCTCCGAGCCCCTGGCTGGGGGACAGGTCAAATTATGAAGGAAGATGAAAAATTTAAAGGCGCAGGCAGCCCGGCCACAAACCCAGCCCTGCATCAGTGGTCAGATAGAACATTTGACTTGACTTTAATGGGGTTTGACATCATATTAACTATGGATGTCGGACACTCTGGGATGTAATATTAATTGAAATGTTCCTGTTATCCGGCTCGATGGAGCTCAGAGTTCCCCGTTGACACATTTTAGGAACGCTAGTTTTGTTTTTCATTTTGAAAATGAACAAATGAGGTTTATGTAATGGTGACCGTGCTATTCTGGCATCTTACAGCTGGCTTCCTTGGTCAGCTGAAAGCATGCTTCCTGAGTAGCATTACTGCCCTGGATACACACTGAACCCCACACATGCGCTTCAGAGTCTTAAATGAACACCATGTTCATTTAAGATCTCTTTGGGCTTCTTCCCATGTGCAAGATTTCCTTGTCAGAATATATCACCTGAACCACTTTGCATAAGCTTGGAATAATATGAAAAAAGGGGGGAAATAGATCATTCCAGAGCCCGAAATGAAGACATACATAGAGAGAGAGGGAGAGAGAGAGAGAGGGAGAGAGAGAGAACCAGTCTCCATCTGCAGAGAGCGAGTCAGGAGACATGCCTTCTGGCAGGAGCTGTAGAAGACAGCTGTGTTTGGTGTGGTATTTTTAAACGCATCAATGCTGCTCCAATCCCTGCGCCTCGCCTGACCTATTTTTAGCCAGGGCTGGCCATTGTTCTATTTCTGTCACCTGTGGGCCACGCAGTTGTTGATTCACATGCAAATGAAGCTTACTCCCGCCCTGGTTTGCATTAGAGCTCCTCGGTGCCTCAGTGCGCACAACACAGCTTTGCGAGCCGCTCGGCGCACACTTTCCGGCGTCGTTGCTCAGTTAGGTTGAGGAGGGAGAGAAAAGAGCCACATACCTGGTACAGATACACAGGGGGGCAGATAAGATAACGCGATACACCTGCGCTTGTCTTGGGAATCTGTGTTCGTGTTTGGTCACTGGCAGCGCTGCAGACGCAGCCTGCTGTTTTGCACCGCCGCTTTCAGCAGTTCGAGCGGCGGATCGGAGGAGGAGGAGGCAGAGGAAGGAAGGGAGAGAAAGAGAGAGAGAGCCTCATGTCGCGGTCGCTCCCCTGAGTGGCTGAGGGGTGGCTCTTTGGTGACAGGAAACGCGAAGGCTTGCGATGAGACCTGCGCGCTGAGTGGAGTATGCTGCAGACGATTTACGAGGGCGAGTCAAGTTTCTCCACAACAGAAGGGCGCGTCGGACACCAGCAGTTACCCAACCAGGGCAAGATGCACAACGTGAACGGCTCAGGTGATCACACGGCTCGCTTCTGCTCTCTCTTTCTTCCTCTCTCTCTCTGCATTCCAAACTCCTCTCTTTGAATCCGCTCCCACTTCCCTGCTGTCTGCCTCTCCTGCACACATTCACTCCGCTCCTCTCCCTTGCGCACATACTCTGCGCTCAGCTGGCCTCTGTCAGAAAAGTGAACTGAAAGCTTCAGCTTGGTAGGATCAGGCGCTTCTTCCCCAATTAAGGTATTTGCTCTTGTTACGGTTTGTTACCTCAAGCTGTTTCCAAAGATAGTTTTTACTCCAAAAGCTATTTGTATATATTTTGAAATGATGTGCTGTGTATTCACACTGTAATGCTGTGTAGCTGAGCTTCTTACAGCGTGCACTTTTGAGGAAAAAGCCCCAACCATGAAAGAAATGGGAAGGGCATACCGTATCTAAAGGCTTTCTTTTTGACAAAGGCTCTTCTATTTTTGACACAAGCATTGAACTAAAGAGTACAGGGCTGACGCCAGCATGAGTAAAGTCTATTCAATGTATTGACTCCACATGAGTCACACAGTGTTTACTTTGTGTTTTTCACTGCGGGGGCCATTGATCAGCTCATAAAATGATCACTGGACATTGTTTGAGTTGTAACATTGTCTTCTGCTACCTGCAAGGCAAGGCCCGTGAGGGAGGAGGTGTGGTGTTAAAGACACGCAAATGCGTTAAAACATACAATGTTTAATGTCTATTCATCAAATGTGTATTTAGCTTCATGCCTTTGACAAAATCTACTCGTAAATACTGTCTTATTTTGATCTAAGTTGTGCTTTTAGTCGTACTGCAGACAAGCAAAGCAGAAGCGTTGAGAGAAACCCTCCAGAGGCCCTGGTCTGAACGTGAGGGGATTTAAAAATAAGACACAGGGATGACACATTCTTTCTCCGTCAATAGAGCAGGTTATTAGTATATCAAGCCTCAAATGGCTCCGGGGCTTCTTTGCTCGTAACAGCCCCATAACCTAAACAACAGATACAGAGAGCACTTGAATTTGGGCTTTTGCTCATTCTGTGGGTCAGCTATTCTTAGGTGAGTTATTTCCAGCTTATGGCATTAGCCTGCTAAGATTAGTCGTCTGTGCGTTATCATTCCATCTCAGTATGCTGCTGATATAACAGCGGCGTGCAACAGATATTTTTAGAGGGTTTTATAATTTTCCCATCTTTTTCCCCTCCAATACTTCATAACAAAGTCATTTGATAATATCTAATGTCGAGATGCTAATCTGAGATGTTTCTGTACGAGTTTATGAAGAAGATGTCGTAGATACTGTCGGACCCGGGAGTTATTACATAATACTGCGCTCCAACGTGAAATGAATGGGCATAATCAGGGTTTTGTTCTGTTGTTCGCACAAGTGACATCAAAGTTCTGGGGAAAATGGTCCTTAGGTTAATTAGTTGCCAATGAATGCAAGATATCATGCAAAATATCACGCAAGCTCCCATCAATGGGGACCTTTCAGGCAAAAACAATGGTGCACCTTTCAAGTCCTCTCCCCTGAATGCCGCATCCATTCAGCCTGCCTCACTGAGTGTGTGTGTGTGGTGTGTGTGTGTGTGTGTGTGTGTGTGTGTGTGTGTGTGTGTGATGAAAGTGTTGATCAGTCAGAGACCGTGAAAATGACACCTGAATTAGTCGTTCAGCAGCTGCTCATCACCAGATTTAAGTAAATTTCTATTTCACACCATTGGTTGCTCTTGATTGACAAGTACACAGTTTTTTTTATTTTTTAGTTATTTTTTAAAACTTAATAAGCAGGTGCAGAAAAGTAATTTATGGCCTGTGTGTTTTTTTAGGGCTTTAAAAATGCACTGCAGCTCGATGGGACAGATTTATGTGAGATTTTATTTCAGATATTTTAGGATCCGGTGCCAATGTTGTCCACAGATGATAGGATGAAGATTAAAAAGAAGTCTTAAGAGAGGGAGTTGCTAATTAACAGCTAGAGTTTGCTGGGTTTTTAGAATTCTCCTACCTTCAGTTTGTGTTGTTGTCTTGTGAAGAGACATGGCAGGACATGGAGGACAGGAGATGACTGGACTCCTGGCACCTCTTGGTTGAAAGGCTGAATGTTGGGTGATGGCCTGGAAGCCGCAGCGCTCGCTCAGCTGCAAGGACGAGCCCGAGTCTTAAAAATAAAGACCTGTTTCTTGCTTTAGACATGCCAGCTGCTCAAAATAACAAGGCACTTAATGAGAGATCCGGCACCACATTGCAGTCCCAAGCATCGGCTTATTTTTGCCCTCAAACATCTTCTGTATCTCTGGTTCTATTTATACCCATCCAGACAGAGAATTCAGAGCAGCAAGCATGTCTCGCGCACAATAAGAGCCTGCAACATGCAACAGGTTTAAAGCACACTCTTAAGCATGTTGGATATAAACTTGGTTCATGAGTCCCACCACTTGTTGAAGCAACTGCGTATTTGTGAGTGTGAACAGTCCTTTGTTTGTAAAATCTAATTATTGCCTTTGGTGTTTTTGACCTCTGGATGTGTTTTCGGGGCAGCTCCTCAGTCGCAGGAGTTTTATTTCACCGTTATGTCATTAGCAGTGTGTCTTGTGAGCGACACAGTCCTGCCAATGAGGTCACGCTGTTGCATTAATCAACAGGTGGCAGTGAGGTCTGCCAAGAGATGCCGTAATGTGTCACATGCACAAAAAAGAACTACAAACCCCAGGTTATAAGCTTATTCATGCTGTCGAGGTATCTCTTGGCGCGAAATTAGCTGCACCAGCTTTATTTAGCTGGAAACGTGTGTCAAACCCCAGTCGGAACACAACAAAGATTCAATGGACTCAACAGTTGTGTTTGGCCCTTCAAAGATTCTTAAAATATAGATCTGTGCAGGTTAGATCATCCTTTGTAATAGAAATGTTTTAAGTAGTGCGTGTGCAGGCTGCGGAGCTGGCTAATGCGGCTGGCGAAGAAAACAAGGAAAAGATCGCCGAAGCTGTGATTCTTCTTTTAACTTTTAACTGATGACAGATGGGTTATAGGTATAAACACTACAAGGATGCTGCAGCGAGAGAGTGGCACCAGGCCAGGAGTCACCCGATTCTCCACTGGCAGGTCGTCCACAGGGAGGAATCTGGGCACGGGGCAGGGTGCTCGTGGCTTTGCTAAAAACAAATGTGTCTTTCATAAATCTCTTGTTTACCAGCACCTTGGGTCATGACTGTGATCTATCTATCTATCTATCTATCTATCTATCTATCTATCTATCTATCTATCTATCTACTATCTATCTATCTATCTATCTATCTATCGATCTATCGATCTATCTATCTATCTACTATCTATCTATCTATCTATCTATCTATCTATCTCTTATCTATCTTATCTATCTATCATCTATCTATCTATCTATCCATTTATAATTTTTCTCTGTTTTATTAGTAGCCTGTCTAAATTGACCAAGCAACCTCACAACTGTGACTATCTTTCAGTCTATATAAAGACACCCCCCTGCCCCCCCACTCAAAAAAGACATTTATATTTAGCTCTTGTTGGTGGTTCCGTTTTCTCTTCTGCCCGTGGAGTATTTTTGCAGTACTTTTTTTAGTTCCTAGTTTCGGGGCCTGCGTGACAGGACTATAGCAGATCTGCATGTGCGAATAGATGTAATTCACCCGACGAGCGCATCTTCACATCAGAAATGGATCCATTACCGCCGCTGCCGTGGAGCAGGAACAGTTTCTACCTTTAGGATCTTATTATGTCCCTTCAACGCTGTCATTCTGCCTGACCTTATTTCTGCAGACAAGAGCAGAACAGGCACATACGGCCGTTGTTCTGTCCTCAAGGGCCATTTCATACAGCCTTGGAAAATTCTGCTTCCTCCTCTCTCATTCCTATCCTGTTAATGTCTGTGTCCCCCCCCCCCCTCGCCTTTTTTTCTGATGGCAGCTCAGCTTGATGTGTTGATCAAAGTGGAGATTCTTAATGCCAGTCACAGCGAGAACACTGAATGAAAGATGAGATTAATTAGATGTCTCAGTGATGAATTCTCGGGGCAGCAGGTGTTTTTTTTTAACTGCTATTTTTAGATCCATTAGGTAAAAGCAGCAATCTCTCTGACTGAACCCTTCATTGGTTCACAGGATCATGGCTGCAGAACAGCGGCCGCCACAAAAGACTCCTTTGTGAAGTGCTTACACACTAAGATTAATATTGTTTGTCAGAGAGCAGGGTGTGTTCTACAGGTGCCTGTTCTCTGCGCCTGCTGAGCTGCTGACCTCCTCTCTCATTTGATTGGAGCTGTTTTTAGAACAGAGGAGAAAATTACAGAACGGGACTTCCTTCTATAGCTCGCTCTTCTCTTTGAACATGTTTTAAGGCGAGCTATCACCTAGCCACCAAATCCATATACTTTGTGGGTATGTGTGGGTGTGTGTGTAGGGGGTGTTTTATAATGCTTCCTCTCTGCTGGGGACTCCTTTTCTTATATAGAAGAGCTGAAAGGCTGTTGTAGTCAACATGTCACATCGCCACTGTAGGCAGGAGTTGACATGCAGTGAGACTCCATATCTGCAGGATGGGGAGACATAATTACGTAGGCAGTGTTGCCATGGCAGCGGCAAGTTAGGGTGGTGGATACTAGGGTGTGGGGGTTGTCACAGACCAGAATTGCGCCACTTGCTTTTATGTTTCTATTTATACTCATCACCAGCGCACACACATGGAATGGTGGCTATGAAAAACAGGCTCCACGGCTAAATAAACGAGTGGCAGCTTCCTGACTGACTGACTGACTGACTGACTGACTGACTGACTGACTGACTGACTGACTGCTGCTGCTGCTGTGGACTAATGATGCAGGTTAAAATTTATTATTATTGAAGGTAAATGCATGACGGTACCATCAGAAAGTTATGTATATTATCAGCTGTAGCATGCAAGTTTCCTCTAGAAGTTCTACAAAAAAAGAAAACAGGTGGTGCCACAACTTTGCCAAGATTTGTTGCCTCAAATGTGACCCCTGAGGAGATTATGGCGAGAATACGCGCAATAACTCTCCCACCAGCCGTTGGCATTTTAAGGAGATTTAAATACTTTTCTGGTCACAAAATGGAAGGGACCTTCGTCAGTCCGGCCCCTTCCTGAAATGGTTACATCATAATCGGCATGATTAAGGAGGATAAATTTAGTAAATTTAGAATTTCAGTTATGAGAAACAGAAATTCACCCACAAAGTAAAAAAAAAAATGCGGACAACATTGCATAAACATTAATCAGCAACTTATTCTCCAGGGGATGAAGAGATGAAGTGACCCTGTCTCCTATGTTCTGGCAATCGATTGTCTCTGCAGAAGAGCCTATATATAGACGTTTGAGAGCAAACGGATCTCTGTGGACGTGGCAATTATTCCTAATGGAGGCAGTTGTCAAATACAAAGGCAGTTCTGCAGAACGGCGATGTAAGGACAACAGGGGAGTTATTTCCGACCCATGTGTGGGCTTCAGGCACCGACTACGCTTCCCTCAATCATTTATGTTAAGCGTTGGTACCTACACAATGCTGTAGTCCAGACGGGGAGAAGCACTAGCTTTATTTATCTAGCAAACGGCGGGACGCACTTGCGTAACGAGTAAATGGCCACTTCAACATTTCGTGCCAGATGTCCATCGAGTTTGTTGCACAGCTGCTCCCAGAAGACTCTGCGCTGATGAATGCGATCCCATGTTTGTTTATAGACGCTATTGTAATTACATGTTTCTGAGGACCACAGGAAAGAAAGTATTGCCCTCTATCGCGTAGTCTCGTCTCCCTCATCACCAAGGAACATGCAGCATTTTACTCTGATTCATTTTTACGGCGTGATTTTAATCTATAAAAGTAAAATGCTATTACATAAATCTGTTTTTCCCTTTTCCTCCACTCTGTGGGCCTCAGTGGACGTAAAGCCGGACGTGCCGCTGTGTGTGGAGCCATTATCCCCGTTGGACCTGCGCACTGATCCAAGGATGCTGGGGCCAGGCTCGGACCCAGGGATGTGGGAGAGGCAGCTGCAGCAGGAGCTGCTCCTCATTCAGAAGCAGCAGCAGATCCAGAAACAGCTGCTCATCAGCGAGTTCCAGAAGCAGCATGAAAAGTTGACCCGTCAGCACCAGGCTCAGCTCCAGGAACACCTCAAGGTCGGTATCGCACTGCCGGACATTTTCACAGAGAATATAAGATAAGTCTGCACAGTGAGATAGTGTATGAGCAGCATATTACAGGCGGAGAACAGTCCATCCCAGCAAAACAAACGGGGCGGAAGTTCACTGGGGCATTACATGATACTTTTCTGTGTTTGCTGACTGGTGGTGTGCAAATCTCTCAGCTTCAACAGGAGCTCCAGGCCATGAAGAAGCAGCAGGAACTGGCAGAGAAAGAGCGTCGTCTGGAGCAGCAGCAGCAGCAGCAGCAGCAGCAGCAGCAGCAGAATCAGCAAGAGAAGGAGCAGGAGAGGCACCGGCGAGAGCAGCACGTCTCCAGCCTGGTGCTCAGGGGCAAGGAGCGCTCTCGGGAGAGTAAGAGCTCGCCGCCGTCATCAACAGCACGTCAACAAACAAACAAATTTGTACCAAATTTGTAATGTGTCAAGACATTGGGGGGGAGTCTGAGTCAAAATTACAAATCACAGCTGGTGTTAAAAATGAGCTGAATTCAGGATGGGAGTATATTTAGTTGCTTGATTTTTAATTATAGTGGGCTAAATGATACTGTTGTTATCAGTTTAGATAAAACAGAAGCCCAACTTAATGAGTTTATCCATACTTTTAGGAATCTAGTCACAAGAGTTAAATAATTTATTATAAACTGCTGTTCCAAATCCAGATACTTTAAATGGAAGTGATGAAAACTTTAAACGACATGATTGAATGGTATTTTTGCAGCGAACCCCCCCCCCCAAAAAAAGTCAGGATTCATTATTTTGAAATTTGATTCTGCACTAAGACACCATAATCCCAGATGGTTTAAATGGATATAAATCAACTTGCCCACCAGGGGGAGATGTTCCTACATTGCTCTTGAAGAGTGTCTAAACACAATTAGCAGAAATTGAATTAGATAGTGAATTAATTTAACTGTATTTAATATAGGGGGCAGTAGAAATGAAAAACAGATTGCCCAAGGGTCACCCCAATTGTGTTGCTTGTCTCTTTTGGTCTCACAGGTGCGGTGGCCAGTACAGAAGTCAAGCAGAAACTCCAAGAGTTTCTGTTGAGCAAATCGGCAAAGGATCCAATCAGCAACGGAGTCAGCAACTCCATGATCCATCACCAAAAACTCTGGTACACGTATGTAGATTTAGATATTAAAGACAAAGAATATACCGTCAAATCCCAGAGAACCTGGTTGTCTCATAGTTACCCTCTCTGAAACAGGTCCTCTCACCACACGTCGTTGGACCAAAGCTCCCCGCCTCTGGGCGGCACATCCCCCTCCTGCCAGTACACTCTGCCATCTCCAGTAGAGAGCAAGGATGACTTCCCCTTGAGGAAGACAGGTGTGTTCATTTGCATGCATGCATACATGTGCACACATGTAGTGAGTATCTGATTGACCTTTTGCCCTTCAGGAGGTTAAGTATTTCCTGTTTCTGTTGCTGCTGACCTGCTATTACCATCAGCTTAGCTCAGCCTCCCCTTATTGTCGTCTCTTCGGGGCCAAGAGAACCATTAGAGAAGAACCTAACTCACAATTTGGCATTTTTATGAATTAATCGAGCACTGAATAAGACACTATTCCCTATATTATTGCCCCTATTATTGTCAAATTTTATAGCCTATTTAAAGTGTTCACATTAATCGCAGAATTTAAGCCCCATAATTTCTCCCGAGTTATTATATGAAAGTATTTTGATTATACGCAAGTTCCCCTCAAAAAGCAGTAGAGGTTTGCAGGAGGAAGTCTTGAGGGATGGCTGTGTAAATAAAAATAACCCCTATGTCTCAGTTTGCATAAGAAAAGCGGCCTGTTATGATAAAAAACCCTCATAATTACTCGATGAGGTCACCAAATCACATTATGTCTTTCCCCCTTCACGTTTCCCTAAATTACAATGAAAAAGAATTCAACTTGTTAAATTACAGGCCTGTGGTGTGAGTGTGTGTGCAGTTAACACACCAGGCACAGCAATCATATCTGCTGACATCAGTCCTTCTGTAAAGAAATAAATGTGAATAAAAGAGTTATGAGGATTTTTCCATAAGATCAACATTAATATGGCTCTTTTAAAATCCCAAACAGCAAATTTATCCTCAAATTATTTGTTTTTCTATGAATTGAATCAGTTTATTAAAGGCGATTATAGGTGAGGAAAAAAAATCTTCTCATCCCAACTTTGTATTGAAACGAATGTATATCTTCTTGCCATTCTCCGCCACTTCCCCGACTCCCTGATGAATCTATTTTCTGTTCTTGGAATTCCTGAATCTATATGTGGTCATTTCCTGCTTAGGCTGACCTCCCCCACTTCCTGTCTGTCTTCATTAAAGCCCTCCAGGGGCTCAGCACCCGGGGTGGGGGCGAGACACAAAGGTGGTGTTGTTCCCCGAGCCGCCGCCTGTCACCGAGTGTTGATTGGCAGGTGTTGCTGAGCTAAGATGGGCGCAGGGCGGATGAACTACGGCGGGGCTGTTTGTTTAAGCCCAGATAGTTCTCTCAAAACAAAGTGTGGAGGACTCCAGCGTGTTCCGTCTCCCAGAAGGGCTGCGTGAGACCGCTGCAGTAATGACGCTGTAATATTCAGAGTGCTGGCTTACGCTCGCTCCGGCGCTTAGATCTCCCAAGATTTCATAATAATTTACCCTTTCCTCCTTTTTATGAAGGGCAAAATAAACAATTAGCGCTTTGATTGCGGCGATGAGAATAGCCGCAGTTCCCTTGGCTTTATTTCCCCGCAGCAGTGTTAAGAATATCACGTGATTAACTTGTTTACTCGTGATACATCCTCTTTGTTTCCATTTCCGGTAACTGGAATAGCGCGGACCGAGGGCACGGGATAGTCTGTAACAAGAATAGTCGCGGCTTAACAGTAAGCAGTGCAGCACCCTCGCCAGTCTTGACCCAGTTATATTTGTGTGCGTTCAGCAGGTGCAGGGCAGAGTTTGAAGAATAATCCCACAAAGATAAACCTTCTGGAGCCTTAAGTTGGATAACGGCGAAAAGCTTTAGGTTTCGGACCTGATCTGATATTGATCTTGCAACCCAGACATTTTTATTTGTTTTAATTGAATCAACATTGCCCTAATTCCTCCACAGCAGCATCAGTTAAGTTGTTCCAGTGCCAAGAATTTCTGTGGCAGCACCTGAAGCTAAACTAAATAGATTTGAGATCAATATTTAGCGTATTTGCGGTTGTGGATCTAATGTTTCATTCGTTGAGATGCAGGAGCAGCACCGAACCGGGCGTTCTCCGTGTTTACGGCTAACGACACCTCCTGTTGCACCGTGCACTGGGGTGTATCTCTGCCTCCGCTGAGACTGGTCGAGAACGCGCTTGTTCCCTTGCTGCTGTCTGGCGTTCCTGTAGCGACCAATTGGGATGCGTAGTTTGGTGGCAGCGGTGTGTAAAAATAGAAAGCAATCAAGGCAGTGGGGTGTGAAGCAGATTCATGCGGCTCCCAGCAGCGTTTTCTCTCTATTTATCCCCCCTGCCTCCTTTCTTCTTCCCTCGCTCTTTCATTCTACCTCACACCCACAGGATTAGAGGTCTGTGCCACGTATTAGGAAAGAGGGTTTTGCTGCTTTTGACAAGAGCCAAAAATAGTAGCATGTAGCCCACTCTCCCTCGCCGTGCCCCCCCCATCTCCACATCCCTGCAGCGCTCCTACGTCATAGCCCCACTTTGACATATATAAAATGGTATCTTGTCGACATCGTAAAAGGCTTATTGAATTATTTATTTCACTTAAATAATTCAACCAGGTTGGCCATTGTGTAACAGGATGTTTACATAACTGGAACAGCCCCCCCCCGGTCAGAACACCTCATCTCTGCTCGCATGTATGTGTGTAACGCTGACCGCGGGATCCCCTGTCCAAAGGGCTGATGGGAAGTCCACATGAAATCTGTTGAGCCAGTGAGTCAGACAGTCAGATGCGAACTCTTGATGCAATCTTGCATAATCTTTAGCTGCCAACTACGCTTCCTGCCACATAGAAGTTTCATCTGGTCTGACTTTTGTTCTATTTTTTTAGAATCTCCACTGCCACGCATTGATGTGTAGATTATTCTTTAGAGACCAGTCAAGCCAAGTTAAAGGTGTTGTGAAAGAGTGACAGTATTTTCTCAGTTATTAAACTGAATGTGTGTTTTGTAACGATTAGATGAGTGTTTTTTTATAATGTTTCTGGTGCTCAGCTTCTAGGTTCTTGGTTATATTTGTGACCCTTATCAATAAATAAACAGTCTTCATTGACTTTAATCTACACTCAGCAATTCTGCCTTGGTTTTATGCTTTGGCAGGAGTGTGTAAAATCTGAATAATTTCACATTTTTATGTCAAAACCACAACAAAACAAAAAGGATTTGGATCGGTTCAGGACAGGCAGAGCTTGTGCTGACTGTGTAACTGTTTTGCATTAGGATCAGGGTGTGTGTGTGTATGGGGGGGGGAGGTATGAAACATCTGCCATGTTTTTATGTTAGTTTAACTGTTGCTACTGTATCAGACTGTGGTCACCAGTGCGGCAGGTAGCACTATTTCACTTAAAGCTCGTGTGTTGCTCAACCTAATTTCTTCCAGATGAGGTGGAAATGGGCCCAATCTTGACTCATTTAATTCATCTTAAATCTCTCCTGAATTTTCGCTCAAAATAAAAATGTTACACGTCAAAACATGACAGCATTTCTTCTAAGTTCACTGATTTATTCCTAAATGCTAAACTGTTTTTTTTTTATAAAGTCCATTCTGCTCAAGCTGTAATAAAGCAAAACTGCTGGCACTTCTTTTACATCTCCTATTAAGGTTTGTAGGTTGCAAATAATGAGGACTTCCATAGCTAAATACGTGTTTGGGTTCTTTTTTATTAGCGTCCGAGCCCAACCTGAAGGTACGATCCAGACTGAAGCAAAAAGTGGCAGAGAGAAGGAGCAGCCCGATGCTTAAAAGAAGAGATGGAAATATCATGACTCCTTACAAGAAAAGGGCTCTGGAATTAATGGGTAGGTAGAAATAAAGTCAAATAAGAACAAATGAAAACGGTCCATAAACACGAAACCATCCTGAAGCTGGAGCTGCTATTCTGAGCCTCTGCATGTGTGTGCCGAGTGTGAGTGTGCACTCTTTCCTTGATGTTTTGTAGACTCTACGCCCACTAACAGTGCCCCTGGCTCCGGCCCCAGCTCTCCCATAGGGGCTTCCAGTGCCTTGGGGGCTGAAAATGGTCCCTCCTCTCTGCCTACTACCACAAAAACGGAGGTATGTCTATAAATCATCTCCACTGCCGTGCACTTGCCCAAAGAAAGTGAAGCAGAAATCTTGCTGCTGTTACTGTTGACATGCATTTAAAGACCATAACTAGAATTTTAGGCCATGTAACCAGTGCTAGTCTGGCCTGATTGTAGCCAAAAAAGAAAAACCCAGCCAGTTTCCCTCCTCCAACTAAAATAACTTTTAAAGCGGCACAGACAACATAGTTGCAGGAAAATACAAGGCCTTTATCAGCATTCAGCTCGACAAGGCAAAAACAGCAACTGCTTCCTAACCTGACTTTTTCTTATCCAGATGTGCCGTTTGGAAAGAAACTCTTTCGCCTGGCTGTAAGGTTGCTCTTGGCCTGTCCCTGCTGTTCAGTCAGATTCCTGGCGTCACATGTCATGACTTGTTTGGAGGTGTTTCCCTGTAGATTCATGGCTGAATTATTGACCAAAGCTCCCCTTAGACAAAAGCTCACAAAGTAGACCGTTATGAAGGGTGGCAGATATGACACATTTGTGAACAACGGAGCAGCTGTGTTGTCCTTAACCGTTGATGTTTACTCTCTTTGGGACCTCCAGTGACATGGGGAGTGGAGAGACGCCCTGACAGCAGGCTGAAGGTCAGGGCTTAGCAAGACAGATGAATTGTGGACTTTAATCGATATCCCAGGCACTAGTAGCCAGTGATATCCGCAAAGATAACAACATAAACACACATGATCGCTATTGTGTCGGCCCGAGCTAAGGCTCTCATTGAAGTCGGGGGACTCTAGGGGTTCTTGCAGACCTCATGCCTGTTGCAAAAGCAAGACATGTTTGTACGCTGTTACATTAGGTATCCTTTTTCAGAGGGAACGGTTCCCCTGGGTCAAATATGGGCCGGATATCCACATACAGGTCACCGAGTACTGGTAGGGGTTGGAAGGATAAACATGGCTGTTCCAAAACCACACGCTGCTTTGCTGCTCTGCTGGGTACAGGAAATATGCCCCAGTGCTGATGTTCACTGAGAGAGTAGCCTGAGGGTGGGACTGGGGAGTAACACCAGGCAGCCGGCCCGCTGAAGACGGAAGGGCCGAGGGTGGAAGGGTAGATTTAGCCTGCTGTCTCTGACAATAGCAAATCATCCTCAGCGGTGCCGTTCCGCAATCTGCCTGGAAAGTTCTCCCGCATGCAATGCCTCCGAATCATCCATCACGAAAAAAAATTCAGCCTTTCGGTTTTGCCGCGAGGAAGACTGTTGTTCGTCACAGCGAATTAGCGTTATTGCCGCGGCCCATGCTGACTTTTGCAAAAGTTCACGCTGTGATTTCTGTCGTTCATCTCCTCCTAAATCTAAGGTTTTGTTTTGTTTTTTGCTCTGTCCTGTCTGCCTCCCTGACGCAGAGATGGCCCTCACAGCCAAGACTGTTCCGACCTGAGGGCTCTGTGTCGATGCTGAGCTTATACACGTCTCCCTCTTTACCCAACATCTCCTTTGGGATTTCAACCGCATCTTCGCCCATTAGCGTGAGTACTGATAACCCACATGTTTTACACGAAAGGGAATCTTGCACATTGCACCAGTATAGTGATCCGGTCATACTAGGTTTTCTAGCTCAGAGTTGGCTCAGTGGTTCTCATCTGTGACCACAGGTCACTGACCTCTGGCCTCAGACGATTTTTATCGCCCTTAGATAAATATTGTTCGGCAGTGTCTTGTGTCAGGCATCCTCTTATCTCCCCCTATTACCTCATTTATCACAACCTTTAAAAAAGCCCACTTGACCCAAGTGCATCTACTGATAACACATCACATGATATATTATTTTTTTTAGCTTCGTACCACATTCCATAGAGGCCTTTCGTCAGCTGCAATGACTGGCTTTGTTAAAATCTGATTAACTACAGGACATTATTCTGACTGCCGAAAGCATCTTAGCGCTTGTCCTTCTGCCCATCTGCAGCTTTTTGTAATTGTGTTTGTTCTCTTAGGCTGCCATGGCGTTGAAGGACAGATCAACAGAAATCAAGCACGGGTTGCCCGGGCAGCTGCTTGGATCTGTGCCACTTCAGACGGGCCTGGAGTCCAAAGTGAGCCCGAGTCACCAGGCGCTCCTGCAGCACCTCCTCCAGAAGGAGCAGATGAGGCAGCAGAAGATGTTCTCCTCCGGTAGAATCCCACCCATCCCAAATTCACTTCCAAACATTTCGAGGTGGAAGATGACTTAAATCTAACCTCTTGCTCCCTCTTCAAGGCCAAAGTGCCATGTCGTCACACCCTCAGTCCCCCCTGGCAATGAAGGATCGGCCCTCCAGTCGGCCGAAAATACCCAAACACCGACCCTTGAACAGGACCCAGTCTGCACCGCTACCACAGAACACGCTGGCCCAACTGGTCATTCAGCAGCAACACCAGCACTTCCTGGAGAAACAGAAGCAGTATCAGCAGCAGATTCATATCAATAAGGTATTCTGCCATTCATAAATCGGTGGGAAAAACAACTTTATAGTCATACTTAAAAGTCTTTATTCATCCTTTAAAGGTCTGCTTTTACGACAAGGAGACTGGTTTAATGGCTTTAAGCACGCAAAAGAGGTCTATTTTTATCCTTTTGAGAAAGCCTCTGTGGTGCTTCAGATTTATTCGGAGGTTGTTGTCTGTTCTTCCCTGGAATCCTGCTGGTATTCCTGACTTCAAATGTGGCAAAAAAAAAAAAAGAAGCTTCCCCTGCATTAATTCTGTTATCGTAGCTTAAGGCATCAACCCCGTCCACATGCTAACTCCGTGAAATTCAATTCACCCAAGTTCAAAACGAAGGTGAAAAAAAGTGTTCAGAATACATTTTGTTCCTCTGTGGCAATATTTGTGTTTCTGTTAGCCCGGCTGAGGTGACCTTGCTCTACAGAGTGTAATTATTCTGCTGAGGGACGCGTGCGAGGTGGCAGACGCTCTGAAAGGCTGCATTGTGTGAGCTCACATACTGATGTGGCTGGTGCCTGAAAGAGCCATGGGAACCATCGGACCAGAAGTCATAAAAAAGTACAGAGCTGCATAATGCAAAACTTTAACTGTAATAAAAAAAAAAGTTTCTGCTTGATTTGCTCTGCAACTATCAAAGCACATTTTTCCCTTTTAGTATCGGCTGCTGTCGTAACCAGTGTCATTATTAAAAAGTCCTTTTTGAAGTTTATTTAATTTGAAAAGGGCTTTGGAAACATTTTGACGTCTTGTCTAGAAACATGTGAACAGGCCCAGCTCTGATTACTCAGGCCAATGAGATCGCAAGTAAAGCCTCTTTAAGTGGAGGTTATAAATGGTCATTAATCAGGGATGAGCCCTCAGTGTTTATTGAGAGTGATCGCTGAAACATTGCCCTAATTAATTTTCGAGAAGAGGCTTGACTTGGTTGTTTTTAAACGTCCTTCAGTAGAGGGAGCTAATAAAAAAGTGCAAGAGCTTAGGGACTTTAGGAAGAGATATGAACTGTGTTTACGCATGCCAGGCTAAGGAGGCTAATTCTCCGAGCTGAACGCATATTATTCTGCGGCCATCGCTTCTTATTTATGTTCCTGGAGACCTCTTGTGGCAGAGAATTTAGATAATAGTGTATTAATATTGTGGATTTGCTAAAGCTGCATGGCAGTGGGATTGTTTGAGTTTAAATTTACAGCTTATCAAAGAGCATATGTTTGATTTTTGATATCTAGGATAGCGAAGGTTCCAGGAAATACTCACTAAAGTATTCCCGTAGCCTTTTTGAGTTGTTGTTTTGAAAAGGATAGTCATCTTTTAAATCGGGAGATGAATTATTGAGGGTTCTTGGCTGAAGCATTTAACAATTAACATGGACACAATTTGTTTTGCAGCTGTTGTCCAAGTCCATTGAGCAGCTACGTCAGCCGAGCGCACACCTGCAGGAGTCTGAGGAAGAGCAGGAGGAGCAGCAGATCAGGGAGCAGATGCAGCGCATGCAGGAGGACAGGGTGCCCCCTGGAGGAGTGATCCGGAAGCACACGCTGAGCTGCAGCAGCGGCTCAAGCGGCGAGCTCCCCGATGGTCACTACGGGGTCATCAAGGTCAAAGAGGAGCCGGCTGATAGCGAGGATGAGGGGCTGTCCAATCCGAGTCTGGAGTCAGAGCACAGCGCCTACCTTCATCAGGTCAAAGGAAGATTAGTGATAAGAGCCATGATATGAAAGGGTAGACGATGAGATGGCGCGCCTGCAGCAGTGCAGATGCGCAGGTCACGGCTGTGCCCGCGTTTGTGCAAGCTACACGCAGTTACAAACATGGCAGCCATTGCACAGTAGGTCAGCTCTTTCCTTTTCCCTGCCGCCACATCCTGAGCTCGTCCCGCTCTCCAAGACTCTGTTTGTGATGTTTGTGTTGTGATCTGTAAAATATGTATGTTTCACATTCGTGTATATAATAAGAAGACAGTTTAAACCTTTTTTTTTTTTTTTTTTTTAAGAGCTGCTTCGCTTGTCTGAAGTCCGCTCAGGTGAAAGAGGTTTTTTTTTTTGTACATATAAGTGGATTTTAGTATCAAAGATGTTCTTTGGAGGGGAGCTTGGAAACAGGTGTACAGTTTTGAGAAGCGGCCTCATGTTCCTCTGTGGTTCCTTTTCCCCATGAAATATTTCAGTGTTCCTTCGTCCTCGTCGGCTTTGGGAATTGTCAGAATGAGTTAAATGGTTTAAAACACTATGCGCTGTTGTCAAACTCTGTGCTGATGTTTCATGTTAAGTTGTCTCAAATCTGAACCAACAATTAATGTCCGTCTTAGAAAGAATGTATAATTAAATCTTAAACCGAGGATGCTCCCCATATTACAGCCTTCTGCTCGCCATTGGAATATAATGTTCTTATGGAGGTTTTGAAAGCTAAAGCACCAAATCCCTGCTAGGGCATGCAGGCATCTCCTTCAGCCTCTCCGTACACTCCCAGAACCGGAGCCCTGCGTTAAGCCCAGCACTCCTCCCTCTCTCCCTCTGGGCCCAAATCAAAGCTCGGTGGGCTCCTGCCCAGATTTTAGCAGAGGAGTCAGATGGAGAGAAAGAGAGAGCGAAGGCTGGGCAGGAAATGCCTTCTGGAAGCCAGGACTTGGAGTGATTCATGTGTGCAGGAATGTTGAGAGAGGAGGACCTAAGGTTGGAGGAGTCTAAGAGGCCAAGCTTTAGAATTGATTTACTGTCAAAGCAAATTACAAAGCGAGCGGGGATATGGTGAAGGGAGTCCCTTTTAAATGGAACCGTTTCCTTCGTATCCCCCAGTGGCCTGCTGAGATTGGATGCTCAATTTAAAAAAGAACTTGGATGGGACCTTTTTTTTTCTCTCGAGCTGGTTTTCCCCCCTGAAAAGTGCCCGTTGCGACATGTACAGCCTGTCTTACAGTGATCAATCGAGTGTATCGCATAACCGTAAACCACCCTCTTTCATTTGTGCTGTCAAATAAATGTGCAAAAAATAATGCTAGCGTAAAGTTCTGTGTTTCTATGGAGATGAAATGTGTCTGTCTTACACTTCATTCGGAGGGTCTGATGTTTCTCGTACCAGTAAATACAATCGCAGCAGCAATGTGAGTCTTGTTGTGTCGCTCCTTCGGTTTTTCGGCTGTAACGAGAACCTCCGCTGCCAGCAGAAGTGATGGAGGTGGGGGTTGGGGAGGGGTCCTGTGGTCTGTTCATAGCAATTTGTATTTTTTTTCCCTTTTTTGCCTTGTGTGGTTAACCTTTCTTTTTAAAACAAAGAACTGAATAAAGTTAATTTACCTCTTACGCCGTTTCACCTTGCAGATAATTTTATTGCTCATTTAAAGGTTGCACGCCAAGCTCTCTCTCTCTCTCTCTCTCTCTCTTTCCTTCCCCCAAAGCGTTCTGCTTTGTATCAAATCAACAAAGTACATCCTGAAAAATGCTGACATCTTAAATATACCACCTAAATCATTCTAATGCAGCTCGCCTTTCCCACACTAGGTCGCATAACCTGGATCTTTATTTCCAGGGGATCTTTAGTAACCCTTTAAGGGGAGCTTAAGAGACTTTTAGAACATTTCTTTGATGTGAGCAAGCAAGGCTTCTTGTTGCAATATTAGAGCTGCACAGATAAGGTGAGCTGTGAGAGGGTGATATATTACTTGCACAGGTCCTTTCAAACCAAGCTTAAGCAATTTCACAGCAAGCTTAGTTCTTGGAACTTCCCAGATATGCTTATACTCACGGTGATGGGACGGGAAAAGTTCACCCGACGTGTGAAGTTGAAAAGATCCTCGTAGAGGCAGCAGTTAAAGGGAGGCCGACTTCTAATCGATTATAATAAATGGTTTGCAGCGGCCGTAAAAAGAAATACTTTTCATTTGATTGGTGCAGTTAAACGTTGGCCACAGACGTGCACCATTACATCAAATTTGGCGTTATTGGGGTTAAATTCGACACTGACACTTTCCTAAGTAGACGGCAGCCTGTCCATCAGGCCTGGTTTTGGACGAGCTGTTACACAAGCAGGAAGAAAAAAGGAAAGCAATGGAACCCAAATCCATCCAACCCCCCCAAAACACCTACAGAGCCAGTTGTAAAAGCAAACAATCATTTAAAGGTGTAAAGAATTAAGAATAACACAAGCCTCCTTTTTTCATGTGAAATGGGTGAGATTTTATTGGAGGCAAGATTTTTTTTTTTAAATGCATCTTTTATCGCCTACTGAGTTGTAACAAATAGGTCCGTGGACGCAACACTGCTCCAGAATGTGTGAGTGATAATGATGCTCACTGGCGACAACAATGTTCACTGAAAATGATTCAGATCCAGTTCACACAAATGGTCGTGAATTAAAGTTCTTACATGCTTTGACTGTCGAGGTCTGTGCTCACATGTGCTATAGTGGAGCCTTGTTGTTCCCAGAAGGCTAATAATTCATTAAAAAAGACAAGTAATCAGGAGGAGAGGAGTGGGCGTTAACATAAATGGAGCCTTTCAGAACATTTGCAGGTCATCCAAAAATCTTTCTAAACAGTGATGCTGAAAGAAAATAGTTGCTGCATGAAACAGACAGTAGATCTTCTGGAGTAATTTGTTTTTGGTTTGTTTGCTTTTAACGGGACTATTGGTGCTTTAAACCCCAGAAAGAAAGCGTAAATTAACGTCCGCGTTGCTAAAAAGAGACTGAGATGTTTCTGTCGAAGAGATTCTCATGGACTCTGTCAGGTTAAAATATAATGGCCAACGACCGAGGTGAGATAAATTAGAACTACACTTTCAAAGGTAACATTGACAAACATGTAAATAATATATGGTGTTCTGCTGTAAAGGTGACTGGAGGCTCTCCTTCATACTCGTCCATATTGCTTTTCTTATGTGTGCACATTTTCCAACTGTCTTCTGTGCATGTCAGGATTTGGAGGAACCTTGTATCTGGTGGAGCAGCTCGGTGTTTTTCTTTCCACGTGTGCTCAGCCATGCTGGAGGTGGAGGATGTTGAAGCGCTGGCAACAAATGGACGAGAGCCTTTAATGTCCTTAAACAAAAATAAAGAACTGAGGGGGAAAGCAAGCTCGTCAGCTGGTGTTCAGAAGACTCATTTATGTCAGACTCTTTGTGAGGGGATTAACATAAATTAAAAAAGGGGAGCTTCTGAGTCTCATTTTTAACAATATGAAACCATTTTCCCCAGCATAAAATATTTAAACAGAGGAGATTCCAAGTCTCCTGCTGTCCCCTCAGAGGAAACATTGAAAGCCCAGCATTGATAACAGTTCTGTTACTGTCAGACTCCCTGACCAGTGTCACCCGTGCTGTTATCTTAACCTTTCCAGGATTAATACACCTTTTCAAGTTTAATGAGATAAGTGACCTGAGAGACTTCTCCCCCTGCTGGGTTCAAAGGCCCCAGGCTTGGAGAAACTGCTTTATCTCAGGCCCTGATTGGCCTGGATGATAGGTGATACTGAGGAACCGCAGTGAACCGGGGAAGTGGCCTCTCCAGAGAGCAGATAGGAACCAGCAACCTTGGCCTCTCCTGTCTGCGAGACTCCCATCAGCGGGGTTCTGGCGTCCCCAGGATGCCGTCTACCCTCTTTGATTCCTCCGTGCGGGCACTTTTACGTGCCTGCCTCCCTCACACGTCCCATCCAGAGCCCGTAAAGCCAGTCTGCCTCTCTCCTGCTATTTTGACAGGACGTGGTTTTAAGTGTTGCTCGAACACGCCGCCAGGCAAACTGACACCCCGAAGGTTCCTAAGTCTTTTCCGAGCCCATGCCAAGCCTCAGGCCTTCGAAGATCTTGCCATTTTGTGGCCCTAGCGCAAACCACTGGGGTTTGTCTCATCGCATCTGGCAAAGCAAACCTCTCTGTATTAACTGGGAACTGAATAACATGAGGCCTGGCTGCAACATCACACATCCTCACACTTCAAAGAGAAGTCCCTGCAAACGTGTTCAAATCCACATTTGATACAGAATATTTGAAATTACAGATTGTTCAGGCTGTCAGACACTCACGCGCTTCCAGGATTGTCAAACACAGGTGCTTTAAATCACCGGACCTCCCAGCAGCCATGGAAATTTGGTTAATTTCTCTATTTCAATGTCAAGATATGTGAAATACAAGATGGTGCTGCACAACAAATGCAGCCGCAGAGGAAACTACTGCAGGGAAAATGCTCTCCAAGGTCCACGCTAGAGGCTTTTCCCATCATTATTTACTGAAGGGACAAAATGAGGGCCCATGAAAGGGTTCCCAAGGCATCCATATGCAATGGAGCTGACACTACATCAGAGGTTAGTTACCGAGGGAATCGTGAGCCTCTGCGCGTGGATGCATGAAGCACGAGCAGCTGGGCAGCAGGTCCGAGACTGAAGGGAAAATGGAAAATTGGACTCCGTTAATGTGCCCTTGTTTGATCTTCTGTGCAATTTCCAAATAACATCAGCGCTCAGATACACCACAGAGGCAACGCGCACGGAGCCCCGTTTCCATAGGCTGGATCAATCAGTCTGAGCCGAAGCCTAAATTGCAATTATAAGAAAAAGGTTAAGAATCCGTTTTAGAAGGTCTCATGAATGGAAAGATGACATTGTGACTTGGATATGAGCTACAATATAATCTAAAGAAAACAATTTGATATAAAGGGCTTTTCTCTGTTTAACATTGCCTATATGAACTGCAATAATGCCACGAATCAAAACAAAACGGATTAACTTCCCTTAAAACTGATCCTGAGGACTCAGTCTTGACCTTCAGAGCTGTCGGCTGGTTTATTTTTGAAGCGTCACAAGATGTTAACATCAGAAACAACTGCATATTTCTTTACATCAACATTTACTGGGTCAAATTATGCACTATTTTGTCTTTATAACCTTTTGTCCAAAGTCATTTTTCCAATCGGTCAATCATGCCTTTTTCTTGATTTTGGAAAGTGTGAACAGCAGATTATCTGCGTTAACTTATGAGAGTGACAGTAAATGTGAAGAGTCGGAGTTGGCTTGCTGATGGATGTCTAAAGTCTTGGCGTGATTTATACAAGGAGTCATGAAATACACCAGCTAATGTGTGACTGGTTTGGGCAGCGTCCAGACTGCCAAACAGCTCTGTGACAGATCCACTGCACAGCATCACAGCTTTAACGGAACAGCACCGTGTAGGCTTGCTGTTGACTGAACATAACACACTACTAATGTTATGGAAGAATGTGTTACCGTACCAGATGGGAGCGAGTGCCCACGCCGGCGGTGAGAGTCGTGACAGAGCATTTCTCTTGACAAAATGGGAAATCACCGTCCCGTGCACATGAGGGAAACAAGTGATTTAAGTGCACAGGATGCCACAAACTGCAGCTCGCCGAAGCTGATGGCAGATTCCTTCATGGTTTAAGGTTTGGTTGGTACTAGCAGCTCAGGCGGCCTCGTGTTCAGCGACACGGTGCCAAGCGAGCGATAGAAATGAGACAGGTGACCTCCACATCCTCTCATTCCCTGTGAATGCTAAATTTTACATGCAGGCAGAGGCCTGGATGCTTCCTGGGGAATTCCCAGTTGGACAATTTTGCTCCTTATTGAAGGTAAACACCAGCTTTCACTCACATTTTCTCATGGACGGATTGTTCTGTTTTCTGGTAGATGCAGCAATTTCACCCCAGCTCGGGTTGGTTGTTACGTCAGTGGCTGCTGTTTAAGTGAAAAATGATAAACTCAGAATGAATTATGCTACGTATACTTATTTAACTTTATCGGCCAACACACATCTGCTTGTTGCCAACATGGATGAACATTTTATCAAAACAGGGCAATGGTTACTTAGACTTCAGAATGAAACTTTGAGACAAACAGTCAAGATTAGTACTAAAATTAATTTAAAACAGAAGCTGAGATTATAGTTATTATATTTACAAGTCTGAATTCATCCACACGCACGCCAGTGCTACAAGCCTGATAGGATTCCACCTGTTCATTCACACATGGTTGCTCATTGGCCACTTTGGGGTTCAGATTTGGGGTTGAGAGTCTTTCTCATGTATACTGGGATGAAACCAGTCATGTTTCGTTCAGCAGAGCGCTAACTCCACCACCTGAACCACAGCTGCTCCCCCTACAGGCTAAAACCCAGAATATCAACTATGTTTGAAAACAATAAAATAAAAGTCATAGTGTGCCATAGTGAGTCATAGTGTAGATACATATATAGGCGTGTGATGTTGAAAAAGTATGCATGCTGTGGGTACTTTGGCTGGAAACCAGCATTCCTGAAGACATCCGCACATATAGATAACATACATTGTCATGACAGACCTCCTGCTGATTTACTGCCTGCTATCTATAGCCTTTTTCAGAATGTTGACACGAGCTGCTTATTGCAATACCTGACATAAAAGGATGACGTAGATATTTGTCAAGTTTGCATTGTGTTCAGATTAGAAAAGAAGATAGAGGTTACAGTACATAAATACAACTTCAATACATAGGAGACAATAGCCTGTTGGAAAGAATCCCCACACTGAATATTTGCTCAATGTTATCACTTATATTTTGGCCGCAGTACAGAGATTCCACGAATTTTGAGAAATTGATAGCAGATTGCCAGCAAGATGCTTTCTGGCAAGAAGGAATGGGTAGAAACCATGAGTGCTCTTTTACTTTCAGATAAATTGTAAAGTGATTAGTCTTTAAACGGCTCCGTTTGAAACTTCAGAAACATGTCGACTCGGTAAACAGCAGCCTGAACTACCGGTCCAAGTTTGGAAGTTAACTGCATGGAAGTCTGTCTAGATTAGAGGGACAGGAATTGTTTAAATTCCTCCTCCATCCCAAAAAAGTATTTTTTCTAACGAGGCATTTGTAGCGTCTGTTTTTTTCCCTCTAATAGGGAACGTCAGGTGTCAGTCAACAATAGACTGGCAACCTGGGGAGCTGTAGCAGCGCTGGTTCTCTGGTGCTGCACTTGGATGGAGATGAGAAAGCATGAGGAAAAAGACAGAGGTCTGCTTTCTATAAAGTTCTGGTATCCAGAGAGGCGGCTCCACTTCATAATCATAAATCACCTCGATGAAAATATGGGGTTCGTCATATCCTAACGTCACGGGGAGGATTCGGAATGAGAAAGACGGGACTGGCAGTTCTCCTGACGCCTCAACTTAAAAGGAAAAATTAAAAATTTCCAAAGTTATCTGCTTGTTTTTATGGGATGTTGTGCACGAGGGGAACGCCGACGCCTGGACTTTAAGGTAAACGCCTCCTCTCCTTAGAACAAATGGGTGTTTGGAACCAACATCTACGGCTCCAAGCCCAGCGGAGGACTGAGATCTCTGACCTCGGCCTGTCTTGCGTTGCGGCCAGCTCCAGCCCGTGCATGTAATACTGTTTGTAAGGAGAAAACTAAACAGGGAACAGCACTGAGGCATGACAGGAATGTGTTTCCATTGGAGGGAGCTCCAAAAAAGAGCAGCGAAAGGCAGAACGAGAATAAATGTTGGGGCAAAGTCGTCTCCTAAAGGGCTACGCACTTGGGCCGAAGCGGAAGACTAATGTTATTGTACATCGGCTGTCACTCCGCCAGTGCTCCTTCGCCAATTGGTGGACGGCCTTCCTACTGGTTTCCCTCCCACCTCTCGCTCTCTCTTTGTTTGCTCAGGTGGCCAATGACACAGTTCTAAATGAGCCCCAATGAGCCCCCCCCCCCAACATTTTCTGCATGCAATGCCGTGGACTGTGTCATCGGGCCTGCGGAGGCGAAGCTTCAAACCAGGATCACAAGCAGGAAGTCAAAGGACAAGTACTGAATTAGAGCAGGACTCAGCCACAAACGGAGGCAAACGGAGGGAGAGAGGGAGCCGGGGTGGAAGAGCAGTAAACTGGGACAGAGGACAAGCGAGAGCCTGACCAATCAGAGACGGGTGGTTGTAAACCACGCCGGCCATCTCCGTGTACAGTGCACGGAGGTTGTCATGGAACAGAGCTGTTTGGAGTTTATTTGATCATGCCATGCCGTCCCAGGCCCTCTGTCAGTAATCTCACTCTGAGACTAATTACAGTGTAAACACGACATTAAAGTCTGTAGCCCACTCCGCCTCACTATTTACCTTTTTGTCCTAACAATCCCGACATCCTCTGCAGATTGATTTCCTGCACACAAAACTGCCTCCCGCTTGAGTTTATTTGTCTTAAAACTTGTATGCGACCCGAAGAGAAGTCAGCAGAGTTGGTCCCACCTGCAGAATTCTGCTCGAAAAGTGGCACAAACAGCCATCCGGATTGTTATATAACGGCTGCCTGCCACCAGTGTTCAACACTCGCGGGTGGCAACCGGCCGCAGAGCCCAACATCTTACTCTTTAGCTCGACTCGCATTGATTAGCACATGCGCGGCTGCTGAGGAGTGGTCACCAAATGTCAGTCACCTGCGTGGCTCTGCCGGGGAACGTAATTGCTACCACATGGACCCAAAGGGCCGGAAGAGAATGCTTTTAAGGCAGCCGGAGAGTTATGGCTTCCAAGATCTTTAAGAGCATAAAATAAACAAGGAAACTGCTACTGCATGCAAGTCTGTGTCTTTTGTACTATCCATTCATGAAAATTGTAGCTTACTTGACCCTACCCACTCAAGGTTGTTAAAACAGTAGTAGAGGAAGCACTCGTCTTCTTTTGAAATATGAAATACTCCTAATTTAACCTCGTTTGGTTTTGCAAAGCAATTTCCGGATGTCAGAATGTTCCCATTAGGCTGCTTCTTTACATCATAGCTAGCTAAAGCGAGCTCAGTTTCCTGCCACACAACGCCCACATTTGAGGCTGAATGTATGTTTGCGTGCGTGAGGTTGATCTTGGGAATTGTGGTATAGTTGCGTAAAGACCTCTCATTTGACAGGCTCGACTTGCAAGTAGAAAAGTTTCTCTTGTTCTCTTGTTGTTTGATTCTTCAGCCGACACCTGAGCAGCACCGATGGGTGGGAGGTGTTTGCTGTCGGGGAGGTGTGGGTTGTTTCACAAAGCACAGACAGGAAATGAACCCTGGTATCAAGCTCGAATCAGCTACATCTGGACTCAATTATTCATCCTGGTTGTTTTTTCGGTGGGTGATAAATGATTTAGCCGCTGACACCACTTCTCAAATGCAAATATGTCTGCGATCTAGTACAATGCAGAAATACATGTATAGAGGACAAGATGAAGTGTAGGGTGATATGAACGCTCTGGTTTTGCAGACCCACAAACGGTGTTAGATCACAGCATGGAATCATTTTATTGCAATATCTTTTTTTATCTTCCAAGGACACTGTTCTTTTAGATATTAGTCGAATTTCGTCAGCAACAATTCTTCCTAGCTTGATTTGATTATTAACTCTATTTTCTCTGCCATGATTAACGGCATTCTTTGACCATAAATCCCCCCAAAAGCCTTCAGTAATTTGAAAACAATGCAGGCCCGTTATTATCTTTATCTTGACACCAGCGGCTGATGTTTAAGCTGATTTTGTTGCACTTTCACGCAGGGCGGAGAAGAGCAACAACACTCAAACATCGCTCCAGTCCAAATGAAACACTGGCATTTTTTGCTGTGACCACAGACGGATGTTTAATAGCTCCTTGGAGGTTATGAACTGTTGACAGTTAATAAGTCATAAAATCTGCCTTTAAAAAGAGGGGTGGATGTTAGATTCCATCTGCAGGGCACCCAGTACAAAGAACCGGAAAGTAAATAGCCTGCAATGAAAGTGGACTGGGATCTGTCATTGGCTGCTCATGGAGAGTCTCTAGAGCATGTCCCTCAACGTTTCCTGATTTCTAGAGGCGTAGAGGAAAAATGACCACATTACTGAGTAATTTTCCCTCAATGTACACTGGCTTTTTCTTTTTGGGGGGGATTTTTGAAGACCGCGGGGCCTTGAAGGTAGGAGCCAGCCCAGCGCAGGCAGCTGACCTTCATGATTACACCTTGTATTATTGTACTTGTCATCTATTTTCTTTGGCCCTTGGGATGTTTGCCATGGCAACAGCCCACAGCGGGCTGTCGGGGGCTGACCCACGCTGTCCTCTGCATTTCCCAGCTTGGCCGTGATGAAGGGAAGTCTCTGCCCGTGATCCCTAACCCCTGATGAGGAGACTTCTCGATTTCAGCTCTAGGTCCTCCGTGGGCCCCCTGTCCCTCTGCTCCTTCATCACTGCTCCCCAGTTCACCCAAACAGGGCATCCCTAAATTAAAGCAGTTCTTTTTCTGAACCTCTTAGGTTCGCTTCGACTTGGATGACTGACAACATTTCTAACCCTAACTTTAGCCGACTCCTGCGCCACCTGAGAAAAGATGGTCACCAGTGAGGAAAGACAGATCCGGTCGGGTTGATGGAATTTTTGAATGCTGTTTCAGCCCACGTAGACACGACACGCTCTGCACAAGATCTGTAAACCTGTCTGCACGCTGCACGTCTCGACCTCGACATGCTGCCACGGACGCAGGACGGAAAGCAAAACTCCGCAGACGCACTCAGGCGACTTTACCTGGCAGCAAAACTAACAGCGTTTTGGCCGCCTGCTCTACAGATTTAAATTGTTTTTGTGCCACGGAGAAGCAAAACGTTCTGTTTTTTGTGTCCTGAAGGGTTGAAAGACAAAAATCTATTTACAAAAGCATGAAAATATTTTATCACTAGCAGCAGGGGCAGGAGTGTTTTAACGACCCGATCCACAGGCCTCTGGCTGGATGCAGGCTCGCTCAGACTGCAGAGATCCCGCTGGTCTGCCTGCCAACCCTTTGGGGCAGTGCTGAGATGAAACAGATAAGATAATTATCTCTAATGAAATCCAGATATTCTGCCCCGTCTGGATGAGAACTATCTGAGGCCTTTTCTCCTGTTTCCTTCTTTTTTTCAGAGGGGTGTTCCATATTGATCTTGAATTTGAAGGGAGACTGCAAGTTGGTCCCTAATTCAAACCAGAGCTCCTGCACCAGCCCCGGTGCAGCTTTGATACCTTTTGAAGTTCCGCGAGCGAACCCGCCACAGTCAGCCTGCCGGACCCGGTCGTCATGACAACCCTAATTATCTTCCTTTACAGCCTCGTTTTTAAACAGGAAGGCGGCCATTATGTTCTTCGGGCATTTGCATCTCTCTGCGGCAAGTGTTAAAGGTCGGGGAATGAAGCAAAATAACACGTAATACGAACACGTCAGAACGAAATGTTGCACGCTCGAGAAAAAAGAACAGAAAGGTGACTCACGGCAACACATTTGATAGTCTGACAGGCATTTCTATTGTGAAACATTTCTCACAAAATTACTCACTTAAACATGTGTTCACAAAGACGTTCCAGAGCTCTGCGGGGGGGTTTCAGCTGAGGTTTGACTGAACCACCTCTTTGTACTTTGAGATGTCTTTCGCGTTGTCTCAGTGCTTTTTTTTTTACGGGCACGTCACCCTGTTTTTCCCATCAAACACCAAGCAGCTCCTTCTCCTTTACCGGAAAACACCGACAAGTTGGGAAAAGTCGAAAAATTGTGAAATAATAAGCCAGCCATCCACTCTGCTCAATTATTTTTTGCTTTAATGAGTTGACATTTATCTTAACACAATACATTAGTCATCTTTACAACGTGATAATGTAGTCCTAATACTAGATAAACACAGCGCTGTTTTTCCTGATGGTTTTCCAGTCGTGTTCAGATGTCTTCTGTGGAAACTTAATGTGCCATTTCTCCACTTTTGGATCATGTAAGACTGTAGCGGGTTGCCCAGAAGCAGACTAAACGGCTGTGTTCACATGGTAAAGACATATGCTAATGCTAAAGCTGCTAAGGCACATTGTCTGTCATAAAAGGTTTAAGGTTTCTGTGTTTTGCTTGATGTCAGCCATGAGATTTGCAACCCTTGAATATTAGCAAAAGAGATCATCAGTAAACTGATCAAAAGCTATAAAGTCAATTCAGTCTATCATTCAGATCTCGGGCTGAACTAGCTGGGCTCCACCAAAGGTCACAGAGTGCTGCGAATCAAAGGGGGAGCCAGAGGTCGACCAAACAGGCTTTTCTCCCTCTGCCCTCATGCAAAACTATCTGACAAACACCAGCGATCCTCTTTGAACTTGATTTAGCACCGAGGTCACAAACAGCCGGCCCTCTGTTTATGGAGGACAAAGCCAGCGCGCTGATGACGTGGAGATAAAGGAGTTAGATTATCAGCAGCTTCTTAATGGGCTCTCAGACAGACACTCAAGGTATTAACCCGGTCTGCGGGGAAAGAGGTGGTTTTCACTTTTATGTACAGGAAAATGTGTCATTGTCTGTTGAGTTTGACCACTGACTGATGCTGGTGGCAAAAATGGAACATCTTTGTTAAAACCCAAGCAAAACTCTTCTCTTTTTACTGATTTACAGCTATATCATACATACAGGGGAAAAAAATACCAGATTTTCGATTTTTACTGTTGGCGTCCTGGTCTTGGTCCTCTAACCAGCTCACACTCATAGTTGCCTGATCTTGACGCCATGTGTGAAGAATCAGCGTCCCCTCGTCGCTGCTCCTGCCGGAATGTGTGGAAATAAATACACGGTGAGTCACCGATTACAGTTTATAGAATATCAAAACCAGCCGAGGAAACATGACGCATTAAAATCCTGTTTACTCAGCGGAAACTTGTAACTTTGAAGACTCGCTCTAAACACTAATGCAGTTGAATGTTGGGAGTTATTCCTGGGTTATTTTAAAATCTAGACAATAGCGAGTTTTTTCCCCCTTGTTGAGACGCTGCGTCTGCCTCAGAATTCATTAAAGTGCTCCAGAGAGAATAGGGGGCTCATTGTTACCCCAGGTAACAACACATCAATTATCAGCTGAGACTGTTACAGTCCTGGTATTCAGCTTGGGTGCGACTGGTGGCCAGCAGGTTAATGAAGGGAGCAATGGGATTAATACCCACAGAGTGGAGCGCCCTCGGGGACAGAAGCAGGGACGCGGCGTCATTAGGGGCCTGTTAACCTCTGGGCAGTCTGCGCAGGGCTGCAGATCTCCCTCCGCGCCCCAATAAGGCTCAAACTGTGCTCCTCTCACATGCAGGGAGGAGGTTGCTAATGGGCTGAGGCTTTAGAGCACTTCACCGGGACTGTTCACACCACACATGCTCTGCTGATTTCACTTTCCACCATCACTCAGATCTCTCTCTATGTGTGGCGCCCTCGCCAAAAAAAGCAATATTTGGACACTCATCAGACAGTTGTGAGGTATTATTTCCCCCTCTTTTGTATTTCATGCCTGGATTGGGCCTGCAGTTATATACATTTATATATACACCCCATCTTGATTGGGCCCAAACAGAGATGTTTAGAATAGCTGCGCTGGACGACGACTGGCCTCCACTTTGTATGTTTATGCTTCCTGTGAGAGGCCCTCTATTTAGGGACAACCGGAGAACACAAATAATCATCCCCCTCCAGTCAAAAATCTGCTTTTATTATCGGCGCAGAGTTGCCATGCTTTTGTGTACGCTCATGCTGCCTTCTGATTGCCTGTTTATTATTACAGCGTTTCTGCTGAGCCAGAGGAGACCCGGCCAGGTCTTCGGAGGTGCCAAGCCTTTTTCTTGCCTTTTCCTCTCTATGACATCATTGTGTATTCCCCTAAAACACACATACACATGCTCGCGCCTTGGTTACAGCTTGGGTGGCGGACAAGGTGCACACGCTGTAGCTGGGGGGGTGTTTTCTGGTCCTGGACACTGTCATGTCATCGTGCCGCGACGCTCTGTGACCCAGGGGCCTCTTACTGCGATAAAACGCGGGGCTGGTTATGGCATTTTTAGTCCAAATCTGTAATTTGCCAACTTAAACATGGTGCCAGTCCACAAGCCTTCAATTTAAACAAGCATTCATTTGCTGTGTACTCAAACAGTCAGTTGTGTCCACTTTTACTAAAGTGGACATCTCAAATAGGAATGGCTTCCACGCCAGGACAGCGCTAACTCACCAAACGCAAGGATTTATGTTGTTGTGTCACTGAAACCAATAACTGGTAGCGTTGATGGATTCTATGAAAGAACCATTCAAATTAAGTGTCCACATTTTTCAGTTCAAACCGTGAAAAAACAAATGATCAAAATAAGCTTTGTTAGGCCCTCCACACTGAAAACTGATCAATAAAAGAAAGAGTTCCTCTGGCCTGGCTCTGAAATGAGGTATCCCTGGAGAAGCAGCGTTCAGGCGTGTTTTTGCATTCAAAGAAAAACGCACTGGAAGGAGATTCCTGTGTATTTACATCAGGTGACGACCCTCTCTGAGCAACAAGCGCTGCCAAGAACATAACGTATGATGTTTGCAGAAATTCCCTGATTATTACGAGAAACACTGTCCAAAAAACACAGCCGAGTAAGACGTCGCTGATATAACCCAGGAGGGGAATTTTCTTTGCCATTTTGCAAATGCTGCCCTGTTAGTGAGTGAAACGCTGAAAGGTAAGAAGAGCTAGGACAGAAACTGAGCTTTACTCTCTTTCTTTAAGCATATATATATTATATATTTGGGCTTTTAGTCTGCCGACCCATCTATACGTCTGACCTGTTGCTGTCAGTGTCAGACCCTCGCAGCAGGTACCCGCTCACCCAGGACCGTGCACGCACGCCTGCTCATATATCAGAGCCTATAATTTCACTCACCTCTCGGGTCACTTTGGGTATTTCAATAAACTCTCTGCCTACATGTTTATTTTTATTGTGAACATCTGACTTAAATTTTAGGGGGCACAAAATGGATTCTGCTAAACTATTAAATACAGACAGCTTTAATGCAGTTACTGTATCTTTTCCTAGTATAGTTAATTTAGTAAATGATGTAATTTTTAGGTCTAATTTTTGCTAAAACCTGGCATTTGAAAAACTTTATAAAGTGTCCTTTAAAAAAAGGATAAATAAAATGGATTCGCTGTTAAACGAAAACTGTCAAAATAATTAGAAAATAGTTAAAGCAACAAAATATATGGCAAAACGTAGATCCAGACGTGTATATATGGACATTTGTATACACGTACACACATGCATATATACATTAGCATCCTTTATTACTCTTTACCAGCTGGGCCCATGTGTTTATCGCCTGTTACAGCTCATTCTCTCAGTTCTCTATCTAATTAGGAGGCGATCATTGTAATTTCCCCCACAACAACAACAACAACAATAATATTAATAATAATAGATCAAGTCATCATTTGGAGTTATTTTATCTACAGATCTTTAGGCCCCTCATTAATCAATATTTTGCCCTTTTGGAGCTGCTCCTGCCCTTTCAGCATTCTCCCCACTCCACCCACGTACCCACCCACAGGCCTCGCGCGCGCGCGCACGCACACACTGAGGTTTGAGGTATTGTCCGGTACTTTTGCAAGTACCCGTCCCTTTTAGAACCATGGGGTTAGTCCCCTTCGGCGTAGCAGAGGTTCTTCCCTCGCTGCTCACCTTTCGCTCCTGCGGCTCCACGGAAACATCTGCAGGTGTCCACGTTTATAAATCCATGTGATCAAACCTCTGGTGATCTGAATGAACGACCTCTGCAGCCTCTTTGTGCGTGTCTGCGTGGAAGCGGAGCTGCTCTGAGCTCCTTCTCTCTGTCTCTCCCTCTCCCTCTCTGCAGAGGCTGCACGGCGAACCGCTGCATGAACATCTGCTCACTTCACGTGACTTTTTTTTAAAAATACTAACATCTGTTCTAAATAGGTTTCATTCTTTGCCTCTGCGTCGCGTCAATTGCCAACTGCTTCTCCCCTGAAAGAAGGGAGAGGGGAATCTTACTGAAACTTAACCTGCACTGGGCCAGAATGTGAATTCTTTTAGCTGTAAAAATCCCATTCTTTCGCGTCCCACGCCGAAACCGTCTGTGCGTGTTCGAACGGCCCCTGCTTATTTATCTAGCATTTAGAGGAAAGACTAAAATGTAAGGATTTTTTTTTGTAAAAGCCGCGTTTTAATTTCAGTTATGCCTCCGTGTGTGTGTATATTTTTCCACTGAAACTCTCGGGCCTGTTTTCCTCCATGCTGCCTTCACGGCCTCCTTAAATTTCATAGACATCTGGGAATTCCATACATGCCTTGAAAGCCAATTACACACCTTCAAACGGACACAAACTCTGGTTTGGACAGTCAGAAACACTTTCCCATGATCAATCAAGATTTATTCTGTAGAGAGAACTGGGCTCGGAGCTTTCGGGGAGGCACATTCTTATTAAAGATGTTAAGCCAATATATTTATACATGTTCTTGTTTTAACCCTGATTGTTTTTCTAGCGAAAATGATTATAGAAAGAAGACAAAATCTGCGGATTATTATGGTATATGGACTCAAAAGGAACATGACCCAATATCAATAATCTTAGGATTTACTCACTGAGTCGCAAGTCCTAAAATTCACGTTCAGATAGAAATTAAATTGTAAATTGAAGATTCTGAAAAACATTTTCAGTCGTCAAACATTACATAAAAACGATCAATGTCATATTTATATTTAAAGATTTGGATTCCCGGTTACATGAGAGAGAGAAAAAAAATTAAACACTGGATTATTTTTGGAGTTTGTGTCACTAAAGAGGAGGGAAAAAATAGCTGCACTCGAGTTTTTATTGAGCCAATAACTGCATCTGTTTCCCCAAGTGATCAGCGATCACTTCGACATTAAATCCGAATTATAATTGGAACCATAATCACCCGCCTGCTCGTTCCAGGGTATTCTTTAACCGAACCTATTGCTTTTCTTTTCACAAAATCATTTTAATTAGATTTCTGTGCACTGCACATCGGATCAACAGACCAAAGAAGGTGAAACACTTAATTTTTCTTAGACATTTTCTTTAATGCAAAAAAGTACAAACATATACAAAAAAAAAAAAAAAAAAAAAAAATCACAGAAACATACGCATTTAAAAATAGGAGTTGTATTTGTATTTCAGACACAGGATCTTTTCATGTAACAAGTGTCAATAATAAATAAATAAATGCATTCTGAAAAATATTTTAGCACAGGTTGGATCCACACGGTCAGCCTGTAATGTGAGCTACACCACCAGTTGACAGTCTCACACCAAACGCTGAGACCACTACTCCAAAAATGCACGTTGACCTCCACAGTTTTTAAGAAAAAGAAAACAAAAAAAACAAGTCCAAATGCATTTTCATTTCTTGAGAAAATTAACAAGTAATATTTTTCAACACCCGCAGTCAAAAATATGAACGGAGGCGTCAACGCACGGCTGCAGGTCGGGCCTCCGCATACAGATCCCCTCCAGAGCTCATGTCTCCTTGGGTTTAAATAGAGTGATCCCATGTATCCAGCATTGGACTCCAGATTTGTCCCATCAGAATGATTGAGAAGAATCAGCAGTAACCTGGAAGTTGGATAAGGCATTTATTAGCACTGATGTGTGCAGAAAGGTACACAAACTGTTGCTTCAGACCACAGTACAACTCTCTGGGGGAAAATGGAGGCATTCTCGAGTGGCTTTACGCTTTTTTTTAAAAGCTGAAAATCAAGCGCACCATTTAAGGTCCAATTCCTCCAGATGCTAGTGAGATGTTGACATGGACCAAGCGCCCTCCATCCTCCACACAGAGAAGGCGTAGCTCAGTCTCTCATGGGCCACATAGCTACAACTTGCCATTTTGGAGTCCAGCTCGTCACTTTGCAGCACCTGGCACAGGAAGTCGATGTATCTGGCTGCGAGTTTGAGAGTCTGTATTTTGCTGAGTTTGTCTGAGGGCAGAGTGGGGATAATTTTACGCAGCGCCGCGAACGCCTCGTTCAGGGATTGGGTCCTCTGGCGCTCCCGCACGTTTGCCATGACGCGCTGCGACTGGATGTCCTCGAAAGACTGGGGGCTGCTGCTGTTGGACTTCTTCCCCCTTTTCCCAGGGGTCGGGCTATCTGAGTCCTCCCCGTTTTTCCTGCTCGGTCTCCTCTTTCTCCCGCTTCTCTTCGGCTGTCTTTCCAGCTCCCCCTCGCTGTTGCTCAGGCTGTCCACAGGAGAGACGGGGGAGCTGCCGGACTCTTCCCCTAGGTTTTCCTCAGACATCTCCACTCGGGTAGAAGGTCAGAAAACGTCCCCCCCTCCAAGATTATTCCCGTCTCATGAAGACACAGAATTAATCCATCTGTAGGCGAGTTCTGCCTGGCTCTTCAGACACATCAGTATCCATAGATGTGTTCCTGGTAAGACAACTCTTTTCCGATTCTTGAGTAACTTTGTCAGTTCTTATAGGCTGCAGCGCGTAAACTTTTTTTGGGGGGAGGCGCAGGATTGGACAAGACGAGGAATTACGCGCAGCCAGGGGCGGGAGCCTGTGATGAAGAGTCAGAAAGGCTCCTGATCCAAATTCATAGCTGTGAAAAAGGTAGTTGATGCAAATAATGTGCAGCCCACACAAGTGTTTCTAAATTGTTTGGTTAAGTACTCAGCCAGCATGTGACTCAAAAGCACTTGAGGCACGTGAACGCATCATATTTAATAATACATGAAAGTTTTTGTGTATAGATGCTGCAAAAGGATATGTTCAGTGTTCATTTACCCGCATCTGTTTGAGCAAATCCCAGCAAATACAGTTTAGATTTATGTTTCCAAGTGTTGTTTAAATCAGAATGAAATTTATATACAAAAAAGAAGCTCCCATAAAGATAACATATGATCCCAATCCTCATATTTGACATGCAGCCAGAAAGCACATTTTCTGACTTTAATCTTGGAGACGTGATGCCTCACTGGCTTATCTCCCATTAGAGGGTAGACCTTCTTAGGTAGACCTGATCGTAGAACAACTTGAATTTGAAACAGATGGGAATTAAAGTTGCCCATCTATAAAACAATGCAGGCGGGTTTTACTGAACAGTTTCTGGTCGGAGATGGGGAGGGGGCCTGTTTTTAAGAGGCCGCCGTATTTACTGGGTTTGTGACAATATCCATCTTGTTTAGTGGAGGATTACTTTGTTTAGGTTGAGAGGGCCTTGGTCCACAGGAGCCGCATGGCTCAGGAAACAGGGGGCAGCCAGGGTCAGGGGTCACAACACCAAGGTGCATCCATTTACATCCCTGTGCAGGCCTGAGAGTGAAGTATTGTTCCAGCAGAAGCATTTCCCAGTTTACTGGCTGATATATGTTACGCTGACATAAAGAATTGCAGATGTCAACATGTTTGACTGGCTCATGAATGTACACTTTATTTTCATCACCAGTCTGCGTGTTTCAGCTCTACAAGTTGCAAAATCTGGTGTATCTTGATGTGTGGGTGGCAGCTGAAGGATTCCTCAAGGTGAGCTCACCTGTGTGGGCGCTCTGTCCATGGTCCTGATCACACCATCGTTACCTGGCCTCACATGGAGCGGCTGAAAAACTGAAATCCCTTGACTTCTTTGTAGTGATAAAACTAAACCACTTTGATTTAATGTAATAAAGCAAATATGGGATTCAGGTGGCCTTTTTTTGCTCCTTCAATGACTGTTCCACTTCCTGTCTGGCCCTCATCTGCATCCTCAGTTTTGAATGTTACATGAATGTGTAATGCTTGTTTTGCCCCAAAATCTGTCTAATTCTCAGGTGAGGGTGTGTTCTCTCTTTTCTTTGTCGACCATTAAGAGTTTTTCTTTGCAGAGATTCCTGCTTCATTTTCTGCAAAGATCAGTAGAAATCAACTCTTCAATCACCCCCCCAAAACAAACAATGATTCCAGTCAGAGGGCTTCATCTTCAGTATCCTAAGCCTGCATCCCGAGAACACGCATCATCCCCATTTATATAATATTAACGAGTAAAAAGCAACAGCATTGACGCCCACTTTACATTTCGATTTCTTGGCAACGTTCTCTACGGAGTTCAACTATGTGCTGCTGAAGTGACTCTGAGAAAACACAGCTGCTCCTCCAGCATATGATGTCATCAGAGGACAACTCCTCCACTGTTGATCTTTAATAAAGACAAAACTTTCATCAGGAGGTTACGGGCTGTCATGGCCCCGGCAATTAACCAGAGCATGAGGACATCAACGGATCTGCTCGCTTTCTGGGTGTCATTCACCACGCACCGCTGTCCCATCGGCCAAACAGCGACAAAGTCCCCGTCGCTGAGCGGTAACAGGGTGCTGTGTTGTGTCAAGTGTGTATTACAGACTCGTGTGATGCGACACACCGGTTGTGAGTGACCCCAGGAGTGTCATGAAGTACCCTTCGCCGAGGTCACACCATAACAGACACGACTCAGCCTCCTCTCCGCTCAGTGCTGGCTCAGATCCGCAGAGACCTGTCTATTTTCACTGCCAGAGCGCTAAAAGGCGGCGATTGTCTATCAGCCCACTTGTATCTTTTGAAACAACAAACCGCAGTCTTTCACTCGCACGAGGCTCCCCGAGTTGACAGTAATATTCATGTTCACTCCATTAAAGCGTAAACCGCAGCGAGTCCGGCCGCCTGTGACAGATCACCTGCGAGAGACGCGGCGAGACAGGGGCGCACCCTTTCAAAGGCCAGGCCTAGATAGGCTCTAATCAGGCCCCGTCCGGTGAGGTCAAACAGCAAACTTGGATGACAGCATTTTCTCCCCCAACCTCCGCAAAGATCCCTGAGAAATCCAGACGTCGTATCAGAGGATTTCTGATAACAGCAGTCCAGCGAGAGAAGCTCTGCAGCGTTCCATTAAGGAGTGGAGGATGAAAACAAGCCCTTTATAAGCTGTCTGGACACGTAGGAGCCAGGCCTGCTGAAGTTAGCAGTAAAAGAAAGCCTTTGAAAGCAGAGTGCTTTGATGTTCCGTCTTCTAATCTCACTTTAAGTCACCGTTCTTGTGTTTGAGAGACAATTAAACCTTGTGAGGGAGAGGAGAGCGCGGCCGTCCCTGCTGTGCCATCATGTCAAAAAAAGGATTCTTTGGACTACAGAAGAGCTGAGGAAGAGCAGCATGAATGAGTGTAATGAGTGTTCTATTAGGTGTTGTCCTACAGGGCGTGTGGATATCAGACAGCTCTACCGCACAGTGACACCTTATTAGCCAATAAACCTCCAGTATGTTTTCACAGCTTGATGTGGAGACTGTGGAAGTACAGGGAACCTCTCTCTCTCATACACACACTCACACACTCACATAGTGAGGGCTCACATTTCATTGGTGGGACTTTAAAAACAACAACACACAAACCTACAGGAAAAAACAATTAACTTAGCTCAGTGAAAACACGGGAGAAGAATCACGGCAAAGGCCTCGTTGTCGGAACTGTTTCACGTTGAGACAGTCCTGCTGAAATGTGCAGTTGAATGTGTGACAGCTTGGAAATCCCACTCTGCAAACAAGAACATCTTCATCCCGTAGCACTTTTCTGGCTAATAGGGAGGTAAGAAGAAAAAGGTTTCAGAGAACTCGTCGGAGAAATCGTTCGCATGTTTCCCACCACAAGACAACCTTCATTTGGAGCCTCCAGGCAAAAGAAAATTTCCAAACCCTCAGAGGAAACGATGGCACATGTGCTGTACTGACATATCATCGGGACGCGCCCACATCCAAAAGTGCTCTGCAGGTGCACGTCGGAAATTCCAGAAAAGGAATAAATCGCCTCCATACGCTGCTCCCACGAGGGAGCTCTTCTGTTATTGTTTCATATTTTGAGCATAACTGACAAGATGACTTGGCAAAAGCCCCCTAGTTGGGCCGTCCGCGCTGGTGCCCAATATGAGAAACAATAAAAACCGAGCTGTCTGTCCGCGACGCCAACAGCTGCAACGCTATCTGTGGCTCAGAGCCCGGCGAAATAAGCCCTGGAGGACGGCGCGTCCCTCAGACTTATGTAACTCTGAGCACAGTGCAGGTAGTCCCACGCCGGTCTTCGGGGTCCCAGTATGGGCCCTGGGATGAGTGGGGAGGTCAGGGAGAGTCCTCCAGCTGCACAGGAGGATGAATAGCAGAAAGGGAGGGGAGACATGGTCAGAGGTGTGTGTGTGTGTGGGGGGGGTAATGGTGAAACAGAGGGGGGGGGTAGAGGATAGATAGATAGATAGATAGATAGATAGATAGATAGATAGATAGATAGATAGATAGATAGATAGATAGATAGATAGATAGATTGTACATTCATCCTCATTAAGGTTGTAAATTATGTCAGGTAGTAAAGACCCAAACGGCTCAAGTGCAGCTGTGTTCCCATCTCCCCCAGATTTGTGCTCACCTCTGCTTCTCCCTGTGTGTCAGTAACTCCTCCTTCTCCTCCTCCTCCTCCACCTCCTCCAGTCAGGGCAATCTGTCAGGACACAATAGGCTACCTCTCCAGCTATGTTGTTTTTGAAACGAGACCCCCCACCCCTTCCTCCTCCTCCTCAGCCCTGCTTCTTTTTCCTCGAGGGATTTCTCTGTTTGTTTCCTGGATGGCTGTTGTGCTCTCTCCTCGCTCATCAGAGACGAGGGTTTATGGAGCTATCGCCTCACACTTGGCCAGGAAATTTCTCAGTTGCGCTGAGAGTCAGTTTGGACATCGATGTCTCCACGATGGCTCATGCATAGTTAACGGGGTGTGTCACCAGTAGAACCAGTTGGGAGGACTGGCGTTGCCGAGGTCTCTCCGATTAGTTGGTGCGACGCTGTTGTAACGTGAGGATGTCTGTATCTTAGAAACGACCTCATGGGAAAGGATTTACATCATGAAATAAGCTAATTTTCTAGTCTTTTATAGCGTCTGATTGGAAGATGGACCTCTGTCTTGTTTGTGTTGTGGAGTCGGTGAACTTGTTGAGGAACATCTTTTTAAAAGCTCAGGCTTTATTAAAACGTTCTGCCTCCACATTCTCATCATTCTCGGCCCTCCTCCATCTGGTTTTTAGATCACCAACCAACTGGGAGCGTCATGGTTGGTATATCAGATCTGTCAGCAGACGTGCTCTTTGCCCCCCCCTCCCCATCCCCACGTGATCGCGGCACACCTGATAAAACTACACACTCGCAGAGAGGATACGATCACGTCAACATAAATAATCCGGCCTCGGGGCCGACTCCATTCACTCTCACCTGATCCGGCCCTCGGCTGCGGTCGCTCTCTCGGATGTTTATCTTGTGTCCTCTCTTTTATAACCACAGTGCTCTGCCATGATGGAACGCTGTGAGGTTGGTTGATGGAAAAAGTGAGAGCGGAGCGAGGCATCCAGGGATGTGGATGGTGATTACTCACAAAGCTGCTCTAAAGGTCTGCCAAACACTCCAGGTTGTTTTCTCTCCTTTTTTTCCTTTTCTTGTTTCCCTGTGAGTCATTTAGTAACAGAGCTTCCTCCTTCCCAGCGGTGGTCATGGGAAGAGGCTCCGAACAGGCTGTTAGTCAGCAGAAAGGCATTGAACTCCGGGCAAAAATCAACACCTTGTAACACGCACCATCAACCCTGGAAGCGAAATATAGAGAGACGTTAAACGTTACAAGCTGACAGTGAGAATTCACAGCTTTGAAACAAAAAACGAGATGCTCATTTAAAAGACTTTTAACTTTTGTCCAATGCATGGAGTACCGATAAACAAACTTCATTCTCCATTGTGTTCTCAGCAACTTTCATTAGAAGCTGGACTTTATCCGTGTCCACATCACATAGCACCAAATTGGTGTGGTCCAATGAGGAAAAGAAGGCGAGCAAAGGGAAGTGTGGTGGTCTCAGAGACACCGCCAGCACCTTGTGTGTACATAAATCACAGGGCTAATAAATTGAAAGCTAAATGACTTCTTGCCCTCGACATATATCACGGAGGCAAAGCAAATGAAGCCCTGTATACCCCAGAGGACAGAGGAATGCTTCTGTTCATAATGGTGATTTGTGGGCGGCTCTCTTGCTGTAGGAGTTAAAACAGGCCTGTTTAATGCATTATGGCCCCATCCAAAAGATGCATTTTGACGTTTTCTGAAAGGAGAACCAACAATTTAATAAACTTGACAACTTTATTTGTCATGCATATTGTTCATCCAATTTAGAATCAACTCAAGCATTTTTTCGTTGGTTAGACATCAAGATATACTCTTATTTAGATCATCTTTAAACAGGTATTGGTAGGACAAATCAATCAGATTATCACAGATTAACTATGCACCCAAAACCTGTTTACGTTAGTACAATAGCGACACCTGGTGGACTAACTGTGTCACGTCATTTTTTGAGGGAAAGGATTTTGATCTACGGGTTGAATACAAAACACCGTATTACTTTAATGTGGGTTTACGGGAGTGTATTGCAAGTTATCAAATCATAAAAAAGATCTAACTTTGAAGCACTGCCCGTCACTATGGCTACAGCCATTGCAGCCGCATAAATGCAATAAAGAGTCAAGTTTTTCTTGGCAGAATGATGGGATGATGGCTGGATGAAAATGCAATTTCAGCATTTTCTTTCAGCTCTTAAAGTAAACAAAATCAAGCCTGCAATCTGAGCCCTGCCCGAATCACCAGACCACATCCAGCCGCTGTGATTGGTTTCACAGAGTCCATTGTTCTGATGCAGAGATGCATCAGTCAGGAGCTCTGCGCCTCACACAGCACTAATGTAATGAGGATTTACTGTGTGTGTGTGTGTGTGTGTGTGTGGGGGGGGGGGGGGGGGGGTCATGTTCAGTATGTGTCTCTGTGCATAATTGAAATTTTTACTTGAATGCAGCCAAACATTAACACAATAGAGGGGAGAATTCTCTGGGTACAGGTTTAACAGGCGTTTGTGTCACATTTGACAAGCTAATGTGTCAGATTTGTTGATAAGGTACAGCAGCAGGGCAAAAAAGCTCCACTTACGGTACAAACAGGTTTCTATTGTATTGTTTCACAGAGAATGAATGAGAGACATTCTTACAGTATGACCACAAAGACCTTTTCTGTGAGTGAAAAATACAAAAGGGTGATTTATTTGATGATTCACTCTAAAAGAATGAATGAGTAAGTGATGTGTCAAAAAACATTACTTGTTTAAATGTTGTGGCGATTTTACTGTGGCTTTTTAAAATGTTCCTTGATCCATTAATGCATTCAGCAGAACCCTCCTACATGAAAAATGCATCATAGGGACCCAAAAGTCTGGTGGTTAAAGCTGGGAAGAAAAAAGTTGGATTAAAGTAGCTGAAGTTAAAAATATAATAAAAAGCTCTCACACAGTGGCTCCGATTCAGAAGTAAAAGACGATAATAACTTTCCCTCTCAGACAATTCCAACATTAAAACTGTCCACAGCAATGAAGAGATTCTTTTTACCAACATTATGAGTTTACATCAATATGTTTAAATACAAATGCACTGCAACATCTCAAATATAATGTATATAATATAAATATAATATACTATGGTGTAAATGTAAGAAATCAACATGCTAAAGATGCAAAACCCATGAGTTCTCAAAAGAAATAAAAGTTTGAATATAAAAAGGCCTAAAAATTGAGCCCTATCAGATATTTGCAACTGGATGACATATTGAGCTGTTTTAAAGATAAATAATTAAACAAACAAATAAAACTTGCTGACAGAGCTGGAAAAACTTAAGTCAAAACAGAAAAGTTACTAATCTAAAAAAATAAATCATTACATCTGGATTGATAGCCCTCAACCCCCCTGTGCCGGGTCTATTAGGGTCTGACGTGCTCGTTATAAGCAAACATCCTCACTTTTGTGTTGATTATGACAGAAGGGGCGGTTTTTCCAAACCAGAGCTGCGTCTCAGTTGCGCTCTGATGCTTTCTCCCGTCTGTCTATGTGTACCTTGCTTTAGGCGTGGATTTATAGAAACCTCAGCAGCACCTGCCACTTGCTGCAAACCTGTTGTTCCAGCCGTGGCGGTGCTCCGAGCGGCTCCTGTCATGCTTCCTGAGAGTCACCGCTGTCGGCTTCCATCCCCCCCACCTGCCTCCATCTGCTTGAACGTCCCTCTTAAAACCAGAGATCTGTTTCTGCCATTCATGTCATTCCAGTTTGTGACGGGTGAATCTCTCCCCCTGTTACACAACGCTCTTCTCATCTAATGTACTTTTTTGGTGGCGTGTTCAGCGAGTTGAGCTAAGGTCAGCGGAGCGGGTCAAGCTCTGTTTGCTAAAGAACTCACTGAGGTCTCAGCTGAAACTGGCTTAAACAAACAGTGGGGAGAAACGCAAACAGCCGGATAAAGTCAGCAAGGGATAAAGCGACACGTCAGAGGAAAACTCATCCTCACAACAAATAAAACACAAGGTTTTCAGGTTTGAATGAAACAAGTTTATCAAAACCTTGTAAAACACTTCAGTACCAAAGACATGAACCTTTAAACATTTGGCTTTCACTTATCAACACAATTAATTTACGATTTAAATGCCACATTCTTATGCATTCTTTTTCTTTTGCTCAATAATAGCACAAACTCATGCCTACCCACATATACAGTACATATACAGCACGACAACATAAATTATTGTTTGTTTGGGCATTGGGAAACTTTGGTGAAAAATCCATGAGATCCATGAATTCTCCGTATTTTGAACCCTTCAGTTGTAAGTCAGCAACAATGTTCACATTTGTCAGCTCTATTCCTGACCTATACCATCCTACAGAAAGGAATTACAGTACATAAAAATAAGACTGTTAAGGTTAATCGAAACAGACAGTGATTACACTGCATGCCATTGCAATTAGATGCCTGGATAATGACGATAACGAAGTTCAAGGGAATGTGCAGCGGAAAAAAACACACGTGTTTTCACAGTCTGATAAGAACTCTCACTAAGTGAGTACAGTGATCGTCCCACGTTGAGACTCAAAAAGTAGCTTCATATAAAAGAGAATTCCTGCTGGGCCAAAGTGGACACGAACCAGACCAAAACATCCCAACGCTGTTGGCTTGTCGCCAAAACGCTTCCGATTCTGCCCTCTAGTGCGCGGAGGTTGCCGTTGCCGCGGAGATGGCCTAACGTTCAGGAATTTTGAAAGGCAGCGTCTCTAAAGACATCCAGACAGTTGACGGTGACGAGGACGCCGGTCAGCTGCCTCCACTGTCTGGTGGCGGGATTTTTCATCTTGTCTAAGATCAGGTGCAGATCCTGGATCATGTCCTTGTAGTGGTCGCCATAACGCAGACTCCAGGAGTACAGGTAGTCATAGGCAGGCTTCCACATGGACTAAACCAGGACAGGAAATACAGTGATAAGGACCACCATTACAATGTCACTTCAAGGTCATTGAGGCGTCAAACTGACCTGGGAACAAACTTCGCCGTTCTTCCCTCGGTGAGGTGCCTCATATCCCGCTATGTGAGCGCTGGAGAGTTTTCCTATTTTCTCTGCCAGCTCCCTCCATCGGACCCCCAGCTCCACAGCAGTGGACAAGATGACTGTGTCCTGGATGAGCTGGGCCACAAGATTCATGGAATCCATCCTCAACAGACCCTAAAGATGTGAAAGAGAGCAAAACGTCACAAAAACAGGGGCGCAGCGCGGCTAACGGGGTTCTGCACCTACCGTCAGGAGTTCATGGAGGAACTTCCGCTTGGTTCTGTCCGTGTGGCAGTCCTCTTTCAGCTTTTCCAGAACGCAGGCCACTTTGTCGGCTTCCGTTTCGGCGCACCTCCGTAAGACCGTGTCGATGGACAGGTGGTTGTAGCCCAACACGTACGCAAAAGCTTTCCAGCTGGTTATGTGTTCCGTGACCAGTGTCTGGATGGAGGAGTACATGTATGTGAGCTTCCTGAAGGGCATCGTCATGTTGTCCAAGAGCACCTCTGTGGACAGTTGTATTCCGGTGAAGTCAATCACTTGGTCTCTGGCGATGAGCTTGACATTCTTGCAGTGCACCAAACCAGTCCTGCCTCGGAGGAACCCCACGTACCACTCTTTTACTTTTAGGTTGCCGACCGACTTGACGGTGTCTTTGGAAAGGAGGGCCACGGTGTCACCCTTGAAGTACTCCAGGAGGTGCTCCACGTGGGACTGACGCAGGACCGACTTCAGGGCCACGCCGTACCACTGCAGGTTGACGGGACGGTCTGTGAATTTGAAGAACTCTGGAATACTTTCTTCAGGAATAGGTAAGGTTGTCGCCATTTCAACCCGCTTTTCAATTGGCTTCGGCGTCCGCTTTTCCAGTCTGACGGGAGCTGCAGGAGGCGAAGACACTTTAAAGCGAGCGACAGTCACAGAGTCCGATTCCTGCACTTGCAATTCAAATTTAAAAGGGCTCATTTCTGCGTTGCTGGCGCACGACACCGCCACGGGCAGGTGCAAAATCGTCCCTATTTTCAGCTGACTCTGCCTCACTTCTTTCCGCTTGTCCTGGGGTTTGATTTCAAACACCGAGTCTGTCAGGGTAATTCCAATGCGCAGGTCGTTCACTTTGTCTGGTTTGAACCCGTGCTTGCCCCAAAGCTGCAGCACGAGAGGAGGAAGACTTTTGTTCCCTTTACAGATGACTGAAAATGGAAGCTTAGGCGGAACGTCCTCGTGGCAGCAAACCACTATGACGAACTTAAATGACGGGTGGATGTACCTGGGCCCGTAAACCGCTACCACGACCTGGCGGCTCAGGTAATCCCACACTGAGGTGGCGGGCGGCTGGATCGCTGATGCCTCCGCTACTGCGATCACAAAAAAATGTGTCTTTAGATCCCGGATCTTCATCTGCATCATGTTTTTGTGGACGCTACAGTTGTCCACTTTAAGGTACGGCCCTTCGCGCTTGTTGGACACCAGACCGATCACAGAGGTCATCACCTGACTCAGTGGGTCGCTCTTCACCTCCCCAGAAAGTTTAATCTCCAGAGTGATGCCCTCCTTCATGTTGATGTTGCTGAGGACCACCTCAACCAGCGGACTCATGGTCGTCTCATAGTTGCTGTTGAGTCCAGGAGGAGGGTCGAGCATTGATTTCAGCGTGACCTCCTGGAATTCTCCAGGAGGAACGTGGCCCTCTGGAATGTGGATCCGGATTTCAGAGTGTGGTAACCGCACCGATCCTCCGGTGTGGCCGATCCTGGAGATGACCTGAGAGTCAGTGGCCTGGGTCTGAGCCCAGCCTGGACTCTGGCTTATCAGATTTAAATCCAGACATGAGCGGGTGAGCTGCCTGTGGCTCAGCCAGGCCATCTTATAGGCCTCTCTGTCGTTCTTTAACCACTCAAAATCTGGGTTCAGCACCTGTCCGGGTGGCCTGAAACTATTCTCCCGTTTGAGCACTTTTGCCTCCACACCATTCCGGACATCTAAAGCGCTCCTCCATCTCCCGGATTTGTTAGCTACTCGTTGCCGGTCCTCCAGGAAGCCTCCCAGGCTGCCTTCATCAGACGATGTGCTTTTAACATCCTCTTTACTCGTCTCCAAACGCTGGTCTTTGGCTTCCTCCTTCACAGTTAAGTTAGAAACATCCCTGTTGCCATGAACAATATCATCTAAGAAAGGATTTGATCCCGATAGTTTTTCCCAAAAAGGATTTTTTGATTGCGATGAAAGTGACACTTCAGTTTGTAGAGTCGGCTGCTCAGATTTCTCAATCACTTGCATCCCGCCTGCGAATATGTTACATTTTGGTAGAAACACTGTTACGATTAAAATTGAAATTTTAAAATTAAGAATATCCCAATTTGAATTTGGACTTTACCTTTGAGGTTATCAATTGAAACCCTGTCATCCAGATCAATCAGTGTCCCCTCAGATTTACTCCTGATGAGACTCCCAGCACGATGGAAGGACTTTGTTCTTCCAGCTGCCATTTTTCAGCCTGTGATCACAGATAATGCTGCTGTTTAATCACTGTTTTTCACTGTCATTCAATCTGCTGCCTTTAGTTTTCCTGATAAATTGATACAAACACAGAAAAGAGCATTTGAATTTCTCTTTGAATTAAAAAGCACATTTTTTATAATAGCATTTCCATGGTTTTCTATCATATTGTAATTGATATCTTATTCAAACACACAAGCTAAGTTATAAATTTAACATTAGCCTAACATTATTTTTAAATGAAATATAGTAACTATTCAAAATATTAGCGATCAATGAAGTTGCAGCCTAATAAATCTGAGCCATGGCAGCAAACAGCACAATGACAGATAATAAAGCTGTTTGATAAATAAAGCTGTTGTTCTCTCCCACTTCCTCCCCCCAACTGTTTTGACCCCCGAGCCTTTCTCCAGAGCTTATTGTCTGTTTCTGATACTGTTCCACAGAAATTGGCATAAAGAATGAACTCTTCTCTCTGTCACTTGTTTGTGTAAAAACTCATTCACAACCTGCCAGAGTGAGTCAGTCATTAATAATGTGGTTTCTTACACCGGTGCACAAGAACAGGTTGGTCTTGTCAAGCCTTCAAACACCATACTTAACACTGCTCTGTCCTGATCAAAGCAAAGACACTTAAATACTGTTTAATTATGCTTCGCTTATATGATAGAATTATAATATTGTGAAAATGTTCTTTTGAGAATGTTAAAGGAAAGTGTTATGCTTGTAGAAACGTTAAAGACATATTACAATGTTAATAATCTCGAGAATAATTTCTGAACAAAAATAGTCCAATACTAATCTTACATGTCTTTTGAATTTAAATAAAACAAAAAGTGGCTAAATGTATCAGGCGAAGATTCCGAACAGGTTTATATGATGTAGTTACATATTAATCTAACTAACTATTTAAGATCCTTGGTCAAATAGGGGGAGAAACGAAATAAAGTGTGATCTCACCGTCGGCATAGGAAGATCGTATTTCCCTCTGGTGCGTTTGCACGAAAACACACTATGACCACTGACAGGTCTTTTCCTGGGTGTATGTATGAGGGTTTTACTGTTTGTTCTTTCAACGTGACGTGTTTGTAACTTTGCGTTTGAACCCAGCGAAGGAGTGGCCTGTTGGAGTTATGAAACTACAATACCCACAATGCACCTTCTTGTTGACACAAGCGACACTGAAACTCAGCGGCTGACCCACCTGTAGTTTCGACAGGAGAGATATGGTGATAATAGTGTCACGGACTGGGCTGTTAAGTCAGATATTTATGTTTAGATAAGGGAAGACAAAGGACAAAAATGGCTAAATATTTTGTAAAATGGCTATATGTACATTTGCACAGCAGCTTCGGGCGTCCGCATTGCTTTGAGGCTAATTTGCTAGTTAAAGCAGGAGGTATCCTGAACATTAGGAAGCCAAATAAAGATGGTCAAGCCTTTAGGGGTTTATTGATTTCACTGTGTTACACAGTAACCGATAAGGTCAAAGTGAGCTGAGCTTAATCTCATCAAGGACAAGAGCCACGTTATCTCAAAAAACAGGTAGTAGGATGTACCGATGACTAGATTACTAACGGAGACTGCCCATACATTTAGAATATAGGCCAAACCACCGATATGTAACAGGAACCCACTGTTTTAGTCTTGTGACGTTGAACACTTGGATTGTTACAATGTATAGAAATGCTTCCGTCTACAGAGGCCTTCCATTCATTCAGAAGGGGACTGCAACTCTGGGACTTTGTAAATGGTGGCTGCAGAAATCTGGGTTATTAAAATGGGCCTGCAGGATGAACCTACATCCTCTTAAAACAGGAACACTATAAGTATGTAAATGTGTTCTAGCTGTGACCAATCGAGTATTTCACGATTATTTCTCCGAAGCTCGGAGTTTACTTGTGTCTGCCACTTGGGGGAGCTATTTTCCCACCAGTCCTGCAGTCGGACTACACCAAGAAGGAACTCAAAGTTTTAGCTTTGGTACAACAAAATTTAGAATCTGCTGGGCAGCTACTGCACCGAGACAGTCAGACTGGATGTCTGACATAACTGTTGTTACTGCTGCTATTCACTGGAGGAAATGGAGTTGACTGGGCTGTCGTTCACCTGTTGATTTGCTGTGAGAGGTCAACATGTCGGCCATGTTGGAGTTCGCTCTGAGATATTTCATGCCAGAGAACATGCTATTGACACCCCAAAACTTACCTTCTTCAGGAGCAGACGAGCAGGTGATTACCTTAGAGGAGATGGCTTCATTGTGTGATCAAGCTTTTCGGTCTGAACATCCCAGTAGATGCAAAAACCTTAGTGGCACTTACTCCAGAATCAGGTGATATGAAGTCCTCTCAAACAACTGCAGGTTACAGCCAGCAGCAGGCACACTGACACGTCTGCTGTATCACAAGGACGTGTTCTGTAAGCCGAGCAGCTTTTTTTTTGAGGTTTAGTAGCTGTGACAGATGAAGCGGCACCTGTGATATAACATAAATCGATCTAAATTGCTGCACACATTGTACGGCGTCGGCCCTGGCAGCCTAACAGCAGCCGTGTTAATTATTTTCACTAACCTCGCCAAATTGGCGTCCCCTGGCGAGCGGTCGGTTTGATGATAGTGTCAGTGTGGTTGGCAGTTTTAACCACGAGGCTGCCCACAGATGCATCGCTGGTCAGAGGTGCACGGGAAGTATCAGGGTTTGCTTTACAGCTTTAGAAAAAGCCATCATGTGGTTGAAAAATGAGCTTTTCCTGCTGCGTTCTCTGTGTGTGGATTTTAACAAAGCTGACTCCTAAAAACTATTTGGATGTTATTTATTTTTCAGATTTTCTAGGTGATTGGATCAAACTTGATCCATATACGAGCACGGTGAGAATAAATGCTGCCGTATGGTCATATTGGTCCATCTTTGTGGTATTCTTGCATATATTTTATTCTTTTCTATCCCAATTTAACTTTGACATGACTGTTTTGTGACAGGACGTTCTACTGTTGAAGGCCAGGGAGAGGAAAAAGGCCATGTAAGTTTATTGTATATGACACCACCCAGAATATTCCTACTGATCTATGTAACTAAGTTTTTGTTTTGAATAATATTTCAGAGACATTCTTCAACTCAAGAATTCTGTGTCAGAACATTTTTTCATCATTTTTCCCAGTTATTTTCTCTCTTTACTGTCACATGTAGGAATTCAACTTGCTAGATAAAATTTAATAAAACAAAAATAATCTGTGCTGCTTGTCATGATGTTTTTAATAAAGAAAATACCTGTAATTCAGAAAAAGCTTTTTTCTTATTATGAAAAGATACCCTCTGATACTTCTCTGAAAATGTTTTAAATTCTTAAAGTAAAATAGTTTGTGGTTTGAGGTTGTTCCTTTGTTTTGTCCCTGCAGCATTTCCTGCTTGACCGCATCATCACTGAAGAAGAAAACGCAAAGGTGGGAAACCTGCAATTATGCAGTTGTAATTTATTCTTTTTAGAATTTAAAGAAGATTCAGGTGAGGAGAAACAAGAGAGAAAGAAAAGAAGTTATTGAGGATTGTGGGTGGGTGCTGGATACACTGAGGAAATGCTCTCATAAAGCAAAAAGCACATTATGGTTATAATTTTTTTTTATAAATGATAGTCTTTGTGTGGTGTTCTGATGAGTTATGGTCTATACTTTCCATAATTCCCAGATTTTATTATGATGGACTAAGTTGTAGAAGTGTTTTGCTGCTTGTAGTTATAGTTTTTGTATTTTTTAAAAATTTAGTTGAAGGAATGAATGTTCATATTTTAGAATTTTAAAAATAGTGACAAACAAGCCTGTTTTTCATTTCACTTTAAACAGTTGCTGGTTGTTTAGGCCGCTAGATGGCGCTTTAGGCCTGTTTAGCTGTGACAGAAGTTAAGACGTGTTTTATCTATTCAATAATAATTCAATTATAAAAGGCAAAAAGAATATCCTGTTTTAAGACGTCTTTCGAAAGATCATGTTGTAAATTGTTTTGGTATATGTAGATATTTCACGAATCCTTTCTAATTTATCTCTCTCTCTGATCCTAGTTTCACATTTTTAAAACGACCACATTTGACGGCGTCGAAATGTGTTGCTGAAAAATGGCAGGAATAACAGAAGTCAAATAAACGATCGTGTTATAAAAATGTTTGACTATAAGTAGTGAAAACAGGGAAAAATTCGAAGGAATTCACAGACTTTTATCTCGGAAAACTAATAGTTACAGAAGACCGAGGACTGAATACAATTAAATTATTAAGACAACTATATTAATAACATCAATAACCTAAATTAATATAGTTACTATAAGCTATTTATAGGCCCATTTAATAAAGTTACCTCGGGCAAGAATATGCGCCGATGGTTGCAAACTTGAAATGTAGCCAACTACTAAAGTTAGGGTTAGTTATTATATATATAAGTTATTTTGAGGATAAATAACAGCATACCGTTTATGTTGTTATTTATGTTAAAATTATCAAAAATAAATCGAAAGATTAGCATTCCACCCGTTGATCCTGGGCTAATTTGAAATTCAATCAGTGAAATCCAATTCAGTCCGAGATTTAGAGATGAATACCTAATTTTATTCACAAACGTCTGTCTTAATAGCATGCTTTGTTTTATTGTTTCATTTTACTATTTGGTTGTAACAGAAATCAGGGACAGGCCACGAGTTTGCTCCCGGCCATTTCAACTTTATGGCCTTCTATTAATGAAATAACATTTTTGTCATCTCACCAATTCCAAAAACGGATCGATCAACTACCTCTGAATTCATGTCTGCACTTTATTGAGTGGCTTCAATAAAAAAGCCATTCTCGAAGGGAAAGAAAAGTCATTGTAAAATTAAAATCACTTTACAACATGCGTCTTTAAATTAAATGAATGGGTAAACAGTAAATGATTTCAAAACCTTACAAATAAATTCAAAGTGCGCCTAAAGATATACCCCTAAATACAAGAAAAAGTCGTGGTTAAATATAACTCCCCACAAATACATTTCATATCATGTCGAAGAAAAATCAAAGTACATTTTTCCGTATATTTTCAAATATTTACTAGAGTCCATATGCAACTAGAAATACCTATACAAAATCGTCTCCTGGGCAAATACATAACTCACCTTTACACTGGGCTGTAATTATTCTAACCTACATTTCTTATATTTACAACATCATTTCGCAGCCAAGTGAAGTAACCACAACTTCCAGGCTGTGGAGGACATCGCAATATGGGATATAAACCTACAACTGCACCGTCTTTACGTATCCCACCATACATCTTTACATCCTCTATGGACAAAAAAAAGAGAAAGAATATCTTCTGCTCTGTCATAAAGTGCCACAGTTTGGTTCTGGATGTGTTTTTAACAGCAGTAGCACAAGTCGCAGTGTTTTCTGTAGTTTACGTTTTCAAATCCCAAAATATCAAGTGGGAGTTTCAGAAAGCTTCGGCCCTGTCAGACCGCAGATATTTAATGAGAAGTTTCTCATGGGACAAATGTGGGATTATGGAATTCTGTCTCGTCAGCTGGACAGTGAAACGTTGCAGTAACGTTGAATTATTTTTTTTCTTTAAATGGCGACACTTAAGCATGTTTGCATACATTTAGTATGTCCACTTCCACGTCCTCTCGGACATGTTTCATCGCAACACTTTGTTGTTTTACAGTTTCACGTCGGAGGAGTTTTTAGAGGCCGTTCATGCCGACTCCCTGGGTTGCCTCGGGTGGGTGCAACAGGTCAGGGGAATGGCACGGGGGGCTGCCCGCCGCGCTGTGCTCGCTGTCGGTGTCACTCCCTCTCTTCCCTCCGCTGCCCCCGGAGCCAGAGCCGGCGGACCCCCCAGCGCTGTGAGTTTTTACATGTTTACTGAGGTGGTCGCTGCGCATGAATCTCTTGTTGCACACCGGGCAGGCGAACCTTTTCTCTCCGGTGTGGGTGCGTAAATGTCGCTGGAGCTCATCCGAGCGCGTAAATCTCTTCCCGCAGAAGAGCCAGTTGCACACGAACGGCCTCTCGCCGGTGTGCCACCTCAAATGCGCCTTCAGGTGCGACGTTTTCCCGTAAACCTTCCCACAACCGGGGATGTGACAGCTGTGGAGACCTTTCCTCCTGAGACTTGCGCCTGCCGGTCCGAGTCTCTCCGCCTCCTGACAGTTGGGACAGTCGCAGGTGGCTCTACCCGAGTAGCGCCGAGAAGATGACCTCGGAGACCCGGCTAAAGACGCAGGTGGACCGCCAGAGAGCATAGTCCCACCTGTACCGGCTAATGGAGACGGACTTGTGTCCGGGTAAGAGGACAGCACCGGTTTGAAGCCGTCCATCAGGTGCTGGCCAGTTGTCAACAGGTGCGGCGAGGGATTTGTGCTGAAAGCAGAGTGACTCAAAGTCGAGTAATCAGAATTATATCCGCCCAGAGGAGAGTGCAAGGAGGTCTGGAGTCCACCGGAATGTAAGGAGGTTTGTAGTGCCGCTCCGTTGGGATTTTGAACGTCAATCCAGCCTGCTCCCATATCCCACCACGCAGACGCCCCGGTTGTTCCGACATCTCCTGTGGGGATACCGGGGTGAGATGACTTGAACCAGGACTCGTATGGATGCGCAACGCTCATCCTTGGATAGATACCCTGCAAACTGTCCACAGAGGTGTGCACCTTCGAGATGAACACCGGCTGGTGGCTGGATTCTTGCGAACTATTGGAAACGGAGGCTTGGAACACTGAGTAATCGTTCCCAAAGTGTGAACTAGACGTGGTGCCGGGCGTGAGGGAAAAGGCACTGGATCCGTTGGAGCTGTTGGTGCCAAAAGAGTCCGTGATGCCGGTTCCGTTGCGGGACACCCCGAAGCCGGACAGGCCGGATCCGAGGCTGCAGCTGCTCGCGGCGGCTCTTTTCCACGGGTGAAAGCCTTTTCCAAACGACGAGGAATTATCCGAAATAGTCGAGGGCGAAGGGCTCGGACTCCCTATTTTGTTGCATGTTGCAGCTAGCATGGCTAAAGGAGTCGATCCCAACCTCGGCTCCTCCTGAGAGCAAAAGGAAAGCAGTAAATGACTGGTCAGCCCAACAAGTTTAACAGGTTCTGTACTGGGGTTCCTGCGCAGCATTTCACCCTCAAGGACAGTAAGAAGTTACCAAAATGTTTCGTAAGTCTCAGCAGATGCTTCAAAATCATTGGAAATGACATTGTGTGGTTATTGTATTATTATTATTACCTTTTAGTAGAAAACTTAAGCAACTGGCAGCTTTTACAGAACGCAGAAGAGGGTGCCAAATAAAACAGGCATGCTCTACAACCAGCAGGACGGAGTTAAATCCAGTTTACAGGCTTTCTCGGACGACCACTTGCTGGAACTATGTTTGAGCAACTACCTTCGGTGCTACTTTTGCGCCTGCTGTAAGTTTAATCCCCGTCCGGCCGGACAATGACAAGAACCAATTAAACCAGTAAGAAAGTCCTTTCGACTCACCCCTAGAAGTGAAGTTGCCATCACACAAAAACACTGCCCTCCTCACAGAATCTTTTTATATTTATGAATCAGAGCCACTGTTTTTTTTAGAGGTGCGCAATACAATGATGTGTTCCGCCCATTCTTCCACAATTGTAGGCTCCTCTCCGGCTTTGAAGTGGCGCTGTGACACGGGCGTCCAATCAGCGGCCGCGTCCCGCCGCACCGCCGCAAACGACCGTGAGGTCATCAATAGAGCCCCCTCAGACAGCTCTCCACCCTCGCCCACCCCCACCGCCGCCCCCTCCATAATAAAAGACAGCGGAAGGAAGGTAAAGTTAAATGAGAGCGAATTAAGAAGGAGGTATTGGGGTGGGGTGGGGTGGGGGCGCTTGTTGTTGAAATTTTACAGAATATCAGGTTATAAATTTTGAAGGAAGGGTTGATGGGGTGGCAGCCTGTTGATGGTGGATCCAGCAGGTTCGCCTTAACCAGCGACGTCAACACAATTGCTGCAAATCCAATCCAATCAAAGTTGACTTATATTTATTTTAGCAGCATCTTAAATGATTCTTGAGCTCAAAAAGTGCCTTCCACGAGTACAAGTAAGACACCTATCAAAGCCGCGACAGGTTTACTTTATAAAAAGATCTTTATTATACTGAAATTATTTCTGTTCAGGCATAACTTTGTATGTTTTAACTGTCCAAGACTTAATATAGACAAACTATTAGGACACAGAGGCTTCATTGTTCTGACCAAGGACCGATATTACACCGTCTCAGACGTTCACATCACTGTAATTGTGCTCAATTATGGTAATAGTTTTGATTAAAACTGTATAGTTGGCGCATTCCGGTGGAGGATTATTCCGTGTATTGCCCGAAAGCATCACGCACTGATTTGTAAAGTTCATATTTTGGAATGGCAACACAAAAAAAACAACCTTGTGAAAACGCGTAATTGGTGGACACGATGGAGAGTGCCACAGATTAACAGATTATTTGGGCCACAAAAGCACTCTGTGTCAGAATGAAATTGTAAGACGGCTGGGCTGAATTGCTTCATCGTTTTCCCCGCTGACATTTAGTTTTATCTTCAGAGGAAGCTGCTGTTACATAATAAGAACGTGAAGGCAAAAAGCGCGTTGAACCCTGGCACATTCGTAGGCGCTATTAGCATGCAGTGCGCTCCGGAGGCATAAATTTCATTTGAATTTCAAATTTAATAACGCGGGAGGTTTTTAATCATCGGCGGTTTTATTTGTTTGATATTAACATGCTTATTGACCGGGTCTGTTGACCAGCCTGGTCATTACAAGACGTGGAAAAGTTAATTAAAACAACCAGGGATTATTCATCACATCATCTGCCTAACCCGTGTCGCTTCCTTTATTACACAGCGTGATAGATGGACTAACTGATTAATCCTTGTGTTTCTAGGATTGGACAAGAGCTTTTTGGATTAATTTACACTGCCGTGCCTTCATGTGTCTAAAAATGAAGTGGAGAAAAAAACATTGTTATCATTCATACAGTGAAAGAAAAAAAAGGCAGATGCAGGAACATACCGTGCACTTATCTTAATAGATTTTGTTGCATCACATATGCAGTTATTATTCTTTCTTGAATAATTATTCACAGATATTTTAAAAACACCCGTTTACACGTGCAGTTTTGCATGTATGTATTTCTTTGCAGTTCCTTCACATATCCGCTTTTCCAATAATAAACCGACACCACTCCATAAATGAATCAAACGGTTTACTGACGCTCTAAAGATTCAAAAACGGGTCGATCTGGTTTATTTCATTACATTCCAGCTAAACTAATCATTTGATGCGACCCCAGCATCCCGTCCACATTATGTAATGTGAAAGCGAGTAAAATGTGCCGCTGTAACGAGGAGAATAAAAGCCACATACCGTGTGCCTCCGCTCCGATGTGCATTGATTGACCCTCGGTGTTTGCTCTCAGAAGAGTAAAACACATCTCCTGGCGCAGCTGTGAGCGTGGACCACGCCAAAGAAATGTTATGCTGGCAATTCAGGTAGGAACAACTTTCTTTAAAAAAAAACAAAACAACCTTTGTGATATACACACATACACGCCACATAAAACTAACCTGATAAATAATATGCCAAATGTAACCAATCTGCTTTTCCCCCTTTCTTTCTTTTTTTGCCGAGGAGGGGACGGTCATTCATAATATTGAGCGCAATGGGGATTTTACGCATTTAAGGAGCGAGGTGGGCTGCCGCTACGGGGGGACACGTTGGCCTCTGGTGACAAATTACCGAGTGATCACACCAGCAAGACTGATGTCAGAGGTCAGTGTGATAACTGCTCGACAGAAAACGTGTTGCCGACGAAGCCACAGGGAGATATTTAATTCACCTCAGATTTTCGAATCTCGTTGTAAAATTTATTTAATTTTCCCGGGGAAAGAAAATCCCCTTTGTTGCCTGTTGCGTCTATAGAGTCGGTCCTACTTCATATGGTGCGCAGGTTGTTCTTAACGCGCGGCGGTAACTGTAAGCCGCACTGAACAGATGTCCCCATTCAAGGCTTTCTTCTCCTCCACACATGGGCCATATTACCATCATGAAATCAAACTCAAAACCTGTCCCTTTAGCCGCTATAATGACCGAGTTATTCTGGGCCGCTGAGCACGAACAAAGTGGGTTCAATATTGCGTGCTGCAGAATCACGGCTCTCAGGGTCGGGAGAAAAGCGTCACGGCAGACGTACACAATATATATTTAACGTGGAGCAACGAGATAATCTGACACTTCCTCTTAAAGATGACCCTGGAACTCTGAAAGTAATGCTTTTAATACGTTGCAGATGAGTGGATTTAATATAGTTTTCTGCTATTTACTTAAATAAATAAGCAATACTGATGATATAGAGTATGCTTTCATTTTATTTATAGATAGATGGATAGATGGATGGTTTGGGGGTTGCTTTCTCTCTTCACCAGGAGGGTGAAATAGCAGATGTCCGTCTACACTTTGTGCTGCCAAGTGGGTCCAGAGTGGGGCGGCCACAGACACAAGGGCCCAAATGGCACCACAAAAGATATGCAGGAAGCCCCTCTCCGCCTGGGTGAGCCACAGAGAGGGTCTCCCTTCTCTCTGCCAGTCCACAGGCCGCGGCAGCGGCGGGGCCATGTGTCACCGGCTGGCGTGCGCGTCGCGGCGACACTCGCACATAAACATAAATAAGCATGCATATGTAGGAATGTGCAAAGACCAACCGGGCTCATCACTGGCATCGTCTCCATCACACCTGCACATTGCACTCAGAGCAGAGCCCATTAATGCCGTCGTTTTTTGCAGTCAGATATTTTTATTATTCAACTTTCAAATGAGCAGCTGAAACCTGAATTTCCAACGCTGTGCTTGTTGTTGGCAAACAGCTCATCGGTTTGTGTATCGCAGCGGAAATCTGGCATTTTTCTTTTGTCCGCGAGGTCATGGAAAGTGGGTAAAAAGGCCTTGAAAGTGCTCCAAGCACAGGTGTGCACCCTGGCCTGTGCTGAAGGGGTGCACTGAACCATAAACAATGATATAAATGTCTGGCAAATAAAATGGCTAGTTAACAATCTTTTGACTGCTCTAACCTCCGAGCCTTTGTTGTGTATCGATCAACCAGCTGTTCCTGGCTTTGTCTGGCGGCACAGGAGCCTCTGGTGCCTTCTGGGATGAATGGATGGAGCCACCAAAAAACTCTTCCTCTTGGTGTTTATTGCCCCCTTTATATTTATGCCTTTCATATCAAATAAAGCCAGTAAACAACCTTGTTTTGCTTCAGTTACATATCTTTTTTTTAAATGCATTGACTTTTTTGTTCAAGTCCGTAGTTGGTTTATGGGAAAAAACTTGTAAATGGGTCTTCAGATGGGCATAATTTGTCTTTCCGTATTAAGATAATTGTATGTTAAATTGCAGGAGGTGTCATATATGTCAAAGAAGCCAAGACAGGTTGATAATGGTCCATCTCAGCACATGTCAGCAAAAGAATGTTCTCTGAGGGCCTTCTGCAGTTCTGCTTTATTGGTTTTCTTCAATGCCTGTTTAACCTCTGTCAAAATCATTTTAAAGGCGTCCGGTGAATATCCTGGTCGGCTGTGTTACAGCCTGTTTCACCGGCCGTGTGTTGGCTGGCCGAGGTGATAGAGTCCAAACACAGGCTGTTTATGATAAACATAGTCAGCAGTACTTTCTGATGCCAGTTGACTTGTGTCCTTCATCCGTGGGCCTTGAGATCTTCTTATTGACTTCCGCAGAGCTCAGCGTTGCACTTTGTCAGCGTGAGAGGCAGTTTAAGAGACAAGCAGGCGAGGCAGTCATACAAAGTGAAGTACTTAGGATTAGCCCTGGCTCTTCAAGTTTCAGCAATTATCCTCCTGCGGGCATTCTTGCCGTGTTGGATAATAATGGATGTCCGGGTGTACGCCTGTCACCTCTCAAGTGTGGGTGGAGGAAACCCACGAGAGGTGCTGGGACAGAGAAATGTTTGCTTTTCTTGTTATGTCATTTAAGGAGCACAACACCAGAGCCAAAGCTGCGCGGCAACACGGGTCGACTCGCAATCCTTCCAGCCATGTGTGATGTGATAATGAAACATGTTCCCAAAAGGTGCTAATGTGTTCCGAGATCCAGCGTAATTACCAAGTGTCAGGCGTGTGTTTTTGATAAACAAATCTGTTAAAAGACACTGTTGAGTTATTTGTCGAGCACCAGCCCCACCTGACTGGCGTTGATTACGTTTGCCAGCCGTATGAGTGCACCAGCCTTTATTTTCCTCCACTCTCTTCTTCAAATATTCACACAGGAAGAACTGTATGCCACCTACCCCCAATCTTTACGTGTTACATCAGTTTATCTTTTGCCGTAAAGTTTCAAGTGCACATTGGTGTAATAGAAAACACAAGCAAAGAAAACACAGGGCTTTAATTAAGAGCTGCTCCGATTTCCCAGAGGGGAAATTGTCTTCTTCCATTAACTTAGTTTATCATATAATAAAGAGGTTGCCTTGTCCTTCCCCATCCAGACAATTGGTTTTAATCAGGCAGCAGGTCTTTCATGGCTGGTAATTTATGCTAAATTGACAAGGGTGGAGGATATCACAGAAAATCATTATGACAGGGCTCAGGTCACTGCCTGTCACCATCTTGTTTTATCCTGTCTCCCCAGCCTACCAACAACAACAAAACTCACAGATAGACGCGTTGGCAATTTACATACTGTATATATGTGTGTATGTCAGAGTTATGCTGCTGGTGTAAAAAAAAAAAGTCGCTCTTTGATTTTTAAGTGCAGCTTGTGTGAGTGTGAAAGAACAAATTGTGATTTAAAGTGCATGTGTATGTGTGTGTGTGTGTGGGGGGGGGGGGGGTTGAAGAGGGGATGAGTACGAGGAGGAAGCAGGGAACACACTTCTCGCCTTGCAATTTAATCACCGTATACCCGGCGAAGTATTGACAGTTGTCCTGTGGAAGCCATTAAAGTTGCTGTCCAAGGTTAAATGAAATTGCAGTTTATCAAGGCAGCATTGAGGAAATAAGGGAATCTGTTCATGGCTGTTGATTAATGCGGAGCGTGATCAACACAAGGGGTTCATTAAGCCATACATCACCGGGGTAATTTAACATGTCATCGCGCCTGCTGTTGCCGTCACACTTTTTTGTGTGTGTATATGTTTGCTGTACATGTGTGAGGCTTTGTGTGTCGACAACACAAGCGCTGACCTTACAGGCTCTCGCTGTGCCTGTTTTCCTTTGTACTTGCACCTTCAGGCAGCTTTTCTGAGGTCCATGACACTTAAGAGCTCTAAAATCTAGCAGTGAATATAGTAAATATAGCATTACAGTGCTTAAATACGGACTTCCTGCAGAATGTTGTGATTTGAAGCAACACTGAGAAACGTTCTTCAGGTCTTCAGTACCAGCACAATCGCTTTAGTTCCACAGCACCGAGGTATGCTAAAAAGGCTCTGGAAGCTAGGCCTGCTGGATTTGTTTACTGGTGGATAATTGATAGTGCTTGAGGGACAGGCATGAGTCGGACATGAATCACGGGTGACAGGGCTCATGATAAGGAGCTGAAAGTCGCCTGTAATTAAGCCGGGCACTAGAGACCAATTGTTTGTAGAATGATTTGGTCGGGGCTAATTGACACTAATTGTTTAATCAGATTTTCTTCTCCTTCATACTACGAGCACGCGTGCTCCACCAGCACCCCTAACAAAGCAGTGGAGGAGGCCACAACTGTTGCTGTGAGGTTATTGACAGCAGGAAATCTATTGCTGCCTTTGGACAGCATTTAGCTGTATAATATAAAAACATAGATCAGCATATGCTACACAACTGTTACCCCGGACTCCTCATCTTAGGTGAGGTGTATCTCTGGTCTAGTACAAACACGAGGCGGCTGGTTTCTTATGCGCCACCTGTCTTTATCAGTGCAAATACGTCCTCGGCGTGGTCATGGTCACCCACGTCTTAAACGACATGACTGATTAGGGAGCTGGTGATCCATCACGTCCCTTGTTTAAGGCAGCTATTTATGACGCTGTAATCTACCAAACATACATGACAAAACACGGTGACAGTCTCCTTTTTTTTGGAGTAATGCCATGTGGGATATAAATTAAAGTGGGTAAAAAAAAAAGATGGGGGGGCACTTTATTTCAATATTCCATCATCAGCACTAAGAGGGATGATGAAATATCGTAAGTTCAGGCAGTGGCACACGTGAGGAGCTCTTTTAGTAAGATTAAATAATGAGACGGAGCAGATAATTAGAGACAGGTCCTTCTCCTTCATCCGATTAAATGCAGCATGTCTGAGTAACGAGCCGGTGATAGGTGGAGCCAGGCACATGAACACGGGATCTAACATCATTAGATTTAATGGCAATTAAACCTGTGGCTCTTTTAATTAACACAAACTATGATGGGAAGTTAATGGTTATTACTTAGAGCCCAGCAGAGGGGAACATTGGATATTTGTTCACTTCATGCAAACTGCAGCGAGACATGCACAAACAAACCCTGGATGTCCTGCAAGCCTCAGCAAACGCTGATGAAAAAGCACACGCCGGCCATCACATCGGCCTCTTTCTTCCTTAAATCTTAAATATAGTTTTTACGATTGCACATTATCAACAGCCCAGTTAGCGTTTATCTTGTCCACATCACTTTTCAATGAAGTTTTCTGATTTATTGTGCAAAGCTACCTTTACTTTGTGCTAATAATTGGATGCTATTGAAAGGATGAGTTTCATTGATTTTGTGGATGACTGGGAACATTTCTGGGCCAGACCATAGATTGTCAGCAAGGTCTGTGTTGAGCTGGGATCGATGCCAGTGAATCTTCCCCTCTGGTTTTTATTTACTTCTGTCTCCATTGATTGAAACATGCAATAGTTCAGGAGCTATTATCACACTGACGCTAACTTTCTGTGTCTCCCCGTTGAAGTAGCTCCCTCTGTTGCTCCTCAATATCTCACTCCAGCAAGTGCTCCCATCTTTCCCTTTCTAACTAATGAGTTAAGAGTATTGCTATGACCTGTAAACATCAATCACGGGTGGCGACGCAGACAGTGACTAACTGCACCGGCGTGAGAGGCACAAAATGAAATGAAAAGTGTAAAAGATACATCCAGCCTGGTGTTTGTCGGGGAATAAATAATACAAGAAAATCATCTGGATGATCAGCGAGTGATTGCAGGTTTAAAGAGTGAAGGTAAATAATAAGGAAGGCTCCGATTTTCTTAATTAATGGGGTGTGAGTAATATTCCAGGCTTCAAATGAGAGAAAAGACGCTGGAAGTTTGATTTTGTTCACTCACCGTGAACTCACTGGTGTGCGCTTAATCCAATAAGTGCTCTTCTTGTTTGAAAAAGCAATGAGTCTCTATTCAGCTGTTAAAATTAAACTTTTCTCCCTCTCTTTTTTTTTTCCATATGGATGACTTGCACGATCTGCCATGTGGATGCTGCCGCACTCGATTGTTTCCGCCATACAACAGGAGGACGCTTCCGTCGCCCATCCGTTTACATATCTAGCTTCCTGTCGCGGCGGCAGAAAGGTCAGTGTTCCTATCCAACTGGGACCCTCGTGATTGAATGTAATCAGTATATACTTGTTATTCTGAGTGCTGGGCCTTTCTTTTATTTGCTGGCCCAGAAGTTAATTTCCCAGGTGACCTTTGTGTAATAAAACAGTATTATCTGTTTCTGGAGCCCCAACAAGGAAACAAATTAGCTTCCTCGGTGCCGTTTTTGTCAGCCAGCAGATCATTTATAAGTTTATTTACTTTAATTAGATTAAGGGTGCAGTAAAGACATGTGTGGCCATCATCCCTTGTCTCCTTGCATTATCTGATTGTCCCGTCCTGTGAATTGGACAATGGTTATGCCTTTTAGTGATTGTGCACAGGCTTTCATTCAAGGGAGACTCGCATATATTAAAAGTGTTTTTATTTTTCGCTCTTTGATGTTTCGTAATAAGATAATTGAATCAGTTTTCGGACTATTACCACCGGAAGGAGTATTTTTAGCCACGTCGGTGTACGGATTGAGCACATTGGTCGGCTTAAAAAAGAAGAGGAGGGGGGAAAAAAAGACGTGGCTGATTTCTCACACGTCTGCACGAACATGTGTCACCCGATATTGTGGAATTTTTTTAATCCTTCTCGCTTTGTGACGCTTTCCCTTTTAAGCTGGATCCGTTTTTCTTAGGCGCATTCAAACAAGCTCCCGTGGCAAGCTTATGTTTCCTCTCCAACATGAAATGGCCAGTTTGTACCTGGACGTCTTCTGCTGCGACGGCCGCTAACAACAATAGTGACAAAAGTAGCAGCGGTTCCGTTGCCATTGTGCAAAGAACGTCGTCCGTTGCTGCTCGTGATACACCTTTGATTCATTTCTGGACAATAAAAAGATGCCCCACCGATATATTTGCTCTTTCACACAACTTCTATAGCTGTTGCAGTTTTGACTAAAGGTGACTGTGAGAGAAGAGGCTGTGAGCTGTGGAGGCCAAAGCGAATGCAATGCTTTACTGACCCGAGGAATCTCTTTTATTACGGGCTTTTGTGCCTCTCCCTCCGCTGCTCTGTCAGCCCATTCAGACCCAGTGGCAGCCACCTACATTATATCCTGGATAGGCAGGACATTCATGCCTTTTTAACCCATTGTCCTTCCCCCCGGGGTGAGGGCCCAGAGCGGGATGTGAGAACCCCAGGCTGGGTATTGTGTCCCTCTGCGCTCTTCACACACCCGGCGGGGAACTTCCTTTCTGGTGTCACCGAAACCTGTGTGGTGTAATCCGCAGCTCCCCGCTGAGCAGGATGGGAAGGTTATTAAAAGTGCCTCTAATGTCTCGTTAATAAATCGCTTCCATTTTCCGCTTCATTTCGAAGTAATCGCGTTGGGAGTGTGGATGGGAAAGAATGTGTACCCGTTCTTGTGTTTTCAGTATCAAAGCTGCATAAAAATGAGCATGTCTTCTTATTGTCAGGGACATATAACTCAGACTTGTAAGTACAGATCCATTAGAGATGTGACCCTCACCTCTAAGATCAAGTATCTGGACTGCTGTGCGATAGGGTCAACCTGCAAGGTGTTGATGCCGCTGTGATTGCTCACGGAGAGATTTTTAAACGCGCCGAGGCCAACCCGGAGGTTTCGGGTTAATGGCGTCTTACGCCACGACCCGCTGGATGCGGCGTTTAGGTCTCCTCTGGGGGTAGCTCTATAAAGCAGCAAAGGTCACTTCAGTTAGAGTGCTGTTGTGTTAAGAGGTTAGAGAGCAGAGGTCCCCCCCCAGCGTGGTATCGCATGCACTCTCCATGATGCGTTAAAGATGCTGATGCCTCTGATTGCCACAGTGGGACCAGGAGGTGAGGTTAGGGATGCTTCGGGACTGCTTGGGTAATCCCATTAACTGTGACTCAGACGGCCCCCTGCCCCAGTGTGTTTGAATGTCAAGAAGAGAAAAAAAGGTGTACGCGCTTCGGCGACAGGGGCCTCCGGGCTTGAACGGCAGCGTGTTTGTCGACACGAAGAGACGCCGGTGAAAGGAATACAGTTTATTTTCCACGTTATTGTAAATCACGCTGAGAACAGCATCTGTCCGTCACAGAGCAGGAAGTTGACCTTAAAGACATTGGCCTGCCCTGGAGGTCAGAGGACGAGCAAATTTAAAATACGCTGGAGCTGTTCATCAAATATGAACGCGTCTTATGCTCCCAGCTTGTCCTTAGAATCACTTGTCACAAATTGCAAACCATCAAAGTCCAAATTGTCTGTGTTCACACCCCCTCTGGTTTGCGGCAGTTTCATACTTTTAATCACTTGATTTTCCCTTTTTTTACTCACTAATCTCTTTTGACTAGTGTAAATAAAAACTTGATGGTCTGTAACGGTAGTTGGGCATTATATAAGTTTGATGTTTTCAGATCTCTTGCTGTTTGACAGTTGGGGATAACAGAGAGTCAGACAGGCAGTTTGTGAGATTCATGTACGGGTGCACGTCTCAGTCATTAGCCGAGGAACCAGTTAATCACTGGGAATAAATAGCAGCATGTCCAGCCTCGCTTGCATAAGGACAGTGCTAATCTCTGGTTATTTAGGCTCAATTATCACTTGTCTCTCATTTTGGTGTGCCGTAATTACTTTAAGATCCCCGTCTCCGTTTGTGCAAGATATACATTTATGACAGCAGCTGTGCGATATCGTCACTGTTGCCAGCATTGTTAAGGACTTTACTTTCAAGCAGCTTCGCACCGCTGCTCTTCAGTTTGTCTATTCACTGCAGCTTTGGACATAATTGAGGTAGTTATGGCGAGCAGAAAGCTATCAGTGATTCTAAATAGAGAAAAAAAACTAGGCGAGGGTCATATGTCAATGGGAGGGAGTAGGAGAGTGAGTGGTATTGTCTGTTTCTGCACTCAAGGGTGGGATATTTGCAGGAAAAAAGCTTTGGATGGGCGGGATGTGGTGGGTCAAAGTCAGCAGTGCAAGTATTGGCGTAGAAAGCCAGCACGTGGTTCAATTGAACGATTTATCTGTGGAAATATGAGGAACATGAAGGAGAACACTGGCTTCTGGGTCGTCATTTTGCATTTCTTTATTATTAGTATTATTTTAGGAAAACTGGCTAGAAATGGATTTTCCTTTTCTTTAAAAACAACAAAGTTCTAATGCTGAAAATAATCCCTGACGGTTCTATTAAAATGACTGAGACTGGATCTGTTTTTGTGCATCAGTTGGACTGCTTGATATTAGAATCGCTGTTCTTTGCTATGTTTAACACAACTGATGATTCAACCCAAAAGGGCAGATTTAATTATTTGACTGTAACTAATGCAGTTAAGATGGATATTCACATTTATTGGTATCTGGAACAAACCGGTGAGTGTGTGTATCGATCAGACTGGAGTCTTGTCGCACTTGTCAATAGCAGGAGATGAATCTAATTATGTTTCCTCTTTGTCAACTGGGTTAACTGTCAGCAGGGGAGCCCTCAGTGGCTACGGCCAGGTTGTCTGTCACACACACACACACACACACACACACACACACACACACACACACACACACACACACACACACACACACACAGAGTTTTTAGGACCGTTGGCTTAGAATCCCTCCTTTTCACCACCTTCTTTAACACCCCACCATAAAGACACAATGAAGTTTCAGCTGAAGCTTTTCAGCTGTATCCCCTGACAACAGTTTATTTTTTATTTTTTATTTTATTTTTTTGCTTTTAAATATGTTCTCCCTATGCAGACCCTTTAAACTTAAATTTTGATTTGCACTTTGACAGAAAAAATATATAAACCCAAATTGTCGGGTTGATGTCCTTTTTAATGCTTTAAGCATTTAATTTGTTGAAAAGGTAAATTCATTCAAAACCTCTTCACAACATAAACACACGTTTTGATCTGGCATCATCCACAAAATCTGCATTTCAAAAAAGAAAAATTGTGCATATCTTCATTTCCTGCAACTTGTGCTTGTGTCTGTGGTCTGTTGCCTCACTCCTGTACTGGTGTGTGGCATTCAGGGACCTCCCTATCTGTGTGTGTGTGTGTGTGTGTGCGTGTGTGTGTGTGTGTGTGTGGTGTGTGTGTGTGTGTGTGTGTGTGTGTGTGTGTGTGTGTGTGTGTGTGTGTGTGTTTAAAGGGAAGTAATTTGACTTGAAAATCTTCCTTGGCAACACTTCATCAATGGTGAAGACTCTGTGGCTATCAAAGATGTATCAGCTGGTCTGATAAAGCTTCCTTGCTCTGGTCCCGGCGCAGCAACATCCCATCATAAATAAAAGCAGCAGAAAAGAGGCCTTTGTCACTGTTTATCTGCACTGCTTTTCTTCCTCGCCCTTGATTTCCTCTTCAGAAAATTGATGCGCCCTTAGATTGAAGCAGTGGGTTTGACAGGTAATGGTTAGTGTGATAACTGCTTAGATTTCATCAGCTGTGCCCCCCCCCCCCCCCCCCCAACCCCCACCCCCCACTCTGCTCTTTGTGTGCAATTGTTGCAACTTTCAGCTAGATTACCTGTCATCCAGTGCATCAGATAAAAATGCAGAGTTGAGGAGATGTAGCCAATACTGGGGAAGATCGGGAGAAAGAGATCTGGATAGAGAACGTTGGGAGAGTGAGCACACAAATTTGCATTCGTTTGATGGCGAAGCAAATAGAACATATTATTACCATCACAATCACAGATGGTTTCCTCCCTGTGCACACATTTGTGCTCTGCGTGGTTTATGTCATCTGCATGTAGTTTAACACTTTTTGGGGAAGACAAACACGGGTTGCTTACTAGCAACACCAAAGCTAGGAAGAATGCATTTTAAACTTTACTTTTAGATGATTATAATTCAATATTCAGCTGTCAGAAACATTAAATACAAAAGTGTTTGCAGGGAATCTTTATCGAGTCCCTCAGATTGGCTCTTTTGCTCTGCCGATGCCACCGTGGGCAGCAGAGCTGAAGTCTTTGGCAGATGTGTGACAGCCATTTTTCCCTTCTCTCGGCTATCATAGCATTATAAACACTCGGTTAGAGTTACATAAAACATGCATATTTTTACCCGGGAAATTTTCAGACCGGAGAAACAGCTGTGCCGGCCTTACAATGCATTAAGTATTTCATCCCTTTTAGATGGTTAAATTGTGCATGAAATGTTGCTGGCGCCCGTTTCTCCCGAGCTGGACTGATTAGGCAACATCTGTTACATTGGGAGAAATCCGTGTCATTTCTAATTAGCTGTCAGGCTGCGGCTACGTTCTGCCTGATGGTGCTGAGAATCTGCCACAGGTTCCTCTCCTCGTACTGTCACCTGCTTGTACCCCCCTCCCCCCACCCCCACCCTTTCCCTTTTCCCTCCCCCTCTCCCACTAACTCACACACACACACACACACACACACACACACACACACACACACACACACACACACACACTCATCAGCTGTAATTAGGGAGCAGGGTCCATACAAAGGAGCAACCTGGGAGCTAGGCTTGAGCCCATCTGTGCAACCCCATCATCAGCGCGCTCGCAGCTCCTCTAACGCTGGGGGCCGCTCCCGAGCTGGGGGCCCCCGCATGCTGATCGTTTGAGCCCACAAACTTTCTTACTCTGCCTGCTTTTTTTTTTTTTTCTTTTAGCTGCCCCATTTCGCCGTCTCCCTCTCAGCAGTGAAAGAAAATCCATCCCAACCAGGCTAATTCATCTAGCTTCAATAAGGCTGAAATATTAAATGCCCCTCGGTGAAGAGTGGTCAACAACCAGCTATTGATGAAATGCAGCATTAGAGGGACGGAACAAGCCGCAATCTATAGACAAATTAACAAACACGGCGGCTTCAAAGAGACACTCAGAACTGATGGTGTTTTCATTCAGAGGCTCGCTTGTTCTAAAAGCACGTATCCTGTAAAGATTTTACCATCAGATTCAGCTCTCTTAAATCTTTAAGTATTAATCTGATCCTTTAATCTGTATTCATTTTATTTCACTCGTTACCGTGTACACAAAATGTCATTGCTATAGGTCAATTTCAGTAGTAGCCATTACAAAATTTACCAGATAATTAATCTCAGCAGCTAATCCATAATTATTGATTGTGAATTTGAAAAAAAACTTCTTTTTTTTTTTTTTAATCACCGCTATAAAGTGCAATAAAAGCACACAAAATAAATGCTAAGGTTGGGTGAGCAAAACACATGTCGGCAGGAAAAATACATGAAAAAAAAAGGTAGCAGTTAACTTATCGCTGACCCTTTTCATCTTCCTGACATCAGATGATTAAAACTACGATAAAACACCCTCTTCCCAAACCACTTACCGTAGTCTGACTCTGGCCCTGTCATGAGTGTGTCAGACAGCGTACACATCTGTCCCTTTTGGCGGTCTCTGACAAGTTCAGCTGCAGAGCCTGGAGACAGGCGGCGGTTATGCTAGTCTTAGTCGGAGGTCCTGCTCAGGTGGAGCCTCAAGGCAGGAGATGAGACATAGATCCTGTTTAGTGGTTCTTAAAGCCACTTAACCACAACAAGAGATGTCCTGGAAACCCCATCGTAAACGCAGCTGTCTAATCTGGCTGTGAACAGTCGCAACTCGTCGAACAAACGGCGTGAACACGTTCACTTAGGTGTTGGTTCCTGAGCGCTAATGTGCACGTCAGCGTTCAGAACCTGTGGTGACTGACTAATTTTCAGGTGTATCTTGACCCACCTGGTAGGATCAATTTATCAGAATCTTTTTTTTGTGTGTGTTCTTCAAATTTACAAACTGAAAGTTACGTTCTGATGCTTCCATTTGTTTTAATCTTTAACACTCCTAGACTGTAAGTACTGTGAGATAGGGGATAACGCTCCTAATGGAGTTCAGGGTAAAGAGAGCAGAGAGTATAGGTTTATAATTTGGTAACTAGAAATTCTATTTAAAGATCAGAACAATGTATAGAGCTCAGCTTTGGTGCTGTTCTGCAGGCCTTGTGATGATTTTCGCCACATTTAAACTATCCGCACCTGGACCCGAGTCTTTTAAATCGGACGGTCGAGTCGACAGAAGATGACAAGGAGAAATTTGCCGGAAAAAGAAATCAGCCTCTGAAGTACACGCGGGCTGTCACGGCCGCGCTGCGAGCAAATCACGGCAGAGAGGGACAAAAAAAAAGGCTGCGACCAAGAATGACAGGGCTGAGAGAATGTCACAGCAATTGTGGGGCCATCACTGGCACGAGATGATGGGTGATTGCTTTGCATTCCACGGTAAGTCCACCCTGGAGGACACCTTGCACTCTTTCTCATCTCTGGCCTAACCTTTGGTGCTGACATTTAAAGTGTTGATTTTGGAGCACTTATGCTAATTGTTGTAATTTTCCTGATGAAGCCCCATTCTGATACCTTGATGTGGCCAAGATAGTTTTACATTTTCTATGTGGTCCTCGTTGCCATTTGCACTGTGTAGTGTCAGCCCAGAGTGCTACTGAAAGCGAACAAAATTGCAAGCAAATTGCATCAGATTGCCAACATTGTGAAAAGGGTAAATTGCTTGCAAATCTATTTAAACCGCTGGTCTATTTTCATCAGCTATGGTACTTGGTATTCATGATTGCTTAATTGACGACCTTTTCTATTGTGTAGTGCTTTATGGTGCGATGGAAAACAATCTTTACCAAACCAATTACCCTTTTTCCCCCCCTCCACGCAACTACATTAGAGCTGTGATTGCAACAGCCAGTCTTTTGTAGATGAACTTTATGGTTTCGGGGAATAAAGTGTCATTTATTTGATGTAATGTTTTGAGTTTTTCGGTAAAAAAGCGTGAGGGTAAAAGAGAGTCCGTTTCAGTGTGACAGTAATAAGCTTATAATAACCTTGTCTGTGTGAGAGACTTGCTAAGTGTGGAAATATTGTGCCACACTGCCAATCACCAGCATTTACCTACTGCTAAGGCTTTGCAAATCTTTGGATGTGGTAGTTCGGATTTAAACACTTGCGACAGTTTTAGGCATTACAGCTGTAGCCTGTAGATTGACTGATGCACAATGGCGCTCATTCACGAGCCTGAGATTGGACCGAAACACTCTTGTTTCCTAAAACTAAATTTTTTAACCGCGGCTAAAGCCTGCTAGCCAAAAAGGGGGTAGCTTGTTCCCTGTGAGTGCAGACTTAGTATTTCTCTATCGTGCGTACCGAAGTGCTGTCAGTCTGCTCACATGTCTTGTGCCAGACGGGCCAATAGAATTAACCCTGGGTTTACCCCCCAGGCCCGTGTGCAAGGTAATGGCCTTTGCTAATGGCTGTGTTTGACCAGTGCCAGGTACCATCGCCTCGAGCTGGCACCGGTAGCACGGTCTGAGCGGCGTGATGATCTCCGTACAGCTGGCGTCCGAGCGCCTCTGCCAGGCGGGGATAATACTCGACCTCTCTGTCCCTGACTCCATCTTGACTAAGTTGGCAAAGGCCACAGAGATACGTCCCATCATAACAGGATAGTGTTGCGTTTAGCCACCGTTGTGGTGCAGCTAAGTTGCGCTCTGGCAGCTCTCTGCGTGTTGTCACTGTGGCAAGTAAACAACTCTCATGTCACATCTTGTGCTCGTGATTTTGCCTGGGGAGAGGGGGGGGGGGTGTAAAGATGTGTGGAACCAGTCAGGAAAAGAAAGCAGCCCCCGCCCCCCCTTTTTGTAAATTAGCTCATTTTAACTATGTGGTCAGACAGACTATTGTGTGTGTGTGTGTGTGTGTGTGTGTGTGTGTGTGTGTGGAAGGGAGGCAGGGGTCCACGCCGACCCTGCCTGTCATTTTAGAAGGCTAGAGCTCCCTCAATAGGAGGAACCAGGAGGGGTTGTAAATTTTCCCTGCGTCAGAGTAAAGCTGATTGATCTCTGTGTGTAAAATCGATAAGAGGACTCTGTCATTTTTGTAACAGATGAGTCGGAAAGAGAAAATAAATGAGGACTCCCCAGATCGGCCTGGATGTCCCCAGCCCGCAGCTTCGCTCTCATTATTACAGTGCGCTGGGGTATTTTGGCAGCGCTGTGTCCACTGCTTCAAGCTGTACCCTGGCAGCAGCAGGCCCTTGATTATACTATGTATATTTCATCTCGACCGCGCAGAGAAATCAGACACTTGCCCTTGCACCCCCACCACGTCTTGATCCTTGATTAATCTATTTTGTTATTTGCAGAAGTACATCATGCCAGAGGTTGATTAAATCAGGAATTGAAAGCCATTGTCTTTCCAGGATGTCCCTTGTAAGAACTAATACACTGGCTGCGGTCATTTGTCTTGAGTTGTTATAAGAAATAAGGACCAGTGCTCTTTTCTCTTCTCCTCCAGATATTGCAGGAAGATTAATTTACCACTTTTCATCTCTTAGCTCCTCCATTTACTGTCTGCTGTGTCTCCTGTGATATTTTTCATGCATAGATATGCTGTTTTCACTTATTCATTCCAGTTTCACCTTGATCTTCTCATCTGTTATATTAAACTTCTTTGGGGCGCTCAGAGAATATAGTCGTCACGGCCATATTAGATTGATGTTTACAGAAACCATTGTATAATGTCACTTTCAGCAGGTCATATTTCACCCAGTGCCCACCTGTGTTTCACTTGATCAGCACTCATGATTTGCTCTACGCTCACATCCTCCGCTAGTGTCTTTGTTTATAACCCCACGCTTTATGTCATGTAGGACATCACTGTCTGAGTTTGCATGACCTGTGCGCGTGTGTGTGTGTGTGTGCCTCTCCGCACACGCTTCGACCCGGCTGCTTTTATCAGCTGGTCTCTAATGTGTCAGTGGTTGCTGCAGATCCACTCATCACGCCGATGTCTCCGCTGCTCAGCAGCACCATTAAGGACACATCAGGCTATCTCCTGGAGACTGGCAGGCATAAAATACCCCTTTGGCCTCACTCTGAATAATTTTCAGGTCACGGGGGCCCTGCGTAAAGCTGCGCAGGACAGAAACCTGACAGATGGAAGACCGCCAACATCACATGTGTTGGTCAAGTTTTTTCAGTTGCAAGGAGGCGTAACCTCGCGGACAGACGGCATGTAACCTTTATCGGTCTTTTAGATAAACTTGCGAGACGCAAGGCTAATTAGACTTGATTTGTTTGCCTGATTAAAACAAAGCAAATGTCCGTGCGGTTCTGGGACATCAGCGCTTTGCAAAGCAAAAGAGTAGTAATTCTTTAAATGGTAGAGGTGAAAGGAGATAATTTGTATGTGAAATACTCATTTAATTCACATTCACTAAGCAGGTTATCAAATTAAATCAGGGCTCTGTTGGAGCTGCCACTTGGGCTTTTGGGCCCAGCTTCATGTGTAAAATTGGCCAACAAGAGATTTCAGGGGGCGCTTTGCACACCCCTGTCACGTCATCCCTTGGCTCCCCTCAGGAGGCCGATCCCAGGGTCAGCGCTTGTGGAGAGATTCCTCTATGGACTGCCACAGGGCGACAGGGACACAACACCACCTCCAGCTGGGCGACTTATTACAGCCCCAGTCTTTCTCACCCCCTCCTCACCTGCCCCTACCATTCACAACATCATCAAGCCATCACATATTCATGAAGTTGTGTAATGGTAGAGACTGTGTATTTGTGAAGCATGCACGTTGGTGGGGATGGGGGGTTACCAGTTTGGTGACACCGTGCAGTGGCTGAGGCTGCAGTTGGCAACTGTGTGTGTGTGGGGGGGGGAGTCTGCAGGTGGCTGTCACATCCGTAATTGCCTCATACTTTTGCTCTGCAGCGTAAAATTGTTTTCATTATGTGTCATGCACACAGTGCCAGGCAAGGGCCCCTTGAGAGCATTCCCAAGAGCCAGAGGGAGGAGGTACTCCACTTAAACAGCCGCTTAGCTTCAAATAAGAAAGGAGAAAAGGAGCAGAGAGAGGAGGTGGAGGAGGAGGAGGACAGGAGAGAGGGAAGGGGGTGTGGAAAAAACAGAGGAAGCTCATCATTAACTGTGTTCGAACAACAGCAGACAAGTGTGAGCTCATGCACAAAACCCGGGCAGAGCTTATCCAAAACATCTCAGTTACCAGGGGGGAGTTGCGCGGCTTCACCCGCACTGTGAGCTCCTGGAGGGCTTCCGTGGTCAGAGGGGGAGAAAAACAAGGAGCGAGGAAAGAAAAGGAGAAAAAGTTTCCACCTGACTGGAGTTCCCATGGTTTGCCATGCAGGAGGGTAAGCAGGTTTCAGCAATAAACTCGGGCATTGTCAGGCAATAATGCTCGGTCAGGTCCCTCCATTGGGATTCAAGGGTGTCTTTTTCTCTGCTCCCTGCGCTGCACTAATCACAGGCCTACTTTGTTTAATTGCGGCAAAAGGGGAGAAAATGTGTTCAAGAAGTCATCCTAATCCCTCCCCTTTACCCCCTACTCCCTCACAACAGCCCCAGCTTTACCCCTGTGTGCGCTCAGCCCCTCTCGCTCTCTCCACACCCCCTTTTCCTTTTTTAATGAATTGTGGAACAAACAGCTAAACCACGATAAATAAAAGATAGAGCGGAGGAGGAGTCTGATAGGTAGAGGCCTGAGGTGTTGGCTTGTTATCTATGCAAACGCGCTTCCGCTGGATTTAAGCACTTGCTACAAGTGCCAGTACAGTAGTGTCCTCAGGGTGGGGGGAAGGGGGGTTCCTCCATAAAGGATGCTGTTGATACCTGTTAGCACACAGCCTCAGAATAATCATCTCTGTAAACTCCCGCAGTGAACACAAATTCGCTCCTTCTCTTTTCTATTCCAGGATTTCCAAACTTAAGGTGCCATGCATTGTCCTTGATGACTCTGAGGTCACAGGCACCAGGGAGGGAGGGTGGGGGGGTGTCGGGGGGTTGAGGGAGGGGTTTTATCAATCAGGACTCCTCGTCTTTCTAAAGCTGAATAAAAAGCGACCCACGAAGAGACAAACCAGTCCCCTTTTAACCAAAGGCTTTTCTTATTCATTAGATCCGGATTCTGGCTTCTCCCTTTGCCTCCTCCAGCATTTGAGCCACCTCAAGCATTGAAACCCACTCTGGTGTATAAAATAATAATCCAAGAGTTCTGAACTGAAGCGTATGATAATGATAGATGCAGCATCCCTAAATACAGGACAGAGTGATGCTAATTAAATAATAATGATTTCAGAATTTACATCAGTAATGTATGTGTGTAAGTTAGAACTTTCTTTACTGGAACAAATGTTGTAAAATACCTAATAAAAAATACCTAATGAGTTTATTCTATATATCTATTTATATATAAACAGCAATTACTGTTTTTGATGAAAAAATAGTAAATTTATACCTATTATGTACATATAAAGATATACTGATGGACACTTAAATAGCACTCATAATAGTAATTATAGTTGCTAACCTAAGGCAGCATTTATTTGAGTTTATAGGAATTAACCCCCAAAGGTTACACCAAAAATAATGTTATTTAAAGAAAAACTGTTATAATGTAAATCTGGAGGAAAAAAAAGAAATTTGAATATGGATCAGTGTGATTTGAATAAATGATCTTTGTGAAGGAATGTTATGGAAAAATCTTGGCCTAAGTGGATGAGGGTTTAAATGAGAAAATCTCCCTTAAGTAAACGACTTCCCATGTGACCTGGGGCAAGTCACTTAACCTCTGTTTTCAAGCCCACCGCCAAAGTTTAAACAAGAGAATTGCTCAGTTCCATCCCCACACACTCCTCAAGTCCCTTTAGACCAAATCATTTTGCTCGGAGTGAAAAGCCCCCAGCTTTAAGGGTAAACAAAGATGCCAATTTTATCATCATCTGCAAACAAAAAGAAAGACAGATATTTAAATTCATTCCTAAATAACATGCAAACATGCTTTTAAAAAAGGAAAAAATACACCAAAGAATCTGGTGTCTGCAGTTGTCTTATGACGCCCTTTTCTACTTTATTGATTCGACCACAGATTGTAGTAAACCACTGACGACCACCGATGCCTCTGAATGTAGCATTACGGCCCCGACTCTTTCTCAAAACCCTGAAAGACTGATTAAATGGTTTGGTTTATTATTGGCCAAGGGAGGTTGAAGGCTTCTGTCAGCACTCGGGGCAGAGGGAATCACTGCCTCTTAACTGGACAGCTGTTCCGGCCTTACCCCACTTTTCATATGGATATGTATGTTAATGACAGGCAATGGACTGGAGATGAAGAGGCCTGAGCGCTAGGCCCTCTCTTCAGCGCACTTCTAAAGCCTCCACAAAAGGAGCAGTAAAAGAGGCTGCAATGGTGAAGCTCCCACTTTTGTGCTCTGAATTAGTTCTGCAAGCAATGAAAGTGATCTTTTCTGGACGACAGGGGAAGTCTGCCGATGGCTGGACCAGCTCATTAGCACAAAAGTCTGTTGGGACATATAATTGACTGATGCAGATCCCCCGCCTGTCACAACACAGCGCAGGACGCAGCACAAAGCACCGGCAGAAGGGGGGAAAAAAGCACCTTTCCTCTTATAAACTCACCTAACAGTTTACATTAGAGCTGCTGTTGTGTTTACTTCCTGCATGCAAATGTTGCGTCCCACGGCCTGCTGACGGCTGTGGAGCTCTGCTTCCTGTTGCTGTCAACACTGTTGATATCGCTTCTATTGACCTTCCTCAGTTGGGGAAGAAAAACATTATCACTCCTTCACTGTGGATTACAGCTGGTTAAGCTTTGTAAATATCATCTGGATAACAGTTCTGCATTATTGTGAGTCCTGGTTTTAGAATCTAGTAGTAATTTATTTGTTCTCGAAATACTAAAAGAGTAAGAAAAATCAACTACAGAATGTATTTTCTGCCTTTTTCTTGATTTTGTAGACTGGCACCTGGAACAAAAAAGAAAGAACCATGCGGAGTAGACCAGAAGCCCTTAATGGCTGCATCGCGGTTAAATTGCCTGGAAAATGCTGTTTTAATTTCCATGTTAATTGAAATGGACTAATTGTTAATATATTCTGAGAGCAAAGTACTGAAATGGAAATAATTTGCCCAAATTTTAATCCATTTTAAATTGGCGTTGGGACTGTTCGCCGTTTCAGCGTGTTTGTGTGTGTAATAGATGACAGAATAAGTCAAGCCTTTCATAGGTCAGTTTAACTGTTGGCAATGAGGATTTTTGTCATAATTTTTCCGAGACGCAGACAGTTTAAGGAGCCCACCTGAAAACAATCGGCACTGTTTTTCTATTTTCACGCAAAAGAATATTGTCAAGCAGCTAAATGGGGTATTCTTCATGGTCTCCCTTCTTCGCGGGCAACTATAGAAATTAGCCCTACGTTTCTCGGCTCTCACACATGGATACACACGCTTGCATGGACACAAGAAAAATTTCTTTTCTTCTGTCAGCATTCCTCTCCAACAATGGCTAGATTAGTGGACGTGAGGGCCCCCTCGGGGGCACGTATTGTGGCACAGAATACCCTCGGCAGGAACAGCTGGTAGGGGTTAATGGCTACTGAACCTCTCAGCCGGAGCCCTTTCTCTATTGTGTGTTCCGCTCATGGGAAGGAAGGGGGCCGCTGACAGCTTCTGGGGTGTGAGGAACCTTCAGAACAGCACCCAGGTCACCCAAAATGGGGAGCAGGGCAGCGGGTGGGGGAAGGCGCGAGGGGGAGGGGGAGCGTGATGCTGAGGGTGGTAGGATGGTGGCAAAAAAAAGGGAAGTCTCTGTGGACCAGGAGCCCAAAGCTGCACATCGACAGGAGAATTAGCATCAGTATATATTCAACATAAAACAATACGGGCAGCATAATGGGAGGGACAAACTGTACGCAAGGAGTATTGGGGCTGAAAACACCATGGGGAGGGTGTGATGAAGGGTCTCTAAAAGGCCTGAGTGACAGCACGTCATCACGTGATCTCGTGTTTACCTGAAAACACTGAAATCTAACCATTTTTGCTTCAAGTAACAAGCCTATGTCACTAAATATATACAAGAAGCACAAAAAAAAACATATTTATGACCAGAGTGCTATCACATAAATAACATCTCGTCTGTAGCCTTGTTGCATGTTAATGATCCTGTTGCCTCATTTCCGTGATAGCACAGTGTGATCCCAGGCTGGGGGTCAGTCTGTCAGGGCTTCTATCCTCTGTAATGGCCCCTCGCATTAGTATTCAAAGCTGAAGATACACAGGAGGAAGAAGTGCTTAGATGCTGCCTGTCTGTGCGCTCCAGCTCGCTTCCAGTGTGTGTGTGTGTGTGTGTGTGTGTGTGTGTGTGTGTGTGTGTGTGTGTGTGTGTGTGTGTGTGTGGCCCGTGTTGCCTTGTCTCTTCAGTATCACAGGCTCCAATCTTGCCACCCAGCGGAGCCCCTCTGTCAGGGCCGGCGAGACGCTGCAGCTCCGATTTAATCCTCCAGTCACTCGCCCCCCGCTGTGCAGCGTGGAGAAACCCTTCTCCCTGATCCATCCAAGCTTCTCACACCAGCGGCCACACTCATTAGACGGCTGATTATGATAGCGCGCTGGTGTAATGTTTAATCGGGGCTGACACCTGATTCGCCATGTTACAAATCCTGTCATGCAAATTGAGCCATTTGTGTTGTTTGATATGGAGAGATGGGCTATGAAATGAAAGATTAGGCCTGGAATGAGACACGGGGGACATGTGCCCTCTGCTCCTGCCACTGTGATTACAAAGATGGGAACAAGCGTCTTTCTCTAGTGTATCATGTAGGGCCAGCACACATTAAATTAGCATGGTGTGTTTCTCCCCGCAGGAATCAAAAAGGCGGCCCGCTGCCGAGGAAATGTCTCATCTCCCACCGTGAACAAGGGCGGGATAATGGACCTCTGGGAGCACAGAAATCGCATCAGTCTGTGACAACAGGGTAAATAATTCAAATATCTTCAGATCTGGAGGTCTTTTGTCCTTGTTATTTTAGAGGAAAACAACGCCGCATGTTGTTAAACCCCACCAAAATATAGCATATGTAAAATGTAGATATTTTAAATCCTGTTTTCGTAGTGGAGAGGGAATCATTGGAACATCGCGCAAAAGGCAATGTTGTTTGAAAGGACAAATGAAATTGCTGATCACGGGGCTGTGCCGAATCGGAATTGTAGGGGTTTGCTTGATGTATAGATAGGGTAAATTACACTGAGGATTGCACGACTTGCCATTTTTCTCTGCTTTATATTGGCGGCGGCTCGGCTGTAGGTGAAAGCGACGGTGCGAACGAGTGCTCTTCAGCGTCTCCGCTGGCCTCACTCATCAGCCCTCTTACAGTAAACATTTCATTTCCCCAGCCTGTCAGGAACATCTCTGTTGCCCCTCGTTGCTCGGGCTTTAATCTGAAAGGCAAAGTCAGCCGGAGCGCTCGCCTGTTTTCCGTTTGTCTCGAGCCTCCTCCTCCCTTGGCAGTCCTGTCTTTAGGTCTGATAAGTTCAAGCTCTGCTTTTGTTTTTTTGACCTTTGCAAAGTGTAAAACCTGCCTTTTTAAATGGCTTCTTTTTTGTCTGTCCCAGCGAGGGTCCTGATATTTCTCACCGTTCAGCGACGATCACATTATCACAAACACGGTGGGATGCCTTCAGTTGCTCGCTGACTTTATCACGTTCTCTCCTGCGAGGAGTCGTGCAAATTAAACGGCGCTCGGATTTCGGCATCTCGGCAGACAGCCAGGACCTCGCGCGTGAGTTATTACAGCAGCAGAAGCCTTTTTATATGAGTCAATTCTGAGTCTCAGTGGAAAGTTACCTGTTTTTACAAGCCGTCTCCTCTGAGAAACACCTGTACGGAGCAACAGACTCATTGTTTTTCTTCTTGCTGCATCGTAAAGATTGAGAGACGAGCGAGACGGTCCGGGGCAGGTTTGCTGAATCACTCATACTTCCTGGCGCCACATGGCTGACTGAAGAGTTCCTGTCAGGAACACTGACTTATTAGGGCCACTGTAGTACTTGCACTATTACATCATAGGGAAATATAATGTTATTGATTCCTAATTTTTATTATTATTTATCTTATTTAGAAGACTAATGTTGTACAAAATATTTTTAAACATCATCACCGTGCTGGAAAAATGCACATTTCTGTTCACTGCTAGTTGAAAAATAAGGGGGAAACACAAAAAAAACACATTTTGTGTCAGTGATTGTTTTATCTATAGTTGAGAATAAAAGAGTGACTCCTACATTTCTGTGAAATATAAATGTTACTGTTTCCCCAAAGTGCTCGGAATATTATTATATAAGTTATTGATTACATGTCACGTTTGGCAGCCGTTTATTGATGGCACCAGAATGTGAAAGTAGCTCACAACCTGGATGGAAAGATCAGGATTTATTGCCCAGAATCTCTTGAACAATTTTATCAAAAGCCCATTCCACTGTGACATTTTTTTTCTCCCATAAATCAGCGAGCGGAAATCTATCAGTGGACAGTAGTGAGAGATAGATGAGCGGAGGGATGAGAGGGTCAGCAGAGATTTTTCACTGGTCCACTCCGTCACAGCCCGCAGCCTCACTCTTTCACCTTTATGAATTGGTCTTTTACTGACTGCTCGGGCTTTTAATTTGTTCCACACACTGAGGGGAAAAATGGGAACATTTAGACTTTGCTCATGAGGTAATGTATCGATTGTTAAATCACTGTTGATGAGGACTTGTAGCTTATCTTCAGTTAGCACAAACTTTAGATGAATGAATCTCAGTGGATCCAACAAGTTTGATATTATTAATATTCTACATTTATTCCAAAGTGACAGAAAAGAATGTGACTAAACACCATGTGTAAAAATTCACTCTGTCTAAATTCAAACGAGATACCCACAGAGAAGCGCCGAGCTTGTATGGCACTTTAATTTGGCAATAATGACAAGGCAGTAATGTATGACATTATAATGTATCCTTATCCTCAGGCACATTGGAGGAGGATTGGTTTCTCGCTACGTGAAAGAAATTTGGGGTGAGGCACGGCTGGAAAAACACAGGAAATGCCCTCATTCTTTTCCTCATATTTCAGATAAGGATTGCAAATTGTTTTTCACGTGTCATTTTTATGCAGCGAAAAGTGGAAAGTTAGCCTTCCACACACACGTTAATTGTTTTGGAGCGTTGCAGAATTGCTAAGTTGCTACTCAGAAGAATGCTTTCATTCTGCGCTTTCATTTAGGTTGTTTTTTTTTTTTTACATTTATTTGATGGATTTATTCCTTCGTCATCACTCTCTGCAGTGTGTGTTGGTGTTGATAACTTCAGTCAGTTCACCCAATCTGACTTGATTGAAGGCCCTCGTTTACTATGCAGCCATGTAAAGCAGAGGCCTTGAAATATCACACTGACCTTGGCGTTCCCGCCTGATTCATTTTTCCCCGACGTGCATCCTCAGATGGGATTTTTACTTGGTAGCTGCAGTCATTTCAAGATTGGTCACACTGGTGTTGAACGCTGCGGCTGCGCTAACAGCATCACTTTAGTCCTACCATAGGTAAATATGTGCTAGTTACGCAATGGTGTGTGCTGGAATGGATTCTGTGTTTGGCCCTGTAGTGTTTAAAAACACACACAATAGTCAAACTATTCTACGTCTCCAGCTAGTCTAACTGTTGTGTTACAGAGTGCTGTAACCTCTGCTGCGGAGCTACATAACCGCGCTCGTCTCCTCCTCGCTGCAGCCTTGCTGAATCGCTTCGGGTTGAAATGGCTCCACTTTGTTGTCAGGTGACATTGTTGGCATTCTTGTTGCCTGGGCCCTCGGGGGCAGAGGCAGTGAGCGCAAGGGATACGTGGGCCGCCTGGTGTCGTCTACCAGTCTGATTTACTGTCCTGCTGTGTTTGAAGAAGGACAGGCGGAATTCGCCTCCCTCGGCTTCCCTGTGATCAGTCCTCCCAGATTACAGCCCAGGTGAGGCCCATCACCATCAACCATAAGATATAGGAAGTACCTGTCTCCCGTAGCCCCTGGACACCGCATCGAGTCAGGCCATTTCCCTGCACACGACTCTCCTGCCTGTGCGTGATGACTTATATATGCGTCGACTACGCAGACAGCATGGCTGGCTGTGGCCTGGAGCGTGCAGGCGTAGCATGAGAACAGCCTGGAGCTGTGGCGCTGCGGTGTTTTAACCTGTTGTGCGCCCAGACAGCGCAGCATGAGCTTGGCGTCAGCGGTGTTTCGTCGGACCAGTTCAGAACACTGAAACACAAGCTAATACTTGTGTTGAGCAGTAACTCTCTCTGACAAGAAGCATTTTGACACCGCCAACCCGCTGCCGCGGGTAGCAAAATCTTTGTTTGAGTAGTGACCGGAGAGAGCAAAATACAAGTAAAACATAAATGCGTCCCATCGTGCTCAATATTTATGGCTTTTTTCCGTCGGTTACCCACCTAATCAGCCCCCAGTGTGTCCAGGCTGCAGCTCAGAAAGACGGAGACATGGCGAGGCTGATTGGAGTCAATCAGCTGGGGGCAAAACCAACATTTCATCTGAAACAAACAGAGGTGTCGAATTTATCTTCCCGGCACATCAGCTAATGAAGTGGCCAAATTTCCGCGGGCCGAATGACAGCTGATTGGGCGCAGCCCATTCGGTTCAAATCTCAGCGTTGATTTGTTGTTGTTAGATGGGATTTGGAAAGGCAGCGTAATCAGATATAAACGCAGCGGCCGCATTGCAAGGAATTGATTGGGCTGGGTGTTTGTAAAAGAGCTGATGGGTCCCAAGGACAAAACGAGCGGCCCTAAATTTGACATTTTGCCTCTCGGCACAATCAGGCCGTCGCATCGGGAGCATCTAGTTCATTTTCAATATTGGTAAAAGCTAATATTTAGGTGTGATTGTGACAGAGTGCAAACAGTCTCATGGAATAAATTGAGGCAAGTTTGGCCAACTCACCTTTGTAGCTTCAAAAATAAGGAATCTATTAAAAGAAATGCATAGAATTTCTTTAGAATGTCTACGCTCTAGAAATATGTGTGTAAGTTCAACACTTTAACCAAAGTGATCTCATTTACAAGCATAGCGAGGGCGGACAAAAATGTTGTCTTTTTCCCCTCTTTGGTGGGGTCAAAGGTCAAATTTACCATGAGATTTGAGATGCAAACAGAATCTTTGGTGGGCGGTGGAGTGAAGGGCTGCTGTGAAATAAACATCACTACAGTGAGCGGCATTAACATGTGTCAGATAAGAGACTTTCAAGTGTCCTTACAGAACTAAATAACTGCTACTGAATCTTTAGCATTTCAATGGTCACCTTAACTCTCAAAGCTGTCATTGTCTTTATTTAACGCTCAGGCCTTTGGTGACCTGTCCATTGAAGAGGAAATCACAAGAAAGCAACATTTAAATGAGATATGAGCCAAAAGGAGCTGCTTTTGTCCTGCAACACTTGACTCACCATTTCATTGAATCACTTTATGGGCTAAGAAAAACTAACAGGTGACTTTTTTGGAAGCTGAGCAGATACACAAAGATTTTTTTCTTTTCTATCATAAACAAATGCACTTTCATATATAATTATATTAGTTATATTTTATTATCTGTCAATAGCACCATAAAGTGTACATTTAATAAACAAGCCTTTCCCCCCCCTCATTTTTCGGGGGTCGTCTTTTGACAGTTTCAGCAGTTTGCGGTGCACATGAACTCATCCTGGACTGGCAAATCTTTGTGTGGGCTCCTTGAGGCAGCAGTGGCTCCCAAATTGAATTACATGCACATTTCTCAGCCCCAACGGGGAGCCATCACTAATTAAAACCATGTGATTGATGACACCGAAGCCTCTGCCAGAGCCGAATAAATCACTCTCACAGTCACTTTGCTGCATTGGCTCTTGTCTCCACACCAGAAGCTACAGTAAGTTCAACACTTCCTCTCAGCTGAGGTGAATAATCAACACAGGAAATGCTGGTTGGTTTTCTCTCTTGAAATATGCAATGATCCTTTTCTGGTTCTTTACAACAAATGTCACCTGCAGATGCTTATTCCATCCTATGAGTCCTAGTCTAATATATAGGAACATAGAGTGTGTGCTCTTTGTTATGCTCCGCCCGAGTGACCTTTCAAGAGAACAGTTTTTATCCCATCCATTCAGGAACAGCAGCAATTGGTGAGTAATTGTTGTCTGATGGCTTTCACACTTCGTGGGTCTATTACACGCACAGCACCCACACACATACTTTTCTTAAAGGCTTTTCTGCTCTAAAACCACCTTGGAAACTTAACAGCAGCCATTTTTGTTGGCATTGTTAATAAAAGTTCTTCCTTACTTCAAATGTGTTTTCAGGCCACATGTTGCCGACTTTCTCTATAGGCTAACTGCTGCCTTTATCCTGGAACAATTTTGTACTTTAAGCTGCATACAAGTCAGATCCTGTCAGTGGGTTAGTTTTGTTCAAAGGACCAATTAGTGGGTCCTACCTTAGCCTGCAGCTAAAAGGCCTAATGGTGGGGGCATCCACCTGAGAGGTGCAGAGCTTTAATTTGAGAGAGGGGTGGGTGGCAGCTTCTGGGGCTTTTAACATTACACAGGACTTCATTGTGGCTGCTGACCGTTTGATCTTAAAATAATTTACTTAATGATCTCACCACGGGAGCAATTGGCGCTGCTCGATTAGTCTGCAAGGTCTAATGGACATGGGAAAGAAAGAAGAGCAGGAGGGAGACTGGAAGGAGGGGGGAAGAGGGTGGGGGTGGGACAGTATGATGGCTATATGGATCTACCATTTAACCTTGAGTCGATAGGTTTTGCTTTTTAGCAAAAATTCGGTTGAGGCGGTGTTAAATGTTAGCATAAGAAAGCTTAAAAAGCTAAATTGCTACAAGAATTACAAAGTATGGTTATTATAGAATTTCAAAATACATTCATTTATCAATCCAAATGAATCATCTTAAACTGTATTTATCTTGTATTTATCTCCACTGTCACCTATATACACATAGCTTACACACATTTTTAAAACACATTTTAGCCTGTAAAGCTGAAGGGGGGAAAAAAGCTCAGTTAGAAATTGACAGCAGTTGAAATAAACCTGCTAACCAACATAAGGCCGACTATATGAAGACTGTTGAGTAAAAGAGAAAAAAACAAATCACAACAGCTTCAGGAGTTCAAATGAAGTTGAAAAGGTCACTTAACTTCCAGCATACATCTGGCTGCATGAGAGAAAGGGCCCCCTGACCTCTACACCAGGAGATAACAGGGGTGATGCTGTAAGTGTGTGTGTGTGTGAGCGCGCACGTGTGTGTGTGCGTGTGTGTGTGTGTGTGTGTGTGTGTGTGTGTGTGTGTGTGTGTGTGTGTGTGTGTGTGAGGGAGAGAGACATTACAGTTCAGGTGGATTTTCCAGCAAATCCCTCTGGCAATGTGTGAAAAGCGGAAAAGGGTGGGTAATGATCACAGATCACCGTTATTAAATCAAGCTGTACATGAAGCTACCGCTGACATGTCCTGGCAAACTCTGGCACCCTGGCAGTGAAGGGAACACAACAAATAAACCTCTGAATGGAATTTTGTATACAGTATAATTAGTGTCATTGCATTTGAAAGTGAACTACATCAGTTTCCATCGTCAGATTTATAATCTTGACATAAAAACACTCTTCACGTGCGTTTGTGAAGATTTTAAAGATGTTTTCAGAAAGCAGAAATTGTATTTATCAGTTCTTCCACATCCTGTCACTGTGGCTTTAAAAATGTAGACATTTACAATCAATGGGTTTCAAAATAATGTAAATATTTTTTTGAATTCAAAAGCAATTAAGCAGTGTCATTAGATCTTTGCTTATTTGTGGCATATGCAGAATACGAAGGTTGAATATATAATTTAATCCGTTTTCTGTATTTTAGATGAACATTACAGTAAGATGAATGATCCTTGTGCTGGGCCTTGTCAGTGACCATGAGTTGTGCATATTAAAAGTTTTGACTTGGGGCTCCGCCACACCTGTGATCCTCTCACCGCTGAGCCGCGCGCCGCGAGAACATAAATCACGGACTGCGAGCAGAATATCTCACGGAGGGCCCCGTCTAATTCTGCGGCTCGTGCTGGGATTAGGAAATCAAAAGGGCACATGCTCTGCAAATGCTCCAAGGAGGCCCTCGCGTTGGGAAAGAGCCACGGCGGCTCGCTCCGCTGTGTCATTTATAATGGCGCATGACTGACATTTTCCCCGGAGACACTCCAAACCCTAAAACCACCGACTGTATCTGCCATCCAAACAAGTACAAATTATGGGCTAAACGAAGCGGACAAGCTTCTGCAAATTGCAGGAAGTGTGTGTCTGCTCCTTCATTATCTTGTTAGCTTAGATAGATGTATATTCAGCAGCAGCTATGGTGGGCAGCCCTGACAGGGACACACACACAAACATTTAAAAAAAGAAAAAGATGAAGAACGCAGCCTGGTCTCAGTACATCAGGTGCTTTATGTGAACTTTGTCTTTGATCAGCAGAACATTCTCTGTACGTTCTGGTTTAAGTCAAAACATCAATGAGCTCATTTGCATTTATGGAGTGAATGATGAGACTCGAACACGATATGGGAAATAAAAGGCCCAGCTCAGGTTAAAGCTGACTGACAGCAGTATTGTCTGGAGGGGCTTCACTTCATTTCCAGGAGCCCGCTGTGACCCCAGGCATTATGACAACGGGGGCAGTGCCAGTATCTCAGGATGCTGATTAAGAAGGATAAACCGACCCTTGCAGCGGCCCGGCTGTCCTCAGGGGAGTCCTCCCTCGTCAGCCCAGCTTCCTCTACAGCACACGCACATGCTGTTTAAAGGAAGGACATCATTTTTTAGACTGGATCAAAATACAAGAAATAATTAAAAAGAAACACTAGTGGGGATTCCTCATTTGGATCTGACTGTAAAAGGCTTTTTGTTAACCCAGAAAACCTGCAGCTAATTCAGAGCATATGCTGTAATACCTCTGCCTCTACAATGGTGATGCTACAACAATTGTAAGGTAATGGGTGTCCTTACAGCTTTTGTCTCCGAGCAGAGGAGCACTTAAAACAAGCCTTTCAAGATAAGCTGCCTGCTGTTGTATTGCGGCCCGCCGGTCCCCCGGGACAACGTATCCATCACCAGATGCCCTCGGGTGTGGGCCAACAAATTTGTTCGTGCAGGGGTTTACATAAAACCCCCGAGAGCTTTGACATGGCCTGCACATGGGTTCTGAGTGATTTCACAGTAGGTTCCATACTGTCAAATCAACCCCCCCCCCACACACACACACACACACCACCACCACCAATCGGTTTCAATTCATACCAATGACTTTATCATCTGCTGAAAAAGAAATGAGAGAGACAGATTGCCACTTATTTTTGTACTTTCCAGAATAAATGAAAACAAGACAAGCAACTCCTGTAGGGGGCGACCTTGTGACGCAGACCCATGCACGCGGACAACAGGTGAAACCAGCCTTTGTTTCTGCTGCAACATTTAGGGCCTGTGTGTGTGTGTGTGTGTGTGTGTGTGTGTGTGTGTGTGTGTGTGTGTGTGTGCGTGCGTGCGTGCGTGCGTGCGTGCGTGTGTGTGTGTGGTATCAATTATGATGTAATAAGAATAACTACAATATTTAGAAGGTTTTTCTGCAGTCCTTATCTAGTTATTGTTATCACTATTGTTATTATTATTAGTAGTATCATAACACTTTAGATTAGGGGACCAAATTCACCATTAACAACCTGCTTTACCTGCATTAAGAGCATATTAACGGCTTTGTTATTCATTCCAAAACACTTGTGACCTTATACTGTGTGATCAGATTCCATATTTATTACATCATTAACACTTCAGATTACGTAACACATGCTGTATTTATATTAACTACCTGTGTATTAAGAGCATAGTGTTGCCTCTGTCCATTATGAAGCGCTTGTTGTGTGAGGCCATTCTGCCACAGACTGAATAAGCACACTCAAAGCACATTTCCATTTCTGCTTCAAATAAAGACTGAGAGCAAACAAACATGTTTTCCTGTTTGCGTCTTGCTGCTGGATCGGCCGGCCTATCATGATGGAGTGCTGCTCCGTGCTGCAGTTTGGAAATCAATACAGCATCATCAACAAAACCCTGTTGACGCTGCCAAACACTGACAAGCTGCTTATATTACAAATGTCCTGGTGCCGTTTTGAAGGCCAGAAAATAACCTGGCGAATACACATATTATAACACATGTATTATCAAGGCTTGATGGAAGAATTTGATGGTTAAAAAGAGATTTATTTCTTTGAGTAAAACGTCCAAACCGTGACAAAAGCGCAAAACAAAATACATACACAGGTAAATATATTTAGACTCAACTAAAATTGCTTCCTTTTCTGTCCTGATGACAGATATGGTGACTCTATTTAACCCGTAATGATTTTCTGGTTTTTGACTCTTCTCAAGCATGTTAAACATCTGTGCTGATTTCCAGAGTGGGATGAATGTGTGGATTACATCAGGAGCAATCCTGACTGCTTGGATGCATTTCCTCCACCTTGTTATTAGCACCATAGCAACAGGCAATCTCCTCCCACAGGTGGTCCTGTCAGTGCGGGTGATTATGTTTAAAATGGTCGCGCCACCTGTAGCCCCACAGACTTCAACTCACTCACCGCGAGGTTCAGTCGAGGAGTTGACACAAGAGCACGAAGCAAAAGTCCTAATTAATGTCACTTCTCCTTCAAAACCCATCTCGAAATGCTAAAGAGAGGCCACTTTTTAACGTATCCTGTTGGTTAGAAGTTTTGTTTGTCCCCATCTTTGATTAATCAGCATCTATTCACTTGGTTTTTGGAACCCCTTATAATATGTTTGCTTTATGGCACTCTAAAGCAGCTTTATCCCCCACTGTGCTTGTGCTGTTGTTAATTTTCGAACTTTTTTAAAGATATTTAAGCTATCATGTATCATGACACTTTGTTTTGCACTTTGTTTTCTTTTTGCAGTGTTTTAATGTCCACCTAACGCCACTGCAGTCCCACCTGGAAGATGAGGAACTTCTTCAGTGATAAAATAATACTTAACTGTACACAACTTTCATGGTTTAGAGCAGCTGTCAGACCAAAACCCATTGTTGACCCACTGCAAGAGTTGTGCAATCTAATAACTGAGCAGGTACAAATGCACATTTAAACCCATTTCATCATGTTTGTGTCACAGTTGCTGTGTAATCAGTTTCACTCTGTCTCTGTTAGGTATCCACATACATCCCTGATGATCTTCTAGTTGGAGAGGAGCTACAACTTGTTCTGAAATATAAAGAAAGTCTAGGAATGTTTTATAGACAGAAAAACACATCCCCTCGGATTTCCCGTGATTTCTCAACGTTTCAGCAGGTTCTTTGATCTAATGCAGCAGCTGGAGGTGAGATCATATTTATTCTTCCTTTTGTTCGGGGATCACGTTTTTAAAAACAATACAATATAAATAAAACATAAAGTATGGAATTACATGCTTGTTTTGATTCTAAGAAAAATCCAGCAAGCCATTATTTAGCAGACTTTTTGTAAGACTGAAGCATTTCAAGTGAAAATCAATTGAATCAGGATACAAACAGCTGTGAATCAGGCCCAACGTTTCCTGCAGAGGTATTTCAGAGAGGAGCTGGAGGCATCAGCAGTAACTGCCTGCTTAAAGTCCAGCTCAGCCAGGGAATCACTGCAACGTGGACAGTAAGCATGTAGACACCTGGTTTTAATTCCAGGTGGAGAGTGGAGTGTGGAGAACTATGACCGGAACATCTGGAGCTCTGCAGTTTGCATAAAATCAAGTAAAAGCCATTTTCATGATATTTTTTTTTTCAATTAATAAATTGGACAATTAAAAAAATGCACATTTCGACACTATTTTCAGTCTCATCGAAAAAGCTGACAGGGCAGATGTTCACAGATGTTCAAAGATGCACATAGATATGTCAAACATGCATGTAAAGAAATCTGCTGACATTCACTCTTGGCTCTAGAGAACACAGCCAGACAGGAGCCTCATCGGATGCAATTTACTACAGCTACACGGTTAAATAAAAGTGATATTTTAACCAAAGCCAAAGTTGAACAGATAGAAAATGGTGTGACTGACCTTCCAAACCCTGAAGACCTCTTATCCTAAAAGCTCCATCTGCTGGAAGACAAATCTAATGACTTATGGGACAAAGCAGTCAGGCAAATGGCCACAGAAAAGGTTCCTCCTCGTTGTTTTTTTATTTCCAGCAGATAATTCATAGTAGTTTGGTCCTATTTTTTTGTAACACATTGGTACTGATAACACTCTGCTCTTTACATGAAGTATTTCAGATTGCTTGAGTAATTACATGTAGTTTTCAAGTTCCCTTACATGCTTACAAACTAAGAAGAAAAGTAGTCAAGATCTAGTATTCGTTTTTTATTAAAAAGGGCACAAGACAGTGTTGTTAATCATCAAACCAGATTCCTAAATAACGTATCTCCAAAATGTCACTCACAACTTTGGGTTTAGGTCAAAGAAATGTCACAATCCTTCATTCACAGTTTGTATTCAGACACCTGTGCCATTGCTTAAATGTTCAACCCCTGGAGGATCGTCAGGCTGATGCTAAAACAATTATTGTGTGATCTAACTGTAAAAAGTGGCTACATGTCGAGGCCAAAAAGCACAAGAACAAGTTGTGGCAATCAGCCGTCTGTGGAAAGCACTCCAAGTTATTGTGCTGAATAGAGATTAGAGTGCAGAAAGGGGCCGCACTGTCTGTCTGTCTGACTTAACAGCACATCGGAGAGTGAAAAGGTCTCTATTGAGTATTTAGATTTATGGCTGCAGTAAGACGGGGGGCATTGTTGCACCGCGGCTGCCTTTGGACATCGTCACTAGATGCATTAGTGGGTTTGTTGCCAGCAATTAGAAGTCCTGCCACTTTAGTGCCCCTTTTTGTCTGACACTATTCTCCTCCTGCTCTAATACTGACGTGATTGAACCAAAGTGAATGTGTTGTTAAATTGTTGACATATTAGCTTTAATTGTGTGATAGGTTAGTGTATCCGAGGCTGGAAAGACCTGAAGATGTCCGAAAGCTGTCCATCCAGGGATAATACTCTCCCACCTCATGTATCATTTATGAATAACTCAATAACTGCGAGGCTGATGGCAGTTGTAGATTGATTTCAGGGCTCAAAACTCTGAGTTTGTGTGTCTCTGTGGCGCAATCAGCTGGCGCATTTGGCCGTTGACTGAAAGGTTGGTGGTTTGAGCCCATCCAGGGACAATGTAGTTTTAGAAATCAGCATCCTGTTTGGGGGCCTGAGCTCAGGTGGCAGGCAGTCGATTATGATCAGATGCACGAGTGACATCCCTCATTCCTTATCACCCCATACTAGAAACAAAATCAGGGGTTTGCTCACATTTGTGATGCTTAGTCTTGTCTTTGTCATGCTCCTCACCTTGTCATCGCCCTCCTATTGTGAAATATCCGTATTTTCTAGATTTAGCTTGGTGAATTTGTGAAACATTTCCACAAAAGAGTTCCCTGTTTTCTTCTTTCAGGTACAACCAGGATCTTTAATTTGGGCACATTTAGTTCTAGTCGTGTCAGTCTGGAACTTGGACTTGAACTGGTTTAAAGAAAGGAAGACACTTTACACAAATGACTTATACTGTACGTTCTCATTTTTGTATCTGAGTGTATAGAGTTCTAATGTCCAGTTTTACCAAACAGGCAGCGGTTCTGTGTCTACTTGGCAGTAACAGGAAATGGGGAGCACGATTCCAAGATGCTAGCCCCTACTTCTAATCATGGCAACAGCCACGCTGTCAAGGTGAAGCTGCAATTAATTAAATTCTATAATTACCTAATAATAATCTGCTTGAAGGATTAAAATCTATTGGTTAAATTAATATGATTACACGATTATACTATATCAGTCGGGAAATAGACATTAGCATTGCTAACTGACACAGATCTGTGTGAAGGTGCTGTCTGTTGTTCCAAGTTAAAACTATACAGGAAATGATCTATCTATCTATCCATCTATCTATCTATCCATCTATCTATCTATCTATCTATCTCTATCTATCTATCTATCTATCTATCTATCTATCTATCTATCTATCTATCTATCTATCTATCTATCTATCTATCTATCTGTCTATCTATCTATCTATCTATCTATCTATCTATCTATCTATCTATCTATCTATCTATCTATCTATCTATCTATCTATCTATCTATCTATCTAGCGGTATATAGATATGGATATAGACATATACTTTTTTATGCTGAACAGATTATCATCATACCTATGTAAACATGAAAAACAAGCCTGTAAGAAACAACCTCAATCCCATCTCAGTGGTCAGAGTTGACCTTTTTGGCTGCATCCATCGTTCCACCTGAGAGTGTAAAGAAAGGTGAGTAAAGCTGGGTTAGAACACAAATAAAAATCTTTAGAATGTGAGAAGCAGTGCTGAAAACACAAAGCATTCTCTTTGTAATCACCTTCTTTGTTCTTCCGTCCCCCGTTAGGTCTGTTTTCATCACTGATGAGAGAACAAGCACATATCTTCTATACGGGTCCTAAGTGGATTGTGTTGGATGGAGACATTGATCCGATGTGGACTGAATCACTCAACACTGTGATGGATGACAACAAGGTGCCTCCCTCCTGTTCACTTATGAAACCCATAAGCACCTGAGGTAGGATTGGTGGACAAATGGTTTATTTCTGAATCCTCCAAGAATTGCTTCTGGAGTGTGACCTCAGGGATATTTTTGCAGTTAAAAAGAAAAGTTTCACGGTGACTTTGTACCTGACATATTCTAAAACAACACTCTGTGTGTACGTGTGTGTGTGTGTGTTTAACTTATTGTGCTGGCTTTTTTTTTAGAGATTTGCCAATATTGTTAGATTATTGTTTGATGTATCATATTTCCCGTTTTTAGATTAAATGAGGATCTAAAATGTACTTTACTTTGTTGGTTTTGCTGTCATGGCTATGATTATTTTCCACAGCTTTCAGGCTGCTAGAAACATTTCAGGCTCATGTAATAGACTGTTTGGTTTCTTTCACTCTTTCTTTCCTCTTATAGTTCTTCTGCCATAAACGTATAAATACAGGCTAAGAAGACTTTTAATGACACATGTCCAAAGTGTCCAAAGTGTCCAAGAATAGCAAGCGCCTAGCTGTCAGTCTTTGGGTTTAATAGTTGGGTTGTTTATTGTAGTGATATTAGATAATTTATCGGACTGTACCTCCTATCATTTTCCAGCTCCATGATTATCGGGTAGAGTTCGGTCAGTGGTGGAACATTGAAATAAAGACAGAGATGATAGCAGCGCAGGGGACTGTGTTTGACTGCCACACTGACCAACAAACCATCAGATTTCTACCCAAATGCAAGTAAGAAAATATAAACTTCTGAAAATATAAACGACTCTGTCATCCTAGCAACCTTTTAAAGTGGATTGATCAATAATTGCATGTATAATAATGACAAGAAGCAATGTCCTTCAAGGAAAATAACCCCCGAAAAAGAGAACAATGTAAGCATATTAAAAATGTATGTCTGCCTCAATGAACTTAATAAGAGAGGGTAAAGTCACATCACAAGGTTATGGCAGGGGTGCTAGAGTGGATGATGGGCTTTCCACTGTTTCTGATTACCATCTACTACACCCCATACCAGACTGTGTGGGGGTGAAGCCATGAGCAACAAGGCTTGAGCTATCACCCACGCTCTATTGTCCTTCTTTATGCTTCTGTGTACAGCTGTGAATGCTTCAAAGGCTCTTGCTGAGCTGTAATTAGTAGGGTTTTGTTCTGAGCAAATGACGCTATTATGACAGAATAGTTGTGGTGTACTGGGGAAATTCAAGAAATTATAAATCACATACAATTCACTGAGCACATGTCTGTCAATAAATCACACTCAGAGAAAGCCATAATGACTATGTATGTTTCTGCTCTCTGTTTTCCTGCTGTTCCTATGATTGCAGGCTGTTCTGGTACACACAGCAGAGACCGTGTGTCTTCGGTACTTCACGGACTTGTTGCTGGAAAAGAAATTGCCACCGGTGCTTGTGGGGAACGCTGGAGTCAGGGGGAAAAATTGCACCTGTCAAGAAGTTGGACAGTCTGAGACATACATGGCTAAAAATGTACCCTGTGACTACAGCTCTGCTTCTTTGATGCTGGAAAATATTATCTTTTCTCACTTGACAGGTTAGTGAAAGTTGGCTGGTGTGTTGTGCTCTATAATGTCCATAAAATGTACATTATCATTGTTACTATAGGTGGTCCCAAAAGGTGTAACGGCACATACCTGCAGCGCTTCCAGAAGCTCCAGCTGGAGGGTGTGAATGAAGGCCAGGAGGTCCAACACAAATGATATTGTCTTCCCTCAGTTCCCAACATTGAACATAACCATTAAAACATTTATGCTTCTTGGAGGACGTCAAAGGAGCCCTACAAAGAACTTAATGCATGAATATGGTCCTTTTTGAAGACACAAGGCAGCATGTTATATATTACTAAGTTATATTGTTATATTACTAAGAGTAACAGTAACAGTAAAATGAACATTATAATTAGATAATTTTCCAACAAAATCAAGCCAAAATTAGGTAAAGAGAAAACATTTTGAGCATGTCACTGCTAATGTTATAATGCTATTCCTAGTTTTAGAGATACGCATTGTTGATGTAATTCTGCACAAACTGGTTTCATCTTAATTCAAGTGTGTTTTATTACCAGCTGGCGCTTCAGTCTTATTCTGGAGTCTCACTTTGCTGGTTGGAGTTGGTGGCAGTGGCAAGCAGAGTCTGACCCGCCGGGCCGCCTACATATCCTCTACAGAAATCGGCCAAATAGCCCCGATTCCCTTTACTCGCGCTAAAACCCTGAGTAGCATCCATAAATAAAAAATGCTGAATGATTTACACAGCGGTGGGATTAAGCGTCACAAATCGGTCCCGACAAGAAATGAATGATCAAACCATCCAAACACTCAAGCATGTTTGAAGTACATAATTAAAAGAGCAGCTGTTGAATAACGTTAATAAATATGTTTGACAAGCTGAATCAACAGAGCCAGACGGCTTATATAGAAGCAAATTCTTCACTCGGTATGTAGACCATCCAGCTCATTACTGTCTGCCAGGACCTCTGGTGGCATCACCGTCTGCTCCGGCTGACAGGGGATACGGCCGCCCGTTCATTCGTGCCAAGTTGGTGAAATCGAGGCCGCGGGAGGATGCCAGTTATGGTTTCAGATGCCTGTGTGACATCACTCACCTGTGTGGTTTCTTTTGTGTATTTTGTGCAGATAATGTGGGATTTGAACACAGTTCTGAGGACAGCTACCACTCCTGTGGGGAGCGCTCTGCTCCCTGAGAGCCCCCACATTTCCCGCATTTGTCCAGTTTTGAAAGGTTCCATCCTTGGTCACCACTCAGCCAGAGAGTGGTCAGTAGTTTGAACTCTTCTGGTTGATCTCAGTACAGCTCTCTTATTATCCAACAAAATTAATATATTTAACTTTTATACCATTTAAACATTCCAAAATGATTCTAAACGACAGTCTTGGCTGCCAGAGAGTCGTCCATTAGCGTGACCTCTTGTACAGTATCTGCCCCAGATTTGACACATATCCCCTCATTCTGCACTGAGTTGGAGTTTAATGAACACCTTTTAATTACTGCAGTACAGCTGGATTAACATCTCCATAGATCCCTCATCATTAGGTCTCTGCTGAGGTGCTGACAAATCGCTGAGCACATGCGTGCAGACTCACAGAGGAGAGGCATATCATTGTTTTCCATCATAGCGGCGGAACGATCACAGCCCAGAATCATTTATGTTAATGAGAGAAGAGTGATTAAGCACATAACGACCCTCTGAGGAGGCACAGCTGTCACAACCAGAAGTGTCAGTGCGTATATGAACACGTGCCAGGCCGCCGCCGCCGCCCCCCACCGTTTGTGTGGGCGTGTGTGCACTGCTCGGCCCATTTGTGGATGCCCATACACTGAAAAGCTGTGTCCGAATAGTAGCTGTGACAGTTTGCTGTTGCTGTTGTAAGTTAGCTTTTAGCTTCTGGTACAAACAAACAGACAAAAGAATTTGTTTATAACTAGCAATTCAATCAATTTGGACATATTTCATATATCACATTTGCCTTTGATTGATAATAATATTCCTCTGCTCATTTGTTTTTTTAAAAATTGATTGCTGAATACATGATTAATAGACGCTCTGTGTCATTGAACGCCATATGATGGATACGTAGTGCACAGCTGCTGGAGACAGTTGGAGGACATCGGAGATAATGTAAACGGTGCATGTTTTACAAGGCGTACATACTGTACGTGGTGTAAACACATTATTTTCACAGAGGTTTCAAAGCCTAATCACTCCTGCTAGCTGCACCTAAACTCCAGATTGAGTAAGTCAGGGCCAGCCAAGTACCACGGCAAAACTTGGAGATGAATTCAAAATTTATGAAGATAATAATTCAGCCCCATCAGGTTGAGGATGTTAAACTCTACTCAATCCAGCATGCCTCCTTCTCACATCTCACCCCTTGTCTGCTTATTTTTACAGCCTGCCATCCAGGAATCCATCAGTGCTTTCATGGCCCGCGTTCACGCCAGTGTCAACAAGGCGAGTGAAAAATACCAGCGCAATGAGAAGGGGTATGATCACACTACCCCCAAGAGCTTTCTAGAGCAAATCAAACTGTACAATAACCTTCTAGAGAGGAGTCACGAGCAGCTTCAGAGAAAGATGCACCAGCATCAAGGAGGCCTTGAGGAACTCCAAAGCACCTTCGCTCAGGGGAATCATACTTTTGGTTGTATTGTTTGTTCTGACAGAGTTGCCCTCCGGTGACCAATGTGTTAGCGGCTGTCGTGGGTCCACTCGCTCCCCGGGCCGGAGTGTCTGAGGAACGGAGTTGTAAGGCGGCGCGGGCCCTCATGAGCAAGGTTAGGTTGTCATCACGTCAATCGCCTCTGCTTGATTAATGCCAATCTAATTTGTGTCTGGGCCTTGACCCTGGCCCTGCCCACCATCATTCCAGCATTCACATTACAGTTGGATTGCTCGGTGAGTATGATCACTCGGTACCAAAGCAAGCGTCTCCATCTGATGCTCAAGCTCTGGCTACTAATACTGCAAATATAGTTACAAAAGAACTTTGGGAAACAAGAGGTTGGACATAAAACACAGCCCTGAAATCTTTGCTCTGTCAAGTGTTCCTGCAGAATCTCCCCAAAACCAAATTATGTGATCGACCCAGAGTTCATCACCTCCTGTGAAGTGAGGCCATGGGGCTGTAGTCGCCACATTGTCAATATATTTCCGGGTATTGTCTGCACAATCATGATATTTATGTGTTTCGCAATGAATCATGTCTCCTTTCTGTACATTTATTGCAACATCAGTCCCAAGAGCGCTTTGAACCGAGCTAGTGTTGAACTAGAAGAACAAACGTCCAACAAGAGTTTGAACATGATTGCAATATTATTGTTTTTGTAACTGTTTTACTGTCCACAATCTAACAACCACTTTGAACGACTCGTATTTCTTCCTCTAGGCTCTCGATGCCAGTTTGAAACGGCTTCAGCCGAGAAACTCAGCTGTGAGGAGGAAGTGACACGTAGCAGCCAGACCGTGGAGCTGGCCAACCGACCGGTCCTGGCCTGAGAAGTGAGCGAGGACCGAGAGCAGCGGGGTCATTGCGATTTGGCGTGAGCCAAGCTGTCACTGAACTACACCGGGAATCTGGAGTAGATGTCGCAACGTCCTGGGAAGAGAACACGACGGCGCTGCGAACCGATCAGCGGTCCAGCATCATACTGGGGGAATTGTGAGACAGGTAGAGAGGGCTGGGCCACAGACGCACGCATGGCTGAGCTGGGCAACTGGCTGCTGAATGCTTCCAAACGTAAAGTGGAAGAGAGATGACAGGAACGCTACAATAACGTCTCTCAGTTTAAGCAGCGGGCAGCTGGTCTGCGTGTACATTATTAACTGTACGTGTGTGAAGAGCAGTAATACAATAATTCATTAAAAATATGTGTATTATTATTATGTGTATAACATGACATTTTGTAACAGATCTGGTTTGGAAAATATTAGATAAATGTGTATATAATTAATCGAATATTGTGTATTCAGAACCTGCTGTGTTAAATCTGCCTTCCTGTTTGGGGCTACAGGATCTATAAACTTTATAAGGACTAATGGGATATAAAATATTGCTATTTCAGCGGCTGTTTTGCCAGTTTGACGTGCTTATTCCTGAAAACAAATGCGGTTTGCATGGTGCAGCTTGCCTTTTAAGCATATCAAGATAAATGTTTTGTCTTTATGGCATTGACCTGGAAGCAATAGTGTTTGGACTAATAAATCAGGCCATCTATGTTTAATCATTAACTTACCTCAAAGCCTCAACAGCTGTTGGAAATTAACAATGTCTCGTCCCAGACTGAGTGATATTACAGGCGATCCATAATGCATTAGAGAAAAATTATAGTGATTTTTAACTGTCTGGGAATTTATTATGTGACATATTCTGGATCCACAGCCCCTTGTAAGAAAATGCCTTGCATGATTTATTGTCGTACTGCTGTCACAGTTCTAGTATTGAAAGCTTGGATTAATGCTGAATTAATGGTTGGCAGCGCCGCAGCCAAACTTCCAGGGCTATTTTAAGTGAATCGCACTTTGCTGACTTTATGTACGTGGTACAAAGTTTTTTTTGTGTTATTTTTCTATGAAAAAGCCAAATAATCTGCCCTCTTCTTTGCAGCTTCAGTCTGAGTACGAATTGGTACAAAGAGCTGCAGAAGATGCTGATCCTTCACCAGACAGAATCGCCTGGAGCTCCTCGAGTTTAACCACACATGGATCCCTTTCTTCCTATCTATGAAGGTCAGGTCACCACAATGTGCATTATTTGCAGCATTTGTTGAGAGAGTAAGTCGATGAACTCGCCAGCTAAAGTGGCAACTCTCCTTTGTTTCTGTTCCAGGTCCCGGTCCCCCTGACAGACGGCCTGGATCCAGTCCTCGTGCTTACAGATGAAGCCACTGTTGCTGCCTGGCGTAACCAGGGTCTGCCAACTGTTAGGATGTCAATTGAGAACACTACCATCCTGACCACCGGTGAGCGTTGGCCGCTCGTCACCGACCCACAGCAACAGGGCATCAAACGGATTCGGAGCTGGCTCGACACAGATCTGAGGGTGGTGCAGCTGGGATAGAGAGGGTGAGTCTGAATATCAAACTATATCTTGAGGGGCACAAAATGTGTTCATAAACGCGTTTGTTTATTTGCCCTTTTGCCACAGGGGGTATCTTGATATGATGGAGCAACAGTTCCCAGAGAAAGTCTGCCAGAAAAGGTCATCCCTCTTCTGGAGCCTCTCCTGGGCAGGAATACTATTTAAACATGGAGGTGAGTATTGAAATGGTAGCATAAAGATCAGGACAGCAAATAATAAAAGCTAGCATTAGCTTAGCTTAGCAATAATTCTTGTTCTCAGCAGATTTGCCAGGTGGTGGGACCCAGCTGACCATTGAAACACTAGTAAGACATGACCGAATGCTTTATTATCGCCCCGCTCTTTAGGTTATAAATGAATTTGGGGCGCGTGTTCTGAATCCCCAAGGTCGACATATTGATTGGCCCCTCAAGACGGTTGATAGATGTATATTTGTGCGTTCATATTCTGTCAAGTGATGAATATTCAGCAGCCGAGGCCCGATGTAAAAGCTGAACTGAGGGCAGTCATGGTTATGTATTAGGAGTCTCGGCAACACCAGCGGGACGGCTTGTAACCGACTAAATCATTGATCCTCCATCATTGTGGTAAACTGTGATTTGGTTGCCAAATTTTCATCGTGCTGATTGGTGACCTTCTCATTTATTCCCTTGTAAATAACTGAATCAGCACAATTATGTAATAAATAATAGCGTCTATTTTGGTTAAGATGAGGTTTGGCCTTTAGATTATTTAAAAATGACATTATTTGCAGATCAATGGATCCGGTTGTATGTGTATTTTATGATATTAAGGCTTGAAAAGTGCAGTTTAAAAAAATATTTCCTCCATATTATCATCCTATAAATACTGTTATTGAAATTGAAGGTTTTTAGTAACATGTTCTAATTAGGAAATCAGTCTGATTTTCATGCTGCTGCTGTCCACTTCATAAAAGACAATGTTGCCACCAAAATAGCAGCTCTGTAATTACCTTTGATTAGTTGCCAATTACCCCCAAGAAGCCAAAACTAGCAAATATTTTTGTGACAACCAACAGCTGAGCAAACGGAAAAGAAAATACCACATATCGACACCCTTTAAATGGGTTTACATCTTTCTTCTTCTGATTGCGAATATTGAATCTCTGGGCCAATTTTCATTGAACTTCCTCTGAAGTTCCATCTGTTGAGACGTAACGATTCATCATCGTAAATCTGATTATAAGTTTATCCCTCGCAGATGACCCACACACTTGTTTCTGTCCAAGATTAATACAAGTCGCTCCGGCGGCCATGATGGATCTGGTAGGGATCCACGGCTGAAGTTCATTAATAATTGGAATGTTGGAGAGTGTGAAGTAATGAATACTAATTATTCCTTTCATGGCTGACGGAGGACTACAAGACAATCCATCAGCACGGACTTTAATTTGGTGGAGTAATGGTTCTATCAATAGTACATTAATTCCGGCCTGTGAAGATATAGAGTTGAACCAAGCCTGGACCGCGAGGAACCTCTGCTGTAAAACCGGGGCCTTGTCTGACATCCAGGGGGCAATTAGAGGAAAATGAAACGCCACCAGGATGTTCAAGCCACTGTTAATTTAATTGAAATGCAGGAAGAGATAAATATTGGCTTCTGTGGTGATAATGTGGACAATAATTTTGGAATTATTTGTCTCTGATGTTACGGGGATCTGATGCATGGGGGGGTGGGGGGGGGGGTGGACCTTTTCTGCTATGGTGGGATCACTTCCTGCTTCCACACCAGTTTGTCCAATCACCACTGGCCCCCTGAGCTTCAGGCACAGACCACCCATGTTATTGTCAGAGTGACTCCGTTGGGCCTGGAGGAACAGCTCCTGGGAGGAGTGGTGTCCCGCAAAGGCCCGACCTTAAAGCTCTAAAGTTCCAGGCTCACAGTGGAACAGTGAAACCTTTAAAGTCACTGAGATTCATAAAACACTGCAGTCAACTGAGTGATTACAGTAATACTGATTACAATCCCCTCATCAGACCGTTCGTTACCTGCTCAGCCATCAAGTTGATCTAATCAGATTACAGTAATCCGATAACGGAAGTCAATTTCATGACTTCATAAGGTCGCCAGAGAAGTTTCAATCAGTCAAATAATTGGATCCATTTGAAGAAGAAAAGATCAGGAGGAGTGAATGTTAGTAACAACTTATCTGAACCACCATAGTAGCGGTGGAGCGCTGACTTTGTTTTGTTTTCCCAAGATGAAGCCGACGACGCAGCAGGACCAGTTTAGGATTGGACTCAAGAGTTTAGAGGGCGATCTGTTGAATCTCTCCTGACGGCCCCTAGCAATTTTCTAGGAGATGTCACTTTGGTGGAGCAACTCCTAAACACCAAATCAACAGCAACAACCATTCATTGCAAGGTGAGGTTATTACACCGGCAGACCTCTCTCAGTTGCCCCCCTCCTTCCCAGCAAGAACTTTATAAATGTCATGTAGCGTCAACCTCATTTTATTGCATTAACCGTAAATGATAGTTATGAGTTCAGAATATGTGTAATGAGAGTGTTTTGGAGCATGACTGAGAGCCTCATAACTCATTACGTGCAACTGGAACACAGGTGGTGGAGGCCAGCGGGACTGAGAAAAAGATCAACGAGGTTGGCTAACTATACCGCCCATCAGCTGAGAGAGCAGCATTCTTCTTCATCTTCATCATCATCAGCCACCTCTGCAAGATCAACCCCGTGCACCAGTTTCCTCCCAAGGTGAGACCTTTGGCCTGGACGTTAGCCCAATTAAGATGCTCACGAAGATGCTCAAAATGTCTTTCAAACCATATTCCGGTTGGTGTTTCCTCAGTTATCTGAACACTGTCCTCATATGTGTTTTTGTACCGACACTAGAGTGTGTATCTGAGTTTAATAAAGCCACAGAGGACTGGCGATGAGAGCGTGCTCACCGAAGTGGTCACCTGCTCAGTATTCCTGCCCGCCAGTCTGAGAGAAGCGAGTTACCCTCTGTGGCACACGGTGCCTTCCAGGTGAGAGACTCAGGCCACCTCAGAGGTGGGGCCTCCCGTCATCTTCATCAATCAAAGTACTTTTCTGCCCCCACATTAACTTCAATTAAAATCAGTCAGCAGGACCATACGCTGCTATTGATTATCCCTCACAGCGTCCCCTGTTCTGCTGCTCAGACAGTTGGTTCTGACAAGGGGGCTGGTTCTGATGGCATAATGCAATTATCTGTCATTGTGCCAACTGTTGTCACTGTGGACGCACCTCTGCGGTGAAAGCCGTCCTTCATGTCAGAAAGTGACGCGCCGCATGACTTTAACCGATAACTTCACCCAATTATGATGAAAACTATCGGTAAGCATAAATCAATGCTAACTTCCTGTGGTTCGTCCCCACAGATTCTGCTCGAGAAGGGCCTTTTTGACACAGCAGTCACTGCTGTTGGTCCCCCGTGGAACCTACCAAGCGCCGTCCTGTGTCTTTACTGCCCAGAAACATCTGGAGTGCTGTTAAGGTAATTTTAGAGAATTTTCGGAGAATTTTATTCCTCGACAGTCAACTGGTCCCACAACTCAAATGCCTGTTGTAAAAAGGCTGTAAAAACCGCCTCCGAGCTTGTGTAGTGGGCTGTTCTGCAGGTAGGAAGCACCTCTGCTCACCAGGCTGCTCTTGTAAAGTAGCCTAATGAGATCATCTCAGCCAATGAGCACGAGAAACAAATTCAATTTGGTTCAATAGAAACCATAATTGGCTAGTTTAGCTGGGAAAATGCCTCGTGTAAAGAGATGGAAGCCTGCAGCCAAGCGAGTCGCCCAGGGGGATTCCCATTATATCAGGACCTGGGAAAATGTTTGCTTTTAAAAAGTGGGCACAAAAATATCCCACACCTCCTCTAAATTATTGTTGTTTTCTTTCCCTTTTAGAACATTCCTTTGGTTGATCTTCTGCCGACTGTAGTGGGGGCTGTCAGCCAGACGACAGGGTTCACCACCAGAGAAGCGGCCCCAACACCTGAGGACTCCCCAGTGGTGTACTGGAAAACCACCAGGGCGCCTCCCACAGGCACCATCGTCTCTTCTGTTTCACTCCTAGAAAAGGTTTAGACGCACAAATTTGAGTCTCATCCTCCACAACTACTCATGCATTTATCTTAGAACCCCTATTACTCTGGTCACAACCAATTATGTCTTCTGGGTATTCTGCCCTCCAAAAACGAATGTCCTTCATTATGTTAACCAAACACTAACCTGTATGTGCGTATACACAAAATTCATTAGATGGGCAATGAAGCGTAATCCTAAATGTAATTACATGCAGCCGATGTGACAGTTCACGGCGCTACATAAGTGATCACTGCAATTAGAGTTGATGAAGGAAGCAATTTGCAAAACAATACAGGTACAAATGATTGTGAACCTCCAGGTTTTGTAATTTGTTATGAATCACAGGTTCCTTTCTTGGTCCTTCACCCTCACTGATCATAATCTCCCGCTGAGGAAGAGGCTCTTCTGTCTTACCTTAGATCGGCGTGGATAAAGAAACATCATTTTATTACATTTCCCCACCTTCATCATCCTCACAAACGCTCTTTTGGGATCAGCTGATGTAGCCACAGCTTGAACTTAACTGACAAAAGAAAAACAGGAAAAATGGGCTTATCTTAAATTACATTTAGAATACTGCAATAATTCTTTTCTTCATGCACAGTTTGAAAGTATTTTATACTTATTTATTGTCATTGCCAGTCTTTAGGTGGCCTTTTCATTTGTTTTTGTCCCAACAGGTGTCCTGGGAGGACCTTTAGGGAGGACATATCACCAACACCTGGGATGGAAGATTGTGTCCAGCCTTCCTGAAGGAATTCAAGCAACCAAAAATAGTGTGTCCATGTTGCAATCTGGGAGTTTTATTTTATTTTATTTTATTTTTGTGTGATACATTTCACAGTTTTAGTATTTTTTAATAGTACTCGAAAGTTTCGATGCCTGAAGAAGACAGAACAAGAAAGGCTGGAAGTTCTTGTTAGAGTCAAGGCTGCCCCCTGTTGGTCAATAGGTGAACTCCACCCGATACTTTTTACTCTCAGATGCTTTTATTGAAATTTGTTGCGTTTCCTCCCAACAGAAGATTGATTATTCAGATTTCTGCCAAACTCCAAGCTACTGTTTTTGTGTCAGGTGTAAAATAATGTGCTCGTTTCTGATTTCTCAAGTGTAGTTTGCTGGCAGGGACCTGCTCTGTCCTGACCTCTCACTCTTCCCTTCCCAGCCGACAGTGGTTACCATTAATACACTGATGTGCCTCACTGTTGCCTCAGATAGTCTCTGAAAGACCCTGATGGGAGGAGAGGGGGCCAATCAGAGCACCAAAGAGAAGGTTCCTGGGGCAGCAAAACCAGCTGTATCATGAGCAGTGCGAAGCTTTTCTCTTGCATTCATCAGGTCAAATTGGTAAATAAATAAATAACATGCTTCTGAAGCTTCCTGATGAGTTTGAATCGGACACAGAAACTTGACAGATTCCTCGACCAGTTGGGCGTGTCCCTCCACTAAATCCTGGTGCTCTGGTTATAAGGCCGAAATACTGTGTTTTTAAATCGCTGTTTTTTTCTGTTATGTCAATTTTAATACTAATGTCATAGACTTGAGCTGTCACGAGTCAGGCATTGGGACGGGAGGTTTGGAACTTCCTTCTTGGCTCCCCGGTTTCTCCCACCCACAACCCTTTGTCGCTGGTCAGGTTCTATTCACAGTTCCAGCCATAGATGCCTTGGCCGATAGTCCACGTGCTGCCATGCAACGTGGTTTCAAGACGGTTCTGGCTCTGGATGTAACAGAGAAGAAGAAGAACAGGAAGGCCAGGGCTCCAGAACACCCAGCAGTATACCAGACTAGGCAACATGGACCTGCCTCAATATGGCCCTCCATCTGCATGTTAAACAGCCTCCTGCCTAACGGGTCACGGTCAGGGTGGCACCGCTGCTGTCAGTGTAACACACAATGTGTTGACGCATCGTTGGGACTACCAACTTCACTGTGCTCATACGTTCTTAAAGCAGGATGATGGTGCGTGCCGCGCGTTGTGTCTGGATCCATGGTGAACGTGTCCCCTGAGATAGGTCGGTCCACAGGTGATTTGTTGGGAGCTTATGTCTCCATTTAAGACCATGTAATTTTGGATCGGGAGCATATTTTATTGGAAGGTCAAGATTAAAAAAGCTCTCCGTCTGCCCTCTGCTAGCTGAATGCTACACAATGCCGTCTGGAGGGTTCCCGGACAGAATTCCCAGGAGATGATGTGCACGGCCGCCATTGACTTTTAAATGAGGTGCATTTGACATTGACCTTTTGTACGTCAGAAACAGAATACTAACAGACTGGTGTAATTCATCCGGCCGAGCCTGTTGGAGAAATGCACTGAAAGACACTGACGGCTTCCTTTATATAAACCCATCGTTTATCTCTGCTCACGCTCTGGTAGCAGCTGATTTCAAGCCATGCAAACCTCACAAAAGCTTTAAAACATCGTCATCTCTGAAACATTTTCTTTTCTAAATGGTTGTATTTAAGCCTGATGGTGCAGATGTAGTGATGGTTCACCTGTTTGGACCCCCCCCCCCCCCCCCCCCCCTTCCCATGAAATATAATAAGACTTAAGATTTAATGTTAACTTTATATACATATCTTTGAAAAAACGTCTCAGAAAAAAAAAATCTCGATTAAAAATCTGCATTTATTATTGGAAAGGAGCCTGTTTATCTGAGTAGCTGCTTAATGATATCAATTTCCCCAGGAAGAAAGAGGAGAGGAGTGATATTATCTGCAAAGATAAACAAGTGACGTGATTTACAAAATTACAACACTTCTCAAATGAGATTTTCTCTGCTGCTAATAACTGGTGTGTTGTTCTTAATTCCTCCCTGCAGCCGTTCTGACTGCAGACGAGACGATGGAGGTCGGCGGATGGCTCTGGCGCATTGTATTGTACGCAGGAAATGAAGCTCCAGTCTTCCTGTAGTTTCTCTTCATCTGCCCTCTCTTCCTCTCATTAACATGCAGCAGCAGATAGCCGCTCATTTGGTGACAGGGAAATGATACCGTGCTGGCAAGTGTTTGGGAGGAAATGGCAGGGTATGAGACCCCGCACAGCAGGGGTCATGCCACAGATAGTCATGTTAAAAGGCCAAGCGGGACACCTGGTATAAATCAGCGAGGGCATCCACATCCCAGCTCCATGGACCAGTAATGGAAAATATGCCCCCTTGGTTCTGAGATTTTTACCATTTCTTTATGTATTCAAGAAGATTCCACTTAAGGTTCAATCAGGGTGCCCCATCCCTACAACTTTCACTGTCCCTTGTGTTTGTTCTCTATCCAGGGTGAGTTAATGTGTGATGACACTTCGAGCAGCGGATCATTGTGGTATCATTGGGGCCAATCAGCCAACCTGGACCAGATGCAGGATTACTGGTAATACCTCTTTTTCTATAAAACTGCAGTTGTAAATAAAAAAGAGACATGTATTTGTAAGCATATTTCCTTTTTGTAATAAAAAAATTTAATAGACTTTTTTTCTTGAACAAAAGCTTTAAACCGTCAGTTCCGAGTTGGTCCACAAGAGGGCAGTGTTGACTTTACATTTATGGTCCATCCTTGTTCATAGACGTAGAAAACTAACACTCATAGAACTTAAACCTATTTTATTAGATTAATTATTTGTCATGACCTTGGTAAATCTTTGCAGGGCAATTTAACTACGCTTCTACATCTGCCAGCATTAAACTGATTAAATCGTTACCCTGTATAACCTTTTTTTTTTTGAATGAATTAAAACTAATGACTACTGATTAACTTTTTAGCTTGCTCTGGGTCACGGTGGTGAAAGTTTTATTGCATGACTGTATGCACAGTTGACACTGAGGTCAGTCTATATTTTACCTTAACACACAGAGACCTGTCAAACCTGTCAAAAAAGTTCTGTCAAACAAAGAAATAGTTTGGAAAGAAATACAAATCTTAACCCAGACTTCTTGGAACAAACTTTATACAGTATATACATTATAATTATATAAGTACATTCTACACAACAGGCATGACACTCCAAACCAGATGGTGAGAAAACTGAAATGATTTCATCTCCAACTTTTCACGACCCCTCTATAAAACAGCCTAATCTTGTACTGATTAGAGCATTTTAGAGAGTAAATACTGTATCTTCTGTAATGCTGCAGTGCTGTTCATGATCAAATGGCTTGATTTTACTCTTTTTTTAATTTTTTTTACCATAAGGTGCCCTAGTTTTGGACTTTAATATTGGCCTAAAGTGTGAGGATGGAAAAGATTTGTTGCAGTCTTTGATGTAATGAAGCAGTATATTATATCAGCATGTTGCTGGTCGCCACTGGATCTCACACCACTTTACTTTAAACCACCCAGCCCTCTTTTCTGAGCGGGCCCTGTAATATCCTGCCTGATATCCTGCCTATTAGTTATAACAATCAGTTATTAGTTAGAACTTGTTATGGTTCTGCACCAATGCTGAACATTTCACACACAGAGAAAAGACAAAACTTTCTTTTTCAGTCTCAACTGAACAAAGCCACAATGGTTACAGTTAAAGGTTGAACGATACAAACCTCTACACAGATTACGCTGCAGTATGACACGTAATGAAAGCATGATAATAACTGTTGGCTTCGTTGATGGTTCATCTGACAAATATCTGTGGGCTGCAACGTGGTGTGCAGAGGAGGACTGAAGTGCTCTTTGGTTAAATCTGATCAATCACTTGCTTGACAACCACAATCACTGAATCTAAAAATAGATGTCTACCATTAAGGGCATCTGGAGATCAATTTAACTGATGTGGTTTGTGCGGTTATTGGCTCTGAACCATTTATGTCAATTATAATGATAGTAGCTGTAATTTGTCTTGCAGGACCCCCCCTCCGGTTTGTATAATGTTGACTATATATTTGATTTGGAAGAATACAAACACGTTACGCCTATTCGCCACAAGGGGGCACCGTCGAGTCCTCACAGCTGTTCAACTAAAGAAAGGATAAAATGATACACACCAGATATTCCAGTTGAAGTTCTTAAATGAGTAAATAGTGTAATTCATTAAGAGCAAAGTGATTTAAGGATGATGAGTGGAAATTCATCGACCCACCGAGGACTGGATTCAGAATAACGCTCAAAACGAAAGAGGGAAACAGAGATCACGTGGTAACGTGATACGTTAACCAGCCTCTGGAACTTTCCCCAGGATAACCTGTAATGTGCCGTCCGTGGTCTCTAGTATGCTCGACAGCGTCTGGACAGGCTTCTGACGCAGCCACAGATGGTCTCCTGGGGCGCCTGCTCCCAGACTGGATTAGGGAATCAGCTCAGTCAGTCGGTGCCAGGAGGTGGATGCTGGGAAACACGATGTCCCAGAGGTGGTTGAATGGATTCAGGATAGCATTAATGCCTTCAACATCCAGGAGCTGCTGACACACTCCAGACACATGAGACCAGGCAGGGTCATGGTCCAGTAGGACCCCAGGTCCACTGCTTAGGCATCTACACTGACAGTGGCTGTAGTACTGGGAAACCTCTGTGGGCTGCAGGAGCCCCCTTATTCTACTACTAATCTCAGGAAAAATGTAAAACTAGCCAAGAAAGGATGAACCCGCTCTTTAGTGGAGCTTGTCTTGCCTCTTCTCCCCACATGGAACTGTCCTATTTGCACAACAGCAGGTGAAATTGATGCATTATTGCTTCCTAACTGGACAGGCTGAGACCCCTGAAATGTGGCTGACTTGGACTCGGACCTACTTGGAGTTACTGTTTTGTGCAGTACAATAAATGCCGGATGTGTAACTTTGTCATCCTAAAGCTGTTGCTGGTGTTCTTTGTTTTCTTGCTAACAGCTGTAACTGTCCTGGAGCTACTAATGTTTGTGCGTTTGTCCCCATTTGCTGCCGACAGGGTCTTGGCCTGTGGTGTCCAAGTCCTGAGAGACAGATGAGACTGAAAGCTTCTCCCCTGGCTGACAGAGTGCAGTAAGGTCAGTCCTTTAAGTACGAGGTTCCAGCCTGTGCGACAGTTCAAACAGGGTCTGCTGATTGTCAATAACGTGAAGGTAATCGATGTGAGCACGCGCCTCTGAGCTGCTCTTCTGGATGATGCCATTTCCTGGAGGGGAAGGAAACTTCTTTATCACTCAAAGAACAGATGTGTGTCATACAATGACAGATTTTATATCAAATCGGAATAGTAATAACAATTTGTGGACTGACCCATGTGATCTCTCTGACACTGCCGGAGGAATCGCACCGCGTCTGCTATCATATGCTGGATATAAAGATGGACAGGCTTCATTAATAAATACAACTTTTCTCCCCGTTAAAATAATATAAATCACTTTAAAAAGTCACCAGCTTTTCAAAATTGACAAGGTTGTCATGAAAGGTCTTGTTTCCCTCGTGAATAAAGGTGATGTCTGCAACAGAAACACATTGTTAGCTTAAGCGGATGCGTCAGAGCTCCGAGAACACGCAGCTCAACTCCAACACACCTTTGAGCAGCAGTGGAAGAAAAGGAATCTTTGGTGCCTTCATCTTCTTAAAGGAGTCTCTGTAGGCTTTGTGATTCAGCGACGGATCCTGCGAATTTTCAAATCAAACGAGAGCAGATCTCTAGAGGGGTTCAGGAACGCGAGCATGGTTTGTCAGCGTTGCACTCAGGTGAGACACCTGTTTCTCCTTGTTTTATTGCAATCTCACACAAAGGTTAGAATGTCTCACTTACTGTGATGGCCTCCAGTTCAGAAAAGAGCTTTTTGAATTTCCCAGGAATTTTCTGTGAAAATTAAAGTTACATTTCTTTAGCAATGATGAGTGTTAGCTGTCCGAGTATTCCAAACTGTGACAAAAAAAAGGGTATCTGTACCTCCCAAGTCTGACTCAGGCGGCTGATGGCTGCAGTGTTCAGGCCCATAATAATGGCAAAAAAACAGTTGAGGTTCTTCTGAGCTTTACAGCTATTAAAAAATAATAAAAAATATTGAAGTAAATCCATGAACAGTAAATTCTGATGGCATGCAGTTCGTCATTTCACCGCTAGATGGTGTGACATACCCATTTAAATTTAATAATCTCAAACAGAACAGGCAAAATGTAGCTCACGAGCGTACATGTGATCGTGTGCGTGTACATCTGAATGTGATCTACTAACTGTGCTGCAATCTTGATGAACTTTTTGATGAGTCGGACCCTTTTGCAGAGCAGCGGGCACAGCAGCACCTCGGTCATCACCCACAACTGGACCTCATTGCAGCGCTGCAGCAGCAGCTCCAGCCCAACGGTGCGGCTGCTGCTGCTGCTGCTGCTGCTGCTGTGGCGGCTAAAGGTGAAGTAGACGAGGTCTTGCTGCACGAATCAAGGCAAGCACAATCAGGAGATGGATATTCCCACCAGAGGCACCAAAATAATTCCAACGAGTTGAAGGGACCAACCTCGTGGACTGAGTGAAAGATGGCCCAGTCCAGCTGGGTGAGGGCGACAGCCACGTCCCACGTGTTCAAAGTGAGCATGCGCGCTGTTCTCTGGTGCAGCTCTGAGTTGTCTGTGAATGGGTTCTGAAGAGGAAAGATGATAGCATGTTGCACCGTGGATCCTGATGTCACCTAGTTAGTTTTTGGGGTGACGGCGGCTTTAATACCAAGATTTCCCCCAGGTCCTTCTTGCAGACGTGCAGTCTCCCTATCGGACGGAGGCAATCGGAGAAGATTCTATCCTGAGGCTGCAGGAGAAGCCGACCTGCAGGGGAGCAAAGCACATCAGAGCAGAGAATATTGAAGCATGTTCTGGGGCGTGTGCACACGGCCTGAGATCAGGCCAGCAGGGTACAGTTGCTCAACAGAAGCAGAGGTGGTGCTGTGCTGAGGATTGTGGGTATTTTCACCTCCGGGGTATGTGACGGCCACAAGTAGCAGGTCCCCCTGTGGAACATCCATCCGCTCCGCCACCGCCTGCAGCAGCTCCTGCGCCGTCACCCCAGCGTGGACCCTCATGCTGAGGAACGAGTCCATGGTGATGTAAACATGGCAGAGCGCTGTGAAACAAACGACACCATGTTTGCGGGGTCCGGGGCGCGGACTCTAGACCCTCTCCTCCTGTGATGGATTTACTGCCCAGCTCAGATTAAAGTCAGCTTCCCACAGTTTAGTGCACATTTCCCTGGACGGCTTCATTGAGTCACTCTTGGCTCCCTGAAGCTGCAGGAAATGGAGCAGGATATCAGAGGCTGGCCTTTACCCATAATGTGACCTTGAGCAGAGGAACCGCTCAGCAATCAGTGGCACCCACGGTGACCACCACTCCTCCGTGGATTTAGAGGTGAAAGGTCATTGGAACAATTTTCTGAAGGTGCTTTAAACGATTCCTCTCTGCGGGTGATCGTCTGTGAGACCGTGCGGAGAGTTTGATATTAAGAGCGATAACAGAGGACATTCCCTTTATAAGGACTAAGAACTGATCCTCAAATAGACTTTTTATAGCTCATAACTCAGAAATTCTTCTTCCATTCCTTCTATTTCTCTCCCTGGAATGTTCCCCATTGTTCCCTTCCAGAAACACGTTCTCTCTTTTTGGAAGCAACGCATGAGGGGAGGAATGTGGAAGAGCGGCGCGTCTTTACCTTCCTTGTTCTCTCTCAACAGGCCTCTGGACTGCAGCCCATTGTCTCTCAGGCTCAGCTGGTGGAAAAGCGCTTTGCTCTAAAACAGAGAGGAAACACGTTCACCTTGACACACATTTATTCTGTCTGAGAACGTCACGAAGTGTGTGTCTGAAGCAGGAAATGTGAACACAATGACGCAGGGCCTGCTCGCTTCGGCTCCCGGCGATGCAAAGTTCACTCACCTTTCTTTGAGGGGAATATTCGTCTGTCGTGCTGCAAGAGGAAGAAATAAATCAATAGAATGCACCAGCAGGTGGCTTCTCCAGTAAAACTGAGCTTCAGTGTCTTTGCGTTATCGAATTAGAAGAATGAAAGCACTTCTCGGCTATTTTCGAGTCCTTATTTCCTGCCTGTCCTTTCCTTTAATCATCCGGCCACAGGCCCAGACTGATGGACAGATACCCGCATGTCCATAATGATCCCTCAGCTTTTACTGGGCTCTGCATCACAATAGGCATGTTGGCACAAAGCCTGCCCTCAGGGATCATCCCGGCGCTCGCCAGCAGCCTTTCTGCGCTAATGAAAAGCCCGATTCCTTCTGCCGTGTCAGAACACAGCTTGTGATCCGAAACACGCTGTCAAAGGAAAAAAATCTGCTCATCGCAGATGATAATAAACTGGGATCCGGGGAATGTGACGGGTTTGATCTTAGCTCGTTGGTGGTGAGTCCTCCACACAAAGTGACATTTCTCAGATCCCCTCAGAGTAGTCAGCCCCCAGCCCCCCCCCCCCCCCCCCCCCAGCTCCCCCCCCCCCCCCCACAGGAGGACCATGAACGGCTCATAAAGAGCAGCCTATATCAGGGAGTCACGCGCCTTTACGGAGCAGATCTTCTCTTTGGTTGGAAGGAACATCCTCAGGGTAAGGATCCGATTAGAGGGCGGGGCTGTGGGCGTGACCGGGTTGGGCGGGGCTGTGGGCGTGGCTGGTGGGCGTGGCAGTGGGTGCAGTCAGAGAGGGGAAGCAGCATGAAACATTTTAATAGCTCCTTCATTTGATGGCTGCTGAGCGGTGACACATCTCAAAGGGCTTTAGAAGGGGAAAATATTACTATTGTGTTTTTAAGTTCTCAGTTTTGCAAACTGAACTGAAGACTGTTTTCCATGATAAAACCGACTGGAACAACCTTCAGATGCACACACGGGACGAGTCCAGCCTTCATTCTCGGCTGTATTTGACACTGACGTGCTTCTGTTTTTTGTTTCCCAGGACTTCGAGATTAAAAGAGTCATGCATTCATAGTTCATTGCGTAACACACAGTACAGTAACCCCCCCCCCCCCCCCACACCCCCCCACACCCCCTCCACCCCTAGAACAGTGATTCCTCTTCAACCTCTGAATAGATTCATTGATAAGGACGGAACAGAAAAGAAGTTCTGTCTCTGTGTCTGCGCTCTTTCGGACCTTCAAAGGTCATACTTCCTGAGCCCAAATCGATAAATCCTGTCGTATCAATCATTTATCTTTGGAATCATCCACGCATCAGGCGACTGGTGTTGACAACACTGCGCAGTCACTCACTGTCGGCGATGCAGCATGTAAAGTCTCTGCAGCTCCCTCACGTCCTTTTCCAGGGCCGGGTGCTCATAAAGGTCATCCAACACGTAACTGCACAGAGTCTGACAGGAGACATCGATTTTCACTCCTCGCTTCGTGCGTTCAGCGTCCGAATTTTGGGGGGGCGCGACGCCGCGTCTCTCACCTTCATGAAGTGTTTGACACGCTCGTCGTCGCGCAGGAAGTCGTTGCACAGCTCCATCCATTGTGACACCAGGAACAGGACCTTCCTTTTCCTCTCCAGAGCCTCCCTCCCATCCTCCTTCACCCTGCAGCGCTTGGTACAGTAGGTGGATTCGGGGTTAAGGCTTGGACATTGGATTTGCTGATGAAAATGGAGCATAAATGAAATAGACGCTGATGCTGATCGCAGGAAATGGAGTGCTGGGAGAGATTAAACATTATTTCCGTTTGTAAGGATATTGTCCCAGGAGGGCTTGACACAAATCACCGGTGGACATGAAAACAGGGTAGGTAAGGAGAAAGTCATCCAGGAGTGTGTCTGCAAGAGAGAAGTTTCAGTAAAAAGTAAGAAAAGGGTGAGACATCAATCACATGGAGAAATAGGCATTTTTAAAGCTCCATGAATGCAGTTTTTACTGTGCTTTAATGTTAATCAGAAAGCTCATTATTATAAAAGTAGGATTTTAACCCCCCCCCCCCACACACACACACACACACACACCCCACCCCCCACAGGCTGTGTCCGTATAGTCAGAGCAGTTATGGTTTGTGTCATTTGACCTTTGGTCTTACAGACAGAAAATCTATCTGAAGCTATTTTCATCATCATGAACATGATGTTGACAAAGAGCCTTTCTGATCATCCATCTGCTCCATCTCCATCATTCTGCTGTGTTTACTGTAGAGTAAATAATGCAAGTAACGCATGACAGTAATGCACACAGCGACTTTAGAATTTATTTTAAAAAGTGAGAGAAGACTCTGGGACACACTGCCTGGCCACAAGTGAAGAGCTTTACAAATCTTATTAAGACCAAACGCCTCTCATCCCCTCTCACACCCAGAATTGTAAATTGTCTGATTTAATTTCACACTGACTTCCTCGGGCCTTTGTGTGTGTGTGTGTGTGTGTGTGTGTGTGTGTGTGTGTTCTGGTCCACAGGACATCATTATGTTAATCCATGCAGAGCAGCTGTGGATGCATCACTTACTGCCTATGAGAGGTTGGACATGTGTAACCCCCCCCCCCCCCCGACCATAAAATACAGGAGCACACAATAATAGACGTCAGCTTAACCACACACACACACACACACACACACACACACACACACACACACGCACGCACGCACGCACGCAACCCGCACTAGCTAAACTGCAGTACTTTCTGGTGAGTAAATGCTAACAAACTGGGCTTTGCGCTGCCAGTCAGAAAACAGTAAATATTTAATGATGCTGCCCACTGTATTTATTCTGAACAGTTTAGCAGAAACAGCAGCACAGAGCACATTTCTGTTCTGTAGTACTGTTCTGGGGAAGAACTGTGCAGTCCTCCTGCAGTTTCCTCAGCTGTCATCGGGATCACATCAGAAATTGTCTGGTCCTTTCAAGAGGAAATTCATAAACAGTTTGATGGATTTAGGAGCTCCCTAATCTACTTTGAAATCAATAAACCTGCCAATGCCCCTTAAAAATAATCAATGCCTTTGACTCCAGGATGGTAATGCGTTACTTAATGGCTCTGGACCCATCACAAATCCTTTTTTCCTTAAATTCTGGCATTCTTTAATAAAAACGGCATATTCTGCATTTACTGACCTCCAATGATATGATTTATTTCCCATCTTCTGGCTCATTTAAGGAGCTCCACTCCTGGAGCAGCCTGTGATGTTATAGCACAACTCTGGGCGTGAATTTAGTGTGTAGATTACAGACGGGAGCAGCGCTAATATGATGAGCCTGAGCTCTTTCTAATGTCATCAGCACAGCATCAATAACCTGCTGCAATAATTAGTCATGATGCTGCACATCCTGTCAAACCCATCCCAGAGGAGCGAGAACAATTAAGGGCAGCTAGAAACACGTCTGTTCCCTGAATTCACGAGTCGGGAAGTCCAATGATCCTATTTACAAGAGGTTGAACCAGCTCTTTCCCCCTGAAGTACCGCTCACCTCGCGCTCTGATCCACGGCTCCCCCATGGACGACTCCGCTCAATACGCTCATAAAAACATGAACTAATGCTGAATGATGCGTCATCAGCGTCGCCCCACAGGATTTAATAGATCAAAAATACAGATGCAAGGATGCCGTGGGGGCATCTTAACCACTCTTTCTCCACTCTGCCTGGATATGAAACTCCCATGCTGATTCAAACTGAATAGTTTCTCTTTAAACTTGGAATTTGGACTATGGAATATGATTGTCATTGAAGCGTGGCTCCATTTAGAGACCATCTGAACAGTTCCATCCTTTTCTCTCTCTGCTGGCACGTTTGTGCTGCCCACCACTATCATCTGTCATCAAAGCACTGGTTGTTGCTCAAAAACAGAGTCTCCTCCGCCTTAGTGACACTGTCTCGTGTACCTGCGAGGATGAGAGGAAACTGTTGATTTGTTGCCAGTGTCGGCCTGGACTGAGTGTCATGCTCTAGAAAGATGTGGGTAAGGACTGTCAGAAGCCTTCAAAAGGACTCAGTTGCTTTGTGAATGACAGCAGATAATTGCATATAATTTGTTATTATGCCCAGAGGGGAGCGACGTTCTGCCAGAGATGGGTGGGGAGCTGAGCAAAACTGAAAACCAAGGCACTCCTGTGTTTATCTGCTGATTTCTGGGCAAACAATCCCCCCATTTTTGCATTTTTTGCTATAAAAACGCCCTCATTCACACAGCAACAGTAATGAGAGGAGGTGCAGAGGTGAAAGTAAGCGTGCCCACCTGACTCGTTGCCATGGGTCGTCCCCTGATCCTCCTCCAACGTCAGGTCATCAAGCAAGTGTTCCAGGATCTTCTCTGGAGTCCCCGACACCACCACGAACCTGTCGGACACAGCAGAGTCAGTGGAAGAGTCCTCCTCGATGGAGGACAGAGAGCGGCTGCTGCTCCACTCCTCCTCTCCCTCCGTCCCCTCGTCGTCTATGTAGCGGAAATAGGGGACGTCAAACGTGGGCATGGTCAGCGGCTCTGCCGGGCTGATGCTGTCGCTCCCGCTGTCCTCGGAGCCCTCCTCCTCGTCCTCATCCTCCTCCTGCTCCACCAGGGCAGCGTGCAGCAGCCTTCCCTCCTCCCGTCGCAGAATCTGGGGCTGTGGCCGAGACCCCATCCCTTCAGAGTCCCCAACGTTGCCGTGGTTACTGCCGCTTGCCCCCTTACATGATATCCTCCTCTATCTGGAGTCCAGTGCTGCCCGTTACTCTGAGGTATCCTGGTGCGACCACGGCAATGACCAGTGACTTGAGTGGGGAATCAGCCAGCAGAGCTCTGCCTCACGGTCCCGCGCCGCTCGCTTATTTACTGAAGTCATCTATATGTTGAGGATTCATGATGTCAGCATGCCGGCGAGAGTGCGTGTGCTTGCCGTGTGAGTGAGTGAGAGCGCTAATATACAGATTGCGAGAGAGGGAGGGGATCTAGGACGGAAGGGAGCGCACAGGCTTACCTCCTGTCCCTCGCCTCCTCCCTCTCTGCTCCACTCGATGCAGCGGGGGTCGGCTGCTCTGATGACATTCTCTGGAGGACCAGAACGCTGTGGCCCCTCTCCCTCAGACACACACGGATCACCTCGTCACTCTGGGGGGGTGATGAGAGAGAAGGAGAGAGAGAGAGGAGGGAGAGAGAGGCAGTGTTATCACCAAGGAGATTCCCCCTGAATTTTGCTCCACTCACACAAATCACCACTGATTTCCATCATAATGCGCTGTCAAAGTCTGCACTGTAAATGAAAGACAATTTCTACATATCATTATTAAGCCCTTATCACTGGAGCCCATTCAGGGGATTAGCATAAAAGACTCATGCTAATTTTAATTACCATCTTTATGCAGAGCCTATTAAATTATGGGTGGCGCTCAGAGAGTCTATTTTCGAGCCGCCGCAGAGTCAAACTCACATCAAAGCTGTGGTTTAGTGGTTTGGAGACTCAGTTTAGGCTTTTCACATGGATGCACTTTGTCTTGTGATGACCATGAGATAGGGAGAGAACCACTTTGTTTGTTGGAAACTGTCATAAGCCAAATGAAACAGGACATACTTTTTCTCCTTAGGTGGGATCTTCAGCTACATTAACAGCAGCTTAAAACAGATGTGGTGCACATTTATATACAGATAAAATCGTGCCTAAATACATTTCAGTAAAAATTAAGCCACAGGAGTACAAATGTGTCTGTTTTTCTTTTAGCGCTCTCTGTGTAAAGATGGAAGCTGCATGACAAAGGAGAGTGGATCAGAGATATTGGTGTTAATGAGGAGTTCACTATAGCACCCGTATCCTGGATTGTGTGCTTGTCCGACCCCTGCCCCCTCCTCAGCCAGCCATCAGTGCAGCCCAAAACCTCTCTGCATGCAATTAAGCAGGCGCACAGACTAGAAGTGGCTGCGCTTTTCTGGCCTAATTGCCTTTTTTGCAGACAAGGATGCAAAGACTTTACAGTTAGACTGGACCACCAGGCCTGGGACATAGGAGACACATCACACACAGACCGGTTAGCTGCAGCAACACAACATGCAAATCCATCCAGCAGTAATGTTACCTAGCTTGGCTGTCACATTAATAAACGGCAGAGATGTTTTCCAAACCTCAGGGAGGACCATTAATGGCCATGTTTACTGTCAGCTCCTTCAGCGCTCCGACTCAGGATGCTGAAATTGACACTTGTCTCATCAGGCTGTGCCAGATGCATAAAAATGTAGTTTTGTTTTTACCATGATAGCAGCATGATCAATACATAACTAATTAGGTTCCTCAATTTAAACAGGACAATTTTTTCCTCACGATGAATAATTGATGGTGCCATGGCTGCTGCCAGCCAGTACTTTGTAGTTATGACAACAAAATCAGAGGTTCAGGAACTTATTCTTCTAAGGAGATGTTGTCCGGGTGTCTCAGAATTCCCTCTTTAGCCTGGAGGTCAACATGCACACCTTCTGCAGGAGATTAAACAGCGCTTGTCAGGCCTGTGGACAGAGCTCTGTCCCTCTCAGTGGTTTATACTGTATTGCGTTCTGCATGCCTGCTCTTGCAGAATGTCCGGCATGCATGTGTGCAACACTCAACAGGAGCTGGGAAGTGTCGCCCGTGACACCGTGGGGACCTGGTCCAATTCTACCAGTAAAGAAAACTGTGGCTAAGAGAAGAGGAAGAAGAGGCCTGGATCTGTGATGCTTTCAGGGGTCTCTGTGAAACACGGTTCATTGTCTTCCGCAGTAGCTTAATGGCTTCCGATGCACCTCTGCTGCATTTCTGGTTTAATGCATGAAACCAATGCATCCAATCGTGTTACTATAACATGGATTTGCACATGGCGATCATTTATGAAATGTATTTGTCCCCTTCATGCAGGCAGCTCAATGTTCTGAGAAGATTCAGAAAGCAAAGAGGATGACAACCATGGACCTACCCATAAATAAAGGAAAATAACTTAAATGTAAGGCGAGTGCATAACAGTCACGATCTACCCCAACTGAATGTCAGCACTTTTATGATGTTATTCTCTGCTTCCATTAGCGGTCATTTCACAGCACTTTGAAGCTATCTGTGCGAGCCATGTATAATTCATCATGCATATTGTGGCCTCATTGGGTTACTTTAATCCATTGTATAATGCAGAATCACTGCTAGATAATCTCCCTCATTCCTCATATTTGTAGATCATGTAAAGTGCGAGGTCGGCCTTTCCTGACCGCTGAGGTTAGGATTACATGAATGACACATGCGCCATTAATACGTTACTCTGAAATATGCAATCTTACACTAAAAGTGCACCGTTCTTTTTGTTTTTTGTGAAAGCAGAAGAGAGTTATTATGTCACAGCTGTGATAACATTTGATACTGTAGATGAGGGCTCAAATAACCGCCCGAGAGGTGATCTAGCTTTACGTTTTTGGCAAAGGTCAGGCGTCAGGATGCTGGAATCCACCCTAAAGCCACAGCGTCCCGGCCTGGCAGCGTCTGACCCTCTTGCGTCAACTTTTCCTCCCATTGTTCAGCTGAGCACACAGAGACGAATGACAGGATGGGAGGCACCGTGCCCACCCTGGGGTCGACCAATGGAGCGCCTGCTTCACAGCGAACACGCAGGTGATGTAATGTTTTGAGAAAGTTGGAGCACGTATTCAGGATTAGCAGAGCAGCGGTGGTTGAAGCCAACAATAGACTGTGGCTGTAAATATCTGATGCTGATTTAATGATGGCAGTGGATGTATGGCGTGCATTTATTAGCATCTTAATGCAAACAGCCCTGATGTTATATGTTGATCAGCTTCACCCGATGCTCAGTTATTATGCCCAGAGGGGCGCGATGTTCTGGCAGAACGAAATTTCTCTGTTTTTGATACAAATGAGACATTCCAAGTGTCAGCGATCATCTTTAGAAAAAAACAGCCGCTCCGTCAAATGTATGGGGCCAAACTTAATCTGTTTCGATGGAAGAACGCGCGAAATTCAAGAAATCACAGCGGTTATTCGGAGGAAAACTCAACAATCCACAAAATTATAAGGAGTCGCAATCCACCAGACACCCCATCCTTTGATTTATCAGTGTTCTCTCAATGTTTGGAGCTTTTGAGGATAAAATGAGTGAGAGATTCACGGACTCACCTCTGATGGCCTCTCTGGGCCTTTGCTGTGGTTCTGCAGGAAGCGGCAGCCGTCCTTGGCCAGCCTCTGGACCATCTCCAGCCTGGACAGGTCCTCCTTATCATGAAGGATGCACATGCTCCTCTGCTGCAGCGCCGGGGGCACAGAGAACATGTATCTGAGGCCACAGTCCCATGACATCGCTGCTGGTACCGCTCACGCTGATCCAACAGGCAACACGTGTTCTTCAGGCAGTTCTCAGAGCGTTCCGTGCAGACCAGCCTGGACTCCAGGTTCTCCTCTGTGTTTAACTTTACTGAGAGTGAATGACAGATTCCCTCTCTGTGTCCTCCCCTCGCCTTTAACCGCTCGGGGAGGGGAGAGAGAGTTACGGCTACGGTGAGTTCAGGAAACATCTGGTGAGCTAGACAGACCCAAAAAGGAAGTTTTGAGAACTCCAGAAAGCGGGAGAACGTCAGGGTTCAGGAATGGGCAGGGTGGGTTTGGAAGGTCGAACACTTGTTAGGGTTGAGAAGTGTCAAGTGTGTGAGGAAGTACACAAGGTCCTTAACACGAGTGCTGAATGATAAGTACCTGTTCTGCTGTCTCGCACGACTGAACACGCTGATTAATGTCAAATAGAACACTGAAAGGATTTATTCAGAACCTGCAAACACAATAATAAAGTGCAGACTCTCCTACCATCATGGAGCTCGGTGTGTTTACAGAAGTGTGAGACAATTGTGGTCTCTTGTTCCATCCCGATGAAGCAAGGACGTTAACCCGCTTAATTTATCGTTGCATCTTTTTCTGCTCCGTCAGCAGCGGCGCGGCGCTGGACTGGATCCGCGCACGGCCACTCGCCGATGACGCCATGCAAACCGCTGACGCCGCAACGCGGCAGGGACAGAGGAGGTTCCACCTTCAGATGTTCTTTAGATCCCATCAGTTCCCATTTCAGACAAATATTCAGCCCCACTGAAACCAACAAGTCAGCCTTAATTCTAACTCGTTTTATGGAATTGATTTGATCGGAAGCTCGCAGATCGGGAGTTCTAGCATTGGGTCAGCAGCCTTGGTCAAGATTGTGAACCCTGATGAGCAAACAAACCCTGGAAAATGCTTCCCGGAGCCTCCAGAATCAGAAAAGCTCAATTACTGCAGTATAAATGAAAAGGAGACCACATCAATTATGCAACAGTGTATGTTTCTTTCTTTAGGTAGCCAGTGTTTACACATCATTTCCCATGAAGAGTGGAACGAAGGGCATTAGAGGGAGTGTGTATCTAAAAACAAGCATCTCTCCCTTTCTGTTTGTTCCTGGTGGGACAAAGCAATCAGGACGACTCGGTCCCAACTCTGCCACCACTGACCCAGTTTCTGGGGTAAAACGAGCTTCAAAGCACAAACGCCTGAGGCCAGACTTGTTAGTGAGCTCCACGTATGTTTTAGTGGCGTCTTTAACCAGGGACCGCCGTGGCGGCCATGCGAGGAAGACTAGAGCTGTCGGCCTGCGGCTGTGCAGGAGTGCAAACATGATGAAATCCTGCTGAGCCCGTTAGGGAATCACCGTGCAAGGTTTAAAAAACGTGCCCACTGCACGGATGCTGCTGCTTTATGATAATAGCCAAGGATGACTTCATTTATCATTAAAATTTAATGTTTTGGGAAAGCAAGACTCTCCCAGACAATAGTATTATAGAACCTGAATGAGACATGATTCTAAAAAAACTGTTCAATAATGTAAAATCCCATCCTTTATTTAAGTTTATGAAGATATCATTAATATTTTCAGACACAACAGTGGTGGAATGGTTTAAAATATAATTTCTCTTTATGTGTTGTAATGCTAAAGAATGCTAATAACTGGATTAAAAAGGGTAATCATTCTTAGTTGTGGTTTAGGTGTCATGAGGTGTTTTAGCATTAATAATCATGCATTGGTTTATACATTGTGTATATTTCTACCTGTTTCTACTTGATGACCATCAGGTCCTCCAGACTATGAAGTCCTTTGTAGTCCTGGCAGTGCAGCAGAATAAAGACCCTCTCATTACAAAGCAGGTCTAGTCTGGAATCATCACAAGGCTATATGCTAATAGGATCATTATCTGAGGATGTTCACCTGCAGCCTGTGAAGAAGCAGTCTAATTTAACTCTGAGGTGCTGTGTGGCCTGCTTTCCCACCCACATTTTTCTTCAGCAGTCCTGCCTGCTGTGTTTATGTGTGTGTGTGTGTGTGTATGTGTGTGTGTGTGTGTGCATTTTACCTGCAAAGCGAGGTCATTTTTCGAAGTAAAAAACCATTTGTCTGATCCTCACAGCCCTGGTGGTTCGAGGGTTAAAACTTGATTTTACATTTAGGGTTGGGGCTCGAGATTTGTTGTGACAGGTACTGGGGCTGAAGAATGTCTATGAGCATCATAAAGATAGACAAACAAACCTGTGTGTGCTTTTGATAGTAATGACAAAGACCCAAAGACCTCTTCTCTTGATGTGTCATTGACTGTTGACGTGAAACTGCCATCTACCGGCCACTATTGGCAATTACATATAAAGTGGAAATTAATGTATAGTAATGTATAGTAATATTAGCTCCGCAGAGTTCTTTTGACAGCTGTTTAGATGACTTACTAATTCATTATGCTATGAATCTAAGCTCCACATGGACAGCTAATTTCATATATTGAACATTTACAGATGACAACATTCTCCTCAGTCATCTTTATTTTCATAGTTATCAGTCTGTAAAATGAGGACAAGATACATCACTGAAAAGTCACAAGAAAATTGTACAAATATATAGAGTGTTGCTGGTTGTGTGACTAGAGTTTGACCTTTAATTGTGTTTGAACTGTACATGAAGGATTTATGAAAAACACGACAGTAGCTGAGAGTACTTCTCAAGGCACATTCCCATTAGTGTTCTTGTTCTTGGTTGAGGTAAGGTCATGTTTAATTCTTGAGAACTAGAAAAGAATGAAGCAAAGTATATCATACAAAACATCTGGCATCCACTGAGTTCAAAACATGTCACAAAAAGAAAGTTGCTTTTGTCTCTTTTCCTATAAAACTATTGATATCACTCTTAATACTCGGAGGAAAGAAAGTTTCGTAACTAGGTTTATTTATGTAAGTTCACAAGCGGTTAGAATAAAATACTTCCTACGGAGTTCATGGCATGATATGGTTTTTCTAGCCAGGGTTACATGCACAGAAAGGTAAATATTTGCTTGATTCATCCACAGAGAAACAAACCAGGATAAGGAAATACTTTCACTTCTGTCCATTAAAAGGGGGGGCTGCCTTTCTCTGACAATCTTACATCAAGTTCCCTTTATGTTCCTTTCAGGACAACCTGGAATATTTCCAAGTGGACGGATCAGTAACAGCGACGCGACATGTGAAAGTATGGTCTCATCTTGTTTGTATTTCATTCATGCAACACCATTTCTGAGAAAACCCTCTCCAATCAACAAGCTGTGTGGGGTAACAGACTTGGTTGTGAGTTATCCTACAGGGTTTGCAAAAAGCATGCTCTGGTGCGCTCATAACAGTTGTATTAAGGTATTAAGGGATTTCACCTGCATGCACCACTGGATTTGAATTGATAGCCACCTGGGAGAACGTGTCCCCCATTCTACCTCGCCTGGGTTCCTGTTTGCTACTCTGGGACATGGCCCTGCAGGCAGAAGGAAAACTCTGAAACAGGCTGTGTTTTGCTGAAATGAATGGCTAAACTGGGAGTGGACTATGGCAATATGATTGCTGAAGGAAAGAGGGGGGCAGACATTCATTTCACAGGTGCAGAGTGGAATCAGCGCTGATCAGCATCTCAGTCCTGGGTGTGTGGGCCGCGCCCGCTCCCTTATGTGTTGTGGCGGCGTTTTTTCTTGGCTTTGTGCGCATATAGGAAATACATGGTGTGACCGGTGGTGATGAATAGCACAGAAATGATAACTAGGATGCCAAAGTGCTGCGGCTGAGGAGCCGAGATCACCATGATGAAATGAAGCAGGTCCATCAGGTAATTCATAGAGCTCTGCACCCCGTTCACCACGCCCCTCTCCGATTCACAGATGCTCTCCTGCAGGAGCTGCGTGACGGTCAGGTCGAAAGACCACAGACCTAAAACACAGGTTAAGTTTAAAAGTTGCCCTAGATAGTGGGGTGATTACAAAGCTCATAGATTATAACCAAAATAATCAGAATAATACTATTCTGTTTAATTCTATCAATTTAATTGACGTTTTAGTTCTTTAATGGGGTCTTAATTATATAAAAAAGTACAATTTAATTTTTTGAATTATTGCCAGTTAATAACTGCAAGAGAACAATTCATTGTGGAATACTTTGTACACACTGCCATCTAGTGGACACACTCTGTAATTACATTTCCGGCAGCAATTTCAGATTGTTTTAAATAACAAAATAGGATATGGTATTTGTTACAGTCTCTATAAATCCTTTAATTTTTTATGTAAAGCTTTGATGACCATTGCTGCAACTTTGACGACTCACCAATCCGCGCAGTGATGACGCCCAGGAACAGCAGGATGATGGAGATGTAAGACTCTGGCACTGTATCAGAGGGCACGTTGTCAAAAAGCAAAGTGTTGTTGGTCCAATGGATCGAGGAGCGGTCAGGCAGGAGTGGCTGATTGCTGCCTCCTCTCAGAGGATAAGCGTGTTTTTTCCTTTGGCTGACTATGTCTCCAAGCTCAGGAGAAGAGGAGTTGATGAAGGGCACGAGGAGGCTGAGATCCATGGGACTTCCAGGAGCGAACACAGAGCACACGCACAGCAGCAGGCAGCCCAGATGGAGGCAGCTTGAGATGATGCCTGTGTTAACCAGGCCGTATGACTTCCTGAGTCTGGTGAACATCACCGTGCCCATCAGCCCTGTGATAGCTGATACACCCATTAGCAGACTGAGGAGCGAGCCGCTTATGCCCTGAGTATAAGCATAGCCCGTGGTGATGCAGTCAAAGCCCAGGACTGTGGTGTAGAGGAAGGCCAGACCCATCCCTGCCAGGAAGACGGGCTGGCGATAGTAGGCCTTCCACCCATCTTTACAGGTGCTCACCAGCCAGCGGAACCTCCGGAAACACAGAGGCAGGTTGGTGATTTCTTTGAGATGCAGGCTCGTGTCGCAGTTACCTTCTGTCAGAGGTTCAGCTTGTGTGGTGTTACCTTCATCTGATAAGAATAAGACATCATTTTAGTCCAGCAGTTTATAGAAGTAGCGCTTAATATTGAGTGGCATCTTCGTCATGGTTTGTCCAGCCAGCATACGTGTGATGACCTATGTCCCAACTTGTTAAATAAACTGATACCTTGTGGCCACCTCCTCTCCATCCTCTGCTCACACACAGGGTTCTGCTCCTCCTCCTCCACGGGCGGCTTGATCGAAAGTGCCGGGACAATACGATAAACCCGTGACAGGAAGAAGAACTCCACAATGAGAGACACAAGGTTCCAGCCCAGAATGAAGCCACAGCCCACCACGTTAGAGGCCAGGGTCATGACCTGTCCCACCGCTAGTGGGGCTAGAATGTTAGTCACCTGATCTATCCGCCTCATGGTGGCATTCATACCTTTTGTTAAAATAGTAGTAATAAAAAAACAACAGGGGGGTTAGTGTGCTTCCATAAGATGATTTTTAGAAAGAGAAGCCGACACCAATACCAGATCTCCTTACCAGCTAGGTGGCCTCGGTTGTATCCTGTTATAACCACAATCCAGTCCCTCTGAATGGCAATGGTCAGTGCTGTGCTTGCAAGGTTTGCTACATCTGCCAGGACGATCACCACCGTATAACAAACCACCTTGTGTAAGTTTTGCGATGCAACATGTTACTATGACAGCAGAGTAGCCACAAGCTCAGAAGCAAAAACAACAGGGACACAGGAGAAAGAGAACAACAGCAGCTAAAACTGTGCATTTCAACGTTGTTCACGGGTCAGTGTGGCACCGAGTGATGAAACGTGGCCGTTAGGGAAGGGTGTACTCACAGTGAGCCATCCATCCCAGATCTGCTCAATCCTCTGCTTATATAAGAAGACCAACATGAGCACAATGCTGCACACTGTCACTGAGATGTTCTGGATGAAAAGAGATGCGTGTGCAACTAAAAGAAGGAAGAAGGAGTACATAACTCAGGAGGAGACAGAGGCACCAAGAGACCCATTTACACTCGTGCTGTGCAATTTTTGAAATCAGAGCGAAACCATTACGTGTACCTTTGTTCCTGGGATTGCGGTCAACCCAGTCGCCAATCAAAGCCCCAAGGAGGAGCACCGAGCCGGCGACCACCAACCCAAACACGGCAGTCAAGAGCAGGTTACGTCCGTACAACTCAATCAGGAACACAGAGATGGCAAAGTGCCACATACGGTCACCCTGTTACACACAAACGTGCTGTAATCGCCGCTGAGCGTCTTCCCTCCTCCCGCCTTGATTTTATTTAAACGTGCGTCTCCTGGAATCTGATGGTTTGGAGAGTCTTTCTTACCCACATGGACAACGCTCCACTGACATAGATGAGAAACTTGGGACCCTTGAGGTAGATAAGAGCTGGACCTTGTGAGGAGACGCATGGGACTGAAATGAGGGCGTGGACGCCACCAATTCTACATGGCGCTAAGATACCTGTTTACCTGTAATACTCCGAGATTTTCTATCCCTCGTCTCCCTGTTGCTGTCGGACTCGAACTCGACCACAACCCCCCCGCACTGGGAGGCATCTGCTCGCCGGGACATCGCCTGCGGGATCAGAGGTCAAACAGCTACTGAACTTGTCGCACCCCTGGCCCATTGTTGACAGTACAGTGCGGGTCACGGCATCATCAGGAACCAATAAAGTTACCTTTTATCAGGGTGCAACGATAGTTAGGCTATTTCTGCTTACTAGCTGACTTAAACAGCAAAACCTACCACAGCCTGTTCAGCATTTAGACACGATAACAGATGGAACAGGACCTAAATGATGTTGATGTTAAAAATGCGAGCAATAGAAAAGTGTAGCTGCAGTGACAATAAGACTGAAAAGTCTAAAAACGCCGACAGGTAAGTGGAAACAAAGTCACTCACCTTTGTTCTGGTGTGTAAACTGGTCCTCGCTGTCGTCGATCTCACGGTGCGGCTTCTTCCATGTACCTTACACTGGCCTGCTCGTGTTTCCTGAGAGGTGGAATTCAAGCTGTAGTACTTTCAAAGGCTTAATAACATCACGGCGCTCAAGTGCACCATTGTATGAAATTGCCAGAAAAGCAGAACAGGCAGGGTGACAACAAAAGCAGCCAGCATATTCCAAAGCACGTGACCCTGGGGGGACAATATCACTGCCCTCCCGCACCACAAAAAAAAAAAAAAAAAAGGACCAGCGCGTAACTCAGGAACCACACGTGTGCACGGTCATGTGTGCACGCTCAGGTACACGAGCAACTGCCCCCGCTGTTGACGTGTCAAAAAAGGTTGCATAAAGGGCATCTCATGCAGCAGTGCGTCACCTGTGGCGGGTGAGGGTGGCTCACGCACAGCCCTTCATGTGGACCAAATACGCCGACATTATCTTACACTCATTATTTATTTACTATTTATTTTATAGTCCTTAATGGCCCGCAGAAAAGTTTTCCTCCACTGAATTTTTAATACAAAAGAGACGAAAAAAAGGTCTCGGAACGTAACTATTTTTATGTAAATGAGGAATAAAAATGAATACAGGTCTGAAATTGCTCTCTACAGAAAGAGAAAAATGATGTGTCAAACACGGCAATTGTTTGTCTTTAATAACAGATTCACAAAAATTGTGGCCAGAGTTGCATTTACAGCCTGTTTACGTGTAAATTTGGGTTTTGCCTCCTTCAAAAGTCTGACAATGTGTCCTCGGCCTCAGCAGGAGACGCAGGACTCAAAGACAGCTGGCAGGAAGAGACACATCCACCAAGGTCACAAAGGAGAAAGTGAGCATCTTTTTTATTCTCTTCCAACCACATCCATCAGATTGTTTCATTTAGTGATCAAAATCCGGGTCTTGTCTCGTCCGTAGTAGTCTTTGGCCTCGGCTGGGAGCATACGTGAGGTGGAAGTCACCAGAAAGACGGAGGGCCTGCCTGGAGATGTTTGGTCTGCTGCAGCTGGAAACAGAGTGTTAAGATGATCGAGATTAAGATAAGTTTGGCGCGTCAATAAAAGCTCGCCGCCAATATTGGAAGGCAGAATAATGTGATTTTGTTTCAAGTTATGATGATTAACACTCCAAATCCCCTCCCGGAGAAACTGTGCCTGAGTCAGAGAGATCTGAGTCAGAGAGGTGCTTCGAGGCTGTGGAGACTGAACGATGATCAGCATTGGTGCGTTTCACTGCCTTTTAAACAGGATTAGAGATTTTCTTTTTAGGGAGACATACATCGACCTTTTCCATGTTGAGTGTCAGATGTTCTAAATGGCTTCAGGAATAAAAACGAATCATTTTTCCACCCATTTGTTTTATACACAGGCAGTCTATAGTGCATTCCTGGAGACCCCAAACTTTTGTGACCAAATTAAATTATGCCTGCAGATGAAATGTAAATACAGATGTATGGGAGTATACCTAATCCTCCCTAACTTTTCCAGCAGATCTGGATATAATTAGGTATGAATTCCCTGCCTGAACTGTGTAAATAGCTGAATATGGAAAAAGTGCAGCAAAGCGTGAAAGCATCCTTGCCTCTTCAGATGGAGGAGCCCCCAGACATGTCCCAGTCCCAGGCCTAACAGGACAGCACGTACTGTCCCCCCCTCCACTTTTTTGTCTCTTTAAACTGTGACTGCTTATTTACTGTCTAATTTGTACATCTTGTACTCCTCCTAGGTTACAAACTGCACAATTTGTTTGTGTCCTGGCTAATAATTGGAGGACCAGGAGCCCGCAGGGCTCCTCGTGGTCTTCTGGTTCCCAATCAAAAAAGGGAAAATATACTTTCACAACAATTCTCGCCAGTTAATTGTATAATGGTCAACTCATGAACACGAGCAACATTTGATTAATCAGAAATGCACACATGACTGAATAGATCAGACAGGCTTCAGTAGATTCCACCTTGGAAAAAAGCATTTCTGAAACAACAGAGGAGCTGTAACCTAAACACCCACACATTCCAGCAAACCTCCCCGACACGTGGTTACATTTGCAGAAGACACCAAGCTCTAAACTTTTGTACCCTCAATCCAAACAAACTGCAAACAAAACTGAAAATTACCCCCCCCAAAAAAGCTGTTAAACATAACATAGCAACAACAAACCTTACACAAGAGAGAAATTCCAAACTGCCGGGTGACATTGTTTTATTCAACGCAATTGTCCACCAAAGCAGACCCCACATGGCTCCGTGAACTCCCAAAACAACAGATCACTTAAAATAAACCACCACCTGGCTCGGTTTGGTAAAGGCTCTGTCACCAGGATGGGTTGATAATGGGCAGCATTTTGGTGCAGATCATAATGTACAAATTGCTGCGAATTGTTGTGACAACAGCAGGACAAAGAATCTGAGATGTAACCACCGAATATAAAAGTTTTACGAGACATCCTGACGCCACCGATTAAGTCCCACTGCGGGATTATAATAAACATTATCCACGAAAGGCTGAGTCACTGCACTTCTCTCTCCGGCCACTAGGCGTCGCAGCTGCGTGCGCAGTAGTCGCACCGTGGTCCGGCGTGCTGGGGTCTGGCTGCGGCGTCCCCTGCTTCAGGAGAGAGCCGCGTATCCAAGTGTTGCAGTACTCTCTGCAGTTGCTCCTCAGCGCATCAGACACCCGCAATGTCCTCGGACGTGGCCGCCCGGCTCATTCCCACGCCGCTCTGACTGGAGGTATCCCGGATCTTCTGAGGTGGTGCGTTCACTGTCCGGACTCACTTCGCCGCCGCGTGAAACGAATGGAGACGGTCCAAGACTAATAGGATTTTTTGCTACTGCAGAGGACCTGTTCTCTGCCCGGGGGGGCTGCCTGCCTGCCTGCCTGCCTGTCGGAGGCTGCGGCGGTGCATCCGCCGTTTTCCTGATCCAAACTCGCCTTGCATGGATGCACCATGGCCACGTTTGTGTGTAGGGTCCAGTTCCTGGATGATACCGATCCATTCAACAGCACCAATTTCCCCGAGCCCACCAGACCGCCTCTGTACACATTCAGGGAAGATATTCCTCTGATCAATCAAATAGCTGGAGTCCACCGGCTGCTGAAAGCTCCTCACAGGGTTTGTGACACTGTTTATTCTGCTTTTTGTTTAGGTTTCTGTGTTTCTAGTAAAGAATTAACGTCACAATTGATCTGAATGATTAACCGGGGCGTGTTGAAGGGGTAACTACCAAACAAACCCACTGGACCATGAGATGGGCCATACTTACTGCAGTTTGTTGATGATGCTGATGGAGCGGCGTCATAAACTGACAAGTTAACTGTTTCAGCAAAATGCAGCCACAGTCTGACCTTGAAGGTTGTTTTCATTCAATAAACAGTACAGGGGTGCACATATGCATTAAATTGGGGGGGGGGGGGGGGGGGCAGTCTTTGGTTAATGTTTGTCTGAAAGACAACAGTAATCCCTTTCAGATTAACCTGCTTTCTGTCATTATCAGGGCTGCAGACTGTGTGTTTGTGTGTGTGTGTGGTGTGTGTGTGTGTGTGGGGGGGGGGGTTGCACTGTAGACAAGTGTTATGCCAGCAGTGAAAAGAACCAGACAAAGGAGTGACCGTGCAAAGTGACGGCCAGAGTTTGTGTCACCACGGATTAAACTCCCCCCCAGCTATCAATCATGGCGTTGGTCTCTCTAGAACGGAGGAGGTGCGTCATGGTCATGAAGGCACCGCTGCGCTGTTGGGTCTTGATCAGCTGTTCGCACAAATGCTTCCCATTGCTTTTAGGGGCTTCCCAGGTCACGTCCCTTGTCTCTGACTGGGCCACATCGGTATCACATGACATATTTAAAGGACTTTTTTTCCATTTACTGTTAAAATGAAACAACCGCAAGAAGTCTTTCATCGAGCGTCCGTGCCAGTCTGGTTGGGAAAGTCGCACAAATAGAACCTTAATTAGGGTCCCCGTTCTTCATTCTGTCAGATCTGTGGCACCCCGTCTCGTCTGAGCTGGTGAGATGGGTCACGGAAGCCTCAGGATGCTGCGGATCACCGCAGGCCTGTCTCTGCCTTTGCACCCCCCCAACCCCCCTTCCCTGCTCAGTGCGACCGGCGGGATGGGATGATGGGAAGGCTTTATATTGTTTCAGAGCGGGGAGGAATTAAAAACACAAACAAAGAGCTGTTGTGCTTTGCACCATCGACGGGTCTCAGTATAGCAGCGGCCCAGTTGGACCACAAAACTAGGCTGAATACTGACTACCACTTGTGGTTTGGATTTTAAAAACAAACCCATCAGTCTGGGCCCTGAGTGATCTTTTTCATGGACAGAATTTGAAGAAGCAACTTTGTTGACCCTTCAAATAGCTTTGACGACGAACCTGTTGTCTTGGAGCTCCGTCTCTGCGGTATTAATAGTGCTGCTCACACAAGCAGCAGGGGAGTCCAAAGTTAACATATGCTCCCTCTGGGATGTTCCTGCCACACTCCCAGCATCTGCGCGTGCACGTACGGGTTGTTTGTTTGTCCACATGCATCTAGCCTGTTTAGAGTAATGTAATCCACCACGTGCGTTAAAGACAACAGCACTCAGCCAGCGTGTTACAGCCCTCGACATGATCCCTGTCAGATGAGGGGCAAAGTGCACGTTTTGGTCCGTGCAGCACAGTTCAGTGGTACCAATCAACATCTCTGTCGGTGTGTTTCAGCTTCTGACCCGAGGCAGAACGTGGGATTGCAAAGCAGGATTTGACGGAGGGAAAATGTGGCTTCGAGGGCGGACCGCCACATTAGCAGTTTTAAATTTTGGTGCAGGTTGTTTTTCCAGAATTCGCTTCATTAAAAGAACCAACAGAATCCTGTAATGAGACGTTATGTTAAAGGCTGTAGGGTGAATGTTCCTCCAAGCCTCTTTAAGCTCCTTTGATACACATTGTTATGCAGAGTTGAGGTTTTCGCCTTCCTCCGCTCTTTGAAAGATGGCCTCCGTCGAGGGCTCCTTTCGGAAGAATGCATAATTTGCGGACAGGCTCATCCTCGGCGCGGAAAGAGATCCGGGATCACTCTTGTGGTTCTCATGCCTGCGTGCACGCTCTCATTGTGTCTCAATGGCTTTTAAATCACTGGCTGGTGGGAAAAAAGCCACACCTTTACCATCCAAACTTTATATTTAAGTGGCTCACTGTAATTCCCCTTGTTTAATTTAGAGCGGTGCAAGAATGTTGACAAAAATAAGTCGCAGCGTGCACACACATCTGCCACAAAATTAATGTTAAAATTGGGCTAATGGCTTTCTGACTGACTGCTTCCAGATGGGTTATAAGGATTACAAAGAAATTTACATTGAGATAGCAGTTGTTCACTGGTAGCTGAATGGAGTTTATTTTTAGCCGCTTCTGTCTTAACTGGCTCCCTGGTCAGTGGACCACGGTATGGTGGTTGAAGGGAGAGGCCAGACCTCAGTGTGCGAGCGTGCACTGGCGGTTGGTTCGCTGGTCTCAGCCATCGCAGGGCCACTGTGGGTTCAAGACCTGGGTGGGGAGCGTCCGAGGAAGCTTCTGCCACCGGTAATCTGGTAGTGCCGCTCCTGGATTAAAGGCAGTTTATGGTCTTCGTCCTGGCTGGCCTGGTCACAGACGAGCAGGCCTGCGAACAACAAGCCGGGCTGATTACACGAGCACAGCCAAGAGCGATAAAAAGATGAGGAGTGGTCCGCCTCACTTGTGATTTAGCAACCTCAGATTTGTCTGCATTTTTTCGCGTCCATAAGACAAACCCTTGTGTGGAGAAACACATTCTAAGGCTGCTCAGACAGCTAATTACAGGTTACTGAGGCAGATCCAGCCCCATGTTTTGTCTATTTAAGGTTGTGATACAGTGTTAATTTAAGAGCACATTTTTGCGCGCTTCTTTTATCCAGTTCATCATTTACCCTCTACTGCATGTTAGACATCCATGTTAAAAGAGAATCGCAAAAAAAGGAGGAAAGAAAATGTCACAAAGCGTAAACCTGGACAAAACGGGCCAGAAAGCACCGCCAAAATAAAACAGGAAGCGTGGTTTCAGCATGTGAACTGTGGAATATCTGTCATCCAGTGATCTGAAGACCCACAACTGTGACACAAAGTATACAGATGATGATGTAATGCTGCGCATGAGTCTGAAATTATGGGATGTTTATGTTTGCTTGTGAAGCAGCAGACCCCTGTTTTTCTGGAAAAAGCACACAAAGAGAGAGAACGAGCGCTGACTAAGACCTGGAAGAACCTGCAAGGAAATGCTTCGGCTCACTCGTTTGTGCCATTTATACCAGTCCTTCTCTAATATCCTCTCTAAAGTCTTAAAGATGAATACATTAGCCTTTCTTTCTTCTCAGTCCTGCAGTTTTATTAACACGCGTATCGCAGATATAGTATCGTTAATTCTCTGGTTCAACATGCATGCGAAGCAGACACAATGGCTCAGGCGGCTGGACAGAGATTAATGGTCCTGGCCGGCCACATGTTTCCCTTCAGATCTCAAATATGACACAGTTGTAAATGCTGCAGTGCAGCCTGACACATGTCTTTCCAAGACTTTCTCCTTTTCACCCTGGCAGTAAGACCTCCAAGTTAACACAGCGAAAGTTTTATGCATTGTATATAAATATAATATTATATAGAGAAAGCAGAGTGGCCATAAAATACACCTGTACGGACCCATTTATTTCTGTTATTTCTATGCTGTGGAGCCCAGACTAAAAATAGGTTGGTGTCTGTAATTTAGAGGTGAGCGGGGTGGTTGATTAGATTCATACCTCATCACCTTGACCACAATCAGCTGATGACAGGCCAGCAAAGACAAATCATACGTGTGTTGATACACTGAGACAGGGAGCGGAAAGAAATAAGAGGCATCAGGCTGCCAAATGGCTCCAACTAAGTATTTCTCGCTAACTTTTTACTCAGCTTGTGTGTGTGGGCCTGCACTTGATTCTGTGGTTTCTGATCAGAGATGACTTCATATTTGATATTCTGTCTTGTGCTCACATCAGATCAGTGTCTGACTGTTGGCGTCTTCTTCTTCTTCTTCTCTGTAGCCGGACGACTGTGCCCTTCAGCTGTCCCATAATGGAAGCTACCTGGACCTGGAGTCCACCCTGGCTGAGCAGGGAGATGAACTGGAAGGATTTCAGGAGGAAGGGTAAGATGACAATTTCCAGTCTGAACCAAACAAGGCGCTAAAATGAAATAAAATCTGTACAATTGTAAAAACAAAAGCGCTCAGGTAGCACTTTTAAAAGCCCCTTGTGTAGTTTAGGCCTTCAGAAGTCACATTTGGATCAGTTTCCAGAGAGGCTTGATGGAAAACACAGTTGTATCCATCTTTTTCTCATTATAAACCACAAATAAAAACAATGTTTTTTTAAAAAAGATGCCTGTTCTCTGTCCCTCTCTATTTTTCCTTCCTTGGAAAAAGTCATATGTGATATGAATATTATTAAAGATGAAGCTCGGGTCTGGGAAGGTAGCTGATGCCTTAGCCTCTTCTGTCAAATGAATATCGTCGGCAGACCTCAACAACAAAGACAGGCTATTAATTTTCATAGATTTTATAATAATGCATGTATTTCTACGGTAGGTTTGCGTATTTCGCTGCGAATCCCTCAATGCTGCCCAATCCCAGTGGCTGAATATGCCCTGATTTTCTGAGGTTAGAGTTTAGTAGAGCAGGTTTCTTATGTGGAAGTCAGTCATTCATTTATTTTAGCTGCTCTTTAGTGCTATTAGTGCCCTGTTAACTCCTCAGACTTTCCATGGCATTCATCCATTCACCTCCTGAAAATACCTGGCCTCCGCAGTCGTGAGTGGCTGCGGTGATGTCATCTAAACCACTTATGAGGTGCAGACCTGTCTGATGAGTAATCTCCCTCACCTCCATTGTGTGTGCTATCTAATTAGCCATAGTGTTTCCATTTGTACGTAATGTAGGTCCGTTAGGATTCCTTCATTATCCTCTAAAAATCTGGATGAAGACGGCATCATCCCTGTTTCCCCAAGCAAAGGTTTGCATGGGAAACCGAACCACAAACACGTATAGATTTGTTTGACTCACTGGGAATTCTGTGTTTTCATGGCGGGGGCTGGCCTTTCCCGCTTCTATCTGAAAGTTTTGGGAGGGTTTTGGAAGCTATTGAGAGCTGTGAGGTTAAAGTGGTCTTCTCCCGCTGAAGGCCGAGGCTGCCAGGGTCTGGGTATGGCCAGCTGGCGCGGGATGGTATGGATGTGTGTCATTAAACCCACAGTCCGTTGTCTGAGCGTGCTGGAGGTGAAGGTGGTTAGGCAATTATTTTTTAAAAATAGGGCAGCGGAGCCTGTTGGCTTTTTATGGCTCTGATGTGCCCGTGATTACACCCCCCCCGCGCTCGGTGTTGTAGAGTTGATGATTGCTGAGCTCATTACAGGCCCGGTGAGGTATTTTCACCTTTGCTTGTTCTACCTCACTTTTGTTTTCGCCCTCCTTTGACCGCTCTAGACCTGTCAGTATCAGACTCAAGCTCATAAACCTTTTATTTTTTTGGAACCGCAGAGAAACCGATTCTATTTTTCAGAATTTTACAAGCAGGTCGAAAAAGTTTACAAGTACAACCGCCATGCCAACCCTACATAACACTTCTGACTGTGCTTTCATTATTTTTGCTTTGAGCTGTCACCTACCTTTCCCCGGAAAGCCGGAATCGTTTCAAAATGCTGCCTGACTTTATGGAATCTGCAGGTAATTGATATAAATGACAGGTTAAATTCTTGAGGCGTCTGTGTAATACCTCGCGTCTTTACAAACAGATTTAGGTATGATCCTCCGACAGAGCCGGCAGATATCCATGTCATGGGCGCTTAAGGGCCCTAATCATTCCCACACCGCGTTTGAAGCTCAGCTGTAGGAGACTGTGACTCATAACTCCCTGGTCCCATCTCAAGCATAGGCTCAATTTAAGTTATAAACTGACCATTCCAGCTCCGTTGTGCAGAGACGCTGGCACTTTTTGGTAGCCAGTCATTTAAATGGCCAACTATGACAGACGAGGATGACTCACTCACACGCGCAGGTTTCTGCATTTGCAGGCGTAAGTGCAGCGTCCGCAGTTAGGATCATATGGCCTGGCGTCTGCTGACATTCGTTTTTAGCCCTTGAATATTTTTGGTGGATTACCTGGATTGAGGAGAGCGTGCCGGTTGTAAAGTCTGGGACCGGTTTCCGATGCTACGGGAGCAGCGCCGTTTCATGCCTGCAGGAACGTGTTCAAGGCTTTCCTCAGTGTGTGACATTGATTTGCAGATAGGAGCCACATTAAGTGCTCAGACACAGAGGACGACGTGAACTGCAGCGGTCGTGCAGCTGAGCAGCGGGACCAAGCTTTGCTCCAAGTCTTTATAAAACACACATGATATCCAACCGTTTTGTGCTACAGTAAATGTGCCATTTTTTATTGAGTGTCCTTGATGTGTTTGATGACCAGTTAGATGTTTGGCATTTTCAAATCCAACAAAATCCAACTGTTCTTACTCTGCAGGCTTTAGGCTTTCACATCATATCCTTTCATCTCTCTCAGGACAGCTCCACTTTCACCATCAATTTTTTTTCTTTCTTTTTGGTCTGAACCGCTTGGACACAGTTTTGTAGATGCTCATAAAAATAGAATTTAATTTCAAGAGAAAAAGAGCGTTCCAAAGAATCGGAGGAAATCTTAAACTCGGTTTAGCCGAATGTCTAAGTAAGAAAACAAGGATTTGGGCTTTCTGGGATTTGGCTCGCAGAAAAACAGTTTTCTGATTAGACATTCATCATCAGGGGTTTGATAGACCCCAAATGTTGTTCTTTCTTCACCAAAAGAAAGAAAAAATTTCTCTGTTTCTCATAAAGTAATAAATACCTTGTTTGTTTGGTTGATACATCATGAGACTGAGGCCAGGCCTGCAAGGTAGGAGTCAGAAAACAAGCTGTCGTGAGTGCGTACTGCAGCACCACATTTGCTTTTGGAGTTCTTCAGCTCACAAAATATGCAAAAACTTACTTGCATAAACAACGGCGTGCATAATAAGCACTGTCACTGATACAAAAGTGTGTGTGTGAGTGTGTGTTTGTGTGTGTGTGTGTGTGTGTGTGTGTGTGTGTGTGAGTGAGTGATGTTGGACTCTCAAACAAGGACATTCATCTTCAGTGCTGAGTCAGTAGACCTCCATCAGGCCTCCAAGTCTAACATTAATAGTTCTGTGAGTGTGTGTGTGTGTCTGTGTGTTAGAGAGAGACAGCATGTCACTTTTTGCAGGTTTCACGTCTTTTGTTGTTTCCCACCAAGCACCGGTAAAGCTGGAACAGGGTCTCGCAGACATGAAGTGGTCCAGTCGCTGTTATTGTGGGTGGAAGATTGAGCCTGAGCTTTATGAGAGGGCTGAGGGAGCAGAGGAATGGTGGAGGAATAGAGGGAAAGGCAGGAGAAATAAGGAAGGCTATACATCTGGCCTGGCAGAGCTCAAAAATATTACAACTGCGTTCTGCATTTTTAGTGTTAATTTGCAGACTAAGGATGATGCATGTGGAGCATCACTTCTTCTGCATTGAGTTGTGATTGAAGGCTTTTTTATGGAAAGGAAGTGAGTAATTCCTTTAGGCCAAAGACTTGCTGATTCATTACTGAGATTTTTTTATTTATTTTTTTAAATGTGACTGTGACTGTTCCAGTTATTTAACTGTATTTTCCAGTTATTTAACTGTATTTTTCCAACAAGACAAGTCAGATTTAACAGAAGCTTGATTTGAATGTATTAGACACTGTTACCATCTAAGGAAACAAGATGACATTTGACCAAACGATGACTAAGTACTTCAAGGATTTATTGTATAATTCCTAGATTACTCCTAAATTTTTTATTTTTTGGGATTCTGATAAAATATCCCTGCAAATCCATGCTGACCCTTTTGACCGTTATTGCTTAGCGCGGGACAAACAAACAACCCGATGCCAACACAAACCTGATCTCCCGCCTGGCTCCGCCGTGGTGGAGGCACCCGCCACTTTTACTGTCCTGCTGCACTGTCTGATGTAGGGTCAAATTTTTAGGTCTAATTGGTGGCGGGAGGGGGGTTGTTTAATTTGTTAACGAGCTTTTGGCCTGTTTAGCCTCTCCACTTAGGTCTCGGTTAAGCAGCGGGATCCTGTTGCAGCCAGGCGGAGAGAAAGCAGGCGTCTGTGACAAAACCACTCTGGTTTCCTATTTGCCTCAACGGCAGCGTAGAAGCTTCAGTTACTGATTGCTGTCTCAGCTCAGCAGTCCAGCTTCATGTCCACAGACGCGAGTCCTGTGATGTTCGTCCTACTGGACGTCGGTGACCACGGGCCCCACTTATATCTCCCTAACTCATGCGGACAAAACATGGAAAGTGTTTTGGTGGCAGGAGGAGTGAGCACATTCAGAGCCCTACCGAGGTCCCCTTGAGCAAGGTACCGAACCTCCAAATGCTCACATAAGACAGACTCCTCTAAAGGGAGTGTACCTTGGCTTAGCTGCCACAGGCTCCAGCGGCCTCCGCATGACCCCCGAAAGTAATGAAGCGGTCAAGAAAAGAAATAACTGGTCAGATACAAGACTTCATGTGTGTCTGCCATGTCCATTGGATGGATTGCAAAGCAGCAGCATGCTCTGTCTCCTGTACTGAAAGAGTTCTCCCCTCTCTCTGTCAGACCCACTGCTGCCTGACTGTCACTGAGGACAGCACTCCAATGCTGGCCTGAACAATCACTCTACCTTTTGTGCAGGCGGCACAAAAGTGCCGTTGTCAGAGAGCCAGATTAATGTTGTTGGGTAACACTACCTGCTGTGCACTTGTCTACAGTTCTAGCTCCAGTGTTTTGTGTGTGTACACTTCTCCATTCAGCCGGGCGGGGGGGTTGAAGTGGTGGCAGTTCTGATCCAGAGTGGCCTCGCCAAAACTGCTTTCCTCTGACAGTTGTGTTGATATTGCACAGAAAGCTGCGACGCGGCAACATGGGTCTGTTTACCTTGCGAGTGCAGTAATATACAGTATATATTTCATCAATACTGGCTGAAAGCAGCCACGTGCACGTCGCAGAAGCTATTCAGCTTTGCAGTTCCAATGATTCCGGTAAAAACAAAACAGTTCTGAAATCTGTCTAGAAACTCTTTCAGATGAAGAAACCTCCTGGCTGTTTGTAACGAGGGGTAAAAACTGGCGTCGTTGCTGCCGAGACATTGTTGGCCTCGGGATTTGTTGAAACTGGGGAAAGAAAAACGTAGCATGAGGTCGTCATCATCCTTTAAAAAGGCCAATTTAGCCGCCGCGCCATCCACAAATTAGATCGTGGCTGTCTAAATAGCCATCTTATAGTCTGTGTGACTACAAACGAAGCTGGACTCACATTCGCTTTCACCACTGAAAGGAACGGAGGCGCTTTGTTACCTTTGTGTGGGACTGTCATTCAGACATTGAAAGCAGATGACAGGATGGTGATAGGGTCTTGGCATGTCTCCATTAACCCAGGGGGCGGAGCTGACCTCTGAGCCGTTCCCATCCCTCATTTTTTCCTTTACATCAGGAGAGGTTTGTCTCATGACCTGAGTAAAGACTGCAGACACGCCAGCTCAGGGCGGACGCCATTGTTCCGTTTTTCACAGTAACTCTACTGGCCAGCTGAGTTTTGATGTCAGCACATCGCTGCTCTGATGGTTCCTTTTTGATCAAAGCTGACTTTCTGCTTTGTTCCATGTTTGATGCCGTTACTGTCTTTTTGCGCACACTCCTGCAAGGAAACACACTTTACAAAGAAAACAGAAAACTCTTGTGTGGCTTCACATCTGATTAACTTTTGCCCTTTTTTTCTTCACAGGAGAGGCAAAAAGCACAGCATTGTCCTTCGAACCCAGCTCTCCATCCGGGTCCATGCTTGCATCGGTGGGTAATTCAAACCACTTGCTCGACACTTCTTTATAATAGTTTGTCTTCCCTGATTTTACGGGGCATCAGCAGTGATATTAGCCTTAATTGCCCCAATTACTAGGGAATCGCACTTCCACAGTGGCAGTTTTGGGAGACGGCCTAGAATCTTAATGTGGGTGAAAATGATCTGCATCTCAGCCACTGTGTTAAAAGCAGAGGCCTGGCGCGGAGCAGAGGCTGAGCACATTAAATGTTTGTGGAGTTACTGTGTTCTGTCACTTTGTTTTATTGGCCCTCCTGGTGACTTTGAATAATGTGAGGGAAATAGCGCAAAGAGCTAATTGGGAACATGTGCAAACATGCGTGCACGCTGCAGGCGCGCACACGCGCGTCGACACAATGTGCTGATGAGAAGTTGCGTTGGGATTAAACTGAGGAAGCGAGCTACAGTTTAAGTGCCTGCAAAAACTCCAGTCTTGCTTATGTTAATCATAAGTTGGCGCTAATTATTTGGCACTTTTTAAAACACATACTAATAAGATGTGCCTCTAATGGTGAACTGTAGGATTTCTTTACCAATATAGGGCTGAGCCAACTGATATAGGTCCATCTTTTTTATCCCATAGCGTAAAAAAGTCAGTGTAAAAAAGATTTAAGATATAAAATGGTCAGAATCTTCCGGCACAAACGCTTGCCTCAATTTAAAACCACTTCTCCTGATCCTGCAGCTTCCTTCCTCCTCCTATATTTGGTGTAACACAGTTCTGACAGTAGAACATACAGTATGTGAGACATTTGCGCTCCTCGTCTGATGCAAGACAGATTCCTGTTCTGGACCTGAAGCGTTGACTCGCCACGCTGCGGCGTGCTGAAGTGCTTTACGCTCTTCCTCCTGCCGGTGCTTGGCTGAGCTCCGTGCAGCCCGGGGAGTCGCAGACAGTCATGCTGCTCTCCTCTAAGTAGATGATGACCCTCTCTTTCTCTAAGTTGACAGCCACCTGTTGCCCTTCTCTTCCCCTCCTCGACGACTGCGTGCACGGAGAGTATTTTTCCCCCCTCTAGACAAGGTGGTCAGTGTTACTGTAAGTTGTCCAGACATTTGAGCCTAATTTTATCGGACTGTTGGGCTTACCTCACGGCCCCACGAGCGCAGCATTACTGTGCGATCGTCCTGCTTCACACAGGAGATAATTCCTTAGTCTCAGTGACAAATGGCACGGTATTCTTCAGGCTCTGGCTTTTCCCTGTATTAAGGGATTGAGAATTTCCCTGCTGTCAATTCTGAAGGACCAAATTCCCAAGAAGATTGCTGGTATTCAGTGATTTTTCATTTCTTTTTTTCCTTTTCGTAAATGGGGGTTTATAGTATAAATGCATTTAATGATTAATGCCTCCTGGGAAAGAGGGAAGGGGGTGTTTTTAATTTAATCTTTCTGCTTTGATAGACTCCAGCACCATCTGTGGCCCTAAAATGGGAATCGGTGGCAACAGGGAGTGAATGGATAGAAGTTTTAATGAATCCTACAATACATATTAAGTGATTTTTAGATTTCTCACAGCAGAGCCATTTTTCAGGTTTTGTGTGTCCGACTGTGTGCAAATGAAAACCAGGGAGCCCTAATCCAGGCTGCCTTAATCATAGTCATTAGCCTTAACATATGGTCCCGCACAGACCGGCTGGAGATCCAAAGCAGGTTAGGAGGTAGAGGAAGGAGAGCGCTTGCACGAAGAGCAAATGGTTTATTTAATTGCTTTTAACAGGTCCAGAACTGGTCATAGTTGTGACGTGAAGCAGCCCCCTGCTCTTTTGTTGATCAGACACCACACTGAGGTTTATCTCCAAATGGAGGATGATCAGCTCCACCTATTTGTTAATTATCTTCCAGTTTAGACCAATACAAAAATTGAGTTTCCTCTGATTTTCTGGCTCAATGATAAATACAAGTTCTTCCTATAGAGTGATTTATGGAGTATCAACGCACCAGCAGTGGTCATTTCTTTTTAAATATTTAAATAAAACTAATACCGTGTCCTTCATAATTAGTACTTTATGAGCATTGTTTTGGCTTTAGCGCCTCTGTGAGCATTAGCAGGGGTGGCGTGGCGAGCATGGGTGGTGGAGGTGACACATTCTCAGTGGATTAAGTGACTCGTGTTGCAGTCTCTTCTAATCCCGGCAGAGCGCCATGATTTATGGCGACTTGTCAGTGACTTCCTTTTTCGGAAAATTGATATTATCTAACAACAGCAGATCATTTAAAAACTTTTTTTCCATTTAGCACTTTTGAGATGAAGGAAAATGAATCTCTTGTTCTTCCATCTGTTTGTGCTAAGCGGTTCCAGGCGTCTAACCCACAACCGCTGGCCAAAGATGCAAGGTTTGAGGCAGCGAGCAGAGTGCGGAGTGAGCATTTCCAATCACAGCTGATAGCAAAGCTCAGGAAGGGGGTTCTGGAATAATTCATCACACCTTCCTGTACTCAGTTTTCCATGTATATTGTATTTAAAGAGCAAAAGCCAACAGCCGCACGCTGACAGCTATCCGAATTCATCAACTTGTCAAGATAACGTGATTAATAAATGGTATTTCTACCATTTCTCCTCCTTGAAGAGCACATTTTATTTTTCCTCGGGACTTATTGTTGGCTGTGTTCTGGATCTGTAGACCCGTTCAACGACCCGTTTAAGTATGCGGAGCGTGTCAAGAGTGAAGGCAGACGTCTGCTCCCCCCTCTGTGAATGTGCTGCAGCCCACCATGAGGGGGTGATCAAGAGGCTTTGATCCGACTGGTGCTGCTCTGATGTTGTCAGGCTCTTTAAGCAGTCTGTGGCGATAACATTCCCGTACACACAGTAAAGCAAAGGCACGCACGCATTACAAGGCCATCTGGTTCCAGTTGTAAGGCCCCTTAGTGCTGCTCCTCAACCATCCAAAAAATTAAGTGAGCTGTGTACGTACAGGAGGGGAGTATTTTTATTTCCTCGCTGTGTTTGGATAGAAGGTGGGTGAGGAGTCTCAGCCTGACCAGGGGACAAAAACCATAATCCTGCTGGTAATTTGGGATCGAACGGCCTCATAATTGAGTTTAGCGCTGTAAATGATATTCTCGCAGTCCTCGCGTTTAACGAGTCGTTAGAAAACCGCGGTTGAAGATTGACAGTCGGCCGATGTGGTTTCCACTGTGGTGAAACGGTCCGTTTGTGTGACCGCTGCCATCCTTGTCGGAGCGGACAGGTGTCCGACGTCAGCAGCCCCGGGCCTGAAACAGCTGACTGTCAACAGGCAGGAATATCTGGAAGGAAAAAGGAGTTTATTTTATTTTTACTCAAACCAACATGAGTTGGGTGCCTGCAGAGCTTTGTTGGGACCGGGATGGTGTGGAGCCAGGGTGTGATTCCGAAACCTTACTTAAACCTTACTAACGTGCTCACGCGGCCATCCTTTAAGTGCAAATTTTAGCCATACATGAAGATATTTCCATCTCAATCCAGCCGGCGGTTCGGTGGACCTTTAGATTAATGACCCGGGGTCGCTGACCTCTGGGGGCGCCCTGTGTTTTCCCTCACAGTTAAACATGCCTGCGGGGGTACGGAAAAGTCTCATTGATCACAATTAGATGACCAAATTACCTCAGCTGGTTTTCTCATCAGCTTTACCTCAGCCCGCTGGTATTTTCTCAATAACAGATTCAAGGTCCCCAACTTTCATTGCAAACCACCAGTCTCCTTGTTTTGAATGTTACACTGATATTTTTTAATGTTACAACCAAATGTTACATCTCCTCACATATATTTAAATCATTTTAGAGCCAATTATTCCCGCTCTTACATGTAATCGTAAAAAAACCCATCAAAATGGGCTTCAATCTTTAGCATTTAGTATACTGAAACCTGCTGGCCTGCAGCCATATTCCACCTCACATCCTCCCTCACATGCCAGCTCCTTCTCTCTGCTTCAGCTCTGGTGCCAGCGGCTCTGCGAGGAAACATCCCTCACCCGACACTCCAGGGAACTGTTTGCTGTTGCCATGACTGTCACTCCCCCTTTATTCTATGAAGCAGTTGTTATTCACCCTCTCACCTTGGATCGCTTCGTGTTGCCACAGCTGGCTGGCTCTGAGTCGTTGAACAGAGATGTTTGACTTTGAAGGAGGCTTTATTAGATTTATGTCACAGGCACACGGAATGATTTCGCCCCGAATCTGGCATCAGCTGTGAAAATAAAGATTGACACGAGCGCTGCGGCTTGAATTTAGAGGACTGTCGTTTTCATGCTGCTCTGATTTCCGGCTGCTTCGGGGCTCCGTTACGTTGGTATTTTCCGGCTTCTCCAGTCCAATGATGTTTCTTTGTGAGGTGGGGATGGTCAGGGTCAAACATTTGGTCCAGAGAGTCTGGCACAATTGATTTGTTGCTATGATGCGATAAATGAGCCTGGCTATTTTTATCAAACTGAGCTTTGATTGAGGCCATTGAACAATTCAGTTTATTTGAGCTTTTTTTGTATATAGCAACCGTTGCAGTCAACATGGTCTTCAGATGCTTTAGAGCCAGAATCCCGAACAAGTAAAAGCGGCAGGAAAAGCGTCCCTTTAACAGGAAGAAACCTTGAGCAGGACCAGGTTTGTTAGAAACTGTAGGGTAAAAGTGGAACGACAATTATTTTTATTGCAGAGCCTTTTTAAGAAAACTCTCAGTATTAAATGCCAAGTATGATTAAATTAGTTTACTTTATCCTGAAATATGAATTAAATGTGGTATTCACACCTTTTCAAGCCCCCTCCCCTTTAATGGAGATGCCAGCTGACTGAAGAGCAGGACTGGAAACAAAAAGCTAAAGTGCCTGAAGAATCTCCACTTGGAGCTCAAAGAGACCCAATCAGTGTGAACTTCTCAGGAGAAACTGTACTTGGTTTCATTCTTCAGAGCAGATCAGCGGAGCTGAAGAGGTCTGTTTGCCACAGGTGAATGTTGGCAAAAGCACCTTGAGCTTTGGTTCCAGTCCAAAAGGGTTTGTTACATTTTACAAACTAATAGCATTTATACAAACTAAATTAGCTTTGACAGTAATTCTAATGTCACTATTAGTGCCAATGAAATGGCATAATTGAGATTTCTCTCAGATGGAGCCACAATTTGTCTTGAATTTGAGGGGAAATCTCATTTGAATACACAACTCAGGCCCACTTTGCTTGTGGTGAGGGTAATGGAAATGCTGCCTGCTTTAGCTTAGCTTGAATCGCAGGAATAGACATATAAATATCTTGGTATAGTTCGAACTACTATTTTCCTCAAGCTGTGAGAAAAGCGGGCCCTGTTTACATCATTGTTGTGCTTGACGCCGCCCAACGTTAAAACTCGTCTGTTGCTGAATACGTCCATTTAGACACGGTCGCCTGCGCAGCGTGGTGACGGTTGTCTTAGCGGTCACTTAAGGATCATTGAACACACAAAGAGCTCGAATGTTTTGTGCAGAGCTCTTGTTTATAAGATAAAAGCCTGCATATAAGCCTTTAATCTCAGTGTTTAGAAATGAGAAAAATGTTTGAATCTCTCCCAAAGTCTGAACCTCCAAATTCAATGACATCAGGGTCTTTATTTCCCTCTGCATGTTCTGTAATGAATGCCTTTTGTATTAGTGAGGCTCAACACAGAGCTAAGAGATGCTGTTTAGGGTTTCATCCGGCATTCTTGAAAAGGGAAGACACAGTTCAGGGCGCTGGTCAAAATGACTGCATTATTTTATGCGTGTTTTCTACATACGGGTGGGGGAGGGGTGCTGAAATGTAGTCCAGTGCACCTTTCTCAACACAAATTTAGCCAAGTTTTTCAAAAGTGGTATCATATTGCAGTGTTTCCTCTAGGCTGCCGGCTTTGGGGGGGTTGGATGGGCCATGGGGGAGTTGTTACTTCCAGCATGAGCAGAGAGCATCAGAGGAAGCTCTGTAAAGTGTGTTTTGTGCTCTTCGACTGTAAGGATACTAAAAAATGTACCATTTCAGGCGCCCCCTCTGTCATAACATTTCTCTGAACCCATGTTAAAGGGGTGATAAAAGGGTAGTTTGCAGTCCTGAGGACTGTGAATTGTAAGCACATACGTCTCATTTCTAAACCTGACATTTCTGAAATTTGCAATAAACGATTAAAGACACAGAGCAAGAGAACCTGATAGCAGTGATGTTTCATATAACAATGCCTCCTTTATTGAGGAACGCTTACTAAAGCTAACCTTGTGGAAAAAGAGAACATTTTAAAGCATTCTGCACACCTGCTGGTTGCAGACATGAAATAAAGAAGAACAACATTACAAGGCTGTTATCTAAATCTCCTGAGGAGCTAAAAGATCTTTTAGGTTACTCTGGCAAAATAATGTTACTTTATTCTATTTACTACAAAATTTGTGTTGCTCATGTCTTTTTTCTAGTTTAAAATAGCCATAATGCTTGATTGTTTTGTGAATTTTCCCAGAATCTCATCTTTTGTCAGGAATGTTATTACCAAGTATCAGGCATCGTCACCTGGGCGAGCCGTGCTTGTGTTTATCACGCACACAGCCACAGCCACATTCACCAACTACTGTATCCCTCTCCTATTCTGTGCGCTGTTATTTGTACATGTGAAGTTCTTTAAAATGACTTCTGCCACTCTTTTTTATCCAACCCTTTAAAACATGCATGAATAGTGGGTCGCTTCCTGGCTGCTGCCCACAGCAAAAGTATGACCTAGACGTGCTGACCTCAGTGCTCCAGTAGGATAAAGACACTTAAATCACCTTGGTTGACTGGACTTGTTACTGGTGTTAAATTGACAAATGCATGAGGTTTTCTTATAAATCACCTCTCTGCACCTTTTATTCCCTTTTATGGGCTTAAACTTCTGAGCTCCTTCCCTGTAATCCACTGTTGGGAATGGAGAAAATTATACCTCATCTAGATTCTGTTGCACGGCCGCTGACACAGTTCTTTTGTGCCATAGATAAAGCCCTCATTTTTTCCGTTAAATATCACGCCAAAAAAATGGTGACAGCATGAAGAGCAGAGTCAAAACAAGGCTTAATAGTCGTATTAGGTAGGTCAGTGGAATTCTTCTTAATTTAAAAAAAAACAAAACATCTAGACTGATTAAACAAAAGCATTAAAGCATTAAAATGAGGGATTAATGGTGTGAAATGTGAACAATAGCTGATTAGAGCGTCCCTAAAAAGTGCAATAGATGAACAAATGATGTGTCACAGTTCTGTGTGTAGACCACAGGACCCTCTGTGGAACATCTACGATAGAGGGCCTTGCTTAAACCCTCCTGAGTTGTTACACTGAAATAGTATCAGTTTAATTGCAACTTTGTTAACCAGCAATTACAAACTACACATTTTAAGCTCAGCAGTTTGTACGTGTCAGCCTACAGATGGCTGCAGCTCTATGTGCCACAGTAGATGATGATGATCACTTCGACTGGCTAGCCTGTAGAAGAATAATGCAGTCTCACATGTCGTCATCGGCCACATATTAGCCCCCGACTCGTCTTCCCACTCTCGCAGCTGAGCACCAGCAGCACCAGCAGCAGCTATGCCTCCGGTACTGGTTATAATGGTGCCACGTGTGAAGATAATATCTATCTCTGAATTTCATCACAGCACGTGAAAACTGTCAGATGATTGGGTGTGAATAAAACCCCCCTGTCTTATCTCAAAGCGGTATTTTCTTTTACCATCCCAGGATCCTATTAATCCCACAGAGTCTCTGCACACACCTACTCTCTGATGGCGGCCTGCTGCACGTTTCCTTATGAGGAGAAAGGCCTAACTTCATGAAATGCATTCATCAAATTCTGATCAGACAGCTCCAGTCCAGGCGTCTGGATGACTAATAAAAATGTTTAGGATGTTTGGAATAGCATCACACCTATTCAGATCATTTGTCCCCAGGAGAGACATATTTGACTCCGAAGTGCAGCAGAGGAGGGAAACTTTCCTGCACAACAAGGGGGGGTTCACCGCAGGACACCAAGCATGTGTGCTTGGTGTGACGAGGACGGAGGACTTACTTTGTGTCCTATTTGAACTCATTATAGTGTTCACTGAGGGGAAAGTAGAGTGAAATAAAACACCGCAATGCGATAACTGTGTTTTTGCTCACCGCTGCAGGACACCTTTTACTGTCAACCTCCTTATAATTCCAAAAACTTGGATGCGTGTGCACGCAACAGTAGTTCCAAGAATTTCTCCTCACTTCATCAGTAAAATTAGACTGACCTTTAACTCCGGACACTCAGCTGTTACATCCTGCAGAATCTCCTAAAGGAGTCTTTTAGCCTGACGTGCCAGGGACTATTAGACTGTTAGTGTTTATTGAAACACGTAGCAGTATGTTTCTTCCAGATCTTAATTCAATAAGAAGAAATTGAAAAGAAAAACATTGGTTTTAAAATGAATATATTGCGAGATGGAACAGCGGGGTGTTCATTTTTTAAGTGATGCCACGCAAAATCAAGATTCCCCTACTTCTGGCCAACTTAACCCTGTTTAACCCCATGGGCCACCTGGAGTCCCCCCGCTAAACAGCTCACTCAGGATAATAAGGGCCACGGAGGTTGTTTATGCCTCTGTTACGGTCTTTCTTGTGGTCTTTGGCACGTTTGTAGCGGACGCTGTTGGTGTGAAGGCTAATGCCAGGGCTGCTTCGGAGCAGGCTTGTGGCCCCCATACTTTTGGGTATTGGAGCAGGATTCACCCTCTTTTTGTTTACTTTGACACTAAAGGGAAGCTGTCAGCCCCTCCTACACCGAGGTCAGCTGGCAGGGGTGGGCTGAGTGGCTCGAGGGCCACCTCCTGTCACCATGAAATGATTTATTGAGGAGAGACACAATCGCAGCTCCTGTAAGCCACACTGGAGGCTGATGTTATAATAGTGGGTCAATGCTGGGGTCAATGTGGGGCTCACGAAGTCGTCCCTGGACTTATCAGCGCCGTACAGAAAGATTGTGTTTGGTCACAGTAATGGCAAAGGTTAAAACTCGCAAATATATTTCCTTTCTTTCATTGGGACACCGAAAATCGGGATTAAGTGGAATCCAGCCTCGGTATTTCTTCCTGTGGAAAGTTCTTAAATAGGGAGAGATGATATTTAATTCCCAGTCTGGAACTTTTCACACATGTCAGGTTATTACAGCTTCATTTTGCATTCATCTGCCCCATTTTTAATTTCTTTTTTGCACTGAACCATCCCCCCTTCCTCCTTCAAATCAGGAAATCTGGTTTGAAGTTGGACGAAAAGACACTTGAATATGTTAAGACGTCATGCAATGTCAGTATACACACCCAGGATTTCCCTTTCTGACATACATTAACTCTGAATAAAATGTCAATGTGACACACTTTTGCATTTATACGAAACAGAAAAGAATATAAAAGCATATTCTTCAGTGTATTGGTGACATCATCATCAGTTCTCTTCATCTTAGCATTAAAATAATAATCGTGTTTGCTCTCAGCCTTGTAGATCTGCATGGATGTCTTCAGCCAGCACTTATTCATCTCTTCCCCATCGGTACGGCTGCCTCAGCAGGGCCTCAGCCTGCCTGGGAGTGGAAATGTTTGGCCCATGTTATCTTTGGAAAGTGTCGAGTCCACAGAAACCCAGGAGCACGGAGTCCAGTGTCAGCAAGATGTCCCAAGCTCACTATTAGGCTGCTAAGCAAAGATGGAGGCACTAGGCTGCAGATCAGTGAGCAAAATGAGCAGCAAAGGTACCTGTGAGATGGTCCAGAATCAGGCATGGGTCCCTCTGCTGTGGTTGTTAGTGATGAAGGTTGTAGCTGAGCCCGGTCCTGCAGCGATTAGGGCCTCATCTATTTAATGCAGGAATCCATCTCGGTGATTTCTTTTTTCTTCCTGTAGCCACAGTGACCCCATGAACCCAGCGGGAGCTCTCACGGCCTCCTATACGATGTGCACGTTGAGGAGGGGCATGACAAATTAACACCCAGCAGAAATACTACATTTCTATGGATATTTGTCTCATCAGAACAGCATGGCCATTTCCTGACTTGGCAAACTGGAAGCTCTTGTATAATAGAGCATTGAAGGGGTTTACACTGAGGGACACTATATCAGTAGCACCAAAGGCTCCCCTGCAATTTGCCTGGAATTGGACTTATTATTATTATTATGCAGTTTTCTTGTAAAGTTCATCCCATTTGGAGATGAGGATACACCAATAGGTTCTGAAAACGGTGACAAACCATCATGTTTCTGCTCTGTTTCTCATCGCTCAGCGATATAAGTCCAAATCCAGCAGATGCAGATATGAAAATAACACATGCTTTGACCCCAGCTGCGTCTCTCTCTAAGATAATTGCGATTTAATCGACACCTAAGCTGCCGTTTGGATTTCCCAGTTTAAAAACAACTCAGAACCCTTCATCCATGCAGAAAGATTGTGGTGGCCAGATATAGGCAACTATTATTCCTGCTGCCATTACCAGACCCAATAGTTTGTGTCACTTGATCTGCCTGCGTGACCAAAAATACCACGTCAGCTGCGCTCGCCATGCGGGAGAGGTTCTCGGCAAGATAAAGGCTGACCTGATTACCAACACAGCGGTTTTGTCATGTGTTACTTGCCTTTTAGAGAAGAGCCGAGCAGCGCTAGCGGGGTGTTTAGACACTCCAGCACTTGTGCATTATTTTTACCTCCCAGTTTAATGTGCGCCTATATTTACTGAGCCCATTTGAGCTGGCTCAGCACATTTATATTTTCATCTGGCCTCCATATATTCTCGGTGTGGAAAGGCCACCGTCTCCCGTCACATCCGTGACTTCAGCTGGATCTCTGGCTCATTTGTTCCGTAACATCCTCCGTATTTAACTTTTGTGAAAGTGTTGATTACAGTTCTAAACCCACGTGCAGAACCTTGTATGGAACCTTACAGTTCAGTGACATATTAGCCTGCTGCTTCCTTTCAACCGGCCCGAGCAACACCCAGAGGGGTGATCCCGTGATGACAGTGTGACGAGGAACGACGCTCATGCTAACATAATTCTCTACACTGTTTCACAGCTAAACAAACCCCAAAAAAGCCTGTGCTGACATCACCTTCACGTGGAGACATTTTCTGCTTCTCTGTCAACCCCAAATCCCCAAAGACCGCTTGTAGGAGAGCATTGAGTGCTGCACATGAGGAAATCTGTTGACAGTGTTGAAATTCAACCTGCCTTCAGGGGAAAACTGCTTTTGGTTTGGTTGTGTGTGAGATCTTTGCCATCTGGGAACATGGCGAGGGAACGGCCTGAAGATGTGCACCTGGTTCAGTGGAGACACTCGATGGCTGTTGCTTTCTCGAGGTTTGACCCAGCAGGAGGTTTAAGTCCAGACTCAGAGGAAGTAAAGGTCTTGCTCACGGCCCACAGGATCTTGTCAACCACTTTTGAGGCACATTTGACATCCTCATTACTGGTACTTTATAGATGAGCTTAGTGGTTTTGGGGTCTCTTTGGCCTTATAAAAGAATTTATTCTTTTATTCCCTCCAACTAATGGTATTATTTGCCAAAAACATATTAAGGCTGTTTTCTGATGATTTTTTGATGATTTTCTGATTATTTTGGACCGAGTCAGATACAAATATCATTAAAGCGCCCCCAGTCCTGGTGTCTGAATATTAGAATATTTAGATAAAAGTAAAAAAAAAAGAAAAAAGAAATTTTAGCATTTGTTGGGTTGCAGCCTTGTCTCAGCGATGGGAAATTCTAAACTGTAGCCACTGGCGTCTGCGTTTTTGTGTTTCGTGATGGACAGATGTGGATGGGAAAGTGATTCCTCCGCCCCTGCGTTCGACTCCAGGGATAAAACAATGCAGTAACACCAAAATATGGGTCATCAGAATCAGATGATAATGTGTCTCATGGGGCCCAGAATAACAAGAGACCTTTATTTTTCTTTAGTCACATGAACAGCTGTTCGGTCAGCAGTATCCAGCGGGGAGAACACGTTGGCTCCAAACCCAGCGCTGCTAACATCCAGTCCCAAATATCCATCCTCTTGCAGTAAATCAATCAGCTCCAAATTTGATGATCGATTACGTTCCCTCAAATGCAAATTTTAACCGCCATATTTTACAGGCAGACATCAGCTCTTGACTGAGGTAAGAGGCTGATTTTGGCCCCCCAGTGCCGCTCATGTCCATTCTCTAGTTCCCTTGGAGTTCACCACTGCTAATGAGCAATAAAACATTTCAGAAAGACACTGAGCTCATGTTCAATGGAGAGTACAGTTAAAGTCTGCTCATTTACCAGCATTTTTTATTTGCCTCCCCTCTAGCAGCGTCCGACTGGACAGTGATGATGATTTATGGTGATTAAGTTTCGATTTCAGCTTATTAACCCGTGTACGGTGACGGTGAATGTACTGTAGTCCCCTTTTCCCATTGCAGTTCCTTCCTGAGTTGCTCGCAGATGTTTGAGTGACTGCCGACGGCGCTTTACTCGCAGCACCAGCTGCAGCAGAAGCGAGTGTCTTGGCGTCAGTGAATCTATCTCCCACACAGATTTTTGTCTGATTCAGTCAATGATCAGCACCAACTGACGTTGCCCAGAGACGAAGCCTAGTAAAAAAAAATATTGCTGGAACTGGAACGATCTCTGATCTCTGAGATCTTATCTTACCAATCACTGAGTGACGCTCAAAATCCTGCGTTGTCACCTTGATGCAAAAATGCAAGAATGACATTGTTGACAGCCAGTTCTGAATAGTAGCTTATTTTGAAAAGAATGGTGTGTGTACTCACTGCATTTGTGTGGGTTTTTCCTCTGGGACTGTATATACAGCTCATGTCAGATGAAGTGGACCCTCTCAACTGCTTACAGGTGTGAACTCTCCGTTAGTGATGGAATACCTCACTGCTCCTTAGCCGGGGAAGCTCGGGGAATGTACCGCAGGAATTTGAGGATCAGCGGATGTAACAATAAGCTTCAGTAAAATAATCACAATGAATGATAATAATTAGTGAAATAAAGCAAGCAGGGCAGCTTTACCCCCCAGAAACAGTATACAAGAGAGACGAGGCGTTCACCTGCACCAGCTCTCCGCCTGACAGTTTGGATAAACAGTGGAGGACTTGCTCTGACCTCAATGTCAAACAAGCAGACATGGATCACCTCGAATTTAGAGGAGCATTTCCAGCCCACTCTGTCATTTCCACCTCCAATGGCATCTCGCTCCCTCTCTTAACTCTCACAAGCCAAGCTTGTGCAAAAAGCATTTCAGCAATAAACACAGTTTGGATGCTATTGGCAAATAGTTTAAGGAATTTAAATGAAAGGCAGCTGGATTTTCCACCATATTAATGGATTCCAGCAACTACTATATCAATTGTTAGGCTAGTTTTAGCAGTTGCGACTGAGTACACCGCAGCGGTTCTGTCTGTAGGCTCGCAGCTGTGGCGCATGCAGACATAAGTTCTCTCCTCGTTCCCCACTGATGTGGCTCCGTCAGCCCAGGAGACAAATGGGCCCAGACGCGGAGGACATGGCGACCGGCTAAAAACAACATGCTAAGTACAGATTTGCTCTCTTGCAGTGCAAACACACAGTCTTGGTTCTGCTGCTATATGTTTGAAGAGCAGCTGGAGAGACGGTTTTTATTCCCATAGATTTATGAGTTGATGCAACAGTATGTGGCATTGGGAGCTGATACGCTGAGATGTAAGATGTTTAAATTTACTGTATGATAGAAATATGGTTTTATCCCACAACAGTAGACACTGAAGCCACACATCTGGCAACCCGGATGGATCTCTGAAAAACCAAGCCTGCAGTGGAGGAAATGCTTCTGGGCCATTAGTTTCAGATCTGTGAATAAAGCAAATTCATTGTAACCTCGTGACTTTTTTATTTTTTTGAGAAAAAAAGCTTGATCTTGCTGTTGCCCTCAGGTAGCAGTGAAACATTCAGTAAAACCTCTGATCCTGACAGTAACTTGATTAGAAATGTAAAGCAGTTTGATTTGGAATCACATCCTGACTAAAACAGACATCAGTTTTAACTCTTTAAAATCCTATGAAACACGGGCGATACTTACACGGCTGCCAGCAAATGATTTTCCAGATTGTCGGCAAAATAGTGTACGTTTTCCTAACGGGGACAATTAGCTTCTGATGAAGCAGCCGAGGTCGACCTGGGGGACTTGTTGATACCGCGGTGGCAAAGGTCACGGAGCCAGTGGCACGGACCTGTTCCTCTAGTAGAGGGAAATAAGCAGCTTCTCTCTGATCTGTGGGTTTGTTCTATTAGAAACAGATGCTCATTGGTGAGATGTGTTTTACCTGTGGAGCTTATAACAAGATCATAGTAGAGGATCATGTTTGTCTCTGGATTACATGTAATTACACATATGTTGTGGAATATGGCCAAAGACTTGACCTAATAATGTTCAAACCCTGGCATGAAGAGCCCTTAAATACAGTGTATAAAACTATAAATACATTCCCATGAAATGAAAACAGAGTATATTTCATAGCTGTTTCCTGTTTGTTCTTTCCCCCCACTGTGTTCTTCTTCTTCTCATTACTCTTGTGACATGATTTACTTTTAATCGGCACCATCAGGAAACAGTTTCTTCATAACTGATAAGGACTGTTGGCTAAGCAGCCTTCCTGAAGCGTTCGCAACATGGATTCAGACTAAAAACTTGCTTTGGTTCTTCTACACAAGGTAGAAGGTGCCACATGCAGTCGCAATAATGTTTCTTCTTCAATAAACGGACATCAAATCCAAACTTCTGGAATCCTGCACAGCCAGACTGATTGTTTAGTACTTCTAGAACGTGTGGGACTAACAACACAACACAGCGTCGCTGCGGAAAAGGAAACACCACTCTTTGAAATGTCATCCATGCTTTATTTCTGTGTAATCTGGTAGTTATTCTAGTGCTGCATTTAATAGTCAACTCTCTGTCCACACTTGCATAAGAGAAGGAAATAAAGATCAAAGAGAGCAAGGGGTCAGTTGAAGGAGAGACTCGCAGTCAAAAAATAGCCGGGCCATTAGCCCGACATTGCAAACAAACATGTCTGTTTCCTCTCGTAAAGCCATTAGGAAATGTTTCAGTATTTGGTAAATTGTATTCTTTTCCTAGTTTGGTAACAATCAAAGCATTAATTTAAAACCCTCCACTGATCTCAGGCCAAGCCTGTGTTTGTAATATTTTCCCTTCTTTTTCCTTCCCTTTCCTCCCGATCTTGTACTATTTAGACTATGTTGAGCTCGCATGGCATCACCTCTTGCTTCAAGGCTGCAGGTGCAGAGGACGGTTGCAGGTCTTTACACAAGCCCTCCGACTCGGTTCAGCATTTCTGCATTTATCTGAACCAGATCAGAGATGATCGTAGATCAACTGCGGCGTGTAAAATCAGCGAGAAGTCGTAGAAAGCAGATTAGCGCAGATCAACCACCATGATCTTGAAGTTGTTTTCATTCCCGCCTCACCCGTGGTGCCTGCTGATACTGGTCGGAGACGGCGAGGGAGGGTTCTGGAATCTGCGGGGAAATCGGAGCCAAATTGGTGAAAGGAAACCCTCGGGTAGAGCTGCTGCAGGTAAACATTAACCCCCCCATTGTGCGGTTTTGGAGCGCAGCTTTGCAGGTGTGGTAACACGTCCAACACCTGCTCAAAGAGGAACGACTGTGGGCTGATGCCATTTACATTCAATTAAAAAAATATTAGCCATGCATACCTCCACTTCTCGCCGCTCAGACTCTAATCCAGCTGCGCTCACACATAAACCCGCAGAGTCGCTGTAAATTACAGCGTTTATTAAAAAATATGACTTGGACGGCTTCAATCTGACTCCATAATGAAGCAGCGTGAGGCATGAATACACTATTGCGGGCGCTCGTTGGCTCTTTTAACGTTGTGCTGCAGAACCGGGGCTGTGATTGAGCCTAAACATTACCAGGTGCGCTTGAAAGGTTTTTTTTGGCGAGACTGGCACAGGGTCAGGATGGGGATGGGGGTCGAGCCAGGGGTGTGCATCAGAGGAATGGAGTTAAAGCGAAAACATCAAACAGCCTGAATCTGGTAACAAAGTGTTGGCTGAAGCGTCTCGACTTGTTGCCGTGTGCTCAGGCGCTGCTGTTGCCTGTTAAAATGTTCTCTCACAGGGACTCAGAAACCCCCCCAACATCGCCTTCTGAAACCTCTTTAAGGAGGCTGAGGTTAGATGAAGAGGCATATAAGCGGATCGTATAAAGTTGTAAATATTTGCAAGAATGGGCTCCTAAATCTGGAGGAGATTATGAGCCGAACACGGTCCATCAGGATGAAAGAAAAATGAAGTGAGTTGTAAGATTTACAATACGTCATGGTCTGTACAACAAGCCCAGTGGGGGACGGAACAGAAAGTTTGAGACTCCCGGCCTCGTGCAAACCATACTGATGAGGTATGTGTGGTCCAGGCCAGACAGCTGGCCCTCTGGGCCAAGTTATATTTGTTAAACAAGCAGTTGTTGTCATTCTCTGTCCAATTCTGCATCCTTAGAGCTCGCACAAAGTTGAAATTCTCTTCTGAGCGTTATGCCAATGGAGGACTGAGTCCATAGCTGCCAGCCTTTCTCGTTAAAAGACAACAGAAATATTCAGATATTCAGACACTTTTATTTGTGCCTTTTTCAAATTGAATCTCTAAATTTGTGACCTTAAATGTGGATTTTACCCACCAAAAGGTGTTTTGGGTGGTGCCGCACCCCCCTCCCACCCCCAGTGTGGTGCACTTTCAGCGTGCAGTCATCGGTGCTATTGTCCACCAGTGTGAGAACACAAACAATAAATATTGGTGTTTATTCCGTGGTCAGGCCAAAGTGGAATCATCAACATTCCCTGTGGGGCTGTGATCCAAGCAACCCATATCTGCATCTGTCTACGTACGTCTGTACGGTTCCAGGTTAACCAGCAGATTTTGGGAAGATGAGTTTTCAAGTTAAGGCCGACTTGTGATAAAGCACAAGTCTAACCTGGACTTTACTTTTTAAGCAGACATGTTTGAAATCCCAGCCGTGTCCTGACACTATGTTAGAGCTCTTTTTGTCCACATGGGTGTCTCTATAGAAGTGGATCAGCCATGCGTAAATCTCCCCCCCCTCGCTGTGCTGGTCCTTCTCATTTGTTTCTCCGGGGCTTTATTGCACCGGCCTCCCGTGTTGTCGAGATTGTTAAACCTGTTAACTTTATTGGCCAGCTCAGGTTAAAATAAAACATTAGATGGAGGCATCCAGGGGTTAAAATGGTAAAAACACCCTCACACAGATCCGTCATTATAACCCTCCAGTGCCAGAGTAACTGCCTTAGAGATCATTATAAATCTTTTTATTTAACATGTTATGGGCCCATCCAATATATTTCCTCCTTAAGAGCGTCAGGAATTTCTCACATCTATGGTCCGTGCTGTATAAACAGCCGTTCAGAGCCTGCGAGGAGAGCGAGCAAAGCTGTTGCGGCCATTATCATTGGAATTTAATCTAATGTACCATTTGTGGCCAATCTAATCCACTTTATGTCTTGTCATGTTTGACAATGTTGTATTCAAGCACTTAGTGGCAGATTCCATTAATCTGGATTCATGTTTGAGTAACTCTCCCACCTCTCTGAAATAACGCGGGCTGCCATATATCCACCCCATCGCTCCGCTGCTAAATAAATGTTATCCCTCTACACGTGGTTCCTCCCTAAATAATGTGTGTTGTGCTGGGCACACATCCTGTCATCCTCATACCACAAATATCTTTTCATTACTCCTCGGGATCTGCTGTTGACATTCTTTTTTATTGCGTTGGATCATAATCTGGGTTTTATGTCTTCACTTTTTTCCCTCTCCTGCAGACATTTTGATATGATAGCCGGCGCTGGCTAAATAAGGCCAAGGAACACTTTGTGTTCTTTCTTGCGAAACAACGGGCGATTCCCAGTCGTCCTGCGAGCCCGGACGCCTTTTTATGCTATCGGAGACTGTTTCTGGTGTGCCAGTCAATCTCTCCCCACCGCAACACTGTCCCGAGGATGCATGACTGCCTCTTAATGGCGGTTTTGCCAAATCTTTCCGTGTGGTTTGTGTGGCAGGGACATGTTTCCCTGGAACTTTGAAGCCTGTCTTCAAAGCAGGTGAAACAGCCCTGGTCCCATCTCACTTTTCCATCAGCAGCTGTGTTTAATTGTCCAAACGTGCTTATTTATGAAAATAGCCTTTCCGGAAAGTCGTTGGTCAGGTGAGAGATTGGGTGAGTGCAGTGAGTTTGCTGGTTTTGGGAAGCAAAGTGAGTATTTTCCAAACTTATTTATGAGATTCTTCCATCATAATCATTTACTTTGAACCACTTTTCATTAAAACACCATTACATAAGCCCAACAATGCAGTCTGTGGTATAATCAGGTCATTAAGGCTTTTTTTTCAGGATGTAAAGCAGATTTTGGATTCCAGTGGGAAAGCACTTTTTGGGAAGTGGAGGAGATACTGTATCCATTATTTGACAGATGAATAATGAAGAGGAGGCCAACTCTTTCTTTCTTTCCTGAAAAATGCAGACGAGGAGTCTCGAGTAATAAGGTGACCCGTCTCTTGTTGGTTTTCTCTAAGCAGCATCGGACCCTCGTGGATTAGAGGCTTGTTTCTGTCTCAGAGTGTGAGGCCTCTTTGGAGTTTGATGGATCTGCCATGCAGATTCCCTCCTTTTCCAGACTGGTTCCATGTGGTGCACAGTTTCCGGCCTGCAGTTATGATATTTGCGTGAGTGAAGTGACCCCAATAATTTGACAGGGAAGGGGGGTCTCATTCTTGAATATCACCATAAATACCATTTTTTTTATGAGCGCCGGGCACGTTGAAAGGACCTCCAATGGCTTCTTTGTTGCTGCAAACTGCCAGAAACATCGTAAAAAATCTCATCCGCTGAATTGCAGATTGAGCAAGAGCTCGTGTCAACTCATTTGGCCCGCCAAGCACGTAATAAATCCTTGTCAGGCGGCGTCAAAATGAGAGGGAGATTTAAGATACGATCCATGGGGATCACATCAGAGAGCACGTCGGTATTTTGGCATGCTAACATTGGACTGTAAAAAGAAAACAGTCAGTCATGCTGTGAAATCAATCCAGTCGGGCAAACAGGTTGGGCCCTGAAAACAAAATAGGCCTCCTGTTGTTTTGCCAAGTGTGGATTTTACTCATCTCAGTGACACAAATGTTTCAGCTTGTTTCGCTCTGCCTGTTTACAGATCTCCTGTAGCAGCAATAGCAGGCCTGTCTAATCAGAGTTCATATTATCTGAACCTTTAGTTGTTGGTTCTAGTGCTGCGTTCACGCTTCCTTCAGGCACTGCCACCTGCCAGCGGTCAGGCGTCTCTTAACACTCAGCTCGGCGTTGAGGTGCGACAGTTTGACAGGCTACACACTCGACAGCAGCATAGTGCAGTTTAATACTAGAAAAGAGCAATTACATCTTTGAAAGCTGGAAGGATTTTGTTTCAAATTCCCGGTCCTGTGTGGATTCATTAAAAGAAAAAGAAAAAAGCACTTTGATGTTTACTCGCTCTTTGAAAGCAATGCCGTGCACCGGCTTGTTTAATGGCTGTACTGTAGGTAATGTCTGAGCCAGCCTGAGTGTGGATCTGGGTCAAAGATAATGGCATATATTTCCCACAGCCAAAAAATGAGTAGTGTTTGAAGATATGTGTGAGTAACTTGATGCTTTCTGTTATTTGTGTCTCTTGAAACCCTCTGAAGTTTTCCAAAGGCTAACCTGAAGCTCTTTAGGTTATTTTTAGTCCATGCTTAATCTGGATCAGCAGCCATTTAGGTAAGCGCCCATATGCTGCAAATTGCTACGTTTCCCTGTTTGAGCCCATTGACGGTGCCAGATCTGGATTTAGAAGTTGTCTGCCTGCACTAATTGAATTTAGCTCAGCTTTCATCATCAATCCTGGGTTGTGTCTAATGCTGATAATAACGATAGATCTTAATAGAACTTTAGCAGTTCACAGACGCTGATGGTCCCGATTCCCCCCATTGAGAAACGAGGGGATAACACGTTTTTGCTGGCGTAAAAACACTTGGAAATAGACCGTAGTGGGGCCCACAAATGGACATAGCAGGTGTTATGACAGAAAAACAGAGTGTGAGATGGGAGAGGATTTTTTTTTTCCGTTAAGTACCGCGGGCTGTATGGAAATGTGCCCTCACAGATGTGGGCGCTTCCTCAGTGGTCGGTTTCCTATTTGTGGAGCAGAATCCGAAATAGACGTTGTCAGCGTGCTGAATCTATCAGGCAGAATTTGCATTGGTGCGATTCCCCACGTGTCAGGGCATTTAAAATAAGTGTCCGTGCTAAAGGAGAGGTATGAAGAGGGGAGGGCGGTGTCAACGAGGTCGTTCTCCATCATGCGTTTTATTCAACTTCCACTATTCCTAGTCATGGTCATTGGTGAGGATTCTGGATTCCCAGTAGGGGAGAGAGGCAGCAATGCACCCCGGATAGGTCACCCGTCCAACACGGGACACTCCAGCCTCCAGTGAGACGTTTCTGGACCACCAAGGGACGATCTTGACAATCTTAAAAACTTAACTGACAGTCGTGTGAAAGAGTTGAACAGCAGGTTTGTGTGCTTACAGCACATATGTGCAAACAGCATTTATGAAATGACATTAAAAACCTAAAAGTCAGGATTTAGAGGACGCTAGAACTCAATATGGAATCAGAGGTTTTCATCGTTTATGTCAGCTCCGTTGTACCCTGTTTCTATGCTTCGCCATCTATCTGTGTCAGCAGCAGGCCGCTTTGGGGAAATCCCACTGATGAGGGAAAAGCAGGGGGGGTGAGGGTCACCCCCACCTGGCTAGCTAAGGAATGACTCATTAGACAGGCAGGCATTAATGAAAAATCTGTCCTGGTATCGGCCTTGCCGCAGCCTGTCTGGAATTCGGCCGATTCCACTCTCTCTTCCCTCCAGAGTGGAAGAGGAAGGCTTCACCAACACAGTTTCTTCAGGAGGCCAAAAGATACAGTAGTTGGGCAGCGATGCCCCTAAAGTACCACGCAGAACAGGTTCAGGTATAATTTTTGTTAAAAACTAATTATTTACTTAAAACTAAGAGACGAATTCTGCTGCTTCCTTCCACAAGAGCCACTGACAGGAACATAAACTTTCACCATAACTCATCTAAGCACGTCAATAAACACAACAGTCCAATTTCCCCGTCTGCACGGAGGGACAATGAACGCCGTTGAGCCTGTTTTATTGTTTATTGGAACGGCGCTGTGGTATGTCTCAGGATCGGATGTCTCTGCCAGGACGGAGTCTTGCAGCGGAGAAACGTGAGCTTTCAGACATCGCTGCCACATCGGGTGCTCCAGCAGGTACCACTTCCACCAGGGACGCTGAGGCCAAATGAATTACTGAGGTTTATTTGCTCAATCCTAACACAGGTGGACAACACGTCCACAATTTCTCTCTCAACTTTTAAAACTGGAATGCACCTCAGCCTGAAATGACAATAATTGATGGCAGCAAAGCCCACAAAGATGTATTTATGGCTTATTTTCGGTCTTGTCCCGCGACATTTGCCAAGAGCTTTTCACGCCCTGTGGGTCCATCCAAACCTTCATGTGCGGCCTGCTCCTGACGGTGGAGGCTTCTTCGGTGTGTGTGGCCACGCTGAGATCTGTCTAATGGAAACCATGGCGTCCACATGGCTTCCATCAGGACTTCCACAAGCATCCGAACAAACTCCGGGCAACAGGAACAAATTCATTATTGTTTCTCTTCCACTGCGTAAACTACCTGTGTGGGTCTGCGTGCTTTCTCCCACATGTCACTCACTCACACTCACACACACACAAAAACGGAGAGAGATTTTATGTTAAAGGATGGAAAATGAACCTATTTTACCCCCATGATTACAAACTAAGTGACAATATTTGACCCCTCGTTGACCTCTTGTTTGTGTTCTGGGAGCAAAATCGGTGAATGAAACCACAGCCTATAGCGTATGACAAACCCATGCACACGTTTGGAGGTCTTCCACCTTAGTTACTTTTGTTTTCTCTCCATACATCTGCACCAAAAGGCTCCTCCTGGCTGCCCCAGACTGGAGAATAGGAAAAACATGACGAGGAAGCGCACTGATGGTGTAATACTACTGTCTTTCCCGACTGCAGAGGACCATTAAAGACACTGTAAACTCAAGGTTTCCTCATAAAATTAGCAGGAGGACACAAAAGGAAGATGGTTCCTTTTATCTTCACACATAGCAGGCAGTGATGTGGCTCTCAGAAATCTGTGGTCTCTCTGTTGGCTGCAATTTGCCGGAGCTCAGTCTGACTGCCGTCACCTCTCAGTCTGTGGTCGCCTCTAACCGGTCAACTCTCAGATGGAGCTAAATCCAGACATGGGAGGTTCTCTGGGACTGGAGTCCAGTCTAACCTAAGCATACTTCATCATTACAGCAGGAGTTAGTAGATATGCAGCACATTTCCTGCTTCAGCATTACCATAAACCATGTGAACAGACTGATTTCAGTCTTTTCTAAACCCACATATTAGCCTGTGATTTGATTAGCTATTGTTAACATATTTCACAGTCATTACTGCATTGCAGGGGTTCTAGTTTCGTCAGACAGACACATAAATAGATGGTTGCCCAGTCTGACCCCAGGTTTTGTGGATTTCCTGGCGAATAAACTCAATTTTTATGGTTATAAAGTCACCAATACTTCCCCTCTGAACAGAAACAACTTTGACAGGAGCAGCTGTGTTGCGAGCGGCCGACATAAATAGCAACATCTGTCTGGTCAATAAAACCCGCCCTCAAATCAACATCAGTGGAATGTACTAATACGGAGACACCAGAACCCGCGAGGAACATCACCATGTCGACTTCGCCCCTGAATCCATCATCCCTGCAGCTGCTTTCCCCTCAGCCCAGGTAGTCGAGCTGAACATTCCAGATGACAGAACCGCTGCTACCTCTTGTGTGATCGTTAGAATTAAGGAGCAGCGCGTCCCTGCAGCCAGCTCGGTCGTTGCAACTCTTTAGATGCAGAAAACCAGCTGCTCCTGCTGGTACATCGCTTTGCAGCACTAAAAACGTCTGCTCGGTTGAGTCAGTCCTCCGTCAGGTTCATGTCAATAAAAGCACAGGGGAAAAGTATTTACAACTGGAAACAACGGGCTGTTTGTCCTCAGCTACACTCCAGATTTATCGACAAATTATTTGTGACGTTAATCCTAAATGCAGACAGAGCTAAATGCTCTCCGAGCAGCAGAGTCGCTCAATTACTTTCTTCTCTTTTTTGTGTCATTTTTGCAGCCGTAGATTAGTCACGGCGCGATAACAAATCCACGTGCGACATGAAGAGCTGTCGATCCGAGGTAAATGCCGACGTGACAGCCGGGTTTCAAACGGGCCTCCGAACAACCGAAGGCCTGTTTGTTTCATGGCTAAAGGCTCCGTACTTTCTCAGCCAAATGGTATGGAACTAATCCCCTCTGAACTATTTCTCATTAGAGATGGGCCTCTTTTTTTGAGTGGGAGGGAGGGCGTCGGTATATTGGGATGGTACGCAGGAGCATTAAAGTTGTGCAGATGGGCTTCATTTACAACTTTCTGACCGTGTTATAAATATTAATGCGCTACACGAGGACTGTATTTCCCACACGGGTGAAACATTGTTACGGTTTAATTCCATTATTTAAAGGTGTGATCATCGTCCTGCCTGCAGATGTTCAATAACCTCTCACCTCTGACCTGAGCACACTGTCTGAATTGCTTTTATGGACTTCAGCTGTCTGACATCACAACTGAATCTAAAAACAATAAAATGCCCTTTGTTTTTTATTCCCCCGTTTGGCCAGAGAGTAAAGCTGCTGACGCATCAATAATGTCTTTGTTTTGAAGCACCCAGAAGTAGGTTTATGCAGAAGATCTGAACAAATGTGCCAGTTTTTATATTAGATTTAATACGTGTTTGGCAACCTCGACTGTCTGGACCCTTAACCTCAAAGGCCCAGTCGCAGTTCCTTCCTGTTATTTCCACAGACACAAATCACCAACGCTGCACAGTTTCCCTTCTCTGGACCAGGAGAGATTTATTTCCTGGTGGATGCTGTTGCCAGAAATCCACTGGGACCGCTCATACCTCCGATCCGTGTACGGCACGCTGCAAATGTGTGAAGCATCTAGAAGGCACTGCTCCGCTCGTACCAAATACCATCTGAGTCATAAATTAGAAACCAGGCATCTTCTAAAGATAAGGAGCTGCGCCTTGCTCAGGCGACCTTGTGGAATTGGGGGGGGGGGCTCATTTGGCCTCGTCCCAGACTGTCTCCTGTGTCTCGTCTCTCCGAACTTGTGTAGATTGCATCAACATTATGAGCTGTGAGTACCACACACTGAGGAATGCGTGACAGACAATTCCGCCAAAGTTCGATTCGCACTTTCTCATTTGCAGGTAATGATGATGTTCCGTGCACTTCCAGAGAAATGCCGAACCAATAACAGCCAGTTCTGGATTTAAAAAGATGACTCTAAACTCATAGTCCTGTAACAGAACAGTTTGAATTGTCCTCTCTGCCCTCTGGCTGCTGCCTCCCATTAACTGAGGAGGTCATTGGTAAGAAAGAAAAAGGCAGAGAGTGGGAGAAGAACTCGCCTAACGCCTTCTGCAGCGCTGTACGTACCTGCTGCAGAAGCACGCAGCTCCTGCTGACTCAGAGGCTGCAGCAGCAGCAGGAGTCGATATGCTCGGTGCTGCCACCTCCTGGCCGCCCGCTGGAGAGCGCTCATTCCCGTCTGTGCACGGACGGTTTGCTCGCATCAAAAGCATTCTTTTCGCATCTTTCCTTTATTTGTCTGTGGGCTGTCCAGGGCTGATTAATGTCTGTGTCCCCTCAGCATCGTTGGGGCCGTTGGCTCCGGCTGCTGCCTTAACTGTGTTTCATGGTGAGCTGCAGATATGGCTTTGTCAGCTGGAAACATTAACAGTTCCCTAACTCCCCTCAGATGTGCTCCGGAGTGTTTTCTACTGTTCTCTTCCCTCTCGGTAGTCCGCTCGCAGGATATCTTTCACGTTTAGTGGTCAGTGATAATAGCTGCGGATGCAAAGACATGAGACAACGATAAAGGATTTTGAAGGGGGGGGGGGGTTGTAATGTTGTGATGGTAACAGTGATAAATTAAAACGCTCCAACTTTTACTGTGTCGGCTTAATGGAAGGCTGTTTGACTCTGCTGGGTTTGTTTTCACTGACGTTTTCTGTCTCCACACAGAAAAACTTTACAACTCCACTGGACGGGAACTGCGGAGAGCGCTCTTTTCCCTCAAGCAAATTTTCCAGGTAGGCGATTCTCTTTATCTGCTGCCCGACTATTAAAAAAAGCCACTGAAGACGTCGCAACCAAAGTGCTCGCGCAGCGGCGAGCGCGGGGATGTCAGCATCGTTTTGCTGAGACGTTCTCGAGCTGCTGAGACTCTGCCTTCGTGGCAGCTGTGTTGTGTTCAAGTCTGGTCACACACACACACACACACACCACACACACACACACTGGGGCTGGGCTTTCCTGGTGGGCAGCTGGCCATAGAAGAGGAGGGTTTACCCGCAGTTAGATGGAAAAGACACCAGAATGGAGAGAGACAGACGTTACAAAGTCGATCTGGTTTTAGTTATTAGCGTCAGAAAACAACAGTATATGTTTCAAATGTGGCCCGATTCTATATGATCCTCCACTGAAGAATATAAAGGGGCAGTTTGGTCGTGAAACCATGACACCCTGCCAGCAGATCGAATCTTTTCTCATCCTTTATTTTGTTTCTTCCAGGATGACAAAGATCTGGTGCACGAGTTTGTGGTGGCTGAGGGGCTCACGTGTCTCATCAAAGTGGGGGCCGAAGCGGACCAGAACTACCAGAACTACATTCTCAGGGGTACGTCCTGCCTTTCTCACATGTCCCACTGATGGAGGATGTTATTCATCATCGCTGTCGTCCATTTCTTTCCACCAAGCCACCCAGGCCCAGACGTGTTTACACACCTCACCCAAATTGATGAGTCAGCCCGATGCCCCTCGTGCACTCCACACACTCAACGGCACATAAGCTCAAATGTGTGTCGTGGATAATGTGGACGTTTAGCCAAGTTTGGTGGTGGTGGTATGTGTGTGTGTGTGTGTGTGTGGTGGGGGGGTTCTTTAACTGTGTTAAAGAATACCAGAAGGCCGCGGGGTTCACAACCCTCGCTGAGGTCGTTGCCATTTAACGGCCTGCTAGGAGGGGCAGGTCACACATGTTAAAGTAGCCGATAAAAGTTAGCAGGTTATTGCAGATCATAAAACGCCCCCCCCCCCCACACACACACACACACACACTTTTATGCTTTGCCTTTCTTTTCTTTTCCCTCGCGTGTTCCGTTTTCACGTCCTTCTTTCGTCAAAATTTGTTGCACCTCTGTCGGTCAGTCCAAAGCAGTATATTAAATCTGTCGGAACAATCTGGATGTTGACACAGATGTCTGCATCCGAGTGGAGTGAGGAAAAGCTTGGTGTCGGGTTGCAGATGCTTCCTCCAGACAGTTTTGTTGCAGTGATGTCTTCATTACCAGCATGCAAAAACGGCTATAAACACACAAGGGTGTTCCCAGAAGAAAGAACCGTCCCTATCGCCCTCCGGAGAATAAGCCCCTCCTCCCTCAGTGTTTTAGACAGAGGCAAAAGAAAAGGGGTAATTTAAGGGTAAATATGTTCAATACCATGACTGACGGATTAACTCTGATCAAAATGGGAATCTGATGTCATGGCGATGCCTTTATGTCATGTGATTTTTTAGCTCCATTTCTGTCTGGTTTGGGTCTGGGTGGTCTTATATTACGATAGTTCGGGGTGTTCTTATTAGTGCACATTAGACTCCTGAGTTTATTCCGTTAGACCCTTTGTGTTTACAATGTTTCATTTTCTGATATTGCACATCTGTCCACGCCGTAAACACGGCGAGGACGCTTATGTGGGACAATCCTGCAGGCCACCATGTGTAATGTTTGATACTTCATCTGAACTTGGCCCGATTCGGGACTCAGACAGATGAATCAGCGACCGGAACGAGGCGGAGGAGGACAAAAACAAGCTTTTTAGGGATGTCGCGGCCGACCACATGTAAGGGCCGTTAGTGTCGCCGCCCGCTGAATGATGCGTGCGTCTTCGCTCCTTCTGGCCGTGCTGTCCCTTATTTTCCCTCACCTCCCGGAGAATTCTGCTGAAACATCTGCGTGGACGCTTTTCTCTCCCGTGCTAATTTATTGCTCCATCTCCTCACGCTCCGGCACGGCTCCCCTTCATGTACCCGTGCAGGAGAAACTGAAGCCAAACAGCCGCTCTCCCAAAAGGCCTTTTAACCCGTTTTCACCGCTGACCTAATTTCTCCCGACCAGCCAAGGAAGCGGACCATAACAGATCACCTCCCCACGTGAGCCACGTGTTGGAGTAAACAGGAGGAGGATGTGCTGTGACATGGCTCAGGAGTCCACACAGACCTGGGCATGACGTCAGCGTTGGGCTATGTCGTCCGTAAGTCTCGGGAGACGAGCAGAAATCTTGAGAGCGACCCACGAATCAACCCGATCTGATACCAAACGCTCGTGACTTTAAGCCCTGGCCTCGTCTGCCTGGTGCAGATTAAAAACCCGGCGACACAACCTTGCCTTCTCTCGTGAGTAAAAATCAATCTTACGTGTCTCAAAAACAGTAACGTGTGCAAGCAGGCGTTTCACAAGAGCAGATTTCCAGCATTAGCTCCTCTGCCGTCACCGTGCACGCGAGTCCCTAACTTTCCCCCTGCTTCATTCCACCTTCTCCAAGCCCCCACGGTGTCTGTGGCTAGTTAGCACTCCCTCCGTAAGGTGGGGGTTTTCTGGGTCCACCCGGATGGGGTCAGAAGCCTCTCGGTGGGCCCCTCACACCTGGCTGGAAGGGCTTCCAGACCTGAACTCGGCCCCTGAGAGGGTTGTGTTTTTAGCCCAGGGGAAATCTTGTATCCCTTTAACACCAGAGCAGTGGAGAAAGGTGTGAGGCCTTTAGTTTTGTGGACATGCCAGCTGGTCCTCCAAACATACACTCACTTCATATGCTGTTGTTTCAGAAACAAGACTAACACAGAGATACTGAGTCAGCCATCACATTCCTTGTTCATCATCACAGCGCTGATTAGCGCTGATGCAAAAACCTACTTAAGTGTTATTTTTGAGATGATTAGCTTTCAGTCCTGAACCCTTCTCTTTATTTATGCACGTCTCAAACTGGACAGAACCTTTTCTGGGTCAAAATTCTGAAAGGCTAATAAAGAAAATTGCCTCTTTAGCCCCGCTAGCTGCTCCCGCGTTGGTCTCTGCACTGTCAGGCAGATTAAAGACAAACCAATTACAGTCAACTTGAAGCAATTATTCGCAGCTTTCAAAATGTTCGCTGTTGATATTACTCACCCCGAGCTTTGTTTTCGCCGTTTTGGCAACACTTTTGCCGTTTGCACTTCTCACCGCCTCATTGATGTGCGCACACCCGTCATGTTGCTTTGGCAGAATCAGTTTAGTCGGAAAACATTCACCTCTGACAACCCTGTTACCAGTGGATTAAACTCCCGTCTTTAACATGAGTTAAATAGTGAAGATTCTGGGCTTTCTGGCCCATTTAAGGAGTCATTCCTGGGACAGTTTGGGACCAACTCATCACTGGATTTGGGTCTTATGGTGCCAAATCTGCAAAAGTACCTTGACCTCCTGCGTCCCCGGGGAACCCTCCGAGATCTCCGTGGGAAACGGAGATGTGCTCCGGTCAGATGTTTCATCTCCTCTTAAACTGCCGGGGATGCGGAACACTGCTCCCAAGAGAGGACTCATTCCAGGGTTTAGCCTCCTTCCAACGGCTGCGAGTGCACCTGAAACACAGGAACCTTTCGCTTTAATTACCGACGTTTCCTGTGATATGACGAAGCGCTCGAAAGGCAGATATGTCTGGGAAAAGCCTTTTATCTCCCTCTTTAGAATCTTTATTGCGTTTGTTTAGCTAATAACCTCATAAAAGCTAGTTTTACTGAGCATAACGTTAAAAAACCCATCAGAGAACTTTACCGCCGCCATTGTTGGGATAAACATTTTTCCATTCTGTGTGTTTGGTTGTGAGGCCGCAGCGCCGCATGTGCAGTTTATTAGAGGTGCAGTCACTTCCTCGCTGGCAGGGGCGTGTAAGAATGATGCGCAGGGGGAAGTTAAGCAAATTCCCCATTAAATCCTGCAGGATGAGTGAAATTTGAGAGGGAAAAACAGCAGAACTGCTGACACACATGTGGACGTGCGCTGGGTTCGGAGCGAGACGGAGATCTCCAGGAATGCCCCCCCCCGTCACAGCAGCAGCAGCAGAAACCGAAGCTCGGGAAGGTGTCCGTGCTCACAGACACTAATCCAGCTTTGACACCCTCATCCACGTAAGATCAGGCACCAGGCTGCTCCGTCATCCTGTTCGAAAGAAAAATGATTTGATTTGGTGGGAGGAAATTTAGGAAATGAGAGTTACACATGGTTTCACTCTGTAAGCGCTCCGCTCTCGGCTCCACTGGCAACATTTGCTCTTTGGCCTGGAGGACGGCTTCACTATTAAATTAAATCGCCAGCTTTCAAGCCCGCTGCCATTCTCCAGACTGCACATACTGTTTATACTTTTCTTGAATTGAGAAAAAAAGCCATAAAGGGGCTGTCAGCGCTGCAGAGCTGAAACGTGAAGCCGAAATGCAAAACCAAACGAGCAGATAAACCCTGCATCAGGGAAACGCTCGGGCTCCTGCTGGAAGTGTGTCGAGTGGCCCCTTCTGACACCCCTCGCGTGTCCCCCAGAACCCGCCTCAACCCCACCTGCCTGACCTATATTCTCCTTCACCATCGTCGTCGCCCCCCCTCATCTGTCGACATTTCACAGCCCACCGGCTGGTCGTGGGATTGCGGCCCCTGCCGCAGCCTCCTTTACTGTAACATAAGTCCATGTACTTCCCTCTCCGGTCTACTTCTGCCCCAGGAATGTTTCATTTGCTTCACACACTGTCGCCCTGACCCTGCTGCCCGGGATGCACGCGCTGTACGGTGGGGCAACCCGGTCGGTCTTCTGCACTGATCTGCAGTGATCTGCAGCATCTGAACGTCTGATCCCTTCACCGAGTGTTTGTTTTGGGGCTGACTTTGGCACTCTGGCCGGGAACAGAGCGACTCGCAAGCCCGTTCTCTCAAGAGCAGTTCGACTTTCAGATCCACGGCTCCCGTCTCATTTGTTCTAAAACAATTCTGGAAGGTTTCTTTTATGGAACGGGACCTCTAATGCGTCAGCCCTCAGCTGATGCAGCCCGGAGAGGCTTCCCTCGCGCTGCACTTTTGTTCAAGCTGCTTGTTTGTTTGCTTTCCTGCGGGAAGTCTGTTTCCGCTAAACAGTGTCAAATGCAAGCATTCCCCTTGTCACAGAGGCAGTCGCCACGGCGACTGGCATCGGCCCGGCTCAGGCTGGTTTGTCTGGCTCCAATGATCAGAGTGATTAGCTGACTAACCAATGGGCTCCTGAATTAGCAGCAGCCTGTAAGAGCTGGAAGTGGTCACCTTGAAGGTTTATTGCAAGCTGTAAAATGATAAATGCGGAGAGTTTTGAATTAGTTGTGTCAAGAATGAAGAAAATGGTCATTTTTACACAACATCCACAGTTATCTGGAGGCTTGTTTTTGTTGCTAGATGTAGTAACTAGCCCTGGAAAATGAAATTATAGCTAAATACTGCAGCATTTATAGATTATAGCTGATGAGTGAACAAGTAGTAATCGCCATACAGACTTTCTTCACGCCAGATCAAGAATCCTGAATCCTGTCCTGAAAAATGCCAGACATCCTCACACAGGTACACCTTAGACCTTTGTGCAGCTCTCATCTACTGCTCAGCAGGACAAGATAAGGGGCTCTAAGTTGTGCTGTATCCCCCCGAATCTCCAAAAGTCCTGGAGAAATGAGCGCTGCGTACTGACAGACAGCTTGGCTGACCCAGTTTTGATAAATTCCAAATTGTGAGGCAAACCAGAGGGGCACAGCGGTGAGCTGGAGGAGAGCGCCGTGCTGCCCATTGTCCATATATAGATGTGCTTTTTAATGCATTTAAAAATGTTCACTCCAGCGTAAGTGTTGGTGTTGCCGCTGCCACCCAGACCTCAGAGCGTTTCTCACCTCGGCAGCGGTCGTGGCGCTGCCCTTCCTGCACATTCCTGAGGCTGTGGAAGATAATTGCTGCGGTTTATGAGAGGGAGGTGCCCCGGAGGAACACTTCCAGCAGAGCTTTCGGTTCGCCGAAGTCTCTCTCTGTTTTTTTTTTCTCCAACTTTTGTCAGACTTCGGCTGGAGACACGGGACCCCGGCTCCATCTGGGGTCATATCCACCTTTCAAGGGGACTGCAGGTCGCAAGAAAAGGAAGAGAATGCTGCAGATGCTGCTTCTCAAACACCTCTGACCTCTTCTTTTCCCATATCTGCTCACATTTGCATCCTGGTTGTGGTGCTTTGAAGGAGAATTTAGAAATCACATTGATTTATAAAGAGGTCAACAGTTAATCCCAGACTGGGAGGGGGCTGCAGCCACAGTTTCCCACCAGTGCAAGCCTGGAAAAGCCTTCAGCGGCATAAAGACTTGATCAAATTCTCCCGACACCGACCATATTTCATCTTCCGAAACATTTTCATGACTAATTTACTCGCAAGTGTGTGGAAATCAGTTCCATTTGAAGTTCACAAAGGTAATTGCATTTAGGGCCATTAGATGTTTCCTTTGTGAGCTGCCTCTGAAGGTTGTGCTTTCCCATAATGAGGCATTTTCTGTTGTTTTTTTGTTTTTTTTTCCTGTTTTTTTTCCAGTTACAGTCATCATTTTACCTAAATGCTCACAGTGTAACTGCAGTCCGTGCGGTTTCTCCTACTCAGAGTTAAATTGTACATAAATGGCAGCTGGCACTGAATAATTCCATGAAGCAGCAGTTTTAATAAATCAGAGCAAAAAAAATGTAAGGATTATGGTTTCTGGCCTGGTTTTCAAGTGCTAAAACCACTTTTGCATGTTAGCTACTACCTGCATTACGTTCTTAAATGAAATGGAGCAGACCAGGGCTGACACGCGTGATTGGCCGAAAGCATCTTTAAAGTCTTACCATAACACGTCAGGGTGATCTGAAAGTCGACTTCTGGGAACAGCCATCTGTCAGCGGCCGTGACCTTCACATCATCCAACGACACTTTTAAAGGCCTCATTACTGCCGCCGATCTTTTCTCACCCCTGATTTCCCCGCCGACGTTTCTCCAACCCCGCACAGATACTATACACAGGTGCACGTGGGAGATAACGGCATGCACGTAAATAATGTAGCTCATTCCTCATCCAAGCAGGAGGCACAGCTGTTCCTGTAAAATAAATCCTGACCCGTGATTGAATCTACTTCATAAGTGATGCGTTTCCAGGCGTTCTTTTCCAGTTTTGTACAGTAGAGCTGCTCATTAAAGCAGCACGGTGGAGCAGCTGGACGCCCAGCCATTACTGCTGTCACCAGTCTGTCAACAGTCATCCCGCCTATGAGGGTGACACTTTGACCCCTGCCGACTGAGGGGGTTAATCATGTTTTCATAAACACGCGCCGACGGGACGCGCTCCGATTCGCCGGCTCGTCCGCGACACACAAGCAGGGAGCAGCGGAGGACTGTTAGGAATGCTCCGGCCTGACAGGTTGGGAGTAATTAACCCTGACTGATAGAAGATGAACGGCAGCGGCGGCGCACATGCACTCCTGCGTCCGCCCACACAGTAGCCGCACCTGGGAATTTTGGCTCTTCCGCAGCAGATTTTCCATTTTTTTAGAAGGAAAGGGGTGGAAAGCAGAGGCTGCGGCCAGTGTCAGACGCTGCTTGTGTGTTTTTGTTTTTTATCTAGATGGTCAGTTGCTGACCTCTGTATATTTTCATGCCACGTCTTGGAAGATTTTTTCGGAATTCCAAGGGGTTGATGGGTCGACTTTTGCAGCACTTGAGAAATTCTCATTCAACCTTTTCGAATTGGTCCATACACATGAAGGAAAAATGCTTGTGTTCACACATTTTTATCCCTCCAAAGTCCCACTGGAGCTGCTCTCTGTGCTGTAATTCCCCGTGCATGGACTAAAGCTGCAGTTCTGTTCAAAGCACCACGTATGTGGAGGAATTCCTGACTGTTCGTCCATCAGGTTGGGTCCCCCTTCCCCCACCTCCAACTTACAGAAGCCCTGCACTGTTCCTGCCTCACGCTGAGATCCCTCGGCTCTTATTATATTCTTATTTATGTATCCTGTTACTGATGGAAGTCATGTCAGTATGTACTGAGGCACTGGGCTCAAGTACATTCCCTTAACTTGTGTCCGCTATGTTGCGGGTTGAGAACAGAAATTGGCACCAAAGAGGATGGCTTTTATAGAAATTTTAAAGCATATATAATCCTTCCTGTCTCTTCCTCTGTAGCTCTTGGTCAGATAATGCTGTACGTGGACGGGATGAACGGCCTCATATCCCACAATGAAACGGTCCAGTGGCTGTACACCCTGGCGGGATCGAAGGTAAGGAATGCAAGCATTAGCCCAAACCACAATCTGCACATCTGACAGACTGTAACATAAACTCAGCAACCCCATCTGTGGCCTGACAAATTTGAAATGACCACATGTTTTGAAAAAACCCTGGGAGAGAGCAAAAAAAATAAAAAAAATCCCCCCAAACCGTTTGACCGTGGCCGCCTCTGCCCTCTAGTGGCCAGAGATGCCAATGCACAGATCGAGAGTCTATAAATCAGTCACAATGTTCTCACAAAGAGCTTCTAACTCAAAGTGAACTCATATGTTTTTGGTGTAATTTAATGTCAATCAATTAAACATATAACAAACATTGTGGACTCTGGCACCAGCGACCTGCATGATGTTTTATTTAATAAGGGATAATATAGGGAGTATATAGACCTCTCATTACCACCTTAAAAAATAGAAATCAAACAGGTTTTCTCTCCATAACCATAGTTTCTTGCAATGACTCCACTTTAAAGTTTGCCTTTTTTCAGTGTGTGGTTCACCTTCACCGCTCCTTGTCACACAGAGCTAATTCCACGCTGTGGTTTCTCAGTGAAAACATTCTGCTTCTCCTAGTTCCGTTTGGTGGTGAAGACTTCCCTAAAACTGCTGCTGGTGTTCGTGGAATACACCGAGTCCAACGCCACCCTGCTCATAAAGGCTGTGGATGTGGTGGATGGCAAAAGAGGTGAGACTTCAGCCCCGTCTGCAGGAGGTTTCAGTCAGCTGACCATCTGAAAGGCTGCAGGTTGTACTGTGGGACGGGGGCTGGGGTTGGTGCAAACATGTGAACATGTGACCATAACATCTCACCTGATGGGTTTCTATGGGCCACTGTCTAGCTGATGATCTTTAACGACAGCTATTCATGAAACCACCTCCCCAGTAACAGACATTCAGCCCCTTTACACAGTGGTTGGACTAATAGCCTCAACTCCCACCAAGCTAGTCAGGACTGAAAAAGCCTCTCAGATGATGAGCAGATGGACAAAGCTCTTACATGTGCCCTGTCCTGCTGCAGGCAAGAAATTGTGGTCCAACATCATGGAGATCCTGGATGAGAAGGACGGGGTGGACACAGAGCTGCTGGTGTATGGCATGACTCTCATCAATAAGGTCGGGCGGCGGTTATTCCTCTTTACAGATACTTTGCAGTTTGGTTTCTGTTTAAAGGCTTTCTGTTGAAAAATTGACATGTTTTTCTGACTGTCTTCAACTTTTCCTGTCTTCTGAACAATGTGAAATATTGGAGACACGCGTAGAAATCTTCTCATGTTTCAGACTCTGGCCGGCCTCTTGGATCAGGACTCCTACTACGATATGGTGGACGGGCTGGAGGAGCAGGGGATTGAGGTGCTGGGACAGAGACATCTGAGCAGGAAAGGCACCGACCTGGACCTCGTAGAGCAGTTCAACATCTACGAGGTGAGGACGTCCTCATTTGCCAGAGTGAGGAAACTACACACAGCAAAGATCTAGTTCTCATTTCTGCCCCCTTCCTAGATGACTCTTCGCCACGAGGATGGGGACGATGGCGCCCAGCTGCCCCCCAACGGGCGAAAGGACCGACGGCGGGCCAGCGTCGGCGGCACAAACGAGAGGCGCGGCCTGGAGAGAAGGCGCAGCCGGAGACACTCGCTGCAGAATCACAGAGGGCACGCGTCCGCCCCGGCGTCCCCCTGCAGCCCGCACGCTCAGGGGGGCGGCGGCTTTGTGCCCTTTAGCAGCCAACGCATCGACGACATCAGCGAAAGGTGATAAAATCTTCGGCTCTGTGATGATTTCTTTGGATTCCTGAGATTTCAATCTTGGAGAAAAGGATCAATACTGACGTGAGCCAACTAGAGAATTTAATTATAAAGCCTTCATTTAGGCCTGTTTT